>NC_053153.1:44063064-44663064 GCF_016808335.1 Panicum virgatum | reverse complement strand
CCACGCCGCCGTGCTGCCGCGGATCCACCTCTGCACCGCCACTCTCCCTCCTCTACGCCTCCCCGGACCTTCGCGCCGCGGTAACGAACCTCCCCGCGCCTCTTTTTGCCTCGGCCTGTCCCTGTCCCGTGCGAAATTTGTCACCGGTATGCCGCCGACCCGCCTCGCTGCCGAGCAACTCTCTCCGAGCCTCCCCGTGCTCATATGTTGCATCAGGTGAATCACGCATGGCGTGATGAACCTCCTGGGCTGAACCGCGCCTCAAATTGAGCCCCGCAGCACCCTTTTCGCCATCTCCGGCGACCTTGCCGCAGAGCGCCGCCGCGCGCCACCGGTTGCGCCGCCGCCCGAACGCCCAGCAGCCCTCGGCCGTCCGATCTGAGATCGGCGCGCAGGATTAGAAATCGCGTACCGCTTCGCCCGAGCCGCGCGATCAAGATCCAACGGCTCAGATCGGCGCATACCGCTTCGTCCTAGAGTTTTTGCATAAGAGCCCCTCCTTCTCTTTGAATTCAACCCGCAGTCCACTTCTAGTTAAAAGTATTTGCAGGTTAGTCCAGAAATTAGCGCCCGACCCCCCTGAGCTTTCCGGTATTAGTAACCGCCGTCCAGAGCTGTCAGTTTTGCACGATAGCCCTTAGATCTAATTGTTAATTACGTTTTAGTCCCTGGTTTTTGCAGAAAACCCCCTGGAACTTCAGTTTTCTTACAAATAAACCCCTAGAACTTGTTTTTAGCCTAGATTATGCGTTTTAGCTCCGTTTTTAGCGTTCTTTATATCCACGGAATCGTTGTAACGCGTAGAATAGTTTTAGACTAGTTTAGTGTGCTGTTTTTATGTATTGTTGTACTGTTTCTTAGTTTTTGTTAGAGTTTGCTTGTATGCTTATTTTTGTGCATTGTTTTGGCCATGTGTTCGTGAGTAGACGTTGATCCATCTGAGGAGCCCCAGTACCAGTTTCCGGAGCAGCCGTCTTCGGAGCAGTTTGAGCAGCAGCCAGAGCAGTACGAGGAAGGCAAGTATAACATGAACAACCCATCACTTTTAAATACATTTTCATACTGCATTTAATACTGTATGCCTATAAGGACTTCCCTAGCCACTTTATATCCTATATATATACCTTTGGGTTGCATTTTGGTTAGTTGTGCTAGGTTGCTGCGCTATAACACACTCTGGTCCTTTTTAATTAATTTGATTAATGGTTTACTTGAACTTAATTCTGAGAGTGGCACTCTGTGTGGCTTGAGTGGCTCACGTCTCGTTAAAAGATGGTTTTTGTAGAAACATGGTTTAGGGGGCCAGCACGGTGCTTAGTGCCTGGTTGGCCACTCTCCATAAGGACCGGTTCATAGAGCGACAACCTGGGACAACAGCGCTACCACAAGGCTAGAATGGGATAGACTTGGCTTACTAATTAGGTCTTTTTGGTTTGGAGTAACTTACCTGCGGGGCGAGAGTAGCAAGCTTCAATGGTCCCTGCTCCTCCGGCTTGGTCTGTGCTACGTGCTTGTACCCCTGGAGGTGGGCCCCATCGTCGCCGACCTAACTCTCGCGGTTACGCCTTACCAACGAGATTCTTTTTAAAGGCCTCGTAGTGAGTCGCTGGCCATCTCACCTAAGGAAGTGTGATGAACAACTGGCGTAGCTCACGACTTGTGGGTAAAGATGTGCAACCTCTGCAGAGTGTAAAACTGGTATACTAGCCGTGCTCACGGTTATGAGTGGCCCAGATCCTCCTTTTGAATAGTGAAGTTATCTCCTTCCGACGAGGGAGGTGCTTCTCGGGGTTACCTTGGTGGCTTGGTTTTGGTTTGGTTCTCAGTAGTATCATGATTAAATTTGACTAATTACTATGTAACTGGGTTAATGGTAATTCATCAACTCATAGTAAATAGTTTTAATAAAATTTTGCCAACACTTAAAAGCTAATGCAGTCGAGTCAGCCAGCCTAGAGCCTCATAGTTTGTGTTATACTTGTTGAGTACAAGTTGTGCACTCACCCTTGCCTCTTCTCTACTTTTTCCTCTTGGCTACGCTACTGCTGCTCAGTTCCTGCCGACACGAGGGAGTTCGTCCAGCGCTACCAAGACTACGAGGACTTCTAGGTGCTTCGTCTCCCAGTCGACGTCCCTGTGGCGCCCTGCTTCAGCTTCGGAGAGCTTTTATCGTATTTTGTACTTCGCTTCCGCTGTATCAGACATTTTGTCATTATTGTAATAAATAACATTCGTATTTCGATTTATTATATCTTTTTACGTGATATGTGCTATGATATACTGTTCATTCTGTTGTATATACGTGTGACTTGATCCTGGCACGTATATGATTGCTCGGTTTATGTTCTTTTATAAACCGGGTGTTACACTTTCACTCCCAAAAATATTTATAAAGAAGCCCCTCTCTTATTTATTTTAATGAATAAGCCCATCCACTATATAAAATATTTATGAGCAGGTCCCTGCCTAATTTCCAGAGTAGGCCGAACCTTTTCCAAAATTCTATTCAAGTCCTATCACTCCCAGAAATAATTACAAATAGGCCCCCGGATCCTTACTAAGCCCCTAAACCCCTCTACGGCCTATCATTTCATGCGCTAAAAATCCTCCGATTACCCCGAAACTTTACCACGCCATTTCTAACATAATTTCGGCCATGCCATTAAGAAATCTCCCATAAATATTCTTTCTTCCATCGTTTCTTAAGTTATTCCTGATTCGAGCTCAATGATGAAATGTTTATTTCTTTTTATTTATTGTGTGTCTGTTTGTGTGCGCCGTAGATCACGGAGTGACCGAGGAAGATCCCGTCGACGAGCAGTACTGCGAGCAGGTGTGCGAGGACCAATACCGCGAGCCCGAACCCGAAGGACAGTACTTCGATCAGGACTTCCCGGAAGGCTTTGCGAACGGCAAGTCCAATTCCATCCTTTGAACTGCATATTTAACCCAGTTTTTCAAACATAATCTATCGGCCTGTTTTACATAATTGCATATGATTTACTGCTGAAACCCTTTGGATAGCCACCCCTTGATTGATATGATTATTCCTTCATGACCTAGGTTAATCTCTAAATATGATTCGTTCTATTTAGATATTAATCACTGCTAGATATGCTTAGGACTTAGTTACTCTACTACACTTCAAAAATGATTACAATGAGTTTTCAAAAGGAAAATGTGTGTGTGTGTACAAAGGGAAAGATGGGATATTTGAGAAATTAAAGAATGTTAAGATGGGATGGATGAATGGCATTCCCTGTGTGGATTGTCATATGTTGGAGGCTCGTACCAATGTGGTTGAGCAAGAAGGTTGGGAGATATCCATCTTGTCACAATTAAGGACCGAGTTGATGTGTCATCTTGCCTAACTCAACTATCGTGCAAACCACTCGACCGTTGTGTGTGGCAACGGCTTAGCATAAACCCCACTAGTTAGTCTGATAACCATCAGGAGAGCTGAGAGCAATGGGTGATCAAGGAGAAGGGATAAGGTCATGGTGACTTATTGTAACACCCTAACTTAATTTTCCTAGTTAATAATAAATTTAATTGGTTTTAATTAAATTTCTAAGGTTTTTTGTGATTAGACTTGCATTTAATCTAATTTTTGTTCCTTAACTAATTAAAATTTTCCTAGATTAAAACTTTGTTGCTGCATTCATGCTGGAGCATTTATTTTGCTAGTGTGCTTTGGGTGGTTGAATTCAAATTTTGTTTGAATTCAAATAGATTTGTTTGAGTTAGAATTAGAATTAGGAAAAGAAAGAAACTAAACCAAACCCAGCCCTCATCCCAATCCAGCCCAAAACTCAGTTTCCCAGCCCAACCCGTGCTTCAGCCCAAGCCCAGTTTTCCAGCCCACTTCCCAAAACCCCAAACCCAGCTCTCTTCCTGCGCGGCCCAAATCTTTTCCCCTCACCCCGGGCCCAACCCGTTTTCCTTCCTCCCCACGCACCCGGCCCAGAACACTCTCAGCGGCCCGCTCCACCGCGCACCCCGCTCCACCCCGGCCTATCCCGCGCCCGACCTCACTCCGGCCCAGCACCGCAGCCTCTCCCCGCGCTCGCCCCAAGTGCTGCAGCCCGGCTCACCTCTCACTCACGCTCAGCCCAGCACCACCCTGAGTCGCGCCCCCGGACCCACCTGCAAGCCAGCACCCGCCCGCGCACGCTCGGCCCAATTCGCCCAGCGCGCTCCCCACCTTCGACTGACAGGCCGGTCCCGCGCCCTGCTCGCCCCACCTGGCAGCCACCGCAGCTGCGTCCCGCGCCCGCCGTTCACCCGCTGACCACGTGGCCCCACCGGTCAGTTTCATCTCCCTCCTCACCCCGTGTTCCCCGCTCGCGCGCACAACGGAATCCCGAGATCTTCGCCGGCTTCCTTTCCTGGGCACACCTGCCCAAGATGCCCGGGCCTTCTTTAAACGCACCTGCGACCCCCCTGCGACGCATCTCGCCACCGCAGACGCCCCAAACCCTACCCTCGGCCGCCTTGCTTTGCTCCGCCTGGAGCAGAGCTCTGCGCCTCCGCGGGCGCACCGCTGCCTCTGCGCCGCCGAGGTCCAGCACGCCCAGGCCATCTCCGCCACCAAGAGCAGCCGCAGGATCTCCTCCTTGGCGCCAGGACCCTCCCCGAGATCTCCCTCCTCGACTTCGACCCCAGCAGCGCCCTTCTCCACGAACGCCGGTCCACGCCGCGCCGCCGTACCTCACCCCCAACCCCGCTGTGCTTCATCTCCGCCCGATTCGGGCCACGGTGAGGACCTTCTCCACCTCCTCTCCCTTTTGCATTAGAAACTAGAGCCTGTAGGCCACCCCTTCGACCCTGTGCGCCGCGCCCCGGCGAGGCTCGCCGCCACCGCCGCCGCACCCATGCCTCCGAGCCACCCCGGGCCCAGATAGTGCCACCAGTGATTGACGCATGACGCGTACGCCGTTTCGGACCGAAATACGAGTCGAATTAGGCCCCGAAACACCGTTATCGGTGTTCTCCGGTGAAGCGCCGCCGCGGAGCTAGTCGCCGCCGAGCCGCCATCTCCGACGCGCGCCACGCTCGGAACCCCGATCTGCCCTTCTGGCACCGCCAGTGAATTACGCATGACGAGAGGAGCGTCCACGGCCAAACCCCGGCCCAAACCGAGCCTTGGAGGGCCGTTTAGCCAAACACCGGCGACCCCGCCGCCGTGCGCCGCCGCGCGCCAGTGCTCCTGCCGCCGCCCCGCGCGCCCAACGCTCCTTGGCCGCCCGATCGAGATCTAACGGCCCAGAAACACCCGAGTCCAGGTCAACCCAGGCGGATACCGGTCAGCGCTGGTAATCTTGCTAAAGAGACCCCCACTTTTCCCAATATAAACCCGCAGTCCTTGTCTGTTGAAAAATAATTCCAAAACCGCCCCTGCTTTTACGTTTTAGACCCTGGGTTTCCTTTAAAATAAAACCCGCCGTCCAGCCTGGTAGGTTTTGCATGCTAGCCCCTGGATCTTTTCGGTTATTATGTTTAGGCCCTTGGTTTTTGCAGAAAAGCCCCTGAGACCTTAGATTTCTTGCAGTTTAGCCCTTGAACCTTGTTTTTAGCCTAGAAAATGCGTTTTAGCTCCGTTTTAGGTGTTCTTTATGTCCACGCGATCGTTGTAACGCGTAGAATAGTATTAGAGTAGTTTAGTGTGCTGTTTTTATGTATTGATGTACTGTTTCTTAGCTTTTGTTAGTGTTTGTTTGTATGCTTATTATTGTGCATTGTTTTGGCCATGTGTTCGTGAGTAGACGTTGATTCATCTGAGGAGACCCAGTATCAGTACCCGGAGCAGCATCCGTCTTCAGATCAGTTTGAGCAGCAGCAGGAGCAGTACGAGGAAGGCAAGTATAACATGAACAACCTATCACTTTAATTACAATTTCATACTGCATTTTAATACTGTATGCCTTTAAGGATTTCCTAGCCAGTTTATATCCTTTATATATACCTTTGGGTTGCATTTTGGTTAGTTGTGCTAGGTTGCTGCGCTATAACACACTCTGGTCCTTTTAATTTAAATTGATTAATGTTTTACTTGAACTTAATTCTGAGAGTGGCACTCTGTGTGGCTTGAGTGGCTCACGTCTCGTTAAAAGATGGTTTTGTAGAAACATGGTTTAGGGGGCCAGCACGGTGCTTAGTGCTTGGTTGGCCACTCTCCATAAGGACCGGTTCATAGAGCGACAACCTGGGACAACAGCGCTACCACAAGGCTAGAATGGGATAGACTTGGCGTAATAATTAGATCTTTTTGGTTTGGAGTAACTTACCTGCGGGGCAAGAGTAGCAAGCTTCAATGGTCCCTGCTCCTCCGGCTTGGTCTGTGCTACGTGCTTGTACCCCTGGAGGTGGGCCCCATCGTCGCCGACCTAACTCTCGCGGTTACGCCTTACCAATGAGATTCTTTTTAAAGGCCTCGTAGTGAGTCGCTGGCCATCTCACCTAAGGAAGTGTGATGAACAACTGGCGTAGCTCACGACTTGTGGGTAAAGATGTGCAACCTCTGCAGAGTGTAAAACTGGTATACTAGCCGTGCTCACGGTTATGAGCGGCCCAGATCCTCCTTTTGATTAGTGAAGTTATCTCCTTCCGACGAGGGAGGTGCTTCTCGGGGTTTACCTTGGTGGCTTGGTTTTGGTTTTGGTTCTCAGTAGTATCATGTTTAATCTTGATTAATTACTATGTAACTGGGTTTATGGTAAATCATCAACTCGTAGTAAATAGCTTTAATAAAATTTTGCCAAGACTTAAAAGCTAATGCAGTTGAGTCAGCCAGCCTAGAGCCTCATAGTTTGTGTTATACTTGTTGAGTACAAGTTGTGTACTCACCCTTGCCTCTTCTCTACTTTTTCCTCTTGGCTACGCTACTGCTGCTCAGTTCCTGCCGACGCGAGGGAGTTCGTCCAGCGCTACCAGGACTACGAGGACTTCTAGGTGCTTCGTCTCCCAGTCGACGTCCATGTGGCGCCCTGCTTCAGCTTCGGAGAGCTTTATCGTATTTTGTACTTCGCTTCCGCTGTATCAGACATTTTGTCATTATTGTAATAAATAACATTCGTATTCGCTTTATTATATCTTTTTACGTGATATGTGCTATGATATACTGTTCATTCTGTTGTATATACGTGTGACTTGATCCTGGCACGTATATGATTGCTCGGTTTATGTTCTTTTATAAACCGGGTGTTACACTTATGCCCTGGTTAAACCTCGGTGATAGGTCAATGGCCCCTTGGTGGAGTCCGTGTTGGCTAGCCAGGCCTAGCTAAGGTGGTAATGGCTTTGTTGGGATCTGCACCGACACTAAGGTGATCGTGCTGTGGTACCCCACTTGTCGGTAAAATTGTACACCTCTGCAGAGTTAAAACCTATTCGAATAGTCGTGCCCACGGTACTGGGCGAGTTACGGTTTGGTCACATAACTAGCTTCTGGGATGGATTGTTCCATGGTGTGAGTTGTTTTTGGAAGGTGTCCGGCAGATGTGTCGTGAGCTACTGCGGATGAGGAGTCCGGTAGCATTTAAAACTTGGATCCTTTGTGTAGGATCAACCCCACTGATTACTCGGTTACTAAAGAATTGCTTTGGGAAAAACTCTTTTCAAAAATAAACCCTTGCATGTGTAAAATCTAGCTTTACTGCAAATAAACCTCAGCCTTATCCTTGGTTTATCCTGTGCATATCTGTGTTATCCCCTCCGTGGATGGGGTTGGACTTGTTGAGTACTTTTGTACTCACCCGATATATATTTGTGGTTTTCTTCAGAAGAAGATCCGGACTTTGTTGTTGAAGACGTCGAGTAGAGGTTGCGTCCGAACCCCAACTTTGCCTGTGGTGTTGGCCCACTGCAAGATGCTTCTGCTAGCGCGTTACTCTGAGCCCAAGCTGGATCCCATGTGGGTCGTGCTTTGGTGTATCACCGTAGCTGTTTTATTAATTATTATCATTTGTATCGAGTGTTCGCCTCCTCGGAGGTTTGTACGGTGATGTACCATCTGATGTAATAAATGTGTATCAGCCTCCTGGGACTGATATTTGTATCACATTTAAGTCACCTCTTATGAGGGGACGCTTCACAAAGCTACACGTCATCTGGGGCCTTTGAACCCAACCATGCAAGTCAACTAGGTAGTCACCTTTCTTCCTAGTCTATGGATCAAAAGCAACCCTGCCGGCAGACATCATGTGGCAATCCACAAGAGTTGAGATGTACGAAGAAGGAGAAGCAGATGATGAAAGAAGGCTAGAACTGGATTCAGTCGAGGAAGCAAGATGCAATGCCCTATTACAGTCAGCAAGGTACCTACAAGGAGTACGTCGTTATCATGATCGCCATGTACAAGAGAGATCCTTCAGTATTGGCGACATGGTATTACCGTATTTAGAATGAAGAAGGACTCCACAAACTCAATTCAAGATGGGAAGGACCATTCATTGTATCCAAAGTGACAAGACTAGGATCTTATCGTCTCCAATACCCGAATGGAATGGAAGTAACGAACTCTTGGAACATTGAGCACCTGGAATGACTCTACCCATAGAAGCATCCCCCAAAAAGAATGAATCAAGATGTACTAATGTCTCCAGATAATGATAAAGATCCGCTATTCAAAACCAACGCCGTACTGTCACACTTTTTTCGACTGGGCTCTGAGTGCTTGTCATGAACAAGGCACCCGGGCAGTCCCACGTCTGACGAGTTCCTAAACTCACTTTTTTTGGCTGGGCTCCGAGTGCTTGTCATGAACAAGGCACCCGAGCAGTCCCACGTCCGACGAGTTCCTAAACTCATTTCTTTCGATTGGGCTCCGAGCGCTTGTCATGAACAAAGCACTCGAGCAGTCCCACATCTGCCGAGTTCCTAAACTCACCTCTTTGGGCTGTGCTCTGAGAGCTTGTCATGAACTAGGGACCCGGTCAGTCTCACGTCTGACGAGTTCCGAAACTCACTTTTTTTAGCTGGGCTCCGAGTGCCTGCCATGAACAAAGCACCCAGGCAGTCCCACATCTGACGAGCTCCTAAACTCACCTCCTTCGGCTGGACTCTGAGTGCTTTTCATGAATAAGGCACCTAGGCAGCCCGCGTCCGACGAGTCCCTAATACTCGCTACTCCAGGCAACTGTTGATATTTTGTAATGTCTACTTCAGATACAGGGTTATTCAACCTGATCCCGGTAATACCACCAAAAATGTCTTGACATTTCATAGAGCAATTACTGGAAACAAAGCTATCATGAACCATGAATCATTCCGCAAGCAGATGGAATTAACGGTGTAGCATTTTACCCAGAGAGTATTCCGTGGTGTCATTTATATTTTCGTAGGGAAGGCGGCGACTAAATTGTGTCGATAGGCAAAATGAACTAATCTCAATGGAATATTCAATTGCATAAACATGCATGGGTAAGATAAATATTGGATAAGAGATTGTGTGACACACAAGTGAACTCAGCTCAAGTAAAGATAACAGAGGCAGGGAGCTAGACAGAAGTTAGCAGAACAGGTCTCTAATGTACTTACATTAATTATATAGTTTTAGTAAGTTTACTATTCTTTGCAGATGGTTAACCTAACTTTAGTTATTCGTAGTACAAGAGAGAACTATACAAATGGCAGACAGATATGATTGTCTGGCCATCACAACATTTTATGAACCTCCTACCCCCTAACCAACCGTGGAGGGTTACGATGTCACAAAAATAGGGCTATCACTACCTGCAGACTACCTCTACAAACCATGAGAAAGGGTGACATCCAGCAACACTTAATTAATCTAGACACCATGCCTACATTATTAAGCGATACTCTAGTATCCCGCGCGGAGCCCCCACCCTTCGGATGGACAAACATCATACTAGACCAAACATAGGAATACTGGAGTAGGTAAAAGGAAACTAAGGTTGTCTGTCTAACCATGCAAAGAATATAATTACAAAGCAAACTAATCGTGAAATCTATGTATGACACTGTAGGACATAGATCATGCAAATATGAATAACTATAAGATAAGTCTATTATGAACAACCTAGCAGTACAAAAGAGATCTAGTATCGAACTCATATCTATTCTCGAAGTACGCCCGGGGACCCGGCGACCACTTCGCCTAAACTCCACTAGCCTAGAACTAAACAAGAGGAATGAGCTTGAGCTTGCACTTTGGTTGTGTCTCTATTCTTATGCCCTCCCCCCTCCTCTCATATTTATAGAGGGTGCAAAGGGAGTGGTATCGGCCGAGTTGCAGCACCTCTTAGGAAGCTGCAGGGAAGCTTCTGGCCAAAGGGGTAAGACGGTGGCGCCTTGGGCCTATCGGCTGACCAGGGTCGTCGGCCGACTGCCCAGTGGGCCCCATCGACCTCCTGTTGCTCTGGTGGGCCGCCACGTGTTCCCTGGTCATTGCCGCACGTTCCTGGGCTTCCGGTATGTCGGTTTGGTACTGCAGGTGGGCCCTTTGATCCATGTGAGCCTGAATTCTGCGTCTGATTGGTCGACGATTTTCTCCTTGGATCATAAGGTTCTTACAACCTGCATTTTAGTTATATTTCCAACATTGCATAATTTCTAAGAACATAGTGGGTTTAGGCATTATTTTGGATAATGATTGCAAAATATTTAAACTCACAAGATTTTATGATCAAATTGACGCTTGAAATTGGTCTTAGGAAGCGTCAACAGCAACAACTACGACTACCTATCCGGGGCAAGTTCCCAAGTGCTCAAGATGTGCATGGTATTGAAGCCATGTACACAACAAGTAAACTTCATGCAAAAAAAAGTGGCAAATAGTTCATTATAGATTGTTCACTACATCAAACGATCTATTGCTGCTGCTCAATATCATCAACAATCTTATCAGCTACTGGCCGGGCCTCCTTGATATATTCTTCGAAAAGCTCGTCAGAGCAGTCGGCAGCTAACCCCCTAGCCAGCAGCTGCAAGCCAGTTTCGCGGTACCAGGATTTAAGAGCCAAAGGGCCGTCGACACATAGGACTTGATGGTTTCCATCCCGTAAGCTGTGAACTTCTGAGGAGGCTCCTGCAAGCGTTGCAGCAGAGTCCTCTGATCCCCAGAGTTGCCGGTGACGGGATCCACCATGTCAGCAAGAATTGCAGCCGCGTCCTTGACTTGCTTGAGCTCCTGGAGTTCTCCAGACAAAGACTGGATCTATTTCATGGATTCTACCATTTGGAAATCAGCGCCTTTTAGCTTCTTCTCCAACTCCTCGTTGGCATCTGTGTAACGGTATACATCAAGCTTCAAGTCAGTAAAGAAATTCTCCTTGACTTCTAGCAAGGCCTTGAGCTCTGCATCAAGATGCACAAGCTCAACGACTACATTCAAAGCTACAAAAACTACTTGATCCAATCAATGGAGTCGAGGGGCAGGATAAACATACCTTTCTGTTCCTTCAAGAGTTTGTTCTTAGTGTCCCGGAGCTTCTGGAGTTCTGCCACGTGCTGTTCCTGGATTTTCTTAAGTTCTTCTTGATGATGCTCCTTCAGCTCCTTTGGCTCCCAGACCACCCTGACATGCTCTTCTGCGGGGACAGCCCCCACAGACTGCAGCTGCTCGTATTTTCTCTTGGACCTCTCAACAAGATCCTGCACAAACAAATCAAGCAGTCAGCAACAGAAATCAACCCCAAAAGATAAAGAACAAGAAACCACTGACATTGGGGAACGCGTACACGCGGCGGAAGAGTTCTTTCATCTTGGTCACCTCCTCGTCCGACACCAGGGGCCTGCCGACTAGGTCTGGATCAACACCACTAGTCGGGGACCCACCCTAGTCAGCCCGCTCACTACTAGAAATTCGGGCTTTTGCAGTACTGAAAAATTGTGGCAATAGGGGTCAAATCATGGCACAATTTATCTAAAGTGCCACGACATGATGGTCGTTGGCAGCTGTGGCAAATAGTTTTGTGGTTAAAACTTTGAGCCACATTTTTTTTTCGTTGCAATAAATATGGTTTTTGCTACACAATGATGCATTGCATTTGATACATTTTGCAATGATAGAAGTCGAGGCAATAGTTGTTTTTGCCATGGATTTATAAGTTGCATTTGTAGGTTTTGCAACGACCAAAGTCGAGGCAATATTATTTATTGCCACCTATTTATGTGTTGCATTAGACATTTCTTGCAATGTTCAACATTGGTTCTATTTACCACGACCGTCGTTGTTGTTTTGCAACATTAGATTTTTGGGCGGGCAGGTGGGGTGGGGGAGAGCCGTGACTTGGAGGGAAATTGAAAATACATGCACAAGTGAGAATACGTGACTAGGGAGTGCACATGTTAATCTTTATGCACGTGTGTGTACGTTTTTCTTTTTGACTCAAGGTGTGCACGTACGTTTAATTGGGTGCTTGATGTTATCCACGTTCTATGAAAAAGTTTTGTCACGCTCAATTGGATATAAGATATACGATGAAGGTCCAAGAGCTTCGATGCCAAGATCAAACGTAAACAGCTCCAAACAAGCAAAGCGACCACGTTGAGCACGGCCTCTGCGGCGAGCCCGGCCACTACGACCTCCGTGGCGAACACGGCCTTTGTGGCGAGCACGATGAGCATGACGAGCACGGGCACCACGCCGAGCGCGACCTCTATGGCGAGCACGGGTACTTTAAAAACGTTTGTATTTCGGCATAAGGAATATTACAAGATCTACTGTTCCAAGATACTAGCAAGAGGTGCAGTCTAGGCCAGCTGGTTAAGGTGTTTAGCTCCCACCTTGTTGACCTGAGTTTCAAATCCTGGAGTAGCAACCTTTTCTTTTTTTCTCCTATAGATACCCTAGCGTGCAGACAAACCCAGTAGGCTGCCCTTCCTGACCACCAGCTTCGACGCTTCAACCTGACCAAGGCCCAATACGGTGGCATCGTGTAACACCCAGGCTCTTTTTTCTCCTATAGATACCCTAGTGTGCAGACAAACCCGGTAGGCTGCCCTTCCTGACCACCAGCTTCGACGCTTCAACCTGACCAAGGCCCAATACGGTGGCATAGTGTAACACCCAGGGTGTTTAATGCCTCTCTTTTTTCTCCTATAGATACCCTAGCGTGCAGACAAACCCGGTAGGCTGCCCTTCCTGACCACCAGCTTCGACGCTTCAACCTGACCATTGACCAAGGCCCAATACGGTGGCATCGTGTAACACCCAGGGTGTTTAATGCCTCATGATGATCGTTAAGCTTGTAAGAAAAAAATTTAAAGTTAAATAAAGTATTACGAGTCAAATTGCTAATTTAGATGAAAGTTGACTAAAAGTTAAATCTGGAGCTTTGAATTTCGAAAAGTTTGAACAGAATATGAGATGTTTAGTTTGAAGCATTTGAAACTTAGTGGAATCAAGTTTGGAAGCAATCCTAACTTATAAGCCTCTCAATTAAATTATGGAAGTTGATGATATGAAGAAATGAAAGTCTGAAACACTGATTGACAAATTTGAAGGATCAATTTTTTTAACTTGGTCTTTGAGAAAAGATTTCTTATATAACCTTTTGAAGATTTTGGACTGTGAGTAAACGTTAATCTATATGAATTATCTTGGTCAAGTGGTTTGATAGGAAGGTGAGAAAATTTTAAGTTTCCAGAAGATCACAGTTGAGTTTGGCACTGTCAGTTTAACTGACACTCTGACAGTACTGAATGGCAATTCCCCATTCAGTTTTAAGAACAGGGTGAAATGGTCACCTTTAGTCTGAAAGTTTTGGAAGAATCTGCATGTAGGAGAGGGGTTTATATATGCAAAATGGAATCCTTGTTATATGGTTAACAAGATACAGTGGTGGTTGAGTAGAATAATTTAGATTTGAATGGTTAAAATAAGGATCAAGGTGGAGCATCAGGCTGAACTTGGAAGGTTCTGACGAAACTGAATGGACATCCATTCAGTTCCCAGGTTCAGAGTTTGGGCTGGTTGGGGAGCTAGAAATCAGGTCGACTTTTGACCAAGTTCGAGGCATAATTTAAGCCTGTGCCAGAAAGCAAAATTGTAGGCAAATGTCAGGTCTGAGGAATTATGAGAAAAATTGATTCAAATCAACAGGTTTGAGGAAGCTTGACTGAAAACAGACTGAACCTAATGCATTCAGCTCGAGTTCTTTCATTACAATCCAGAAAGTGCAGTATTGGTTCTTCTTGGAAGTCTATTATTACAGCATGCATATGGAATCAAAGAAACACTCAAATGTTGAGAGGGACTCAGGCCTCTTCAATTATTACAGGTTCACTATTTCATGAAAACAAGTCTGTGAAAATAACAAATAAATGCACACAAGTTCAGATTTTCCTCACTTATTCCTTGAGCAAATTTTACACAAAAAAAATCATGGTCAGAATCTTCTCCCGGAGTACTGTATGGAGGTACTACTCCATCAGCAATGTAAGTGTCATCTGGGTGATCATTATTTCAGCCCTGCGATTCAGAGTTTCAAGTTCAGGATCACAGAAGGAATGTGACCTTTTCCCATGTACGGACGGCTCCATTGATGGTTCCTGGTCTTGGTGTTCAGGGGTTTTCCAACTGAAGATTGTGTGATTTCTATTGGGTTCAGTTCAGTTCAACTTGTTTTCAGAATTTGCATCAGAGTTCGGTTGAATCATTCTAGAGACGGAACCAATGATCACTGTTGTATTCAGCTGTGGTTTGTCAGTGTTGGCCACTGAAGTAGTACTTGGTTTGTTTTGCGCTATTATAAACTTATTAGTATGATGCATTGAGAGAACGCTAGGTTTTGCTATATGCTTTTCAACTGAAAATTGATTGATAATTGTATGCTTCACCCTTCACGGGCTCCAAAGTTCAGATGTTTGGACTTTTTTCCCTTGCTGAAAAAATATTGATGCTTTGTCTGGTTCAGCGTTCAGGGGCTTCAGAGTTCAGATGCAGAGGGTTTTATTCCTGCTGAAAACCAATTGATGCTTATCTGGTTATTTCAGGGGCTTCAGAGTTCAGTTGGATCGGCTATCAAGTTCAGTCTTTCTGTGTTCTCTGGTGGTTGCGATGACATACAATGCCTGCATGTTTAGATAAGGACATGCCGATTTTGATTAATACATACCATTATTAGTTTATTACAGTCCTCGAATAGTTCAATTGATTGTCAGAAACAATGGAGTGTGCTACTGAATGTTGCATCTAATCCTACAAATGTAATGCAGGGTGTTCTTTTTTTTTTTGGACCACACATGAATGTCCTATAGCACTCAGATTGCCATGTTGGATGGGTCAGGATGTAGGAAGAAATCACCTTAACAAAACATACTTTTAATATGATAATTTTTCATCTCTGCATTATGCTGGAAATTTTTGAACATGTGTGGCAATGCATGGGCACAATTAATGCTTAGGGCTCAACAGTATAGCATTTATCAGTGACAGAATTAGCACTCAACAGTAACAATATTAACATTCAGTAAACTTTATGACAGCTAGGTAAACATTTCCTATGCAAAAAAAATCATCGTCTGGTCCTTGACTGGAAGAATTGATAGGTGCTATGAGTCCATCATCAATGTAGTTCTCATGTGTGTCATCTTCTTCATCAGATAAGTCATCATCATTTGGTTCTGGAACAGATTCAGCAAGCGCCCTTTGTATGACAGTAGCATCACCACTAACTCCTTCCATGCCTGACCTTCTCCATTTGTTCACCTCCCTTTGTGTGTCTGCCACATTCATGTCCTCCACATCCACGACCAATGAGTCTACATCAATTTCTCCCTACTCTCATCCACCTTCAGGCATGGCGAACAAATTTCTTGGTTTCATTCTCACCACAGTGCACCAATCTGGTTTCTTTGAGCCTTTCACGTAAAAGACCTGCTCAGCTTGTGACCCCAGAATGTAAGGATCATCTGTGTATCGAAATTTAGTTGTATCAATATCAATAATACCATATTGATCCTTATTATACCCTCTACTTTTCTTCTTATCTGCAGCAGGCCATCATACCAGTCACACTGAAATATGACAACTTCCTTTTGATAAGGCAAATCAAGTGCGATAATTTTTTTAATCTTGCCGTACCAGTCAATATTTCCAGTACTGTCGTCACCTCTCACAGCAACACCACTATTCTGGGTAGGGTGTTCTCAATGCGGGTAGTTCGAAATAGAAAAACATTGATGAAGCATCTATTGAAAATACGTGCCCTATGATCTGGACCTCGAGAAAGGGCATAAATGAGGTCGCTTGTTTTCCCTTCTTCGTACAGTTTGTTGATCTGCACAAAGTTTGAAAATATCAATCAATATTCAAATTGATGAACAAACAAAATAATCCATGTTAATAATTTTAGTAACTCACTTTACGCTCAAACCAGCCAACAAATTGCTCCTTGTGTCGTTTTGCAACATTCCTTGGGCTAATATTTTTTAATTCCTCCTTATGCTCCCTACAAAGAAAAGGCAATTTCGTTTGTGTCATTTCAGAAAAATACGAAAATGATATTGCAATACAAGTAAGTTTAAACAACTACTTACATTATCCATGGAGTTGCCTCGTCACAATTCGTTATTATGTAGTGCCTCATCCGCTGCATCTCCAACATAGAAATTGACTCTATAGTAAATCCTTTCTTACTATAGTCAGTGTTTGCAAATATGCTAAGTCCAGATGGTGGTTCATCCACAACAGCACATTCATGATGCTTAAGGCGATTAAGCTTGGTATGAACATCATCCAAAAATCGGGTGCAAAATATCATGCACTCAGAAATGTATCTGTCAGCTATTGAGCCTTCTGAGTGCGCTTTGTTACGCACATAGCCTTTAAGCATTCGTAGATAGCGCTCAATTGGATACATCCATCTGTAGCACAAAGGTCCTCCAAGTTTAGCCTCTTCAGCTAGATGCACTGGCAAATGCATCATAATATCAAAAAAAAAGAAGGTGGAAATATCATCTCCAGCCGACACAGAGTTTCTCTAATCGATGTGCTCAAATTTTCAAGATCCTCAACAACCCCAACTCCTTGAAACAAATAGAATTGAAGAACCTACTAAGCTGAACCAATGGGATAACAACAGCTTTAGGCAATATGTTCCGTACTGCTATGGGTAGAAGTTTCTGAAATATAACATGACAGTCATGAGTTTTAAAGCCAGATAACTTGCACCCTTTCACGTCAACACATCTCTTGATATTTGAGGCGTAACCATAGTCACAGGATTTGGGGTCGATGCCTCGTCCCTCGACCCGGGAACGTCGTTCCGATTCGAGGGTCGGGGTCGAAGAGGGTCAGTGTCCCATTCAAGGTTGGATCGTATCCCGGTTTGAAAGGGGTCGCAGCCCCATTGCTAGCAGATTTAATTGGGATAAGGAGGTTAAGGACAGTGGATTCGTGTGGTTTTTGTTAGACAATGAGCTGAGTACGTGTAGCATGGTCTAAATGTACTCTTTTATATGTTTCTTATATGCTTGTGCAGATTAGTTTCTTCATTAGTAGCACATATATAGTTTTTGTCTTTATCGACCCGAAGATATCGACCCCGATGAATCAGGGTCGCGTCCAACATAATAATTTATCGTTCCATAGATGTATACTCCCTTCGTACCACAATTTTATAAAGTGACGACCCTCGACCCCGTTCCTCGACCCGATCGACCCAGGAACTTTGTGACTATGGGCGTAACCATCAGCATCTTCACTCCTTCTAAAAATTTGCATAAAAATTTCTTCTCTTCAACACCAAGATGGTACAAAGCTGGTGGCAAAGTGTACCTACCATTCTTGACCAAAGGGTGTTGGTCCTCCCGTATCCCCATATGTTCCATGTCAAGCCGAGCCTTCTCACCATCCTTTGATTTTTCTAGTATCTCTAGCAAAGTACCCAATATGCCCTCACATATATTTTTCTCAATGTGCATGACATCCAAATTATATCGAACAAGCAACTTTTCCCAGTATGGCAGTTCAAAAAAAAATACTCTTCTTCCTCCAATTGTGCAATCTAGTATCTTCATCACGCTGCTTCCTCTTTTTCGTCGTCTGACCAAATGTCACTTGCTGAATACTGTCATACTGCTTCAACACCTGTTCACCCGTCAGTGGCACTGGAGGCTCCCTGGTTTCAACCTTGTTATTGAAACTGGTCTTGTTCCGGCGCCACCTGTGGCCCATAGGCAAGAAACGGCGATGTCCCATGTAGTAATACTTTGACCCAAGTTTCAACCACAAACATTCAGTATCCTTGTGGTAGTATGGACAAGCAGACTTGCCTTTTGTGCTCCATCCAGATAGCATCCCGTATGCTAGAAAATCATTAATTGTCCATAGTAGAATTGCACCTAAAGTGAAATTTTTCTTCTCCTTCGCATCCCATGTTGCAACACCATTAACCCATAGATCTTTCAGCTCATCAATCAACAAAAAATACTGAAATTACAACTAAACATTGTTTGTGGCATTTTGGGTGACATATTGCGACCAAAATTGAAAAAGGTCGCAATTACATTTATCTATTTCAACAAAATTAGTGTTGTGGCAGTGCTTTACGTGGCCATAGGGTAAAAATGTAGTAGTGACGCCACGAGCGGCCCGGAGCAGCAGTCTACAAGCACAATACGCGCGAGACCTCGGGCCACTGGCCCACTGAGCATCCTTTCGCGC
Source organism: Panicum virgatum (assembly GCF_016808335.1). Lineage (NCBI taxonomy): Eukaryota > Viridiplantae > Streptophyta > Magnoliopsida > Poales > Poaceae > Panicum > Panicum virgatum. Next base: position 44,644,430 of record NC_053153.1, on the reverse strand, counting down.
GGCAGCATTGGCCGCCTTGCGCTGAGCCTCCGGAGTTGAGACGCTGGATCCGTCCGTGGGAACACCGGATCCAGGTCACATGGCCAACGGAGTCGCGCTTTTTTCTTTTTATATTTAAAAAAAATCAAAATTTCAAAAATATATGTCCGTTTTGAAAAATATCAAAAATACCCCCGGTCGCCTCCCAATAGGGCGACAGGCCCTAGTGTAATTTTTTTTTAATTCGCAACAAGGTCCCTGGGCAAAAAAAAATGCAAGGGGTCTGTCGCCCCCCAATGGGCAACAGGGGGGCCTGTCGCCCCCCCCCTCGGACGACCGGGGTACCCACCCCTATATATGCCTCCGACTCCCATTCTCTTCTCATTTGAGCCCGAAAATTCCACTAAAAATCCAGAAAAAAAGAGAGGGGTGAGAAGAAGGAAAGCGGCGAAGCCCTGCCGGATTCAGCACTTGTGATCTGCAAGTTAGTACATTTAGTTTATTTATTTTTTCCATTGGTATTGTAGAGTAATTTAATTTAATTAGTGCTATAGTAGAACCATTTAAGTAGGAGTTTAATGATACTTTAGTTTTTAGTTACATATTAGTAAATTAGTTTAGAAAATTAGTACTACGCATTTATTATTACAATTGCAGTACTATTAGAGACGTGTTTATAAATTAATTATGATTTAGAATATAATTTGACATATGCAATATAGAATTTGAGTGTCATCACGTAGTTATGAATACTTATACGTTGTAGTTGAATTTCATACTTAGTTTTTACGGATTATTGAATAAGGTAGTGAAGTACAGAGTATAACTCGATAAGTATTCTGTGATATACAGATATGTCGAGCAAGATGCAGTTTCAAGTATTTTATGGTAACTACAATGTTTTGTATGGGCCAAATGGAGTAGATCTTTCTGCCTTTAAGTGCACATCTAGCGCCATAGATAAACCTCTGGAAAGGAGTTTTGGTTCCATATGTAAGTGGCTACAGCATGGGTTCGGTGTTGATCCGTTGACACATGTGATCACCGTCCAGTCTCTTGTTAATTGGGAGGTAGAAAGTGATTCATGGGAATTGATGATGATACACAGCACTGATGACTGGCAGAAGTACATGCAAGCAGCTCTAGAGCGTGGGTGGCCTCTGGCCATTCTTGTTCAAATCCGGGAGAAGACACAAAATGAAATCCAACATGGTGCAGATCAAGCAACTCCGAGTATTCGAAGAGAGACCAATTATGTTGAGCAAGATGAGTCAGAAGAGACAGAGAATCAAAATATGGAACCACATGGCCTTGCTGATGAGGGAGAGAGAATACATATCATTGTGGACGAGATAGAGGCAGAAGACCAAACCGCAATAGAGATGGAAGAATATGAGGGCTCATCTGATGACGAGCAGCACTCATTGGCAAAAGAGTGGAAGGAGCATGGTTTTGGCAGTCATGTCGCAGAAGACGTACAAAATCAGGAGTGGGAGTACATAGGGAATGAGGTAGTGCAAGGTGCAACATATCCAAACATTGAAGCCGTAAAAGATGCTGTGAGACTATGGGCAATATCATTGAAACGAGAATTCAGAGTCGTAAAGTCTGGCAGTAAAGCATATGAGGTGAAGTGTGTGAATGATGGATGTCCATGGCGAGTACATGCATTCAAGGGAAAATAGAAGTCGATCTGAAAATGTTCCATTGTGACAGAGCACACTTGTTTGCTATCAGAAGTTCTTGCCTCGCATCGCAATATATCATGTGACTTTGTTGCAAAGCAAATATATGGGTTGATTATGGACAACCTAAATTATGAGCCAAAAATGATTGTTCGACACATTGAGCAGACTTACCAGTACACCATTAGTTATTTGAAGGCATGGCGGGCTAAACAAAGGGTGTTCGAGATGCGGTTCGGCACATACGAGGCATCATATGATAACCTACCTCGTATGTTATCCCAGGTTGCTGCTAGAAATCCTGTAAGTTTTTATGACACATACCTCGTACCAGCCGTGACTAGGGGGCAAAGAATTATGCAACGAGCCTTCTTTTGCATAGGTGCTTGTGTTAGAGCATTTCAGTGTTGTCTTCCGGTGATCTGCATTGATGGCATATTTCTGACTGGAAGGTATAAATGTCAGATACTCACCGCAATCGAGGTAGATTGCAACAACCAAATAGTTCCGCTCGCATTTGCATTTGTTGAGAATGAGAACTTAGACAGTTTGTATTGGTTCCTTGAACGAGTGAAGGTTCATGTTGTTGCTGCACGTCCAGATATGTGCCTTATTAGTGATAGGCATGCAGGTCTGCAGCAATCAATACTGAAATTGCAACGTGGAACTGCGACAACGCCTCCATTGTGGCCCGATGTCCAAAACAGGTGGTGCATTAGGCATATGGGTGCAAACTTCTATGACCACTTCAAGAACAAGGATCTTAAGAACCTGTTTAAGAGGTTGTGCACCCAAAATTAACAGAGAAATTTCAATGCATTATGGCAGATGCTTGATCAGTTGACTGCAGAGCTGGTGAAGGTAAGGGCATCAGGAACAGGCACGAGTCAGGCTGTAGAGGCTAGGGATTCAATTGAGAAGCCATTTTCACACTGGATTCGAGGTGCACCAAAAGAGAAATGGTCATTCCTTTATGATACCAACGGAATACGGTATGGTATTCAGACAATGAACCATGCAGAGTGTTTCAATATGGTTATGCGTTCTTGTGGGAATTGTTGAGTTCATCATGTATGGGTGCATGAAGTATTCAGTTTTGCAGAAGAGTGACACAATATATGCAAGAGAAGATTGAAAAGGCCAAACTGCACCGCGTCATATCGACAGGTACAATGGAGCATAAATTTGAGGTTCTATGCAAGGATAGAACTGGTCGTGGTATCCGTAGAGATAGGGTGGTACAGGAGAGTTTGATTACAGTAGATGGCAAAGACTTCTGCACCTGCATGAAGCCTAAGTATTGCATTTGTCATGCTCGCATCTCATTGCGGCATGTGCAGAGTCTGGGTTGCAGCCAGGAGTATTTGTTTCATATTACTTCAGCAAGGAAGCAGTTGTATCCACCTGGGGACATGAGGTATACGGGATTGGAATAGTGGGGCCTTTCATTCAGGATAATGAGAATAAGATGTTTATTCCTGATCCAGTCACTAAGAAAGGCAAAGGCCGCCATCAGACACGTCGTATTCGGAATGGTATGGACGAGTCCGAAGCAAGCAAGGCACAAAAGCGTTGCAGCCAATGTGGAGCATTGGGTCACAACTACAAGAAGTGTCCTCAGAATGCAGTTCACGATGCTGCTGACGTCGGTCCTTCCGGAAATCCCAGAGATGGAGCACCTCCTACGTTCAGACGACCATCGGCGAGAATTGCTCGTGGAAGGCATTCGGTGTCATGATCCACAATTGTATCGAACATATTTGTAATATGTAGTAATCGTGCGTCCAGTTTGTATGGAACATATCTGTAATGTATAAATATTGTGCGTGGAGTTTGTATCGAACCTATCTGTAATATATAGTAATCGTGCGTGGAGTTTGTATCGAACCTATCTGTAATGTATAAATATTACGCGTCTAGTTTGTATGAAACATATATGTACCTATGTGTTCTCATATATTTTTGAATGCAGGTATGGAGATGGACTCCTTGCTAGACCCAGTTATCGACTCGAGCCACAGGTCTTACTTTGCAGCTGTTGAGCACCGAGCCCTAGAGGTGCTACGTCCTCGTCCACCCGGGGAGGCGATCTCTATACACCACGATTGGTGTGACAGGTATGTAATGAAATATTATTGTTTATCACTTATGTATTCGTCGGTATTCCTTTGTTTCGACAATTTTGTTTATTGCAGGTTACGTGAGGCCGGTCTACTGGCCGGTCTACTGACTCTGAGCCGTCTTGTCGAGGTTGGGCCTATTCAGCTCGACCGATCCCTCCTGACGGCGCTCGTTGACAGATGGAGGCCGGAGACACACACGTTCCACCTCCCATGTGGGGAGATGACTCCTACGCTGCAGGACGTGGCCAACCTCCTCGGCCTCCCTATCGTCGGGGAGGCTGTAGGGCCGCGTGTGGTGGCGGCCTCGTGGAAGGATGACCTGGAGGCCCGTTTTGCCCTGGTTGACCGCGTGGAGGAAGCAGGTTCGTTCAACCCGCACCCGCGAGCAGCAGGTCCTTCGAAGACCTGGTTCCTACAGTTTACAGTACGTATTCATTCCATATATAAATTTAATTGTTATAATTCACATGTTCCATTATCAGTTGAAATCATTAATCTTAATTGTTTATGCGGCCTACCCTGTTGGCTGCGGATGCTGACGAGTACAGTGTGACCAGATCGCTGGAGGCGTACCTACTTTGGTTGTTTGGTTACATCATGTTCAACAACACTCATGCAAACTCGGTCGATAGGATTCTCCTTCCGTATGCACGGGAGATTGCGGATGGGGACGAGGACGTACCGCCCTACAGCTGGGGTGAGGCGGGTACTTGCAGCCACTTACCGTGGACTCTGCGACGGCTGCATGAAGACACATGGGAACGCTATCCTGGTAGGGTGCCCACTACTGCTACAGCTTTGGTCGTACGAGAGGCTAGCCGTTGGTCGGCCTATGGTCAGCCACGAGCCTTACCATGGGGGCATGTACGGCGACGAGGAGGACGAGAGGCCCACTATGGAAACTATCTGGATCTGGCATCAGGTACGTTCGCAACAAATCTAATTTTGTTATTCATTGTTACATGATGCATTAGCGCACTTTTAATTTTACTTATTCGGAATGCAGAGGTCCTGGGCGCATGCGCAAGTTAGACGCGCATATCCTGAGTTTGTTTCGGAGCTCGACATGCTGACGCCCGAGGACGTTGTCTAGGAGCCTTACAGCCCAGAGGCTGTGGCTACCCGTGCACCAGTAGGCTTGTCTTCGCACTGCTCCGCGAATGCGAGCCTGTGGCTTACTACCGCCGTCCTGGTTTATGACATCGCGGTTGAGGCATATTGCCCCTGGAGAGTCAGGAGACAGTTTGGGCAGCGCCAGGAGTTTCCGGTGCCCACCGCGTTGGAGCGTGTCAGTCGCCAGGACCACAGGTAATTATGAATGAACTTGGCTCATACATTCGTGTCGAATCTAACGATTCTTCGTGGTCCACTTTTGTAGGTTGTCAAGGAGTGGCTTGCCGTGCTCTGATGATTGGCTCACCAAGATGCAGCCGTGGGTGGACCAATGGGAACAGGCAGACGAACACTTGGTCCATCCAACAGAACCACACACAGACAGCTCCTTCAGGGCTTATCTCACCTGGTACTTACCCCGGACTCGGGCTCGTCTGGTTTATGTTGACACTCACCCGCAGCCACACCAGGCGAGGCCTCAGGATGGCTATGCCCGGCACCACGTGGAGGCACTAGCTGGCGCGGTGAGTCTCTTGATCATTTTTGCACATATATATATATATATATATATATATATATTCATATTCATAAGATAATTCATATGTTTCTAACTGTACCTTTACTGAATGGATGCAGTTTCGCCTTTACAACATGATGGAGACGGACTGCTCGACTTACCTGACGAGGGTACGTGCCGGATCCCCAATGACCCAGTTTGAGCAGACAGAGGCATGGTCGAGGCAGCGTGATCAATTGCGTTAGGTAGTGCACAACTTGGGAAGCCGTGTGCAGTACGAAGACAGCCACGGGTCGTCCCAGGCCTCGTCGTCGTTCCCGTGTCCGTCGACCGTGCACGGGCCGACGTCACAGTTCTTCCCAAGTGCAGGTAACGTACATATCTCTTTAAAATTAGATCAAGTATTCCTACATATTTACTAATATCACATACAGGATACGATCCAGCTACTGCGTTCGGCCATACTGGAATGTTTAGAGGGACAGCACCAGTTGGCAGACCGTATCCAGGGATGGTACCGGGGCCACAGATACCGGTCTACACAGGATAGTTTATGTTTCGTATTTTGGTTTCTACATGTCATGACGAAATACACGAGCGTACGCTAACATCCACATTTTATGTGTAGGATTCTACCCCGATGCGGGCGCCGGACCTTCTTCTTCCTCCTTTCGACCAGATAACGAGGGCTTCACCTTAGACGACCTCGACAGCTTGACTCCAGAAGAGCCTGCCGCGCAAGGTGACCCCGATGTCTTGGGGTATTCACAGCTAGGAGGAGCACCACTTGGGATCTCTCAGCAGCAGACACCGCAGCCCCTTGCGCGTCCTGAGCAACAGGTGAGGTCTCCGGATGTTCTCACCTACTCCGAGGGCCATGTCCGTGCCCAGCAGAGGGCTAAGAGGGTCCGACGCCCTAGGGGTGGTTAGATATATCTGATATTTGTATATCTGATGTTTATTTGTAATAAGATAGCTGTGGACCGCTTATTTGTATCCGATGTTTATGATTGTGCTAGTTTACTTGTCATTTGTTTCTATAGATACTATTGATGTGAACTTGTTATGTTTGTGGGTTCCATAATGCTCGTGAAATAAGGGAAGTTCTTGCGAATTTTTTCCGTGATTTAATGAAGGACAAGTTAGGTGCGGTAGGAGTTAGGTGCCGAGATCCTGCCGATGATGATGACGACTACACGCTCGAATAGCTCAAAATAGGAACCATAGTGTATCTAGCTGCGAGTACGAGATCACAGGTTGCCACTGCTCAGCACGGCGATCACGGGTTTCCCAAATGTCGCATTCTTTGCCCAGACATACATGACCCAATAGCAGTGCCCTTCCACCATTTCAAAAAGATGTGACAACACGGCAACCACACCAGCTCACCTTCAAAGCAGTCTCTCTGGTGATGACGACGGACCTGTCATTCTACAGCGAAGGTCTGTGGCGTGTAGTGGGGAAGGCGGCATCTAGGCGCGATCGACCGAGCGGCAGCAATGCAGTGCTGTGAGTCTGCATGCACAGAGATGCATCGAGTAGTCATTTCGAGAATCGAATCTAGCATTTTCAGTGTTAGGTCAGCTAGCCTCTTCACTGTGTTGTCATGTAGGCTTTTTAGGTGTATTTACACTCCACATTCTGGGTATCAGACCTTTGTGCGCCTATAAATACTCCGAAGTTTGTGAACTCCCAGCAGCACTTAAACACCAAAGCTCATTGTATACCTAATGTCTGGAGGTGGGTCTAGCGGGAAGAATTACTACGGTTTTGGGAAAGGAAAAGGGGGAAGAAAGGGAGACCCCATAATATGGGAGGGGCCTCTTGGACCTGATTCCTTTCCGGAACCAGTGTTTGAGTTTCCGCCACAGCACAAGAGTGAATTTACCAATAAAACTCATCTTCGACAATACGATAACCGTAGAGAACCGTAGCCAAAATGCAGACATGGTGAGGACTGCTTAGTGCAGATGTGCACCGACGGGATGGATGGCGGTCGGCGTTTCTTTGAATGTCCACACGCATGGGTAATACTCGGTTGTTTCATTTCTTTATCTTCAATGAGACACCTTACATGAAATTTATTTTGCAGTCTTCCGATGCTCCAGAAAACTGTGGTTTTACTAGGTGGGTCGATCCTGCACCAATTGATTCTGTTCAGGAGTTCATCGAGTACCTCGAGATAAAGATCTTTGATCTGGAATGCAAGGTGAACCATTATGAGGAAGTGAGCGAGGGTAACAAAGATGACGAAGTTGATGATACCAGCAATGCTGCCGGTTCACAGGATGAACCATGCACTATTCATTACTACAACTGCCCTTTTCACAAGAAGAAGGGCCCTGCACCTCCGGCACCACCGCCTGCACCACCTGCAATGGGTGGATACTGCGGAGAAGGCTCAACGCAGTTTGCTACGTGGGGGTACGGCTACTAGGACTACCCTAGTGCTAGTGACATGCTGCATCGTTGTGTTTGTTCTATTTTTTTTAAATTACCTAAGGCATGTTAGGTTAGTCCGGAATCTATTTACCGTAGTTTGCAACGGGTTCTGCCATGCCACTGCATGTGTGATGTGTGTTTCATTATCGTTGTATTATGATGTAAAATTTGATGATTCACATTATGTAATGCATTTCTTAGTTCTTATTTTTTATCGTTATATTAATTAAATGTGTGTTTTTTAGTATTCTAGTGACATGAAAAGCTCCGAGGGCCATGTCCGTGCCCAGCAGAGGGCTAAGAGGGTCCGACGCCCTAGGGGTGGTTAGATATATCTGATGTTTGTATCTCTGATGTTTATTTGTAATGAGATAGCTGTTGACCGCTTATTTATACACTTCAACGTTCGCCTCTGATCCCTCTCGTATTTTCCATTACATACAATAGATGGTATGTTTATACTTCGATGCTCCATTACGACTAAGTACGATTCAAACTCGACATTATGTACATGTCCAGTGAATGCAAGTTAGGTACGAGACATACATACAAGCATAATACAACATTAACAATACTAAATGCGAATACATCTTAAACCGATGAACATCATATGTTATAGATCACGGCATGAAATCATCTAGGTCGTCATCCCAGTTGACAGATGGTGGTGCTGCAGGTGGTATAGTATGGCTCGACGAACCTCTTGGCTTTTCCTTTCTCTCTTTTCTGGATCTACGTTCATGTAAAGGGGGAGGAACATCATGTGTTGGAGGCCATGGTTTGGGGGGCATGAAGTCATCCATGTCGTCATCCCAGTTAACACAAGTTTGTGCTGCAGGTGGTGCAACATGACTTGACGAACCTCTTGCCTTTCCCTTTGTCTCTTTTCTGATTCTAGGTTCATGTAAAGGGGAGGAACATTATGTGTTGGAGGCCATGGTTTGGGGGGCATGAAGTCATCCATGTCGTCATCCCAGTTAACACAAGTTGGTGCCTGAGGTGCTGAAGCATGACTCGACGAACCTCCGGGCATCTGTTCTTGCGCAGGCCAAGTACTATCACCCGAAGATCTTATCCACCTCCTTCGTCTAGTTTGCGGCATAAGTCCACCGAAGATACATACCAATTTACGGAAATTTGGTATCGTTTTGTTAATCAACTCCGTGTCCTCGGGGTAATCCTAGCATATAATTAAAAAACAATGTTACTGTTTCATAAATATGGATTCGAAATGATGGACGGGATTACAACTGAATGAGAGTTACCTTAATGTGCATCTCATACACCTCTGACCGCATCCATATCTTACAAGAACTTTGTAAGAATCCAATGATATTAGGATGATTCGCTAGTTCACATACTCTCATGTATATCTTCCGACGTTCTAGCATGTGTCCCTTTACATCTTGCGTCGTAATACCTCGAAATAATGTGAAATCTTTAAACCCTACTACTTTGGACAACACCATCTCTATCGTACCATCCGCTAACGGATCCAACTTCTTACTGATAACAAGATGGGTCATCATATCAAGTATTATACTAGATTTTTCTTCGGTCCATGAAAATCCTCCACAATTGGAGGCAGCCATTGCCTTATGCTGCAATATCAATAAGGTACTTTCATAATTCTATTCTAATTCATAATTAATTTAAAAACAAGTCTGTAATAGTACTGAAATTGTAATACTAAACGAGTGTTCTAAAGCACCAAATTTAATTCAGCTAATCCGCTAATTAAATTAAATTGTTATACAATATCAATGGATTCATACAGAAGTTACCGGTAGATCACAAGTACGCAATTCGGCAGAGCTTCGCCGCTTTTCTTCTCCTCACCCCTCTCTTTTTTCCTGAATTTTTAGGCTCAAATGACAAAGAGAATGACGGCGAATGGCGGCCAGGGCTTATATAGAGGGAGGGACCCTGTCGCCCCCCCCAACGGGCGACAGGCCCCGTCGCCCCTGGGGTGGGCGACATGCCCCTGTCGCCCTCGCCCGTTGGGGGGCGACAGACCCCCTTGCATTTTTTTTTGCCCAGGGACCTCGTTGCGAATTTGAAAAAAAAATTACACTTAGGGACAATCGCCCTATGGGGCGACTGGGGGTATTTTTGAAAATTTTCAAAACGGATATATATTTTTGAAATTTTGATTTTTTAAAAATATAAAAAAGAAAAAAGCGCAACGGAGCCGGTCCCGGCGACGGTGGATCTGTGGCGCGTCGGCCCACGCCCGCCCACGCCGGTGCAAGCACCGTTGGGCTGAGTTACCTACCGTCGCCCTCCTCGTAGTCGTAGTTGCAGAACTTCCAGCTACCCGCTCCTGCGAACGCGAGGAGAAAGGGAGCGAAGTGGCGGGACTGGCGGCCTGACGGCGGGGCGACGTGGGAGCCCCCGTGTCGCCCAGTTGGGAACAACCCACTGACCTACTGTAGCGTGAGCCACTTCTTGACACGCGCTGCAAGAGTCTAACGCCAGGCTCTGTGCTACGCTCGAGGACACTGTGGGTAGGCTAGCTACTGCTCCCTTTGTGTGATCCATCCTGATTCCAGTCCGTTTATATCTTAACTGGGTGTTTACATTGTGGGTGCAGACTAAACTCAACAAGGAGTATGCATAATTCACCTGTGCAGTTTTCCAAGTTGGACCTACAGATGGTGTCATCTTTGATATACTTTTTTTTTCATGATACGGGCCGTCAGGACCTGTACTTTTGAACTTCGTTTTGCAGGAAGATTAGAACAGCTAGTTCAGGTGGAACTCATGCTAATTAGTAATACATCAGTATTTAGTTTTCTCGATCCTAATATAATAAGGAAGTCTTTATCATTGGCAAACCTGAACTTCAAACCAAAATATGAGAATTTTGCATATTGAAACTTTTAAACTCAGATAAATAGTTAGAACAAAATGCTACGATTAATCATAGCACAAAGCGTTACTGTAGGACTACCTTGAGAAATATAATTTGAAATTACATTGCTTTTGCTGCCTCCTGCTTTGTCCTGGAAAGAAGCTTCCGGTTCCTGAGTAGGTGTGTATATAGCTCTTTTAAGACGGATAAGGTAAACTAGAATATTGGAAGTTTCTCCTCGCTGATCTTACATTGACTCTTGTGCTAATTGGCGGCTAAGACAGACGCACGTGGTTAATTGATGGGCCAAAGCGTCTTCTCTTCAGGTCTTGGGCAGGGTCAAAACTGAAGACAAGCGTCAGGTAGAAGTTGGCGACGAATCAGTTCAGGATAAACCGAAGTCAAAGTTTGTCATATGCGGGCACACAGCCAGACCGTAAGCATACATGCATGCTAACCCAACTGATTCCCGGTCAGTTTGAATAATTAATTACTGGTAGTCGAGCTGGAACGCTAATCCCGCCCAGTGCCGTCCTGGTCGCGAACGTGGTTTCTATTTTATTTAGATGGAGACAGGACTCAGGAGACGTCCACATCGGGTCGCAGGGTGTGCCCCGTGTGCAGCAGCCAGAAGGCGCTACTTCCATCGACAAAGCTACTATTTTCTCCATCTTGCGAGTCATCTACTAGAAAAAAACATAACAATGAAACGGAGTGAGTAAGTGGTGCCCTAGGTAGGAACAGAGTACGTGAAAGGATTCCATGACCGGCCGAGCAATTTGCAATCGATCGAGCATAACTTTAAGATTACATTTGTGTTCTTCAAAAAAAAAATACATTTGTGACATGATCTACCGTCACGAGGTGCCGATACAGCGGTTGCAGCTGCATGCAACGGACGGCCAGCGTCGACTCGACCTGCTGTGGATGATTGCAAGTGCAGCGAAACGGAGGCCGCGGGTTCGGAGATTTGGACGATTCCTTTCTTGGTCACGATCGACGGCTCACAACACAGCGCGAAACCTGGTCAAGGTCGAGGCTACCCGTAGGAAAGGAGTTTGGTTGGTTTTGCAAAGCCGATTGGACTCGAGCGATCAGTAGGCTGGCTCTACTACTTTTTTCACAGTACGATGTAAGACTAGTCAACGCGCCACATCAGCAGTTGCGGACGCGGACATGGGTCAAAAAATGATTTTAAAATCTGCCGCCACGTAAGCAGGAACGCCAGCCCGCACGCACTCTGCTCTGCCTGTGTTGTTTCGCACGAGTTCTCTCTTATCTCTCGTCCTCTGCTTTCTCCTGCGCTTCCCCTGTCGCCGTCCCTTCCGCCAACACCCTTCCGATAAATACCTCGCCAAGTCGCCATAGCCGTTGCGCAACACCATCTAATCCTCCACGGGCACCACCAACTCCAGCCGGCAAACGCACGCACGAACGCGCCGCGCCGTCCGATCCCGAGACCCGGAGGAGAAGAGAAAATCCCAATGGCGCCGCGTTCCTGGCTCCTGGCGCTCGCCGCCGCGCTCGCCCTGCTCAACCGAGGCGCGCGGGCAGCGACGTTCACCATCGCCAACGGCTGCGGGTACACGGTGTGGCCGGGGCTGCTCTCCAGCGCGGGCTCGGCCCCGCTGCCCACCACCGGGTTCGCGCTCGCGCCGGGGGAGTCCCGCGCCGTGGCGGCGCCCGCGGGGTGGTCGGGCCGCCTCTGGGGCCGCACGCTCTGCGCCGCCGACGCCGCCACCGGCCGCTTCGCCTGCGCCACGGGGGACTGCGGCTCCGGCGGCGTCCAGTGCGGCGGCGGCGGCGCCGCCACGCCCGCCACGCTCGCCGAGTTCACGCTCGATGGTAGCGGCAGCCTCGACTTCTTCGACGTCAGTCTCGTCGACGGCTACAACCTTCCCATGGTCATCACGCCCAGTGGCTCCTCCTCCTCCTCCGGCAAGTGCGCGGCGACGGGTTGCGCCGCGGAGCTGAACGCCGCGTGCCCGGCGGGCCTGCGTGTGGACGCCGCCGCGGACGGGCCGGTGGCGTGCCGGAGCGCCTGCGACGCCTTCGGCGACGCGCAGTACTGCTGCAGCGGCGCCTACGGGAGCCCCGCCGCGTGCCGGCCCTCGGCATACTCCCAGTTCTTCAAGACCGCCTGCCCGCGCGCCTACAGCTACGCCTACGACGACGCCACCTCCACCTTCACATGCGCCGCCGGCACCACCGACTATACCGTCACCTTCTGCCCCGGCGTACCCACCAGGTACGATTATTCTAGCTACCAGCAACTAGCATTTTACATTTCACACCAGGTGAAGAAATAAAGAATGACTGCTCTGGCCTGAAGTAAGAAATGGAATGTCATCCTTCCATCATTCTTAGTCATATAGTTATATACTTTCCCGTTCTAAATTATAAGTCATTCCAAAAATTTTGGAGAGATAAATTTTTTTTAAGTTTGACAAAAATTTATATAACGAGATAATAACATTTATGATATTAATTAGGTACCATTAAATTCTTTGTTAGCTATATTTTTATAATAATATACCTATTTGATGTCAAAAAATTTTATGTTTCTCTCTATAATTTTGATCAAACTTTGAGATGGTTTGACTCTCCAAAATTTTTGGAATAACTTATAATTTGGAATAGAGGGAGTATAAACTACCGACCCAAAAAACCAAAGAATTAGCATGTTTGACTTTGATTCTTTCATGATCGGATTCGGTTAGCATTGCTGATTGACCACTGCCAACTGACAAGTGGGAGAGGTAATTGAGGCATTTCCAGGTAGAGAGTTACCAACGGCTAGTTAGAAACGGCTAGGAAGGAAGGCAAGCACGTGCGCGCAGGCACGCCGGCAGTCCACGTGGACATAGGACAAGGATGCTACTCCGTTTCAGCCGTTCAGGCTCTCTCACACGTGGTCGCTCGCGTAGTCTTTATGGCACCGTCCGGTAGCAATTTTTTTATATACAACAAATACAACAACACGGTAGGAAGACAGTTTAGAGCCTGCTTTAATCATGTATGATACGGGACGTATCCAGTGAAAATCCGTACAAATCACAGGTGACCGTGCAAATCACAGCAAAAAATCACAACAAATCTGTGAAAATCACACAACCTCCGTTTTTTCGCGACCGTGCCTTAGCACGTTTTTCATTAAGAAGAAAGCTGTTACAGACACAATCTTGATGCGGCCAAACAGATCTTGACCTACACAAGAGCACAGAGGACTAAAAATAAAGAAACACTGAAAAAAACACACATAGGCGAAAACTCACACCAAAATCACAGCCAGCAAGCAACACGGGACAGCCCAATCGAGGGAGGGTGCCAAAGCATCCACCCAGAAGGCACGACCAAGATGGCAACCTGGAGCCGAAGACCATGGCGGCAAAGCATCCGCACAAACAGAGTATAGGTGGCAAAGCATCCACCCAAAGAGCGTGACTGAGACGGCAAAGTATCCGCCCGAAGCAAACCTCAACCAACAAGGCGGCAAAGCATCCGCCAAATTGTAATGATCTGAGCAACCAAATTGATGATGGCGACATGAAGCGAAGGCAGGACGACGAAGACGATGACCACCACCGCCACCAAGCCAAGACGACGCCTCAACCAGCCGGCAGAGCTCCAAAGATAAGATGACGCCTCCAGGAAGGATGTGACGCCACTGGCGCCACCGTCGTCTGACCAAAGTGGCCTAGGTTTTCACCTGGAAAGGTTGCCGGAGAAGCAGGACGAGGGGTAGTCGATGACGCCTTCAACAAGGTAAACGTCGCCATGGGCATCGCCGTCATCGGCCGACAAGCGGGCAATCGGCTTTTCGCCAGTACCCCTGATCCTCCCCCGAGCCCCCAAGAATCATGCAGCTGGGCAGCAGCAGGAGGCCCTCGAGAGCGGCGCCGCCACCAAGAGGGTCCCCACCAGGCCAGGACGTTGGCGCAGCGGCGGCGCACCCTGCCCCGCCACGGCCGGAGCCGTCCTCTGCCTAGAAGCCAGCCCCCTCACCGACGTAGAGGGCGTCGAGGTCGGCCGCACCACCGGGACGGCCGCAGCCAAGCCGGGGGAGCGGGGCCGTACCCCGCACACCAGGGGCGATAAACCATGGCAGCCCGACGGCGTAGGCACAGCGGTGACGGGGCGGCAAGGGGGGGTGCATCCCATGGGAGAAGACCGCGGCAGAGGCCGAGGCGACGGCGGCGGCCGTGGCGTCGGCGGGGAGACCGGCGGACGCAGGGGAAGGCGCCTTGGCGGCCACGGCGCGCGCCGCGGAGGCGATCCGCGGGAGGTCGCGGCCGGACTGCCGCACCACGCACGCCGCCGACGTGAGGCTGGCGGGCCCCACCCGGCGCAGCGTAGCGTGAGCCTCGGCTGCAGCGCGGCGAGCGCGACGAGTGCAGATCCGGTGATGGGAGGGGCAGATCCAGCCGCGGACGATGCGGAACTGGCCTCCAGTAGCCGGCGTCGAGCCCGGCGGTGGCGGGAATAGCGTCACCAGTGAGGGGGCAACACGGGCTTGGGTCTGAGCGGGAGAAGGGGGAGGTGGGAAAAGGGAGGGGAGGAGGGAGCGATGGCGGGGCCGCCGCCGCCGACGACCGGGGGCAACAGCGGCCAACGGAAACGGCGGACGAGGGAGCGGGGAGGCGAGTCGCCTGAATAGGGCTCGGGGGAGGGCTCGCAATTTTCAGAAAGTTCTCAATTGGATTTTCACACAACCTCCATGAAATTCCGTGCAAACCATAGCTAAAAAAACAGTCTAAATTCACCAAAAAATCACACATATATATGATATAATAATACAGAATTTTGTAAAATATCTTGTCCAAACTCTACCTCATCTATGAGATATAAAATAAAAATAACAAATTTCTAACAAATCATTTGAACAACTTTCTGGTTTGAAATTTGTTATTTTTATATCTCACAAACAAAATCGAGTTTGGAAAAGATATTTTATAAAATTGTGTATCATCATATCATCTATATATGTGATTTTTTTGATAAATTTAGACGACTTTTTTTATCATAATTTGTATAAGTTTTTACGAAGTTGTGGTTTGCAATATATATATATATATATATATATATATATATATATATATATATATATATATATATATATATATATATATATGTTCCCGCACGATACACCCTACGCTATAAATTCATGCTGCAAGATGCTTCTCTTGCTGACCGTTTCTATCCAACATTTGTTTTTGGCTTGCAACAGCGTGAAGTCGACGGGGCAGAACCCGCAGGCCGCCGGGCTGCCGCAGCAGGCGAACAACGGTACCACCATGGTCTTCTTCGGCGGCAACGCGCAGCCCAGCAGCGCCGCCGCCGCCGCTGCCGCCACGAACCTTCTCGTCGCCGTCGCGGTCACCACGGCCGTGGCCCTCTCGTCTCGCGTCCTCTGAGCGCAGCCGCCGCTACTGCGGGTAGGTTGGTGGATTAGCCGCCGCGGCGCCACGCATCCAGCAGCGAGGCGCTGCCGACCGGTCGCCATCGCTGGAGGGTGGGTCCCGTCCCTCGCGGAGGCATTTGACGACGGAAGAAGATAACGCTGACCGGGGCACAGAGTGTGAGCTACCAAGCATGCTGATCGGTTCAGCTTCTCGTTATTTTATTGTATCTTAGGATCAGTAGACTAGCTTTTCTCTTCCGGTTATTATTTTTTCTACTTTGAAAAATTATTTTTATCTGTTGGGCGGCGGAGACAGCCGAGTGACTCATTCATTATTCTCTGTCGTATATGCAACGGAACAGAGTGGATTCATTGTAACTTGAAAATGATTATTCATTTTTTTGGGAAAGTGCTGGGTTTTTTTTGAACATTGCCAGGACACCCATGCTGATCGCGCGCTCAATGCAGATGGACTGCCAAGAAGTCTGAAGACGCACCTACCGAGGCTTACGCGCACACACACCTATACACATGAACACACCCCGGCCCCCTCGTGCGACACCAGCGAACGCCCAGAATGAGATTTGAATGCTAGTGGTAGGGCTCGGTTCGGCTCGGTTCGGCTCGGCAAGTGAACGAGCCGAGCTCGGCTCGGCTCGGTGGAGGCTCGCGAGCCGGCTCGAGCCGGCTCGCGAGCCACACTAAACAATGTGAACTAAACTCAAAATAAATTAATTTACTTTTTTTTGAATGATAACAATAATTATGTGGCATATATTTTTTATGTACATACAAATTGCTATGTTATGTGTATAAATATTAATTTATACCACTAATGATGAAGAATTAATTCATCAATCATCGTGAAATTATTCTTAAACTGTATTGGGTCGAGCTCGCGAGCCGGCTCGCGAGCCTGAACGAGCCAGCTCGGCTCGGCTCGCTATTTTTGCGAGCCAAAAAATCTAGCTCGGCTCGGCTCGTTTGAGGCTCGCGAGCTGCTCCGAGCCGAGCCGAGCCGTTCCGAGCCCGAGCCGAGCTACGAGCCACGAGCTATTTTTCCAGCCCTAGCTAGTGGGCAGCTCGGCCACTGCCGGAGCTAGCCACCGGTCCGTTCACGCTGGATTTAAATATATATATATATATATATAATAATAATAATAATAATAATAATAATAATAATAATAATAATAATAAAGAGGGATGCATCCGAACTTCATACAAAATGTTGAACACATGTATGGTTTAAATATGTTTGTGAACTTGTCATGTGTGTTACCAGTCGTGTCATCATTTGAGACTTCTGTTGGAAGATGCTGATGGCAACCCTATTTGCTTTGAAGACTTGGGTGTAAGTTATGGTGTTGTTTACCCATTTTGTTTCTACTACAAATTGTCCATTCTCAACAGAATCAACATCATTCTGATTGACTATTTCATTTTCAAATTTCCTTTTAAGTTTTCATTTCGAGCGATGTTGTTTTAGATTTTGTTTATGAGAAAAAAAGATTCAAATTGAGAACACTTTAGCCTTCTTCCCTAGTAAACAGTCATGATAAATAGAATTATTAATTGCACCCTTTGAATTTTATTCCATATGCAATTTGAATCCTGTGACTACTCATCAATTATTCAATGAGGTGGGTGGGGAAATGGCAGCGTGGATTCTCTGACTTTCTCAAGGGAAGTCACCACTGCCTTTCCCCTACACAGATGCCCATCCATCGCAAATTCAAAGGCTGCTGCATATCTTACCTTCCACAATGTATAAGAAGCCAGCCCAGTTCATGTACTCAGCCCAAATAAGGCCCAACTCGGGGATAGAAGGGAGCGCGGTGCTGTGCAGCCGCCGAGATTATGTTTGCGCGGAAGCTCGGCAGGTGGCAATTGGCATAGTTTTGGCGGGTCGCCGTGCACCTCCACTCGTTTGTGGGCCCTTTTTTAAGCACGTAGGTAATGATCTTCTGTGTCTTTTTGTGCGTACATTTGTGTTTTCTTTTGTATTTCAATTGTGGATGACTGCAGATCATAATTCACCAAAACTTTTGTATTTCCTTAACTGCCGATCATAGTTGACCTTAACTATAACATTCCTTAACTAAGTTTAGTGAAGGAATGTTATGAAATGTTGTTGATGTTGACGGACGATTTTAGGAGTTAAGTACTGTCAACAACGGCGGAGGCGGGTTGCGAGCGGCGGGGAGACATGTGGTGGGTTGGGCACCGGGCGGCGGAGCGCAGATCCGAACTGATTAGCGTTGGCGGCGGTGGAGGGCGGCAGTGGAGTCACCGGCGGAGGGGGTGGCGGGGGAAGGCATGAGAGCGGCGCTAGGAAGCTTCTACGATAAATCAACGCCAACTCACACAAAGCTATAAATAGACCACCCTCCACGCAACTTGCTGACTGCAATGTAACAGAAATGGGCACGTCCAAAAAATGTTGAAGAAGTGAGAGAGAGAGAGATGGATGTCCTTTTCATGGGTGTGGATTGGGGCAAGCGGCTCCTCAACGGCGATCCTGGGAGGTGGTGGCGTGCCGATGCATGCAGACTCTGCTCTACACGACGCCCTGCAGCAATCCGCAAGCGCACAACGGTCTCCAACAGCAGTGGAAACCCAAATACCACACCCATTTGCTAGTTTGGGTTGCGAGCAACAAAATGGTCAGGCACCCAAAACTCCTCTTCTCCAACAGCGGATGCAAAACCGCCACCTCCTCACCGTGCCCCGCTCCCCACCGCTCCCGTTTGGCCGCAGCCTGTTGTGCCCCGCTCACCATGCTGGAACCGCCTCACCCCGCTCCCCTCCGCGCCGGTGGCTCCCTGCAGCTCCCCACCTCGCCGCCATCGTCGGCAGTGCCCTGCCTTGCTACCACTACCCACCTCGCCATCAGCGCCCGAGCCCTGCCGCGGTCCCGCCTAGCCGCGGAAGCGCCTCCCCGTCATGGGCCCGCCTCCCGTGCGGCTTTAATTTGGGTCATGGAGAGAGATGCAAATTTTCATGCCTTCTTCCCCGGGATGCAAAATGGATCTCCTCTTTGCCTACTCTGTTGGAGGGTATTTTTTGGGAGCAAATTCCTTCTATAACATTGTAAAATACAACTCATCCCATACATGCCATTGGAAAATGTCTAATTCCTTCAGTGCCATCGTTTATAATTCTTGATCCCTGCTACTGCCGTTTGTTTTCACCGTCAAAATACAGTAGCGCCGTTAAAAACACCCTCGCCTTACCATACTCGGACAATTTTACCCCACTGGCGTCGGGTTCCGTCGGACGCTCACCTCGCTGGCGTCGCCCAAGTCGGTGGCGCCGTCGTTCCTGCTGGACTGCGCATGGCCCAAGAAGCTTTCGTATGCGCGGGTGCGATCCACCAGCCTCCCCGTGCGCCTGCATCCAAGAAAAGACCCAACGGCTACAAACGGCTCTAAGGACTTGGTGGGCTATATATATGCCATCCTCCGGGCATTTCAAGGTTGCTGGAGTTCAGAGACATCACACCCACATCCAAGAACACCTCCAAGCCATCCAAGAGCTTAATGATCATATCTCTAGTCCTTAGCACACATTTGGGAGTGTTAGTACTAGGTTAGCTCTTTAGAGAGTGAGAGAGCAAGGCTTTGAGTCCTTGTGCTGTGGTTCTTTAGTGAACCAATAAGATATCTTGGTGTGCCGGTCCCTTGGAGCTTTGAGGCTCGCCGGCAATGTCAACGACCCTCCGACTTGGTGTGGAGCGGTGTGGACAACCTTGTGCGGGGACGTGGAGACCTCCATCCTTTGTGGAGAAGCTCTTTAGTGGAAAACGGGATCAAGGTGACCATGGTTGAGTCCACGGAAGAGACTTGATTGCCGGGAAGCGATACTCTTAGTGAGTGCTTCAACAACGTGGATGTAGGTGTGCCTTTGTGACTAACCGAACTACGGGATAAACACCCGTGTCGAGAGTTTGCTTCCTCCTATCCCGCTCTTTACGTTTCCACATTTTATACTAGCTTTCTTGTGTGTCTTTACTTTCGTAGAGTAGTATCTTGATATAAAAAGCTATAGGTTGCTAAATTTTTTTGGGATAGTAACGCTCTCTACTCGTGAAGGCGTTTATAGGCCTCAATGGAGGTTGCCTTCCGTTCCCGTGGGGTCAAGCTTAGCTGATTTTTGCATGCGTTGCACTTCCCCGGTGGCTCGTTCAGGAGTTTTTTTTTATAGTCGGAATTGGGCAAAGACTATGCACAATGTATGACACGGGAGATTATAGGACGAAAAAAACTAAAATAGCTATGGTTGTGAACTGCAGAACGAAGGTGAAAACAACTAAACTAGGAGTAAAGTGCAAACCTGATAGTAACATCTAAATAATCTTTGATTATCACTTGATAGGAATGCGGGTGTCCAAACTTCCCTTAGATGAAGGGAAGCATCGCACATGTTGTAAATGACATGAATCTTATTCTCATGCAAGTAATGATCTTAATGTTTTTCATCGACAAATACAATCGGCCAATTGGCCATTAGTGAAAGAGATTGCTCATTAGAAGTATGCAAATTGATTGTAATCCTTTCCCAATTAATTCAGTCAAGCCAGGCAGAATCGACCAAACGTAGCTGGTGTAGAAAAGGAGATTTAGATTTTAATTTCAGTATCAAAAACTGAAATAAGTTAGAGTTTCATTCAAGCTTGATTAAAAAATTATGAAAAATTCATCACTTGCCTATAGATGTCTTGTTCTGCTAGTTGTCTGAGATGCACACTAAACCCACACACCAAACAATTTTTATTAAACATGCCAACATAAACCACTCCAAACCATACTAAAAAACGAACCCGAGATTTTGACCCTAAAGATGTCTAAACCAAACCACACCACCTATAAAAGGTAAAGAAGAAGGTGGAGACCGCAAGTAGTGTAGGAGCACGACTAGTCAAGCAAAGCAGAAAGATGTGCACGGTGCACAGCTGCCGCTCGATGCTATTACTGTCCTAAACCAAGTCAAATTGTTTCACTTGTGAAACCAAACTAAACTGGATTGATCGCTAGAGCAACTATATATTTTTCACCAAATTTAAGTATAACCAAAGTAAAATTCAAACCGCTGCAACCAGTTTCCACCCAAACCATTAGCAGTTTGACTTGTTCGTGTGCGTTACGTTTTGAGCACGTCTCTTAAAACAAGGTAGCACATCAACACTAAACTTCTTAAACTTATGACGGTCCAATTAATATTTTCAAAAAATTTGTAACGCTTCCTATTTGTCATGGAAATGGGGGTTTTTGTTATTTGTCCCTCATCCTTCTTGTAATTCGTGGATAGATTGGTACACTAATAGAAAACTAGCTATTGCCAACAGGCTATTACCACCGGTTCAAAATGAACCGGCGGTGAATGCCTCATCACCGCCGATTCTAAAGTTGGTGGCCGTAGTGGGCGTTGAAACTGGCGATTCAAAAATTTTATATATCAAGTATATATTTATAGCACATAATTAAATACCAAAATAATTTGTAGGGTGGGTGAGGCTATGATCTGCCCCTACGAATGCATTTGTAGGGGTGAACACGTTATCCGTTCCTACAAATCGGTTTGTTGGGTGGGTGAGACTATAACCCACCTCTACAAATACATTTATAGAGGTGGGCACGTAAAACTCCCCTACAAATTGATTTTTAGCTGCGAGAAGTAATGGCAGGTATCGCACCCACCTCTAACAAAATGTTTTTCCTCCCCTCTAAAAATATTTTTTGTAGTAGTGACAGAATGTCAAACAGGTTGTCATGCCTAACAGGTTGAGGGTGAGGACAAGCTGGAGAGGGGGAGCCACGAACCACCTGCGTCCGTGGAGGCGTGAGCACGAGGGCAAGGCCTGTCGTGCGCGACAGCGTGAGAAATAAAGAGAAGAGAGAGAGGGCAAGAGGGTGGCGGCCGGCTTGATAGGGTAAGAGCAATTCTAATAATCAGCAAGAAGCCGGCGAAAACCAATGCGGAAGAGAAACAGAGAGAGAGTGGGATGGGCGTCTCGCGACGCGCCCGCGCTCAGCCGGCGAAGACGGAATGGAACGCTGCGGTTGGGTGAGCTCTCTCCTATCCATTAAATGCCAGGGAGGTCCATCGTCCTCACGCGCCAGATCACCGCGCCAGACGCCCGCGGGCAGGCGTGGTCATTAGACCTGCTCTAAGGGGAAGGGATGATGATTAAGAATGAGATATGCAAATGAGAGCGTTATGGGCCGTTAACAAGCTAGTCGTTCTTGGTCAAAAATCATGTCTTTCTTGGATTACGTGCCAAAGTGGCAGCCCAGGCAAGGCCACGAGCACTATAGTTATCGGGCCAAACCAAGCTAGTGTAGTGTTTTCTTAGTGCCAGGCCCTGGTGCCACCCATGAGCCTAGCCCATCTGATAAGTTATACTTGGAACTTGGAAGGCTAGAGTTTATGAGTTTGAACTCTTGATAGAAAAATCTCATTGGGCTGTTTGAAACTAGGGAAATTTGTCCACAGAACACTGTGAAAGTATGATTTTGTGTAGAGCACATCGTCAAACTCGAATTTGTTCCCAGCACACCGCGAAAGCGTCATTTGGCCTAGCACACACTGCATCCAATAAACAATTCATTTTCACGTGAGAGGTCAAATAAAAGACTGTTTTGTCCCTGCCCTCTTCCTCCTCGCCTCTCTTCTTCTCTTTCCCCTCCGTCTCCTCACTGCCGCGCCCATCGCGGCCTCCCGCGGCCGCCCCACCTCGCACCCTACGTCCGCGCTGTCGCCGGGCACCTCCGCCCGCTGTGCGCGCGCCGACCGCCGCACTGCTTCCCCGTCCAGCTTACCACCCACCTCACCTCCCTTCTCCTTCCCTCTGTTTCCAGTCAAAGCGGACGCTCGCCGCCGGGCCCCGCCATGGCCCTCCTCGCTGGCTTTCCTCGCTCGCCAACGCCGCATCGACAAGGCCGTCCTCATCCTTTGCCCGAGCCGCCAGCGCCTTCCTCCTTTTCCCTCCTGGCCGCCACCCCCCTCTTCTTCTTCCTCCTCTGCCTCGAGGCAGCCACTCGAACAGAGCCGCCCCGCCGGCCAAACTCGCCTCCCTCTCTCCACTATTCTCAAATCCCTCGCCACAGCAGCCCCACCAGCTCCCTACGCTTCGCTCAGAACCCTCCATGCCGAGCTCCGGCCATCGGCTGCCATGGCCGCCTCCACGCCGCCGGTCATGTTCGGCCTGGCTTCTTCGTGCACATCACCCTCAGTTAGGTTCGCCTCGGCCCCCTGGAGCTCGTGCTCGCGCTAACTCGGCGCGTTCGCCGTAGCCGTGCCGGGAATGCGGCTGCGCCGCCGTTGGCCGCTCGCCGCCGCCGCTCGCCCGCTGCGGACCGCGCGCACGGGGCCCTGAGCCATGTGGCCGTGCGCGCCGGCACCGCCCTGCCGCGCTGGCTGCCGTGCCGCGCCGCTCCGCTGCCGGCTGGCCTTGCCGCCGTGCCGCGGTGCCCCTTTCCCCTCGCCGCCGTGCTGTTGACAAGGCCGCTGCAGGGGCCCCTGCTCCGGGCGAACGCAGGGGACGAGGGAGACACGCGCGCGGGGGCTCTGCGTGCGGGCCGCCGCCGCAGTCCCGGACGCGCGCGCGGGCTCTGCGTGCAGGCCCAGGGCGCGGCGTGCTGGCCGTCGCCGGGTGTGGGGGGGGGGGGCGGAGGCGACGAGGCGCGTGGGTGGGGAACACGGACGGCTTGGCGCGATGGTCCCTTAAACTGTTAAGGGTATTTTGGTCTTTTCACATGATGTTCTCTCACCTCTCAGCAAGCAAAAGAGTTGTTTAATGGGGGTGGTGTGCTACACACAAAATGAGTCATTCAGAGTGTGCTACAGACTATTTCAACGAGTATAGTGTGCAGCGCACAAAATCATGTTTTCGGAGTGTCCCACAGACAAATTTCCCTTGAAACTATTACCCACGCCACCTAGTTCCAAACAGGAAATGATGTGCTATATTATCATAGGCGACTAAATCTAACGATCCCCAAACTGGTGGTGATGTGCCTCTGTGAAGTGTGAACCCACGGTGATGAGGTTTGTGTAGTAGTGATAGGTACAAGAATACATGTTCGTAATGTACAGGATTTCAACGGAATTATGGAATTAACACAAGAGACTCCTGACTCGAGGTGACTAGAAACTACTGTAATAGAAGATGTTAGCGGGGATAGTATTGAGATCACGATAACGAAAATTAAATTGGACATGGTTTTGACAGGGTTTCCTGGTACAATATAGGGTTTGAGAGTCATTTGTACATGTATCTATTGCTTTATTGAAAAGGTGGAGCTCGCTCCTTCAGTAGTCAATATCGGAAGGGGGAATCAAAGCATAAAGATGTCAATCAGCTGGACAGAATGATGTGGTTTGCAGAGGCGATGACGAACGCCCCTACATTTTAACCTAATGATGCCCACGGCGCTGCATCCGCAAAGCTTGCTCGCTTTGTTGGTTGCCTGCCTGCAGTAAGGCCTGCCGCTCCTGCCGGCCGGCCCTCCTCCATCCGTAAGGCAAACCTCTGTGCCCACGTTCCTGTGTGTGCGCGCGCGCTTAGGCTCCTGCGCGCCGGCTGCTCGATCGCTTCCTCTTACTGTGTGAGGGAGAGGGAGAGAGATCGAGAGACTGGGTGCTGGACCAGCTGAGCAGCCATCATGCGTGGATGCAAGCATGCCGCTGTGGGATCGGGGCTGAGACAGAGCATGGAGGCCGAGCGCAGGTGCTCCCTGGGATGGTCATTGCAGCGCATCCAACAGATGCGTCGTGGTGCATGCATGTGGCGTAGTGATCGCGGCACCCCTCGCCTGCCCCTGGTGTGTGTGCTCAGGACCAACAAAAACGAAACTGCACCGCGCAATGGACGTCGATCCGATCCCCCGCCGCGTCATAATACGAACTGACGGAAATAGGCATCACCGTCTGTTCGTAATATGAGCCAACGGTGGTCACCCTCTCCCTCATCTCCATCTTATTATTGCTGTCTCGGTGACATGGCGGTGATAGGCTGACCCTAATATAATGGATCTCCGAACCGCAGTGATGGTATTTTTAACCTGACGGTGATGAGGCGGTGAAGCAAGATCTCCTCATCAGTTTGTAACGATATACAGATGTTCGGGGAGAAGTGTTGTGCAAACAAACGGAATCTCTGTCAGCAGATGTTCAGGCAACGGCGGAACATTGGGTGCCACCATCAAGGGGAGGTGGAACATGAGCCAAATGGCGCACACCGTTGCCGGCCGGCTGGTTCAAGGGTGACACAAAGAAGAAAGGGCATGACTTCATGAGAACAAGTTTGTATCTCTGACGAACTGAAATTTGAAACTTGTAGCTGTACAAGCTAGCTGATCTCTTTGGTCGCCTGTGCAGCAACTAGGGAAAAAAGTCCTTCAATATATGCATAGTAGTGTTGGTAGCCAAAACTGGCAACTGCCGAAAGCCGACCGGTCTGACCGGTCGAGCCGACCAGTCTGACTGGTCTGGTCCTGTGTAATCCGAATCAGGTTAGATCTGATTTATAGAGTCCGTTTGTAATCCGATTTGGAAGGGATACGTCCTCCCCGGTATATAAATATAAAGGCCACGGCCGATTGAGGTTCTTCTACCCAATCAAATCAATCAATTTACACTTTTTCTATTTTTCCTCAAACCCTAACTTTTCCAATCTCGTGCTGTTCTTTGTTCGTCTTTACGACGTTCAAGGGAGTCTTGGGTGGCCTGCTGACTCCAAGACAATCCTAGATCTGCGAGCTCCGATGGGCCCCTCCCAAGCTTGCGGCCCTAGGTCTTCGCGAAGCTACTCTACGTCCGACTGGTCTGACCGATTGGCACGACTGGTCTGACCGGTCGCCGGGGTACTTCGTCTGGTTGCGATCATTGCAATCCTGCGCGATCTAGCGCTTGTGTGTTGGCCAAATCTGCGTCAACATACTTTTTGGCGACTCCGCTGGGGATAGATCTACATCCATCGGTTTCAATGGCCGGTGAAAAATCTAACCCCTCCAAGGTAGATTCCACTCCCGTCGACGTCAAGTATGAGGACATACCTAAGGAGCTGCAAGCAATTCGAGGCCGTGCTCACGCTCCAGAAGGAGCAGGAGGAGGCTAAGAAGAGATTGCGTGCATGCTATGGTGTAACGAACATGGCACCATTTATGCCATTTCGAGTGATTTTGGTGATCGAATGACAACACAATACTTGGACTAATATGATTGTTAAGATGATCATTCTCAGACTTTTAGGTTCAAGTGATGACAAAGAGAAAGAGAAAATAGGCGTAGCAAGGCCCGAAGGGCAGCCCCTACGGGGGTTCCGCTACCCGGTTAGCGGACGGGGGTCGAGGGGAAGCCGCTCCTCGCGGGTCTCAGGGCAGCGCCCTGAAAGCTCTTCGGATCAGGAGCATTGGAAGAACCGATGCCTAAGCATCGGTGCATCCGACGCTTGTCGGAAGAACCGACGCCTTGATGTTTGGTGCAGGAGGAAATCGAAGCCAAGTCAGACTATAGGCACCGGTTGAACCGACGGTCCAAGAAAGGGCATCGGTGCATTGGGCGTCCTATGTTCCAGAGACGATGTCAAGTGCCCAGGAGAAGTTTCTTCAGCACCGGTTTAACCGACGGCGCATCGGAGTATGGCATCGGTGCAATGACGTCAGCGCCCAGGAGAAGACTCTTAAGCACTGGATGAACCGGTGATGCATCGGTACAAAGCATCGGTTCAACCGGTGGTCACTGTGTCAGCTGTCAGAAGCTCAACGGCTACTTTGGGTTGTGAGTGACCGGATGAACCGACGCTACCCTTGCCAGAGGCATTGGTTCAACCGGTGATACGCAGAATTCTGCTGACCGTTGGAGCAATGGCTACAAGACTTGGTGGCCTATATATACGCCTCACCCCGACCATTTGAAGATTGCTGGAGTCCCAAGACACCTCATACACATCCAAGAACATCTCCAAGCCATACAAGAGCTCATAGATCATATCCTTAGCTTATAGCACTAGCTTTGTAAAGTGTGAGTGCTAGATTAGCTCTTAGTGAGTGTGATTGCAAGGCCTTGAGCCTTTGTGCTGTGGTTCTCTAGTGAACCAAAACAAGAGCTTGGTGCGCCGGCACCTTGGAGCGTGAAGCTCGCCGGCAACGTCATCGACCCTCCGACTTGGTGTGGAGCGGCGACGACACTTTGTGCGGGGGACGTGGAGACCCCTATCCTTTGTGGAGAAGCTCCTTAGTGGAACCCGGGGCCAAGGTGACGGTGATTGTGTTCACGGAAGAGACTTGGTGGCCGAGTAGCAATACTCTTAGTGAGTGCTACAACAACATGGATGTAGGTGTGCCTTTGTGGCTAACCGAACCACGGGATAAACACCCGCGTCAAGAGTTTGCTATCTCCTATCCCGCTCTTTAAACTTCCGCATTTCATACTAGCAATTTGTATGCCTTTACTTTTATAGAGTAGTTTCTTGATAGGAAAGGCTATAGGTTGCTAAACTCTTTTGGGATAGGGGTTTTACACTAGAACAACCTAGTTGCACATCTAGATAGCTTGTTTTAAGTTTAAGTTTTGTGCAAACTAATTGGAGCCATAGGTCAAAGTTTTTATTAGTGCCTAATTCACCCCCTCCCCCTCTTAGGCTAGAGCACCCGATCACTTTCATATGGGAAGACTCCGCAAGGCGTGTTCGAGAAGGATAAATTCGTCATGCCCACATTCGCGCCGCCACCGCCGAACCCATCTACTACAGCTACTACTGCTGCTTCATCTGTTTTTCACTACAAGTGATATAAGTTTTTCATTTGAATCTATTAAGAAGTTTGTAGAAGCCTTCTTGGGTAGATTCGAGCACTCGCAAAATCTTACGCAAGATTTACTTATCGACTTGAATCTATAAAATAGGGGTAAGAAATCTGTTAATGATTATCTTAATCAAACCCCTAACCCTAGTCTTTCGACCGCACCAATAGATTATCAGTATGGTATGCCACCGAATTACTTCGTGGGATAGAAACCACCGCCAGGCTCAGTTCGGCCATCCAGGGCTGAACCGGTCAGATCGGTCGCTTCGACCGGTCAGACTGGTGCCTCGGCGGGCGGATCGGTCAGACCAGTGCCATGGTGCTCGGTTCTGCGTCATAGCCACCACTCGCACCCCTTCCTACTTCGGCTGCTCCTAGCCTGAAAGAAGAATTGGCCGAGTTTATACCGCCGTATACCATAAAATCATACGACGAACCTCCGTGTCCTCCACCATTGCCCAAGGATGTTTGGGATGATTGGCTTAAGAAAAATCCACAATATGCCACACAGACGATGTCCACTACTGATCCCACTACACATCATTTAGGCCAAGCATCTACCGGTGACTATGAGGCCGATCTTCTTAGGATGAGAGAAGAATTGGCTAGCATGTTCAATTCTAAACTTGGTTTATACGTGGTTAGGAGTCTGCTTTACCAAAGGCCATATGTTGATGCTTTCGATTTGATTCCTTACCATGCTGGTTGGCGTGTTCCCGATTTTGTCAAGTTTAGCGGTGATGACAACCGGTCCACTTGGGAGCATATCAGCCAATATATCGCTCAACTTGGGGAAGCTGGTTCTAGCAAGTCTTTGCGCATTCGCTTGTTTTCTTTGTCTTTAACTGGAACCGCTTTCTCTTGGTTTTCGTCATTAGCCCCGAACTCGATTCGTTCTTGGGACGAATTAGAGAAAAAGTTTCATGATCACTTTTATAGCGGGATAATGAAACTAAGTTAACGGATTTGACATCGGTTAAACAGGGTAGAGATGAGTCTATCCATGAATACTTTAAGAGATTTAAAGATGTTAAGAACCGATTAGGCTCTTGCGGATTTGCGTTCTAGTTATAAGGAGAAGCTTGATGGTTCGAGTTTTTATTCTTTAAATCAGCTTCAGGTAAGAGCTTGAGACAAGAGGTGAAATTTAGAAAAGAAAAAGATACCTACAAGTCTTATCGTTCAAATACACATTTTGTTGAATATGATTCTGATTTATCGGACGATGTGGATAAAGAGGTTTATGCTACTGAGTTTGTTTGGCCCGCTTCGGCCAAACCATGTACTTGTACATCTCTCAAGCCGACTCAAAGGAATCGGCAAGAAAAGATGAAATTCACTTTTGATGTGTCCAAGTGCAATCGTATCTTTGATGAAGTGTTGAGACATGGACATTTAAAGATTACTCATGTTATACCGCCGCATGAGGAGCTAAAACGGTGTGCTTATTGCAAATTTCATAATTCTTCATCTCATGCAACTAATGATTGTAATGTTTTTCATCGACAGGTACAATCGGCCATTAATGAAGGATGATTGACCTTTCCGGAGATGAAGATAGACAAAGCTTCGTTCTCAGTTCACACCATTGATCTTAACAATGCAAAGGTACTCATTTGGCCGGATCAAGCCAAAGGAGCAAAAGGGAAGAATGTGATCATTGGTAACGATAGGCTGTTGACTGTTGATAACAAGATTCTGGCCAGGCAGGTAATTTAGGAGAAAGCTCCTGATGGGAAGAAGAATATGAGGATCAGACTTAAGCCTCGAACACTCGGGGCCAAGAGGGTTCTTCTTCAGGAGACCGGTCTGCTGCTTAGCCAAGACCGGTCAGACCGGTCCTGGCGGCCGGTCAGACCGCCATGGCGGTCTGCCCTGGATGTTTAAGCCTAAATGTCCGAAAGTGGGTACATGGAAGACAAATCAGCCAAAGGTGCAGGGCAAAGTTGCAAATTAGAAGTCCACCTTTGGTCATTTGGTCAGTTGCTGAACAAGTATTCAAAGGCTGTTCGAAACGATCGGCCCCTAAAAAAGAGATCGAGGTCACCTCCACGTCAAGGCGCACCTTCATCTCCTAGGGGAGAATCAAGCAAGTGCATGAGTGATGTAGTTGCTTTGTTCCCTCCACAGCAGAAGCAGCTGATGTATGCTACTATGCCATGGGCTCCACCGGCGTCAGACTCTCAGTTTCCTGCATGGGAGAACGGGGGATTTTGAATGAAATGCTATCCGATGCCATATCCACCACACTTCTAGGGGGTGGGAAGCTCCAGAGGATCTATGTTTGACAGGTTGAAGTAGCCGGTTCACGACCGATTGGGGCAACACCAATCAGGTCAGGGGCAAAAACCCAGACCGGTCTCAGCAGAGACTGGCCCAAGTTCGTCCTATGTGCCAAGAGTATCGCGTCAAGGAAAAGAAGGACGAACCTGAGCCAATGCAATTTGATTCTGAGAAGGCTCCAGTCAAGGTTGTGCAAGTTGAAGACGGGAAAGGTAAAACTAAAGATGCACAAAAAGGACCGGTGATTGTGGAGAAATTGGTCAATGTTTCTCAAAAGCTTGTGTTGGCCAATGATCATGAGGCCAGTAGCAGCATCCTCAAGGACCAAGACAAGGAGAAGTACTTTCAGCCTAGGTGGTGCCCACCGGGGTTGACACATACTCAGAAGAGGAGGTTGCAGCGTCTTCACCGCCAAGAACAGAAGGAAAAAGAGACGGAGAAGTTGAGAGATGAGCAGTTCGAGAGGTACAGACCAAGGATCCCTCAAGGTAAGGTGTGGCAGGTCAAGGCAGCTGACCATCCCACAGGACCGGTTTGAGGGGCCGGGCCGACTGGTCTGACCGGTGTCCCGGACCGGTCTGACCGGCCGAGCCGACTGGTCTGACCGGTGTCCCGGACCGGTCTGACCGCTCAGAGCAACCAGTCAGACCGGTTGACCCCGAGCCTGAGCAGAAGGCCGAAGAAAGTATTCTCGCTTCGGTTCCAAACGCAACAAAGGTTCCAGCAACTCCTTCAGCACCAGAAGATGAAGAGTTGGTGGATTATGAAGCTTCTCCGGAATGCACAAACATGGAGATCAATGTTGTGCATTTTTCTGATGATTATTGGGCGATTCCGGAGGAGGAAATTGCTCATCTGGACTTTGGGCCGCGCGAACCTATTTTTCAGAAGCCCAAGGATTCAGACAATCACTTGAAGGCTCACTACTTGAGGAGGCTTAACAACGGGAAGCCAGTTTCTCGTATGCTTGTGGATAGTGGGGCAATTGTGAACTTGATGCCCTATTCACTCTACAAGAGGCTTGTCGGGATGGACGAAAAATTAATCAAGACAAATATGACGGTCAGCGGCATTGGAGGAGGTGATCCCATTGGTGCCAAGGGGGTTGCTTCGATGGAGTTGACCGTTGGGAGCAATACGGTTGCAACGGCGTTCTTCGTCTCCGAGGTGCAAGGTAACTTCAACCTCATACTTGAACGTGATTGGATTCATGCCAATCAATGTGTACCATCTTCCTTGCACCAGTTTCTCATTCAGTGGATCGGCGATGAAATTGAGGTTGTGCATGGTGATACCTCTTCTTTCAGTGGGACCGCCGATTCTGAGCTCATTGGTGCGCATGATCACATCAAGTGTTTATCGGGCCGGGATTTGACCGATTATGACTTGATCAGTTGCACCAAAGAGGGTTTTGTGTTTGCCGTCTTAAAGCCGATGAAGAATCGGCTATATTTACTTCTATGATGCAGCAGGGCAACAACACAGAGCCCACCGGTCAGACCACAGCCTCTTACCGGTCAGACCGGCCGACCGGTCAAAGCGGTCTAGCGCAGACTGGCTGCAGCAGTGCATCGGGCACTATCGGTCAAAGGCGAATGATATGTGCGAGGCTATTGAGGACTTCGGTGATTTTGATAAGTTAGGCCAAGGTTTTACGTCGGTTGATCCATTAGAGAATGTAGATATTGGAGATGGTTCTATTCCTAAGCCGACTTTTGTAAATGCAAACTTATTGGATGATTGTAAAGCTGATTTAATAAAGTTATTGAAAAAATATGTCGATTGCTTTGCATGGGAATACTCTGAGATGCCTAGTTTGAGTCGTGATTTGGTTGAGCATCGGCTGCCGATTAAAGATAGTTTTAGACCTTATAAACAACATGCTAGGCGTTTTAATCCTGTTATGTATGACCGAATAAAAGAAGAAATTAATCGTTTACTAGATGCTAGATTTATTCGGTCTTGTCGTTATTCGGAGTGGATTTCTAATATTGTGACCGTTGAAAAGAAAGATTCGGGCAATATTAGAGTGTGCATTGATTGTAGAGATCTTAATAAAGCTAATCCTAAATATGAATATCCTATGCCTATAGCCGATATGTTGATCAATGAGGCTTCTGGACATCATGTTATCAGTTTTCTTAATGGTAATGCGGGTTACAATCAAATATTTATGGCCGAAGAAGATACGTCTAAAACGGCCTTTAGATGTCCTGGTTTTGTTGGTTTGTTCGAGTGGGTTGTTATGACTTTTGGATTAAAGAATGCTGGTGCTACTTATCAAAGAGCTATGAATTTAATCTTCTATAATTTATTTGGTATTATATCGGAGGTCTATATTGATGATATTGTAACTAAATCGGCCGGCTTGAGTCATCATTTTATTGATTTAAGACTTGCTTTTGAGAGGATGCGTCAGTATGGATTGAAGATGAACCCGCTCAAGTGTGCTTTTGGTGTATCGGCTGGGAAGTTCTTGGGCTTCATTATTCATGAGAACCTCTTGAGAAGATTTATATCTAATTTGTCTGGAAAGATAGATGCTTTTACTCCTATTCTTCGGTTGAAGAATGAAGCTGAATTTACTTGGGGGCAGAACAGCAAGAAGCTTTTGAGAAGATCAAGACGTATTTATCTTCACCACCGGTTCTCAAAGCGCCTAGAAGAGGTATTCCTTTTAGGCTTTACGTGGCTGCGGAAAATAAAGTTATTGTTGCTGTTTTGACTCAAGAGACCGAAGGGAAGGAGTATATTATTACATATGTTGGCCGACGGTTTATTGATGCAGAAATAAGGTATACATTTATTGAGAAATTATGTTTATCATTGTATTATGCTTGTACCAAGTTGAGGCATTATCTTTTATCAAGTACTTTGCATAGGTACTGGTCAAGCCGATGTTATTAAGCATATGCTACAAAAGCCGATTTTGAGTGGCAGAATCGGAAAGTGGGCTTATGCACTTGTTGAATTTAATTGGGCCTATGAATCTTTGAGAGCTGTTAGAAGCCAAATTGTAGCAGATTTCATTGTTGAACATTGGATTAATGATGAGCATGATTTGCGAATCGGCTATGTTACTTGCACACCATGGAAGTTGTTCTTTGATGGATCGGCTTGTGATGATGGTCAAGGGATTGGTGCCGTTCTTATTTCTCCGAGTGGCACTATTTTTGAGTACTCAAATCGATTGGAAAAAGAACGCTCGAATAACCAAGTTGAGTATGAAGCACTTATATTTGGCTTGAAATTCTTAGAATCAATAGGTGTTAACCATGTGGAAGCTTATGGTGATTCACTCCTGGTGGTGCAACGAGTATCCAAGGTATGCCAATGTTACAATATATCATTAAATGCATATCTTGATAGATGCCTTTATATTATCTCTTGCTTTGATGAATTTGTAATTCGACATATTCCAAGAGATAGTAATAAGAAGGCAAATGCTCAGCAAGCATCTGGCTACAATGTTACTAAAAAATATTTTAATATGAGAAAGCCGATGCGAACAACAGCCGAGTTGCTGGTTCTGGACGAACTGTCAGACCGGATGCTCCGACCGGTCTGACCGCCCAGACCGGTCTGACCACTCTAGAGACTGGTCTGACCGGTCGAGCAGCTAAAAATAGTGATTCGGCCATTGTTTCTAATTCCAAAGAGATTGCCGAGGTTGCTGATTGGAGGGTGCCTATTATGATATATTTAAAGGATCATGGTCATGGTGCAGAGAGAAATATTCAGCGTTTGACCTTTAAATATATTTTGATCGACGATGAGCTTTATCGTCGAACCGCCAAAGATGTACTTCTCAAGTGCTTGGATTCTGATCAGGCCCATGTTGCTATGGGAGAAGTTCATGAATGCATATGTGGTATGCATCAATTGGCTCCTAAAATGAAGTGGTTACTTAGGAGAGCCGGTTTCTATTGGCCAACTATGATGGCGGATTGTTTCAGATATTATAAGGGGTGTGAAGAATGTCAGTGGTTTGTTAATGTTTAGTTGGTGCCTGCTGTGTTATTATATCCTATTATCAAGCCATTACCATTCAGAGGTTAGTGGTTGGATTTCATTGGTCAGATTAATCCCCCTTCTTTAAAGGGACATCGTTTCGTGTTGGTTGCTATGGATTACTTTACTAAGTGGACTGAAGTGGTTCCTTTGAAGAATATGACACATCGGGAGGTAATTGAGTTTATTACAGAGCATATTATTTATAGATTCAGCATTCCTCAAACTTTGACAATGGATCAAGGCTCATCATTTATTTCAAAGGAGGTACGTGATTTTGCCGAATCTTATAAGATCAAGATACTCGATTCATCTCCATACTATGCTCAGGCCAATGGTCAGGCCGAGTCTAGTAATAAGATCTTGATAAAGCTTATCAAGAAGAAGATAGAGGAGAATCACAGGAGGTGGCATGAGGTTCTATCTAAAGCATTGTGGGCTCATCGTATATCTAGACATGGTGCTACTAAGGTTACTCTTTTTGAGCTTGTATATGGTCAAGAGGCCGTTTTGCCCATTGAGGTGAATATGAACGCTTATAGATTGGCTAAACAAAATGATCTTACTGCTATTGATTACTATGACTTGATGATGGACAATATTGATGAAGTAAGCGACAAACAGTTGCAAGCTTTGAAGGAAATTGAGAAGGACAATCTTCGGGTGGCTAGAGCTTACAACAAGAAGGTAAGAGCCAAATCTTTTCAGGTTGGTGAGCTAGTATAGAAGACGATTTTACCTCTTGGGACAAAGAGCAACAAGTTCGGCAAGTGGTCGCGAAGTTGGGAAGGACCGTACAAGATCATCAAGGTTATCTTCGGCAATTCTTATATGGTGGAGACGGTGCAAGGAGAACGTCTTCCAAGGGCTCTTAATGGAAGATACTTGAAGAAATATTATCCAGTGTGTGGCAAGATGCTTGAAGACGAAGACGGCCGGTATAGAGTATCGCCCTTAGCATTATTTTTAGCCTTGTATTTTCTGTGTAAATTCATGTAACTAGGCTAGCTTCTAGTACTTGCTTTTTGGCTTGCAAAGCTCACCAAAAAGCAGGGGGGCCATATGTTGGCATCCAAAATTGGTAACTGCCGAAGGCCGACCGGTCAGGTCCTGTGTAATCCGAATCAGGTTAGATCTGATTTGTAGAGTCCGTTTGTAACCCGATTTGGAAGGGGTACGTCCTCCCCGGCATATAAATACAAAGGCCACCACGGCCGATTGAGGTTCTTCTATCCAATCGAATCAATCAATTTATATTTTTCCTCAAACCATAGCTTTTCCAATCTCGTGCTGTTCTTTGCTCATCTCTACGATGTTCAAGGGCGTCTTGGGTGGCCTGCCGACTCCAAGACAATCCTAAATCTGCGAGCTCCAACGGGTCCCTCCTGAGCTTGCGATCCTAGGTCTTCGCAAAGCTGCTCTGCGTCCGACCGGTCTAACCGGTTGGCGCGACCGGTCTGACCGGTCGCCGTGGTACTTTGTCTGGTTGTGATCGTTGCGATCCTTTGCGTTCTAGCGTTTCTGTGTTGGCCAAATCTGCGTCAACAAGTAGTTCTAACTAGTAGTTTATTGGCAAACAAAAATTAAAGGTGCATTGAACGTGCCATGTCTGCTCAACCATGAGCTGGGAACCCCTCCATTGGATTCTATATCCCCTGGCCTTCATCTTAGAGGATACAAAGCAGCATGTAAAGGTCGCTATAGTTTGAACCTTGTGGCAGAAAAGAATGGCGGCACGATCGACAAAATAAGCCACACCATCTGACCATCATAGGAAGCTCGAAGCAAGACGCGACGCGCATCTCAATGACGTGGAATATCTTGATCCGAACTTGATATATGCACCTAACATACGGAACTAGTTAATTACATGCAGCGTGCACGCATCATCATCAGGGCGACCTGCTTGAGGATTTTGCACGACAAAAGACATGGTGTAGCCTGCTGTGGCCTGAACGAACAATGAGAGTACTCTGAGAGACGGCATGTGTATATATGATGCCTCATAAGTCATAACAACTCTCCGTATCTTTATGAGAGTCATGCGAGAGAGTAGTATATATGCGAGAATAAGATCAGGCAGGGATCTCCCAAAGGAATAAAGTACAGAAACATACACAATGCATGCAGTCGGGGTCGACGACACTTCTGAATTGAATGCTCAGGTCGAGCAGTATAATAACAATACTCGATTCCTCCTCCTCCTCAGGTACTACACATACATACATGTCAATGCAATGCGGCCGTCGCCTCTGAGGAATCGATCGATCGGTACACTTTAGCACCGTACCACAAAAAGTGGCCTCCTTTGACAATTAGTCGATCGGAGTCCCTTTTGCCAAAGGCCTTGTCTCATCTATCTACACCACTACACGTTCCAAAATCCATCGTCACGAGCAGCTAGCGTGTGTGTATGCTCTCTCTCTCTCTCTCTCTCTCTCTCTCTCTCTCTCTCTCTCTCTACAGTTGCATCTGCCGCCATGAGATGATGAGAATGAGCGATGGATCGAGCATACGGAGATTATTCCAGCTGCAACCCCCAATGGCAGCAAGTGGTGGTATGTGTATGATTCGTTATGAGTAGAAACATACCATAGTGGCGCGTAGCCAGGCGCGCAGGGATACCGGCTTTGTCTTGAGTAGGAGGCCGCCGGGTGCCGCGCGCGGCAGCCCACGAGACGCGGCGGGCATCATGTCCCCTTCCTGCGGGCGCCCCTCGTCTCATCCCTCGTCGCTGCCGGCTGCCGCGCGCGCTCGCTTGCATGATGGAGAGTAGGGGGGTGCAGGCCGGCCAGCAGCTCTGCTGTCTGCCTGCTGCATTTACGCCTTCAGATGGCAGCATGCATCGTTTTTTTTTGTTTCTTAACATACATGCAGCTGCTTATATATGCATGCTGATGAGGATCCAGACAGTGTGGGGACCGGAATTATACTTAGGATTCCAACACAAGTTCTCTGATGGTGAACTGAGTTTATTTAACTAGTAAGAAAATTAGATTTGACCGTTGAACTACCAGCAGCTAATTAATATGTAAATAATGAAAAATTGACAGAAAAAAGCATCATACTATAGCCTTGCTTCTCTCCTTTTTTTTCTGAAGGTTGAAGGTGTGAAGTGTTCACACATTTAAAGTTCATAGGATCGATCATTTAAAGATGCTGAGCTGATAGTGAGTGACCATACCAGTTGGAGATTATTATTAGAATCCAAATAAAGCCTAGCCGACTGCTATAATACACATGATCTTAAAGCAAGCAAACACGGCGGGCGTGTCGCCGAGAACATGCGGCCATCATCGGTGAGGGGTTTGCTAGCTAGTGCTAGGAGGAGCCCCAGCCGGCCGGCAGAAAATCACTTCAGCTTGACCGGTCATGACCTTAACATGCCTTGTTGTTATGCAAGGGGTACCTAATAGGGCATGCGTGCCACTTCAGCAAGATGAAGGTTTGGACAATGTTTTGGCTGTACTCCTATCGGGGTGTCAAAAATCCCCGTGGGGGCGGATCCCCGCAGGGACCCGCCCTGTTACCAGCGGGGCTGGGGGAATTTCCCCCCGCGGGGAGGCCGGGGCGGGGCCCCGAAATGCAGCCGGGGCGGGTTCGGGTCTCAAATTTGCTCCGCGGGGATCCACAGGGACCCGAAAGAATAAAAAAAACAAGGGAGAAACTGCTGCAATCCGTCGTCCCCGATTCCCCATCCACCCTATCCTCTTCGTCTCCTCCTTGGATCTTGCCGCTCGCTTGCTCCGCCCCATATGCGCTCGCCTGCTCCGCCCCATCGGCACTCGCCTACTCCGCCCAATCCACTGCCGCCCCGCCGCCGCATCTGCCCCACCCACCTTCGCCGCATCTCGGACCGCCGCTGCTCCCGCGCAAGGGAGCAGAGTCGCCGGCGACCACCTCCGCTCCCCCGCACGGGAGCCGAGTAACCTGCCGCCGCCGCTCGCCGTCACTCGAGCTCCAAGTCGCCGCTAGGCCACCCGCCGCCAACCCCAGGCGACACCACCGGCCATCCTCGTCCGGCCGTCGCAGCAGTCCCCGTGGGGCTCCATCGGGTTTCGGGGGCCCGCGGGGATCGGGGATGGGGGACGAAATCGCCCCGTCAAGCAATTCGGGGCCGGGGCGGGGCTCAGGATTCGGAGATCGGGGCGAGGACGGGAGCTGTGTCCCCAACCAGCCCCACGCCCGTTGCCACCCTGATACTCCTGTCCTTTGTTTCTAGGATCCTAGAAATAGGGGTACGGGTACCTAATAGCTGGGCTAGCTCCAAATGATGCCTACATTCCAGGGCGAACAATGATGATAAATGGTCAAAAAATTTGGTTTGACCACTATCCTGAATTGTACTACTGGCTACTTTTTATTTTTATTTTTAACTGCCATGAACTTCTCTGAAAACTCGATTCCTATATATTTTCTCTTATTATATTGTTTCACAAAACAAGGCCATGTACTACTGCACGAGCGAACATAATTGACCTCAACGACCTTGGCCACGCCGAACTCCCCTTTGGAGTAGATACACCATGCCAAACCGACCTGTTTAAATTTCCCTTCCACATGAGATTATTCATGTACTTTTAGTGAGACGGTTTCAAAGTTCAAACTCAAGATAAAGAGGCGGGCTTCATTTTTTTTCTAAACAGAATACTCCCTCCATTTTAAATTATAGATTGTTTTAACTTTTCTAATCTTAATAGTTGATCATGCTCAAGCGTCTGTGATTAGCTATAGGCTCTCTTAGTTTGGTCCCACTATACCGAGATTGGCCAAGGCAAGTTGCAGCAGTACGTGGCTGTGGCCGCTAAACATGAATCCTGCGGAATCTAAACGGAGTAGCACGCTCGACGCACAACAAATTCTACTTAGCTTTGCTCTAAACAGAGCATCTCCAGCAGTTTGGCAAATCGAGTTGTCATCTTTGATTTTTGGCAAAAACGTTAAAAATACTCCTCCAACAGTTTGTCAAAAGACTTGGTAATTTTTGGCAATTTGGGAAAAACCAGCCTCTAGCACGTAAATATACGCGCGCGGCGCGCGGTTGGCATCGTGGTTTGTGGGAGGGTGAAAAAAAAAATAAATAACAGAGAAGGGTTCCTGATTTAAGTTTTCAAGAGGTGGAAAGGCATAAATATAATTTTGTTTCTCTCTCAGAGTTCCTGATGTAAGTTAGATCTGGATTTGGCAAGTGAATTATGTCAAACTGTTGGAGATAAGCTCTTTTTTTACTTGACATATCTTTTTAAAAATTGATAAAACACAAAATATACCAAGTAAAATATGACAAACTCTTGGAGATGCTCGCAGCATTTGCATTGGAGGGGCCAAAAGAGAGCAGGGAAAGCGGAGACACTGTGGCGGGCGGGGCGAAGGAATGTCCCCCAGCCCAGGTTGCCGCCGTGCCCCCCGGGGCTCACGCGCTCTGCTGCATGCATGCTCGTCCCAGCCTGCTTCTAGATCTCACACTTACATCTGGGTCCATCGCTGCATGAACCGCCGGGAGGGCCCACATCCTTGCTTCCGGGCCCTCTGGCAGCGGCACGCAGATGCTAATGAGTGCCATGATGTGTGTTTCTTGCTGCTGCTGCTGCTGCATCACTGGTCTCCATGTGTGCAAAGTGCCTTTGGAGTTTGGAGTGCTCATACCATTCTCTCTCTCGCTCTCTCTCTCTCATGGATGGATGCAGCAGCTGAGATAGGGCGGGGAAGAAAGATATTATAAATAAATAAATAAACAAGAGGAGGGAACGCATTGCAGTTCTCAAAAGCTGGTGACACGCTCACCACAAAACGCAATGATGCGGTTCTCTGCTCTCCATGCCCTCCGCTCCTCTCCCCGATGCCCGGGAGGCCGAGATAGTTTCTTTTACCATTCCTTTCCCTCTTCTTTGTTTGGATGCGTTGGTGAAGCTCCCAAGCCTTCATTCCCCAATGGGTCGCGATGTTCTAGCTAGCTCGTGTTGTTGGTATGCTGTCATATTTTTTATGAAAAAATATTTTTGGGTGGATGCAAAAAATATATTGTTGGTGTGCCGACCATGCATGCATGTACCCATCATCAGTGTGTATACTATATAAAGTACAATTTCAGATGCAAACTACCTAGGGCTGTTCGAATTGAACATCCTGGACGTGCAGCGCTATCAGCTTTGATATGCATAGCATATTCAGTATTGTAACCCCGATCGATGGTCGAGATGGGGGGATTTCAGAATTTATGTTCCAATTCAGGAGCCTTTCAGTATTTGACCTCCTGGTCCACATGCCAGTGACATAGATTAACCCCCCATATCATTCTGATAATATGGGGAGAGGGGGGAGCAGCCCTATAGTCCAGACATGCATGAATCTATACTGACTGATAGAAGAAGATGTTTGACCACACCCATGTCGAGAGGGATTTGTTTGTCAATTATTTGTCATCCAGAAGAGAGCTACAAAATCTTCTTGGAGCTGCAAAATCCAGAAGTCATCCAAAACATGACAGACTCAAAAGTACCTGAAAATAAACAATTTATTAGCTTATCACGCATTCATTTCCTGTACTGATCATAATAATTGAGCCTGGGGCCTAAGGCCTAGAAAATTATCAGGCATTATTTTTGGTAAGGATTTAAGCTCAAATAGGCCGGCCCTCGTACACACCAGTCTCTGATACGATCAATAACCTCATCGCCCTTGCCTTGCACTGATACAGGAATGCATGACCACGTATGAACAGGTTTCCAAACTCTTACATTCAGACTCAAAGAGTCAAGAATGGAGGTTGCGTGCCATCAAGAAAGCATGCCTCTCATTCGATAACATGGAGGAGGGGGCCTAGATTCCTTAGCTGCCCCGTGCTCCTCCATCATTGGGAGGTATGGGTACCTGCCTCCTCTAGGTTAAACATGCACGATGCACCACACCGTGAAATGAGTTTGTTCCAATAAGTTGGCAAAAAGGGTCTTCTCTCACGGCAAAATAAAAGGATTCACTGTTTTACCCCACACTTGCTTCA
Source organism: Panicum virgatum (assembly GCF_016808335.1). Lineage (NCBI taxonomy): Eukaryota > Viridiplantae > Streptophyta > Magnoliopsida > Poales > Poaceae > Panicum > Panicum virgatum. Next base: position 44,603,218 of record NC_053153.1, on the reverse strand, counting down.
TGCAGAATGCAAAAAAGTTGCATAGGCGTCCCGAAAAGGCTACATTCGATCTCGACAAGCAGGACAGATGATCACCTAGCTTTGTGTGTATTTAGTCGTCCACCGTTTTCTTAAGTGAATGAAATGGTTTTCCTTGGTGATCCGAGATAGAATATACTGATACTGATGGGAAAATGTGGCAGCTTGTATGGCTATAGCATATTTGAAGTGGGCCATACATGGTACCATACCGAGGGGGGAGTGGCTTCTAAAACATGATATCCATTGAAGGAATGAAGTGTTTTCAGGTGGTAGCTAGTGTGGTACCGGTGACAAGTCAATACCTTCCTACATACTAAAATTATAGCAAAGCTACTGACTTGAAATATCGAATAGAAGGTTAGAGGGGTAATTATACGGGAGATAAGGATGACTCGCAACAATGAGATCTAATTATCCAAATATTCGCCCGAAACTGGTGATTATTCTTTAAAATGACAGGAAGAAATTTTTTTTTTTGAGTAATGGAAACTCAAATAACAACACATATTTTAATGAAAATTTCTGGTGAAATTCAATAATTGACATGGTCACAAGCACACATTGCAGTCATATTTGGAATCCAGTAACTATGCTTTTGAACATTGCACACATTGATTTCATAATCCACACAACTGATGGAAAATTTGTATAGTAGGAAGAAGAAGACAGTTCCAAAATCGACAACAAGAGAAATCATAAAGTTCCAAAATAAACACCAAGAGAATGTACATGTTGACATCTAGCCATGCATGCATTGCATTTGTATGTTTATTACGCCAATTATATGGTCTTAGTGCTTTCTTCATGATAAGTTAAATTTAGAATCAGTCATAGATCCAACTTTATTAGGAATTAGGATACTTTCAGAAATTATTAGTCTAATTGCACGAGTTTTAAAATGGTTTCAGCTTTAATAGTTCAGTGTGGGGTATTTAAAACTTAACTTAAATATTATCTAATACTCATGTGCTATTCTACACCCTATGTGTAGTTACACCTAGCTAATTACTAAATAAATTTTTAGCAATAACTATGCATGGGTACTGACAACCTTTACTAAACATGATTAAGTAATAAGGATATTTGGTTCACTATTTTTTGTCAGTTTGGCCAGCAATTTTACTGCTATGTGTAGAATGACCACTATCGCTAGGTGTAGAATACTCACTACTAGAAAACGGGCCAAAGGTCCTGGCCAAAAGTACCAGCTACTGTTGCAACCGGTACTAATGCCACGCATCAGTACCGGCTGCAAAAGCAGCTGATACCTTTGGCCAGCGGCGATCAAAAGTAAGGGGTTTGGTACCGGGTTAAAGCATCACCCGGTACCAAAACCCCAGTATAGGCACCGGTTAGTGCCACCAACCGGTACAGTACCGGTTGGTGGCACCAACCGGTGCCTAAAGTGCGGACAATGGCACCGGGTTTTGCCATGATCCGGTGCCGCCACATGCCCACCACAAAGCGGTTGGTAACTTCAACCGGTGCCTATGCCTATTGTTTGGCACCGGTTGTTGAGCACTAACCGGTGTCTTTGGCCCACGCCTATAAATACCCCAACCCCTTCCCCCTCCAAGCTGCCATGAACTCACTATTCATGGCAGCTGAGTGAGGGGAGGGGAGGCGAATTTTTATTTTTTTTTTCAAAAAAGGTTAGTTATTTTCTCCATAACTTAGCAATTGGTTTTTAGAAGCAGTTATCACTTAATTTAGTTTATACATGTGATAATTATTTTTAGTTGTAGCATCTTATTGTAGTTATATGCATTATTAATTTATTTGATATGTGAATACTATCAAATTATTGTATTTATATGTTTTATCAATTTATTTGATAAGTGAATAGTATCTATTTATTATAGTTATATGCATTATCAATTATATATTTGAATTCAAATTTTGTATGGAAATATTATCAATTACATATGCAAGGGGGCTTTATTTAGTTCTCTTCAAAATTTCAAAACTTTACAAGATTCCACATTCGAGATGCATGCTGCACCAATTCGAGACCCGCAGCTCATCTAGGCCTACCGCTGCTGCGCTACAGTGTGCGCGTCTACAAGAAAAAAACATTATCGTGCCAGTGCCTTTAATACAGCTAGAATTACCATGCCAAAGAGAATCATTGCACAGACGATGATGCCAAATCCTCAAGGCTCTAGGCAAACAAACCAAGGTCCATATATAGAAATAAAGTTTTTTACCCAGTCATGCAGCCAGAAGGCCACATGCATCGTTTCTTGTACAAAAATATAAAGTTCCATATAGAGAAATAAAATTTTTACACAGTCATGCAGTCAGAAGGCCATATGCATCGTTATAATTTTGTAGTTAAGTTTTATTAATAGCGAATTCAATGTTAGTTATAAATTGGTAGTATGAATGAACTATTTGTACACTACAATGATGTATATAAATGTATTGTGGACCCAGATGAGTCGGCAATGGATGTACATGGCCGACCGGCGTTCAAAGGAGTTTATTAATGGCGTGCATGAATTCATAGAAGCGGCCGAGAAACACAAGTATGACGGTTTCGTTCGTTGTCCATTCAAATTCTATAAGAATGAGAACGATTACTCATCATCAAGAACCATCCACAGTCACTTGTTCAATAGTGGTTTCATGCCGAACTACTATGTTTGGACCAAGCATGGAGAAAGAGGAATTATGTTGGATAATAATGTAGAAGAAGAGGACAGGATTCCTGACTTTGCAGCCAATTATGATGCCTTTTTCAATGACACTGCAATGGGTGAGCCTGAAGAAGATACTGAAGGATACGTTGTAGAAGATGATCTTGGTCAGATATTGCGTGAAGCTGAGGAAGTTTGCGAAACAGAAAAAGAATCGAGAGATCTGAAGCGTATGTTGGAGGACTATAGAACATTGTTGTATCCAGATTGCAAACAAGGCCAAAAGAAGTTGGGTACCACATTGAAATTGTTGCAATGGAAGGCATCAAATGGTTTGTCTGACAAGGGATTCGAGGAGTTGCTGAAACTTATAAAAAACTTACTCCCTGAGGGTAACACCTTGCCAGAGACAACATACAAGGCAAAAAAAGTAATTTGTCCTTTAGGATTATAGGCACAGAAGATACATGCTTGTCCTAATGACTGCATCCTATATCGAGGTGAGTATGAAAATTTGGATTCATGCCCTGTATGCAACGCATGCCGGTATAAGATCCCTCGAGATGATCCAGGCGACGTTGAGGGGATGCGTGTCAAGAAGAGGGTGCCTTCCAAGGTGATGTGGTATTTCCCTCTAATACCACGTCTGAAACGTTTGTTCATAAACAAAACGAATGCTAAATTGATGCGATGGCACAAAGAAGAACGTAAACAAGACAATATGTTGAGACACCCCGCTGATGGGTCGCAGTGGAGAAAAGTGGACAGAACATTCCCAACATTTGCAAATGATGCGAGGAATATAAGGTTCGGCTTAAGTACGGATGGCATGAACCCTTTCAGTAAGCAGAGCAGTGGCCATAGTACTTGGCCTGTGACACTATGTATATACAACCTTCCTCCCTGGTTGTGTATGAAGCAGAAATTCATTATGATGCCGGTGCTTATCCCCGGCCCGAAGCAACCCGGTAACGATATAGATGTGTATCTGAAACCACTGATTGAGGATCTTCTATTGTTGTGGAAAGAGGAGGGTGTTCGTATGTGGGATGCGCACACAGAGGAACATTTTAACCTTCGTGCATGGCTTTTCGTAACCACCAACGATTGGCCAGCACTAAGCAACCTCTCTAGACATTCCAATAAGAGTTATAGGGTATGCACCCATTGTTTAGAAGAAACTGACAGCACATAGCTCAAGCACTGTAGGAAGATCGTGTATATGGGACATCGTCGATTTCTTCCGATCAAGCACCCATTAAGGAGGAGGCATGCTCACTACGATGGAAAGACATATCATCGTACCAAGCCTAGGCACCGTTGTGGGAAAATGGTGTTTGAAATGGTCAAAGATATAAAAGTAGTATTCGGAAAAGGACCCGGCAGCAGATCAGTGCAGAGTGATGACGGACGTGCACCTATGTGGAAGAAGAAGAGTATTTTTTGGGAGTTACCTTATTGGAAAGTTTTAGACGTCCGCCACGCAATTGATGTGATGCACCTAACAAAGAATCTTTATGTGAATCTTCTAGGCTTCCTTGGTGTCTACGGTAAGCCAAAGGATACATTGGAAGCGCAGCAAGATCTTCAACGTATGAAACAACGGGCCGTCCTACATCCAGAAAAAAGGGATAAAGGACGTTATTACCTAGGTCCTGCGTGCTACACTCTTAGTAAGGAAGAGAAGCAAAGTATGTTCGACTGTTTGAACAGGATCAAGGTCCCATCAGGCTACTCTTCGAATATAAAGAGGCTACTGAACATGAAAGAGAAGAAATTCGCACACGTAAAGTCCCATGACTATCACGTGTTGATGACACAATTGATTCCAATTGCACTTAGAGGTATTCTACCATATAATGTTCGAGCAACAATCATAAAGCTATGCGCCTTTCTCAACACAATTTCTCATAAGGCAATCGATCCATCGAGTTTAAGCAGTCTACAAGATGATGTTGTCAAAAGTTTAGTATTCTTGAGATGATATTTCCTCCATCATTTTTCAATATTATGACGCATCTTCTAGTTCACCTAGTCAAAGAGATTGGTATTCTCAGTCCTGTTTTCCTTCATAGTATGTTCCCTTTTGAACGATACTTTGCTGTCCTAAAGAGATACGTTTGTAATCGCGCTCGTCCCGAAGGAAGCATTGCGAAGGGTTACGTCACAGAGGAGGTCATTTAGTTTTGTGTTGACTATGTAGAAGAACTCTGCCTAATTGGGATTCCAGTATCACGTCATGAGGGGCGACTGATTGGAAAGGGCACACTTGGGAAAAATCAGTAAATACCACAGATCATGTCACGTTGAGCAAAGCACATCTCACAGTTCTGCAACAATCAGCCTTGGTGGCTCCATATATGAAGGAGCACATGCAAATTGTGCGAAGCATGTACCCTTTCAAGTCTGAGACATGGATTACAAAACATCATAACGATACATTTGCCTCCTGGTTGCAGAAGGAAGTCATGGACAATGATCAAATTCATGAGCAGCTAGCTTGGCTGGCCAGGGGTCCGGCAAATTCAATCCTGATATACCAAGGATATGAAATTAATGGTTACACATTTTATACAAGAGCCCAAGATAACAATAGCACCAATCAAAATAGTGGTGTCCGTATTGATACCACTGACTCTAGTGGCCAAACGAACTCATATTTTGGTTACATTGAAGAGATCTGGGAACTCGACTATGGGCCGCTGAAGATCCCTCTATTTCGTTGCCAATGGGTTAAACTAACAGGAAAAGATGTCGATATCGACGAGTACGGAATGACAACGGTAGACCTCAAACAGCTTGGCTATCAAGACGAATCATTCGTCCTAGCTAAAGATGTCACTCAAGTTTTCTATGTGGAGGACATGTCTAGCAAACTGAGAAAGGACAAGTCCAGAAATAAATCAAGTTTTCTAGGTGCGGGGGATGAGCCAAAGCGCCACATAGTTCTGGCAGGCAAAAGGAAAATTGTGGGAGTCGACGATGTCACAGATGAAGAAGAATACAACAAGATTGAAGATATGACTCCGTTCGCAGTGGAGGTTGACACATGTATTCTTTTAGCCGAAGAGGAGGCTCCCTACGCACACCATGATCACAATGAAGGGACGATTGTAAAGCGAACCATTGTTAATATTCCATTAGTTGAATAATTATGTCTTGTAATATTTTCCATGAACATTAATAGATTTGTTATGCAATGACCTGATTTATTGGTCAATAATCAGATTTAATATGTAATTATCCGATTTATTATGCAATTATTCGATTTAGTATGCATTTAAATAATTTATTATGCAATTATCAGATTTATTAGGCATTTAAAGGATTTATTAGGTAATAAATAGAATTAATGTGCATTGAAATGATTTATTATGCAATTATCTGATTTATTATGCAATTATCAGATTTATTAGGGATTTAAAGGTTTTATTAGGTAATAAATAGAATTACTAGTGCATTGAAATGATTTATTATGTAATTATTCGAATTACTGTGCATTGAAATGATTTATTATGCTATTATCAGATTTATTATGCATTTAAATAATTTATTAGGTAATAAGTAGAATTATTGTGCATTTAAATGATTTATTATGCAATTATCAGATTTATTATGCATTTAAATAATTTATTATGCAATTATTCCATTTATTATGCAATTAAAATGATTTATTATGCAATTAAATGATTTACTATTTAATTATTAGATTTGTAAATAATATATTGGTATCGGTTGAAACCTTCAACCGGTACCAAAGACTTGGCGAAAAAAAGGGGGCGCGCGTGAGTCGAACCCGGGCCTCGGCGATTAGAATAGATAGGGTTACCACTGCGTTACACGGTGTTTCCGAAATGGTTGGCGGCAAAAGACTTAATGTACAAATATTTCATAATGCTTAGGCACCGGTTTTTGGTTACCAACCGGTGCCTAAGGCACTTTTCAACTCCCGCTCTTTGTAGCCTTAAGGTACCGGTTGGTTGCGCAACCGGTGCCTTAGGCCTCCTTAGGTACCGGGTGAAGTTTTCACCCGGTACCAAAGGGGTCGGCATATTTAAAGTATACCCTTGTTCTTCTTCTTTCACTTTTCCTCCACGCCCGATCGTCGACCTCGCTGCCGCCCTCACCGCGCCCGATCGTCAACCTCCGCCGCCGCCCTCTCCGCGCCCGATCGTCGACCTCCGCCGCCGCCCCCTCCGCGCCCGGTCATCCTCCGCCGGCCACCATTGGAGCTTCGCTCGGAGCTCCGGCCGCCGTCGATCCCCTCCCTCTTCATCCTCCGCCCGTATCGGTGAGCGCCCCTACACCCTCCTCATCCTCCCCGACCCCTTCTTTGACCTCCACAGACCACCCCGTCGCCGGTAGCCGAGCTGCCGGACCACCTCCACCAATGCTCCGCGGCCAGCCCCCTCCCGACCGCCTCCCGCCCTAGCTCTCGTCTCAAATCGGTCGCAGGCGAGCCCCTCGATCGTGCTTCCCCACCACTTGTGCCGAGCCCGCCTCTGTTTTGCCTCCCCTTCCTTCATCTCCGGCGAGCTTCTGCTCTCCGTGGACCCACCGCCCCAATGCTGCTCCGCCCCTCCGAAGCTCACTAGTAGCTTTGCCTTGCTCCAGCACAGCTCATCGGCCACTCCTTTCCTGCCCTTGACCGCCGGAGCATCGCCGTCGACGAGCATCTTCGCCGCCGCGCTCTGTCCATCGCCGACGAGCCTCCTCCGACCACTCCTCGCCCCACCAAGCCCTCTACAGGTGCGCCTTGAGCTCCTGATCCTCCCTAGCCCCTCAGCCCTCGCCGCTGGCGAGCTATCTCACCGGAACACGGCCGGCCCTTCCCCTGTTCTTCTTCCCCTTTGAGTCAGGGACCCATTTGCAAAGATTTAAATGTTTCCAAGGTCTTTTCTGTAAAAGAAACGATCCCTTTTCTATTTTTTTCTTAGTGAACTTTGGAAATTCATAAGAATTTGTAGAAAAATAAAAAAAATGCAAAACTAATTTTATTATTTTCCTTGTGAGTAGCTCTACATGATGATGTCATGAGTTTGTTTTGAAACCTTGTGTAGCTAGTTTTAAAAATAGGAGTAACATATAGTTTTTTTATTTTATACTAAGTTCTAAAATTATTCACCTTATGAGTTTTAAAAATAGGAGGAACAAGTGTAGAATTTAGTTATTAGAGAGAATTTCTATTATTAGTCTTATGTATTGTGTACAATGTTTTCATTATATATAGTGTATAATTTAGTTATAGAATTTAGTTTTTAGAGAGACTTTATTTAATCATGTATTTAAATAGAGAGTGAATAATGCTTGTATTTATGTATTTATCATGTATTTATGTAACTCATGTATTTATGTATTATGAATTCTTCATTCTTAATTATGAAATCAAACACGACGCTCTCTCCTTTTTAACGACTTCTTAACGGCGATCGGTCTCTCGCTAACTCTTGTTGTCTCCTTGTCACCGACGCTCTCTCGCTGTCTCCCCACCGACGCTCTCTCGCTGTCTCCTCACCGACACTCAGTCTCTCGCTCACACACACGTGCGCGCGCACACACACACACTCACTCACACACACTCACACTGACTCACACACACACTAACTCTCTCTCTCTTTCTCTGTCCCACTAACTCACAAACACACACACACTGACTCACACACACACACACTCACTAACTCTCTCTCTTTCTCTATCCCTCTAACACACACACACACACACACACACTCTCTCTCCCTCTAACATACACACACACTCTCTCTCTCACACACTCTCTCACACACACGCACACTCTCTCTCACACTCACACACTCACACACTCACTCACACACACTCACACTGACTCACACACACACTAACTCTCTCTCTTTCTCTGTCCCACTAACACACAAACACACACACACTCACTAACTCTCTCTCTCCCTTTCTCTGTCCCTCTAACATACACACACACACACACTCTCTCTCTCTCTCTCCCTCTAACATACACACACACACACACACACTCTCACACTCTCTTTCTCTCTCTCTCTCTCACACACACACACACTCTCTCTCTCTCTCCCTCTAACACACACCACACACACTCACACACACTCTCTCTCTCTTTCAAACACGCATATTCGTTCAAAGAATTGAATTCTCCTAATTCATTTGAGGATGGACACATACTCTAACAAATTTTTATGGTTTCAGTTAAGGATGGACCCCTTCGGTGATGACGAGGCCGCCAAGCAATACATGTTGGACGCAATAAACAAAGATACGAGGGCCAACACCAACCAGCCAATCGCTGAAGAAGATGCTCGGACAGCTGATTCGTTCCTGAATATGTCTAGAGATGTTGATGAAGAAGATGATGACATTGCGCAGGCGCCCAATCAACAGCAGCATGTTCCAGTACGAATCTTAAAACTATATGCATGGTGACTTCGGTAGATTAGTTTTGTGATTAACATATCTTTTCTGTAATTTAGTCGACCTCCGCATCGACTTCGTTGAGCCAGTCAAAAGGGAGACGCTGGCGAACCAAGAAAATGGAGGGAAGATAGGTCGTCACAGAAGTGGACGCAGAGGGCTGTCCAAGTGATCCAGAGGCTGCTAGCACAAAATGTGGGGTTATTGTTCGGGCAAGAATTCCGATCACCACAAGACTATGGAAAATGAGCAAACCCGAAGAACAACAACACGCCGTGCCTGCACATCAGAAGGAAATGCTATGGGCAGAACTCAAGGATATGTTCATTCTTCCTGAAAGAGTTGACCAAGAACTTGTGAAGAAATGTGTCTTGAAAAAGATGGCCCTTGCCTTTGCAACTTTCAAGAAGAAGTTGTACATCAATTACATCAAGAAGGATAAGGAGCCGAACTGGGACGATCTTCCTCAGATTAAACCATACTGGGAGGAGTTCAAACAATACAAACTATCAGAGGAAACCCAAGAAAAATCCGAACAGGCCAAGGTGAATGCAGCAAATAAGAAGTACAACCACCACCTTGGGGCTGCCGGGTACAAGAAGTCAGTTAAAAAATGGCAGAAGATGGAGCAGGACCTTATAGATAGAGGCATCAGGCCGACGACTTGGGATTGGCCGGATAGATCTAAGTGGTGGTTATTTGCTAATGGCGTGACACTAAATCAGTTGGATGGAAGTTTGGTCGTGCCTGAGCATATGCAAGAAGTGTCCCGCGATCTAGTCGCTGCAATAGATGAGGCCCAACAAGGAACATTCCAGCCTCAAAGGGAGAATGATGAGTTGACAAGGGCATTAAAGAACCCGGAACACCCTAGACGAGCCCACAGCATCGGCGTGGTCCAATGGAAAGTTGCTTGGGCCGGAGATTCCTCTTACAAGACTCACCGAATGAACAAAACCGAATAGGAAGAGAAACTCCGTGCCATACAAGAAGAGATGAACAGGATGGTTGCGTCCTTGGAATCTCAGATGGACGCCAGGGTCAATGAGGAAGTGCAGCTAGCTCTGAGCCAAAGGGGCACTGCTGGGTCGCACCCGGATGTTGTGATAAGCCCGGCCTCTCAGCGACGCAGCAGCTGTGCATCTACGGCGGCGCCCGATGTACAAGCTGAATAGCTACCCCAGATTGAGCCAACGACGGTAGATGACCAGAGGTATCCAGTGGATGATGTCACCATGCCGACACCGTGCGAGCTTCATGTGCGAGCAAGGAATATATCCATTCATGTCGCATACGGGTCAGCCCTACCCTTGAATCCTTCTACTACAATTCATGGAAGGCCGATACAACATGGCTACACATCCGTCACAGTCGAGCAGATAGTTGGAAACAATGAGGATCTTGAGCTCGACTTCGTTGGAGGGGATGGAGAGAAGACATTGGGAGACACATTGCACGGGGTCATTCTATGGCGCAAGGCCGACATCAAACTTACTGCAAGCACAACGGCTTCCGTGCAGACCGATCGCCCGTCTCCGCGGCCTCCCTCACCGCCGTCCCCACAACCAGCTCCTTCACCACCATCTCCGCCGGCGCAAAGGGCCACGAGTACTCCAACTCCTCCTGCACCAGAAAAAGGAAAGAAAAAGACAGCATCCCTCCCAGCGGCTGGACCCTCAAAGAAGAAGCAGAAAACGGTCGAAAGAAAATTGACCTACGAGAAGACCGTTGAGGAGTTGGAAGAGGAGACTGCTCGATATATAAAAGAACAGTTGAAGCCTAAAGTCCCCCCACGGAGGGAAAAGGTAGATCTAGAATTAGGGAAAAATCTTCTCGCGAACCTAGACAACCCACCAAAACCGAAAAGCTTACCCTCGGACTATGATCGTACTGACAAAGGCACACAAGGTGAGGAATGTGAAGAAAAAAATGTGGCAAGACCATTCCTCAGCTTGGCACACAACAAAAAGAAGTCGAGCCCCTCCGGGTGCCAGGGTTGCCAGTCCTACACCCGATGGACATACGACTACAGGCGGACATACAGGCGGCGATATTTCTTTCAGAAACAGGATTAACGCTAGAGCAGGCAACGTGGCAAGACGAGGCAGCAGAAATCCCTGTCGCTCCTGTTCTTACTCCATTCGAGCATGGAAAACCTTTTGTCACTGAGGAAGAGGAGAAAGGTCTAGGCACGCAGATGTTTAATTTGCATAGATGGTACCTGCGAATGTCGAATGACGAAGGCAAAATGGTTTTAGTCAAGTATCGTGACCATGATTTCTTCTGCGGGGAGGACGACTTCTGGGTGCACTTCGAAGATTTATATCACATTTACCATCGACAAGCCCTCGACGTATCTATCATTACCATTTGGGTTCTGTAAGTATCACTTACCTCTACCTTAATACTTTTTGTAAACAAGAACGTAAGTATCTGTGTGCATTATGTAATTTCTATTATATCATTTAGACAGGAGATTCAGAGAAGCCGAAAACATGGATGGCACCATCAGATCGGCTTCATGTCTCCGTTGCTAGTCAACCAGAAAATGCTTAACCAAAATTACAAGGAGACATGCCAAAACATGTACGATTCGTTGCTAGTCAAATCCTATATATACATACCATACAACTTTGGGTAAGTCTTGGTCGACTCAATCCTCTGTTATATTACTAAATAAATACTAAGTCGTCTAATGCATGTATGCATATATCCTATCTACATCTGCAGTTATCATTGGATTTTACTCATATTTTCCATAAAGACCGGCAATCTTATCGTCTTTGACTCAATGAGAAATCCAAAGTCCGCAATCCAACATATCATAGACCCCTTGAACAGGTAAGTTCAGTTTGCACAATCAAATTCTTTTCTTGTTAATAGCAATTCCTGAATATCAAACTTACCTTTGAGCGTAGGGTGTGGAAAAAATTTGTGAATAAAAACAAAGGACGTTGTCAATGGAGGCCCGAACTTAACATTAAAATGGATTATCCGGTATGTTGATTCACAAACATTTGTCTACTTAAGTATATAATCCCAAATTGTTCTAAATTGAGTAATTTATTTGTTTCTCTTTAAGTGTGCGAGATAAAAACAAGGAACTGATTGGTGCGGGTACTACGTATGTGACTACTTACACATTATGACTCCATGCGGGAAGACTACTGATGAGGACATAAGAGTACGTAAAAACTGTTCACTAGTATATTTTCATTATTATACTAACGCACATGATGTTAATCCTTTTTCCTAAATGATAGATGTCTTAAATGGGGGATGAATGTTACTCTACTGATCGGATCAACGCCGTGTGCGAGTAGCTCGCCGGATTCATTTTGAACTGAGATCTTGGATCCTAGAGGCGAGTTCTACCACGACGGTCACATCCATAGAGGACTTCCATCGAGCTCCTGAGGGGACCAGTAGTTGGACTACAAACATGACTTGTACATTTGTAAATATTTCTAAACGTGATGTCTTGATGTTTGTATATTTGTAAATATATTAGTTCATCTAATTAGCTTAATTATATGCTCGCATTTCACTTTTAGTTAGTTTCAAATATTCTCTGAAAACGAACACGAACGACCAATGAACATATAATACTGTAGAGCTCGAGTGTGTTTAGCAATTATAAAAGAATAAATAGTAATAAATATAACAAACAAAACTGGATTTGGGAAAAAGGGGAAAAGATCATTGGTACCAGTTGGAAAGACCAACCGGTACAAAGGGGCTGCCACCTTGCGTCGGCGTGGCAGCCTCTTTGGTACCGGTTGGACTTTCCAACCAGTATCAATGGGTGCCTAAGGCACTGGGTTAAATACCCAGTGTTTTAGACCCAAGCCAATGGTCTCGGTTGCGGGGCACCGGTTGGGAAACCGGTACCTTGGGCCCTTCTCAGCCGGTGCTGAAGGCCTGTTTTCTAGTAGTGACTGTTGCCGTTATTATTAACCATATCAATTAAATTATATTAGTTATACTAAAATAAGCGGAAGCTATTCTTCATCATGGGTGTAGCTATATCTAACTAATTACTAGGCAAATTCTAGTAATAACTACTGCACGCGATTACTGATAGATTTTTACATAATGTGATCCAATAATATGGATATTCGGTTTTGTAATTTCTGAACAGTTTGTTCAATAATTTGACTATTGTGTCTCAAATAAAGACTACAGCTAAGGTATAGAATGAATAGCGCTTCCACACTAAAATTACTAAAATTAATATAATTACTCATCTTAAATTAGTGTTGATGTATCATTAGTCAAGTAAAAATAGTATCATTACTCATCAATCATAGAGACAGATTTTAAACAATCAAAACTGTTACCAAGTTATTTTTACATAATTGAAAGCATTAAAAATAATATATTATAGCCTAAAGATTTTATGAGTTGTGAATAATGCTACTTAGATCCATAATCAGAAGATGGAAGTAAAGTCTAGAGGTCAAACCTTTACATGTATTTATCTTTTACGAATATGGACAGCTAGTGCATACTATCCATCCACATCCATGTTTACATTGATTACGGATACAAATTTGGGTAGTAAGTTGTTGGCAAATGGAATTGGATACATCTGTTACAGTACTCAATTTGAAACTCAATGCAGATAGAGATATTTATCCATATTGATGTTTAAGCGCAGACAGTATTTTGGATCGGTGCTATCCATTTTCCACCCCTCGTAAAATGAGGAAACAAATGAATTGAGTAGCTTAACCGCGAAGCATGTGTGGTAACAGAAAAAAAAACATTATCAAGTAACGAGCGTGGACATGAATCTATAAAAATTGATGTTTTTTCGGACATGGGAAGGATAAAAGAGAAAAAAGTGGAAGGAAAGAAGAAAAATGGAGAGAGAGAGCAGAAAGAATGATCTCGGTGCATCTGCCACTGTTTCCGCCGTCCCAAATCCAGGACTCATTTTTGGGTTAGAGCAACTCCAGCCCAGGTCCTCATTTGGGCCCCTACTCTAAATTTTGAGAGTTTAGGGAGAAAATACACTCCAACAGACCTCCTAAAAAGGCTCATATTTTACATGGGCTCTCAAATTAGCACCCTAAGTCCCAAGGAATAGGAGGGTCCTATCCAGCCTCCCTCTCCTGTGCACGTGCAGGGCCCGCCCCCCACCGCCGCCCCGCCGGCGCCGGCCGGCGCGCCTCCACCTCCTCGTCCGCCATGCGCCGCCCCCCACGCACCGACCCAGCCTCGCTCCGCACTGGCTCGGACCCTAGCCACGCCGGCAGCGATGACCTGCCACTCCCCTGTCCCCCAAGCTCCTGCGGCCGCCATGGGACAGCACCGCCGCTACCACTAACGTGGAACCGCACCGCTGCCGACGCGGAACCGGCCCGCCGCCGCCACGCGAGCTTGACGCACCGGCTTGGTCTGCGCCCCACGAGCCCGCGCCGCCGGCGCACGAGCTCGCTGCACCGGCCCGCTCGCCGCGCCGTCCCACATGCCTTCTTCGGCCCCGCGCTCCAGCGCCCCCGCCGGCAGCCCCAAGCTCTGGCGCCCGCGTCACCGGCCCCGAGCTGCAGCATCCCCGCCGCCCGCCCCAAGCTCCGGCGCCCACGTCGCCATCCCCGAGCTCCGCTGCCTGCGAGTGGAAGAGAGGGAGGTCCACAACCGAATCTTGTGGCAGTGCTCCTACTCCTCCGAACTGTGGCAATGGCGCCGCCCCACCCCTTTGCACCACCGCCACTAGCCGGCCCGACGGTGCTGCCCCTGCTCCTCCACGCCCTCTCTGCTCTACCGCAGCACCAATCGCCTCGCCACGATCTCCGGTGGGGCCCCCATCGCACCTGCTGCTCTTGTCTGACGGGACGGTCGTGCTCGCGACGGCCTTTGTTTCCTGATGGTCCCGTCCTGGCCGGCGGCCGGAATCCGGCGCTAGCTGGCCGCGGCCGTGGGAGCTCCACTCGCCCTCGCCGCGGAATAGGCCGGCGGCGTCGCCCCTCTTCGCCGCAAGAAATGTATGTTGGGGAGAGAGATAGACGTGAGAGAGAGGAGCACAGGGAGGGCCGAGGGGAAATGCTTCGGGAGGGAGAAAGAAAAAAAGTAAAGAAGATGGATGAGACCCTGACAGGTGGGTCCCACCTAATCATAGTAGAGTAGGGGCTAAAATGTAGGAACTATTGCTGGAGTTGAAACTAAAACTTATAGTCCCTAAAAATAGGAGGAGACCCTACTCAGAAAAGTAGAGACAAGAAATAGAGGCTACTGCTGGAGATGCTATTAGGGAATGGAAGAAGGGGCCTATGCACGGCTGTTGCCGATCGAGAAGCAATTAATTAGATCGAGTACCTTAACCGAAGCAAGTGTGGAAAAAGAGAAAAAAAAGGAAAATCCATAATGCAAACCGACCGTTGGCCTCATCACGTGCAAGTAAAGGTACATGACACGACACAATCAGCTGCCTTTCTTACCTGATCCCTGCCATAATTCCCCAACTAAAGCCGTCATCAGCAAAGCGCGCGACGGAGAGCGGCAAAAAGACAAGCGGCAGATGCGATTAGCAATTGTTTAATTAGCGACGACGAGAACGGATGAAGAGAGGAGGAGTTGTTTAAGTGCCTCCAACGAGTAAGCAGTAAGCAGCGAGCCAAGCCAGCCACATCCGCTCTAATCAACACGCTAATCGCGGCCCACGAGGCCGGCTTGCCGGCGCGGGCGCGGAGCCGGGAGCCGGTGCCTCGCTCGCCGCGGGACCCCGAGCCGAGTGCATGCATGCGCCGTATGGGACGCACGCACCGGGGCTCGCTATTATTTTTCTGTACGGTCTTCAAGGGCCATGCTCCGCGCCCGGCCGCGCACGCAAACTACTAGTCAGTCAGTGGTGAAGTATTGGAGACGACCCGGCCTACAGTACAATAGCAAGAGGACACAGCAGCAACAAAACTCCGGGTTTTTTTTGAAAAAGAAAACACTCTTGTTTTCTTGTTTCCATAGGACTATGATATTAAAACTAGGACTCTCATCCGACCGGATCAATATTCGGTAAACAAATTTAATTTACTCGGCGTGTAATCAGTAATAACTAATCACTTCATTGTCCAATACCTAAAGATTTTTATAAATAGAATTGGACCTTGCAGCCCCAAAATTTCTTTTGGGACATTCATGTTTTACACAACTTGTGCCTAAGACGAAGGTTGCGCTTCGGGTGCAAGATGATTGGATTGATAGCCCCAGCAGAATAGTGAGCTGCCAAGACAAGAAAGGATGGGGAGAGGCTGATGAGAAGATGGGTCGAGTTGGAGGAGATGGCCAGATGATTAGGGTTAATATCGGAAAAATAAAAGAAAAGCTTCTGCTCCGGGTTTGGAATGCATGGCTCAGCACCAAATCCTTTTTCCTGAAGTTCTTAAGAATTTCTCGTATCTGAATTGGGTGCTAAATGTAACCATGACAGGGTGACGAGATCTAAGCCGTTGAGCACCCATCCAATGAACGACGCGTTAAGTTTGTTCTTTTAGCGACATCACTCAAGTGATCCACAACCCCCCCCCCCCCCCCCCCCCAAAAAAAAGTGAAGCTCATACATTGCCCCACTTAATGTCCAGGCAGCGCATACTTTCTTCGTATGCCCCCCAGCTGACAATTATGTCCCACGAGCAGCTACCCCTCCCTCCTTTCCCCCAAGGTTTTTCACCCCATCTTTTTACACCTTTCTTTTCTTTTCCACTGTGAAGAGGCAAGAGCCCAAATAAATAAAGGTAAGGAGGCGGGGGGCATGAAAAGGAAGGGCGCTGGGTTTCTTTATGCCCCAGTTGCTGGGGTGCTGTCTCCCCGTCCCTCCATATATACGACGCCACCCCTCCCCCCAGCTACTCACACTGCTCCCCCAAAGCACCACCACCAAGGCCCAGGCAGCTGCTCATTAGTGAGCTAGAGGCCTGAGCGAGCGAGAGACGATAGAAGTAGCTAGGTAGAAAGAACAATGGCTGCGGGAGGAGGTGGCGGCGGCATCGCCGACGGGAAGGCACCCGAGGCGTTCGGGCTGAGCCGGCACGTGGCGGAGGCGGAGATGGAGGAGGAGCACGGCGGTGCTGGTGGCGGCGAGTCGAGCGTCAAGTCGAAGCTGTCCGGGCTGCTGTGGCACGGCGGGTCGGCGTACGACGCCTGGTTCAGCTGCGCCTCCAACCAGGTAGTAGCAGTGTAGCAGCAGCTCCTTAATTAAATTTGTTTCTGCATGCATGAACAACAAGGGTGATTGGATCTGCGCAGGTCGCTCAGGTGCTCCTGACGCTCCCCTACTCGTTCGCCCAGCTGGGCATGCTGAGCGGCATCCTGTTCCAGCTCTTCTACGGCCTGATGGGCAGCTGGACGGCGTACCTGATCAGCATCCTGTACCTGGAGTACCGCACCCGGAAGGAGCGCGACAAGGTGGACTTCCGGAACCACGTGATCCAGTGGTTCGAGGTGCTGGACGGGCTGCTGGGCCGGCACTGGCGCAACGCCGGCCTCGCCTTCAACTGCACCTTCCTCCTGTTCGGCTCCGTCATCCAGCTCATCGGCTGCGCCAGCAACATCTACTACGTGAACGACCGGCTGGACAAGCGGACGTGGACCTACATCTTCGGCGCCTGCTGCGCCACCACCGTCTTCATCCCCTCCTTCCACAACTACCGGGTCTGGTCCTTCCTGGGGCTCGTCATGACCACCTACACCGCCTGGTACATCGCCGTCGCCTCGCTCGCCCACGGCCAGGTCGAGGGGGTGGCGCACTCGGGGCCCACCAGGATCGTCCTCTACTTCACCGGCGCCACCAACATCCTCTACACCTTCGGCGGGCACGCAGTCACAGTGTATGCAGTTCGATCTCTCTGCTGCTTCATTAATTATTACTATATTCATTATTCATTCCGAAGTAATTAATAAGCTGGCTCTGGCTGGACCCCACACGTTTAATCTGGTTTTATTAATTAGTACTAGCAGCTAATTAGTCGTGGTTATATTAACCGAAAGTACGTACCTAGCCTGCTGCAACGGTCACTGGGTGGCCAGCGAGCGGGCGGGCGCGCGTGCGACGTGCGTGCGCGCACGCTAGAAGCTCGCGGCTGGGGACGTCTTCCTGCATGCGTAGCTTCCTTTGATTATTTGTCTTGTATGGTAGTGATACATATATACATGTGGTCGAGCAACGGCTGAGATCGATCGATCTCGGCCGTTCAAATAATAAATGTAATAATTAATCACTGATCGATCGATGCTATTAATTAATTTATTCTGTAAATGATGCATGGCAACAGGGAGATCATGCACGCGATGTGGCGGCCGCAGAAGTTCAAGTCCATCTACCTGCTGGCCACGGTGTACGTGCTGACGCTGACCCTGCCGTCCGCCGCCGCCGCGTACTGGGCGTTCGGCGACGCGCTGCTCACCCACTCCAACGCGCTGGCGCTGCTGCCACGCACGCCCTTCCGCGACGCCGCCGTGGTGCTCATGCTCATCCACCAGTTCATCACCTTCGGGTTCGCGTGCATCCCGCTCTACTTCGTCTGGGAGAAGCTCATCGGCCTCCACGACTGCCGCAGCCTCTGCAAGCGCGCCGCCGCCAGGCTCCCCGTCGTCGTGCCCATCTGGTTCCTCGCCATCATCTTCCCCTTCTTCGGGCCCATCAACTCCGCCGTCGGCTCGCTGCTCGTCAGCTTCACCGTCTACATCATCCCGGCGCTGGCGCATATGGTCACCTTCAGGTCCCCGCAGTCCAGGGAGGTACGTACCTACTCATCGTTCGTCGGCGTCGCCGTCCATATATATACCAAAACATTATATATATATATATATATATATATATATATATATATATATATACACTGCAGCTTTAATTCTTGTCCATTTCGATCTGCATGCATTCACGCTGTCTTGACCGGCCATCCAGTTGAGGAGACACTTTCTTGGATGTGCATGCCTACACTGGGGCCCGTGCCAAAGAGATAGCTAGTCGCCATTGTCGCAGTCGCAAACAACGTCGTCATCGTTGTCGCAGACGCGATGGACATGTCGATGTCATGTTGTATGTAGGCCACACAAAGCTAAATCAACAAACTGCAGTTAGCTAGCTACTTTATTTGCTCGGATGGTATCAGATTTTAAATAGCCGGCTATAGCTGCCGCTATCTTCCGTTATAATCTTTTTAGAGAGCTACCGCTAGCAGAAATAGCCGGCTATAGCCCGCTATATCTGGCTATAGCTTCCGATATCAGTATTTTATGATCATTGCTGCTAAATGCCACAGCCCGCTATTTAAAACATTGGACGGTATATAGATCGATTCTAGCTACTAGCTAGCTCCTACATACAAAGCAGGGCCCACCTGTCCATGACCTGCTGCTGCTTCATGCATCCATCCACAGCCCAATCAGCCTGCATGGAAGCAGGTCGGTGATCGATCGCGGCGCGTCGGTGGCCATGGCCTGTCTTAATACCTGCACAACACATTGATTGAAGCCCATGCAAGCCTGCAGCGAGATCTCGTAGCACCCACACCCATGCTGTGTAGTCGTATACTACTACTAGTAGTAGTGTACTGTTTATTACACATTTCCAGTACTAGCCGGCCGGTGCAGTGCAGTGCAGAGGTGTCGTGTCACTGAAGGCAAGACAAAACTGCAGCGACAGCAATTCCTTTTCCAGCCAGCGCAAGTGGTGGCGATAATTAATAAAACTAGCTAGCTAGCTAGTGTGTGTGCTGGAAAGCCACATGCACGGAAGTGCAGAAGGGTGCAGGGGTGAGCGGGAGCACCTTTGTAGCTTGTGGTGTCCGGGAGCCGTTGGCATGGACGTAGCAGGCGCCCCATGCCATTGCAGACATATTGTTCTGCTTCAGCCTATGATGTGGAGGTGGAGGTGGAGGACACCAATGATGCAGCCCCCCATGGCAGCTAGCAGCCAGTGGTAGACTAGCTACTTGAGAGTTGAGAGAGTTTGAGCTCTCAGCAGCAGTCACATCCAACAAAATGCTCTGGCTCTGGCTCACTTTGAAATCGATCATTATTACACATACGCATCGTCAACAATTCGAATTTCCATTCTTTATTTTATATCATCATTATATCTTGTTATTTCTAGCATAGCTGGTTAACAGAGGTTGACATTAATTAATGGTAACTGCAGAACGCGGTGGAGCGGCCACCGAGGTTCGCCGGAGGGTGGACCGGCGCGTACGTGATCAACTCCTTCGTGGTGGCGTGGGTGCTGGTGGTCGGCTTCGGCTTCGGTGGCTGGGCCAGCATTACCAACTTCGTGCAGCAGGTCAACACCTTCGGCCTCTTCGCCAAGTGCTACCAGTGCCTGCCGCACCTCGCTGGCCCGCCGCCGGCTCCATTCGCGCCGCCGCCCATGGCCCCGGCCCCCGCCATACCACCGGCGACGGTCTTCAATGCCACCAGGTTCTTCCCTCCGGTCCCAGCCCCAGCTCCGGCGCCGTCGCCGATGATGAACTTCTTCCTCCGCCATCACCACCACAGGCACCACGGCCGCCACGGCCTGTGATCGACATGGCCGCCTCGATCAAGTTAATCCGGCAGATTAGTATGTACTCCGTTCAAGTTTGTTGTAGTTGTAGTGCTAGTTGTTGATGAGCAGCAAGGTTGTCCAAGATAGCCCTAGTAAAATTCCTTTGTTCTACTACTGTATGCCACGCCATCCCTTCATGTTGAGAGATAAAAGAGAGTCTGGGGCGGCTAGGTACCTCTAGTCTCTCGCATTGTACCACCGGTAGCATGCATGCCAAGCAGAGATGTGATACGTTTGGAGTCTCTTGTCCTGTGCCGTGTCCTTGTGTGGAGCTGCTTTCGAGAAAGATGCAAAAAAGAAAAGAGAGAAATGCATGGAATGCTAGTGGAGGCAGAGAGCAGTGTTAGTTGTTCTCATGCAGATGCATCAGTCATATGCCTCCCGTTCCCTCCTCTCTTGTCACTGCAAGCATCGCTGTATTAACAGTGGTCATCACACAAGGGATAATGGTAAGGCGCATGCATGCTTTGGGCCATTCGGAAGTTAGAAGAAGTGATATGCATCAAACAGAGTGAGAACCCTCTGTCCACTAGTGCATTAAGGGAAATCATCCCATTTGGCTATTATTGCAATTTTGGTAATTGGCTATTATAGCGATTTTGGTAATTGAGTGTTAAAATAGAGACTATGAGACTAACAAGTTTATGAGCTCATATTCGTAGGATTTCTAGGTCCTATATTGATGAACTCTAAATCACATCCAAGATGCCCTATTCATAGTAAAAATTCAGAGAATATTTTAGGGTGTCCAAATAACAGCTGAGATGAATTGGACAAGTGGCAGCCTGAAATGAAGTGTCAGATAGCATTGAAAATGATTGAGTTGGTGCAATTCAGAATTGCAACGGTGATCAAGTGCAAAAATGCTCTTCAGCACCGGAGCATTCGGCACTCTAAGTCAGGCATCGATGCAATGCCAAATTGCTTTGGTGATATGCTTAGAAGCTCCAGAAGGTTTGGGGGGCAAAAGTGCTATTAGCACCGGATGAGCCAGCACTACTAAAGAAGGTATCAGTGTAAGCGTGGTTTGATTACTCAGACAGCATGTCAAGCGATGGAAGGTCCGCTAGAAAACTCTTTAGCTTCGGATGAACCGACGGGCACCGGATGAAGCATCGTAGATATGACACGAGCAAAAGTGGCTTTGTGGAGAAAGGGGCCAACTGCCATCATGTGGCTGAAAAGGGGTACCGGATGATCCGGCACCCTCCTAGACATAGTATCGGTTCATCTTGAACTACTGTACTTTGTGTGGCCGTTGGAGCAACGGCTCTTGGAGTTGTTGGGCTATTTATACCCCCTCCATTGCCCATTTGGGGTTGCTGGAGTCCAGAGGAAGCTCATGCACACTAAAGAAGACATCAAAGCAACCATAGTGATAATTGACCACATCCATAGGTTTAGCACGTACTTTAAGAGTGTAAGTGCAAGGTTACGCCTAGAGAGAGTGATGGGAACATAAGGGTGCCCGATCTTCCTTTAGGAGGATAACTATCAATTTGTCAACAAACCGACACAAGCGATCTAGCTTCCAATGACCAAGACCCGAGCCCACAATCAATGTACTACGTCGTCTCTTAGTTACTAATGCAACCATGCGCTACCTGGTTTACCTTGCCACAAAGGCTAATCCTTGCAACAAAGAATGAAGAAGAGTGCAACAAAGATTGCAAGTGAATGATAGTGCAACAAAGATTGCAAGTGAATGATTAAGCTTTTGAATTGAGGGTCTTACAAACCGATAATGGAGAAACTATTCTTGACAGATTAACCTGAGCTAAACCCAAACTTTTTTAAGCAGTGGCTACTGAATATGAAAGTCTTAGAGCATCCAAGAAACCCTAGACGTGTCCCTACTAGACTCCATTATGATACACGGCCTAAAAGATGGCGACACAGCAACCAGACAGATTCTGGATATGAAATTGTTTCGACGATTCCCGTTGACTCAGACCTGATAATAATGTGGAATCACTGTTATTGGAAAGCTTATTCTCCCTATCTTTCCATACATATGTAGATCGTCGAATTTTGACTCTATATGCGACTTGGGATCATTTTTAGTGCACGCTGCTCCTGGACTCCGACGCAGACTCAAATAAACTTGGGATGTTGTGGCCCTCTGGCTTGACTTGGATGCCATGTCTGATCTTTTTCTCCTCCAAATACTTCCTGATCCTCTCCATTATTCCTAAGTAAAATAACACCATTAGGTATGAGACCATTCTCATATTACCAAACATACATAGGAATGACCTCACCTATTGATTTAAGCGACGTGCGTGCACAAGCTCCAGTGATCGGTCCTTTCATATCCATGTGAGGAGATTTTTTGTTTATGTTGATGTTTTATCACATGCCTACCAAGGGATACCATGATATAGTAGATTTGTAGGTATGGTGTCACAGAGATTAGGATCTCAAAGGTGCAAGAAGCATAAGGTTTAGATAGGTTTCGACCACTATGTAATACCCTACATTCTCTTTGTGCTTTGTATTGCCTAAGATTGTAGATGCTTTAGAGGGGGTCCCTCACCGCCCCTATATCTCTGGGCGGACATGGTTACAAGTGTCCTCCTGGTACGAGCTTAGGAGTTTTACTTGGTTGTACTCAGTAGTTTCCTTCTATACCAACCAGTCCTACTTGTATCTGAGTTCTTTACAACAGGTTTAAGGTATAGAACTGTTGGTATTTATTAACGTTCATAGATAAAATTGGAAGGGCATAAATATACCGTTGTAGTGTTTCACCCATGAGTATTTAAGGGTAATGTTATTTATATTTTCCCAAAGGATGGTTTTGGTGTAAAAGGGGTTACTGGATACATAATCAGGACAATATGCTTAAGATATAGACCACATTTTATACAAGGGTATAAGTTATAATGGTAATAAGGGTAATGTGACACACACTCAAGCCAATTTCAAGAGAATAAATGAATAAACTTAAGGTTAGTGGGAGCACAGGCATACAAACGAGATCCTATAGATATCTATTCATATTAGCAAAGGTTATACAAGATACATGATTAGGGATCAGAGCTAAGGATCTAGACATCAGGGAGATATCTTGTCCCTCGAGCTGTTAGGGACGTTACATCTCTCAGAACTCCTACACTATACCGAATCTGGCGAGTTCACAAACCACGACAAAACTTTGCGGATGGAAAGGGCTGTCATCACATGCCGTCTAACCTTACAACACCGGAATTCTCCTGGATTCAGAAACAAGAACATCATCAGCAATTTGAGCTAATTGAGTTTTGATCATTTTATTATAGCTCAATTGGTTTTCAAGAGAAGAAGAAAGATTTTTTTAACTTTTATGTTTATGCTTTTCTGGGTTTCATCAATGGCAAGAAGCTTTTTACTTAAAGATTCATTGATTTTTGCTTGCCAAAAATATGATCTTTTAAGGAGGGTTGATTTCAATTGCAATTTGAATTATAATTATTACCTCGGTATGGTGGGTGGAAGTTCTTGGTGCGTTTATCTATCTTGTGTTGAAATTTGGTGATTTTTAGAGCTCAAGAAGACCTTAATTGATTTCAAGTTTTACCACCGCCATTTCCCTTTTTTCTCTCCTAGGGCCTGTTGGAATATTTGGGCTATACCCATTTATTCAAAAACTAAATTAAGAATTAAAAGAACCACAAGTTAATCCTGGGGTTACGAGGTGGTTAATACCACATGGGTTATTGAGGAGAGTAATAACTCAGTTAATTGGTGATTAAAACGGAGAACTGATAACTAGTTAATGGTGTGCCTTTATGGTTATTGTTGTCTAGGTCTCTGTGCTACCACCTATATAAGGAGACAGCCTCCTATAGTTCCAAACACACTCATTGGTATTCATATCTAGGAGGCCT
This sequence comes from Panicum virgatum, assembly GCF_016808335.1. NCBI lineage: Eukaryota > Viridiplantae > Streptophyta > Magnoliopsida > Poales > Poaceae > Panicum > Panicum virgatum. The sequence goes on along the minus strand of NC_053153.1, from coordinate 44,578,733 downwards.
CTCCATTTCTCCCTCTATTTTCAACTGTTAGCATCTCCATCGCTAGAGCTGCATGCACAGTTCAGCGAGAGCAGAGCCTCCGAAACCTTGCACGCTGAAGATCCTGCATGGTATAGCGGGCAATCAGCTTTTTGGGAAGTGTCTTCACGTAACTGCTCGCAGCTGACTACTTCTTGACATCCACGACTACTTCGACTACATCCCTGTATCCTGCCTGAATGACTACTTTGCCCACAAGGTGATGATTCAAGTAGATTTTACTATATTTATTTGTTAAAGTTTAAAGATGATGCATTATACTATTTTAAAATCTATAAAGCTGAAGTAGAGAACTAACTTGAAAGAAACATCAAAAGAGTTAAGTCAGATTGTGGTAGCGAGTACTTCTCAAATTTTCACTTTGTTTTGCAAGGAACATGGTATTATTCATGAGAGGACGCCTCCCTATTCACCTCAGTCAAATGGGGTTGCCGAAAGATAGAACCACATTCTAACTGATTTGATTAACGCCATGTTAGATATCGCAGGACTTTCCAAAGAATGGTAGGGTGAGGCTATATTGATTGCATGTCATGTCCTAAACTGTGATCCTAGAAAGAATAAAGAGATAAAACAATTTGAGGAAAGGGAGAAGAAAAGGCTAACACTTTCTTATTTACGTACTTGGGGTTGTTTGGCAAAGATCAATGTGCCAATAACTAAGAAATGTAAGCTCGGGCCTAAAACTATGGATTGTGTCTTTCTTGGTTACACTATTCACAACATGGATTATAGATTTTTAGTAGTAAACTCTAGAGTACTTGACATGCTTGTAGTATAATTATGGAGTCCAAAGATGCTACATTCTTTGAGGACATCTTCCCTATGAGAGAGGAAGCCAGCATGACTAGTTCTGAATTGTCTGTTAATAAGGAATATGATACTTTGATAGAACATAACGAACATACACGAGAAAAAAAATCCTGAGAAGGATGGCAATCATGATGTTAGAAGGAGCAAGAGACAAAGGACTACAAAGTCTTTTGGTGATGATTTCATCGTGTACCTCGTGGACGATACTCGTAGAACTATCAAAGAGGCATATTCCTCTCTAGATGCTGACTACAGGAAGCAGTACATAATGAGATGGATTCTATTATGTCAAATAGTACTTGGGAAGTAGTTGAGCATCCTTATTGGTGCAAACCTGTAAGATATAAGTGGGTGTTTAAGAAAGTGTTAGGCCCGATGGTATGATTGATAAGTAGAGGGTGAGGCTAGCTAAGGGCTATACTTTTATCTTATTCACCTGTGGTGCGATTGACTACAGTCTGAGTGCTCCTTTTCCTAGTAGTCTCTTATGGTCTTCTCGTTCATTAGATGGACGTCAAGGCAACTTTTCTAAATCGAGAGTTGGATGAGGAGATCTATATGAATCAGTTGAATGAGTTTGTGGCAAAAAGGTCAGGAAGGTATGGTGTGTAAGTTGATTAAGTCTTTATATGACCTAAAGCAAGCACCTAATCAATGGTATGGGAAGTTCGACAGACTTAATATCAGCAGACTTTTGTTGATATTTCTTAGCGCAATCACTAGGAATGGTTAATCCTTAGCAACAGCGCCAGAAATGCCTGTTGGCAGTCCTTAGTGCAATCACTAGAAATGAGGGCGCCGAACCCATCCTAGCAACTGCACCCAAGGGGTGCCACTCTCGTGGTATAATCAATACGATTACAGATGGATCCGCAAGCGCACGGATATACTGTTGTAGCATTTCACCCGGAGAGTAGGGGTATGGTCATTTATTTGTGTCCCAAAGGACGGCAGCGGCAAAGATATTGTACTCAACATTAACCATGACATTATGCCTCAAGCAATAGGCAATACTCTAACAGGGGTAAGTACAGATAAAGAATAAGCAAGGGTAATGCGACATAGCACACATCCACACTCCAAGAGGAAGGAATAAAGGAGAGAAACTATAAAACAAAGGACTACTCTATCCTACGTCAAGTCAGCTGGAGCTTAGGTTAGGTTAGGTGTCCTAGTGCTTCTATCCAAAGCTGGGGTTAGGGATGGCAACGGGTACCCGAAACCCGATAGGTTTTTGCTCCATTAGTGTGCGGGCATAGACTAAATTCTATACCCGCGGGTTTCTTAATGGGATAAACTTCGTACCCGTCGGGTTTGCGGGTGCAGGTTTGTTCTCCAAGTACCCAAATCCGCAAACCCGTGGGTACAATAAACCCGACAACATATAACCTAAAATACCAATGTCACAAGGCCTTGTATCAAAATAAGGTCCAATCACATGCTAAGAGAGACTTAGACTCATGTACTTCCATTCCCATGGATGATTACCTACTCATAGACTCATTTGCCTATAATGCATTGTGTATTTGTTTATACTTTCTATTAAATTTTGTTGCTTCTTCTATCGGGTACGGGAAAACCGCGGGTACAAAAAACCCGCACGGGTACGGGTACGGGCATGAAATCATACCCGCGACGGGTATGAGTTTTTTAACGGGTATGATTTTACCTTGGCGGGTGCGGGTTTGGGTTAGTGATACCCGTCGGGCTTCTACCCGTTGCCATCCCTAGCTGGGGTCAAGTTAGATCATGGTTAGGACTGCAGGTGCTAGGAAAATGGGATAGCGGGGAGAATGTCCCGTACCGGAGTACATCCAGTCCTGTTACCTCTTTGCATGAACTCCTACACCAAACCTGAACGTCGGGGAGTACGCTAAACACAACACCGCTGTTACGCCGGACAGACAGGGCGGTCACCACCTGCCGTCTACCCCAGTCACACTGTGGAGCACGGTCATATCCGAAGGATCCTGCATACCCGAGCACCACGCTCGTGTATGAAGTCACCACTCTAGTGTCCCCAGGTCTCCCACCCTTCGGATGGACGAGTAAAACACTAGAGCAAGTCCGAAAGCACAACGAACCTCTATCCGTACCCGGATCATCTGGCCTAACCAAGACCGTAGCATAACTTATGAACGATCTAAGCATGGATTGATAAACTATCAAGATAGTAAAGCAACCATGGCAGAACTCTATATTATGAATAGAAGTCTGACAAGTTGGATACAAAGCCATACCATGAGCCGAGGATTGCTCAACGACCCTGAGGACGACTTGCTCGCTAAAGAGAACTAGCCTAGCTCCACTACCTAGCTAAGAGAACAAGAGAGAGGAGAGCCTTCTTAGAGAGAATGGAATGAAGTGTGTGTGGGGGGGGTGAGAGGGGGCCCTATTTATACTAGTGGAGGTCGGTTCCCGCCAAATGCACGTATGGAAGGTGATCAGGAGACTTGGGGGCGACTACTCCTCGAAATGCACCTGGACTTGGGGGCCTCTCGTCCTTATCCTTCTCTGGCAGGATGAAATGTGGGCCCTGATATCTTTCATTGTATGCATTATGCGTGGCGCGCCCGTTTGCTCTGCCAGATGAGCCCTCTTTGTAAGTGGGTGACGCCGGATGCGATATTCTGCATAGTTATATGGCGTCTGCTGCGTGTTTTCGTCTTATTCCGCTCTTGCTTATCTGAAATGTACAAAACTCGAAAACAACTGTGGAGCGAGGTTAGTGATACAAATATGCGAGTAAGGCATGTAGTTTTCCTTTATTATTGAGTATAGTTGACAGCTGAAAATGACACTTAAGCACCGTCAACAACTCCCCCAAGCTAGCCCTTTGCTCATCCCGAGCAAAGTTTAGACTTAGATTGTTGATCAGGAGTTGCTACAATGTCACATTCCTGACTTATGCCCAAGGCACAACCGAGTGTTCTTACCTTCATTCTGAATAAGTTGGCATTGTTCGCACCTTTTACCTTACTCCTGTGGGGCTTATAGCATCATCCTCATCTTTGGTGGTTGAGGGTCAGAACGGCTTTGTAGAGTACCACTTACCACTCCTTTGTTCAATCGTCAATCCGGAGGTTTATATAATTTTTGAAAAGAAATTTTGTAAGTTCCTCGGGTGATCTCTCGGATCGCTCAAATGTGTTTCATTCCTCACCAAGGCCTTCTTATGTGTCTTTGTTTTTCCATCCTACTTCTAATGGCTCTTTTTTGGTGGATCTGTAGGTATGGAGGATGTAAAGGCAACCCGCTTCTCACATTTTGCTAAGTAAAAGACCGGATCCAAAGGAGAAACAAGTCATAAGCCTTGATCAAAATGTGCAAGTGTGTGGATATTTTTGGTGGATGGTGGATGAAACTCATTTATATGAATTCTCTTTCCCTTGTAATGTTTTTGGTATGGGCTATATTTTCTTTTTCTCTCTCTCTTTTTTTTTTGACACACCTTGTGGGTGTGTGGCATACCTTCTTTGGGTATGCATCTTTTTACTTTTTTTTGACATGCCTTGTGGGTATGTGGCATACCTTCTTTGGGTCTGCATCTTTTTATTTCTTATTGTATAGCCCATTCATTATGATGATAACTTTGGAGAGAGATAAACATGGCACATCTTGGAGTTTTATTTGTGGATGGATGGGGGATATACCTGCTATCTTCTAGGTGTAGAAGTATAGCATGTGAGTGGACATGTACGTGATCTTGATCATGGGCGTATGAAGTGATTCTCACAAAGGGTCACAACAATTTGACAAAGCTCAATGAGAAGACAAGTTGCATATGTAGAAAAGGCTTTTCAAATTTGTAACTCATATGGCTCTGGATAGGAATTGCATATCACCGAGGAACTTTATTTTGTTTTTGTATTTTTGAAAAGAAATACTCCGGATATCAAGCATCACGTAGGAGAAGATCATAGCAACTCTTTTCAGCTATATCATAACCCACAACAACCTAGATTCGAATTCTGCTTTTCGCTACCCACAAGTTTCAAGCTTAAGGTTTGAACATCTAGCCACCAAACTCAGAACTTAGGGAGAGCACAAGGTTATAACTAGGCATATGAAAGGAACTAACAGAGCAACTATTTGTCATCTCAATAAGAAAAAAATACACATGCTTACTACACATTTTTGGGTTTTTAAAGGTTTTGTCAATTTTTATTTGATTTTAGTTATGCAATTTTTTATGGATTTTCAAAATTTTGCAAATTTTTGTTTGGTTTCATGCAAGGTTTTGAAAGCAGTAAAGATAGAGTTTGATATAAGGTACCTCTCATGGGGATCCTCCCCAAAGCTAGCTTCAGGCTCACTGCTGCTGGATGGGATTAAACCCAGCCCAACGGTAGTAGGCCCTCCACTCCTCCTGGGATTGCTGCTGTTGCTGCTCCAGGTTGCGGATCCTCTCACCTGTGTATCGCTGCCAGTTTTGTGTTGACTCGATGTGCTGGCCCAGCGACTCGTCGATGTTGGTGGTGCGCACGTTCAGCTCGCCCATCTGCCGAGTCAGATTGGCGAAGCCTCTGGACGAAGCTGTACGTCGCGGGGGACCATTAGAGCTGGAACTGGTGGACCGGTGCTCTGAGGCCTGCCGTGTCCACTCAGTGGAGCTGGCATTCTGCCATGACGAACCTCCATCCTCATATTACTGTGGTTGAGGCTGAGGTTGCTGTTGCATGAATTCCTCCCTTCTGGCCCTACTCCGTGTAACCCTGCCAGGAAGACCAGAAACACTATGCCGGCATCTCTCCTCTTGTGGAACAAGAGGGATGGTTAGCGAACGGCAGTTATACAAATGATACCCCGCGTTTGGCAACGGGATTTCATTTGCATAACCAAGCGAAAAGAAAATCAAGGAGTCATCCGGGCCTTTCTTGAGTGTGTGGCCTTGAACCAAGTACGCCTCATCGATCATAACACGGGGCTCCTCAATGAAGGGAACGGGGTTCCCATCTAAGATTCCCATGTTTGATGCGATGCGGGTAACCAGAGAAGTGCATTCAATAGGACCCGTCATCCGAAAATTTGTGAGCCATTGCTTAACCATTGCTTGTGCGGGGGAGATTCGGATTTGGTTGACCATGGCGTATAATATCATCAACTCATCGTTCCGCACTGGTCGTGGATCATCTCTTGGAAAGAGAGTGATAGCCACCCACTTGTGCATCAAACGAAGAGTTGGATTTTGAATGTCATTGCACCGAGGTGCAAACTTGCCATGAACAACTTGACCGAAATCAAACCCCAAAACTCATGTCGATCAAAACCGCAGTAAGCTTTTGCAAGGGAAATCGGCAAGCACGCGCTAAAACCAAGGAGGTGACTGAAAGTTCTCCAATTAAAATAGCATTCAACTCCAAAAAGTCGGAAAGAAACACCATCGTCCACCTCCCGAAGAGTGCAAAGAAACTGGATGGTGAGGAGACGAGAACCATTCTCCTCAACGGGCACAAAACCATCCCATCCAACCGCATGCCAAACACGAGCGAAGTCAACGTCCATACCTATTTTTTCGAGAAGGTCCGGATCGAAGGCTCTGGTATGACCAAAGCTTCGATTCTTGATCATGGAGTAGGCTAGACGCTTGCGGTCATCTTTCAAGTCGAGGTACGGTGCATCATCTTCATCTATTTCCATGTCCTCGGCTTGCAGTTCTTCAGCATGCTCCTCTATTTGTTCCTCTTGTTCGTCTTGCTCATAGTCCATCGTGGTCGGCGTTGGTGTAGGTTCGGGGGAATGACGGGAGCTCGACCCACCCCGTGAACGAGATGAGCTTGACCCTGTCATCTTCTTGATAGCTCCGGAAAGTTTCTGACCTACACCCTTCATGCTTGCAACAAAAGCGAACAAGAACGAACGAGAACAACTCGGTTCGGGTTATGTTAGTGGAATCAAAATGAAATTCTTACCCGAGAGTTGTTCCTTCAAATGAGCAGATGATATTGCAGCAAAGAAATGAGAGAGAGAGAGATTTCTTGAAACCAAACTTGAGCCAAAATCCAATGGAAACCCGAGCAAGAATGTGTGAGAGGGAGTGTGAGTGAGTGTGTGAGCATGAGAGAGCTCAACACCCCTCTCGGCCCCTATTTAAAGAGAATATGGCGCGTGCACCAGAGGAGAGGCAAGCCACAACGGCTATGGAGCCATTGGAGAAGGTGGGGCCCAGGAGCCGTTGCCCCTGGGTCGGCCGACCTGTGGAGTCGGCCGGCCCTAGGCTGGGCCCCCTGGTGTCCCCCTTCGGCCTGGTGCTTCCTCAACGGTTAAGTTCTTTGAAAATATGGTGCACGGCCAAAAGTTTGCTCGAAAAGATGTTCAAATTATTTTTCCCAAAGGATTAAAAACTCAGAAAATATTTTTGGTATTTTTTTGTAAGAAGGGAAAAGTGCTAGAAAAATTCCAGCATGCAGAAAACAATTTTAAAAATTTCAAACATGCAGTGGAGAAAAACAAATAAGGTGCAAAGAAAATGTTGAAAAGCGGAAAACAAATATGAGATAAATACCAATTTACCAAGGGCGCGTCGTTTAAAGTCCGACGTGCACGACTCCTCTTTGATTACGATTGAGCACCCGTCCTGGGAGGAGCAGTGATGAATTGATGTGCTTTCTCCGCTTTTTTCACTCTTGATGAGGAGGGTTGATCTTGTGGAGTAGTCTGGACTGGTATTACCACTTCTTCATGCTTACCCTCCTTTATGACTTCTTTCACGAGGCTGACCATGTTGTCCTTCTTTCGTGGTGTTACCATGACTTCTTGTATGTCTCATAAATTTGGCCCAAACTTGATTTTGATCATAGAGCATTGCTCAACCTTGGGCTGAAATGGGAACCTTTCTTCCTTGCCATTGATATTGAAGCGGATTTCTCTGGCTCCAACATTGATTTGTGCCCCCGCAGTGCTTAGGAATGGTCTTCCTAGAATAAGTGGTGTATCCTTGGAAATGTCCATGTCCAGCACCACGAAATCGACAGGGATGAAGTAGTCCCTAACTTTTACCGGTACGTCTTCTGCAATCCCCTCTGGATACCGTACCGAGGAGTCTGCCGGCTGGAGATGCATTGGGGTTGGTGTGAGGTGTGTGAAGTTTAGCTTGTCATAGACGGCTTTTGGCATCACGCTGACACTTGCTCCTAAGTCACACAAGGCACGGCCAAAGTGTTGTGCCCCGATTGAACACGTGATTGTGGGGCATCCTGGATCTTTCTTCTTCTCCGGGGGTTGGTTGAGTATAGCTGCACTACACTCTTCTGTGAGCTTAACAACTTCTGTGGTGGGCAGCGGCCGTTTATTGTTGATGATGTCCTTGATATATCGGGCGTAGGTCGGTACATGCATTACGTCCAGCAGAGGGATGTTAACATGTATCTTCTGGATCATCTCAACAAAACAGATAAACTGCTCATCCACGGTTGCCATCTTGTTACGGGTGGGGAACGGCAAGAAACTGGTCTCAATATAATCCTGTGGAGCCGTTCCCTTTTCTGGTTCCCTGATTTCTTCTTGATCTGTTGGTTGTTCTTCTTCCTGGGTTGCCGGTGCTTTTCCTGCATGGTTAGGGTGTGGTGGATCACGAGTGGACTTACCACCTCTCGTGGTCACCGCTTTAACATTCTCAGAGATAGGAGCGGAAGCAGCTATTTGAGCAAGAAGAGATTCAACCTTTTTATTGAAACTTGACTGGCTTTTAAGAGTTGAAGACAAAGCTTCAAGCTTAACATTTAAACTTTCCAGGGATTTATCATTGGCCAAAAGCTTTTTATTTATATTTTCATTGATTTTAACTTGGCTAAGAACAAGTTCTCTCAAGGGAGGTTGGTTTGAAATGAAATTCGAATTGAAAGAAGAGATGTAATTATTACCTCCCTGAAATGGTGGACATGGCTAGTTCCACCCCTGGACTCCTTGTTGTGGACGGTACCTATTGTTGTTGTTGTTGTTGTTGTTGTTGAGGTAGGCGCAGTCTTCACGGGTTTTGGGGCAATCGTTCCCCGAATGTCCATCATTACTGCAGACTTCGCACGTGAAGTGCGAACCCATGGCGTAAACAGGAGCATGGATCGGTTGTTTGCTCCCTTCCTCCATCTTCTTGATTAGGAGGTACAGCTTCGCGGCAATCATATCCGTCTCTTTGACGGTATGCATGCCTTTGGTGCGGGGTTGGAGTCGTTCATCGCTCCACCCCTGATTGGGGACTATCTTGTTGACCAATGCTTTGGATTTGGCTATGGTTAGGTCGAGGATGGCTCCTCCAGCAGCGGCATCAATGTTGGCTCGAGATGTCATTGTGAGCCCGTTATAGAAGCTTTGCAGGACGAGCCACTCATCCATGCCATGATGAGGATAGGCCAGGATGTATTCCTACAACCTCTCCGAAGCTTCTGGGATGGATTCCATCCCTGTCTGCTGGAAACTTAAAATTCTCCCGTGCAGGGCTTTTGTTTTGCCCAGCGGGAAGAATTTTGCGAGGAACGCCTTGGAGCATTTGGCTCAGGTGTCGATGTCCTTTTCTTTATAAAACCACTGTTTTACCTTCCCTAGGAGGGAAAAGGGAAACAGACGAAGCTTGACAACGTCGGCGGCGACACCCCGTATGACAACGGTGTCGCAGAGCTCCAGAAAATTCTGCAAATGTGCATTTGTGTCCTCGTTCGGCTTGCCACAGAATGGGCTAGCCTGCACCATGTTGATGAGGCCTGATTTGAGCTCGAAGTTCATGTCCCCGACATTGATGTTGGGGCTAGTGGCCACATTGTCGGTGGAGGGGACGGAGAACTCGCGGAGAGTCTTTTCGGCCATAGCCTCAAGAACGAGTGGTGCTTCCGAAATGGGTTTCTGTGCCGAGAGGATAGCGAGAGGAGGAACGACGCAAGGTCGTGCCCTTCTCACGAGCCTCTCTGGATTGTCTGTGTAGTTTTCCGGCAGGGAGAAACCGGTCATACACTACCCCTGTCTTCTTTTCAAATCAAAAAATAAAAGAAGACATAAAGTGACATTAGCCTGAAAGAGTAAAGACTATATCCTGAGTATAAGGTCTAAGTTAATATCAGCACAATATCTTTGTTCACATGCCGTCCTCGGCAACGGCGCCAGAAATGCTTGTTGACATTTCTTAGCGCAATCACTAGGAATGGTTAATCCTTAGAAATAGCGCCAGAAATGCCTGTTGGCAGTCCTTAGTGCAATCACTAGAAATGAGGGCGCCGAACCCATCCTAGAAACTGCACCCAAGGGGTGCCACTCTCGTGGTATAATCAATACGATTACAGATGGATCCGCAAGCGCACGGATATACCGTTGTAGCATTTCACCCTGAGAGTAGGGGTATGGTCATTTATTTGTGTCCCAAAGGACGGCAGCGGCAAAGATATTGTACTCAACATTAACCATGACATTATGCCTCAAGCAATAGGCAATACTCTAACAGGAGTAAGTACAGATAAAGAATAAGTAAGGGTAATGCAACACAGCACACATCCACATTCCACGAGAAAAGAATAAAGGAGAGAAACTATAAAACAAAGGACTAATCTATCCTACGTCAAGTCAGCTGGAGTTTAGGTTAGGTTAGGTGTCCTAGTGCTTCTATCCAAAGCTGGGGTCATGTTAGATCATGATTAGGACTGCAGGTGCCAGGAAAATAGGATAGCGGGGAGAAGGTCCCGTACCGGAGTACATCCAGTCCCGTTACCCCTTTGTATGAACTCCTACACCGAACCCGAACGTCGGGGAGTACGCAAAATGCAACACCGCTGTTACGTCGGACGGACAGGGCTGTCACCACCTGCCGTCTACCCCAGTCACACCGTGGAGCACGGTCATATCCGAAGGATCCCGCATACCCGAGTACCACGCTCGTGTATGAAGTCACTACTCTAGTGCCCCCAGGTCTCCCACAACGAACCTCTATCTGTACCCGGATCATTTGGCCTAACCAATACCGTAGCATAACTTATGAACGATCTAAGCGTGGATTGATAAACTATCAAGATAGTAAAGCAACCATGGCAGAACTCTATATTATGAATAGAAGTCTGACAAGTCGGATACAAAGCCATACCAGGAGCCGAGGATTGCTCAACGATCCCGAGGAGGACTTGCTCGCTAAAGAGAACTAGCCTAGCTCCACTACCTAGCTAAGAGAGTAAGAGAGAGAGGAGAGCCTACTTGGAGAGAATGGAATGAAGTGTGTGTGGGGGGGGGGGGGGCGAGAGGGGGCCCTATTTATACTAGTGGAGGTCGGTTCTCGACAAATGCACGTATGAAAGGTGATCAGGAGACTTGGGGGCGACTCCTCCTCGAAATGCACCTGGACGGGAGGCCGGCCAGGTTCGGCCGACCCAGGGGGTCGGCGCCCCACCTGGCCGCCTCTCGTCCTTATCCTTTTTTGGCAGGCTGACATGTGGGCCCTGATATCTTTCCTTGTATGCATTATGGGTGGTGCGCCCGTTTGCTCTGCCAGATGGCCCCTCTTTGTAAGTGGGTGACGCCAGATGCGATATTCTGCGTAGATATATGGCGTCTGCTGCGTGTTTTCGTCTTATTTCGCTCTTGCTCATCTGAAATGTACAAAACTCGAAAACAACTATGGAGCGAGGTTAGTGATATAAATATGCGAGTAAGGCATGTAGTTTTTCTTTATTATTGAGTATAGCTGATGGCTGAAAATGGCATTTAAGCACCGTCAACAATTTTATTGTAAATGAAGCTAACAAGTGTGTATACTATCTGGGGGGCGCGAAGTAGTGAACCACCTAAGCTGGCTCAAGCCAGCTCATGGGCTAACCGAGTTAGAGAGACTATAGAAGCTGAGCCGCTCGATCCCAAAGTACCGCCCGTCGAAACGCCCCCAATCCGCTCGACCTCCAAAGTTGCGCCCGTCAAAGCGGCCCAATCCGCTCGACCACCAAAGTACCGTCCGTCTAAAGTCTTATGCTAAAACTCGAATATTTACTGTTCAGTACTGTTCTATAATTTTATCATTATATCATTGAAGCGGAGCCGAGCTACTTGCTCGTTTTGTTAATGAGTGGAGCTGAGCTAGCTCATTAGGCTAACGAGGCAGACCGAGCTGAGCCAGCCGAGTCGAGCCGAGCTGGCTCGGGTGGAGCCCTCGGTGTCCCACAACCAATTTTATCTTACAATAATCCGCTTCTCAATTAAAAGAAAACTAAAGCCCACGGGCTCATCTATCCCTGTCCCTCCAATTCTTGCAGGCTCTCTCCACCTTCCTCTACACAGATCCAGGCAACCCCATCTCCCTTGCTTCCAATTCCTCGCCGTCGGGCGTGCAGACTGCTGAGGGGATCCATCTGAACCTGGGTTTACTTCCGTCTTCACTGGTGCGGAGGCTCTAGGTTTGTCGCATCGCTCCGCTCGTTTTCTTCTGCAGTACATATTCCAAATCTATGTGAATTAAGTTCATGCTCATGTCTATGTTAGGTCCGTCCTGGATTAGATCTTTGAATTGGCGACCAATGGCTGTTGTAGATGCCGAGAAATCTAGGCAAATTAAATGAAGGGGTCCTTTGCTGGCTGAGGAACAACTAGATCTTTCAATCACTAGGTGTGAATGTGTGATTAGGCCTTCAGCCATGCAGAAATCCAATGCACCGGCCTTTCCTACTATTATCTTCGAGGAAGCTCTTTGGAGAGAAATGGAGTATCGTAAGAGATTGGAGAAGACTCACCCTCATCTGCTGATTGCCCTCAATGGAGCCCCTGAGCGGCAGAAAGTAAGGTTTTTTTTTTGTTATGACCTCTATATGATGCAGTACAACACTAAGAACTATTCTTCAGGGATCGAAAATGTATCTATAGAAGAATTTAAGGATTTTATTTGACTATAAACAGTTACTTTCCGATTTGTCTGAAATTATAATCTGAAGTAGATTAGTTTCTTTCATAAACCCAGCATATAGCTGAATATGATCGAACTGTCAATATGAGAGTTGCAAACAATGATAGGCTCACAATAGATTTTCGCCTTCTATTTTCTGATTTTTTTTTCCCTTCTCAACCATGACACTTGAAACTACCTAGAACACATTAACAGATCTCAGATAGTCAGATGATACATGCTTTATCAGCAATTTAGCTATACAGCTTATCTTTCATATTTCTATTCATGTCCTTATTCTGTTTGTGCAATGTAAGCCAGCAATGCAAAGTAATACTGTTTTCTCTTGGACCTCCACTTGTTCAAAGGCAAAACTTTGATTATTATTACCAAAAGGCCCAGTTTCATAAAGGACTTTCAATAATCAATATCATCTGACCTTGCAGACTATGGTTCTGGCTATGGATTTGCTTACATATGCTTGGTTGCTGACTTCTTACCTGTTTCTTTCACCTTCCAATTATGAGCATTTTACAAATCAATTTTCTTCAGATCATAAGATTGGTTATATTATGTTATTTATAGTTGTCAGTTATTTGTTTCTTCGTGAGGACTGTGCTATCTGGAACCATGATATTTGGTTTATCTGCTATTCATTGCTTTGCATCACATAGGTACTTTTAACTGCGAAAATTGTTCATTATTAGTTTTGATTGTGTAAAAAAAGTATTTTCAATTTCAGAAGATCAGTACAGATTCAATATGTGATGATTTTAAGAGAAAGTTCGCCCCAGATAGCACTGTACCTCAACAGCAGTCTACTTTCAGTTGTTCAGCTGTACAGAGACAGACAGCTAATTGGTACCCCATTAAGAAAAAAGTGAAAGTTCCACACCTTCCTTCCCAAATTCTGCAACGTCCCAGACCAAATGTGGTACCTGCTTTTTGGTGTAAAATTTGCAAGGTTGATTGTGTTTCTGAATTCAGTTTCGGTGCCCACATTGGAGGGAAAAAACATAAGGCTAAAAAGCTGGAGATTCTTGGAAATAGGAACACTGGAAGACGTGGTGGTCAGTGTTCAGGTATCAGGAATTCTGTGCAAAATAGCCATGCAGTGTCTGGAAGCAGAAACAGTGAATCAAATGTGTCTAGTGGCATTGTTTCTGCAAGCTGTGATCTATCCTCTGGAAGCGGAACTAATGGTATAGAAGAAAGCGGATGCACTGCCCCACTAATGAGCAGCATGGATTTCACTGAAATCTGATGTCTATAATATGCTCCTTGTACATTTTCCTCTGAAACGTAGAGTAATGTGTTAAGTTCTCAAACAATCAGTGCACAATGGAAATTTCATCTTATGGTGGTGTACCATGCAAAAGGTTTCAGTACCCTATTGGGGAAGCTATCTATCTGCAAGATTGATGCCTGTCAGTTTTCTTATTTCTTGATTAGGAGATAAAAACTCAGAAGCCAGCGCTGATAAATTATTACTAGATCATTTGGCCGAAGGCATGAATGTGTATAATGCAGACTATTACTAATCTGGTGAGCCATATTGTAGCATTTGCAGGTTATTGATTTACTATTCTGTAGAAGTTTGCTGTAAACTAGCAAATGACCAAAATATAGTTAAATATCAGTCCCATTGCATCCAACAAAAAGATCTTGCATCGCCCACCATGCGTTGTCCCATTACTTGATCATCATCATGCTGCTAATCAATGTGTGCCAACCGATTTATTAGCGGTTGGCACACACTGATTAGCGGCAGGATGATGATCAAGTAATGGGACAACGCACGATGATCATGCTGCTAATCAATGTGTGCCAACCGATTTATTAGCGGTTGGCACACACTGATTAGCGGTAGGATGATGATCAAGTAATGGGACAACGCACGATAGAGAAGTTGGGCCCCAAGTAAATGTAAATTCTTCATGTGGCTAGTCGCACATGATAGGTGCTGGATGGCCGATCGACTAGATAGGAAGGCATTGCCCCATCCCGAGCATTGCTTTTTCTGTGATGAAGAAGAGGAGTGCTGTTGCAATGTGTTTTTTCACGACAGTTATGGTTTAGTGTCCTACAAGGGCTCGGTTTGCAGCCCGTCCCTGCGGGCGTTCAACCGGTTCGACCGAACAGGGCTCCCAGTTTCCGGGGGCCCCAAATTCTCACGCTACAACCTATTAGGCCTATTAGAATTAGGCAATTGGCCCATGTTTCCTGGTTGCCGGGGGTCGATTTGCCTTTTCCGCGGTCGCAGCGCAACAACGACGTCTCGCCTTCTCTTGCAGCTCGCACATCACACGATTAGGGCCAGCTGCCGGTGTCTCCGCAGCGCAGGCTGTAGGACATCAGCGCGACGGCGCACCATCTCGACGACTTGACCGGCCAGCTCCGTAGTCCGCACGCCTGCAGGCTGTTGCATGTTGATCGCCTGAACTTCAAGAACCGTAAGTCAGTGCTACTTACTGCTAGTCTGCCGCAAGATAATTGATTGATGTTTTGTATATGTGTGCATCAGTTAATCTAGGTGTTTATTGTTTCAAGATCAAATCATGCCTTCTGCAAAATCGGTCTAGAAAATATGATTCGGGCTCTCAAAAGCGTAAAAGAAAGCAAAGAATTGAAGATTTAACTCAATCTCACAAAGGCTTACTTGCGTAATCTCAGAAAGCATAAAAAAATATGATCAATAGAGTTATATTGACCATTCCTGTGACTGTTGCATCATTAGAACAAAACTTTTCTAAACTGAAGCTACTGAAGTCTTACTTGCGTTCTACAATGACACAAGAAAGACTTAATGATTTGGCCATGATAGCACTTGAGAGTGACATTTTGGAAAAGATTGATTATGAATCTATCATTGAAATTTTTATTTCACGAAAAGAATGATGCTATTCAAGTAAAGATTATGCCAGCAAGATTAAATAGGTCTGACTTTTGATGTTTTCCGTTGCTATTTAATATTATACAGTATTCGTTAATTTTATGTTGTATTTTGCTAGTCAAGTAGGCCCTACTTTAGACATTTGTACATGGCCCCCATTTATGCAGGGACGGCCCTGATCAGTTGACGCATGCAGCACATGCAGCTATGCAGCTCACCTTGGAACTTGATGGTCGTTCTTTCTTTAATTTTCTTTTCTTTGTTCATTTTTATTCCCTTCCTTTGTCTTTTCCTTTTCCATTTTTTTATTTTTTTATAAGCCTGAATATACGAAAACTTTTCCCTTCTACTTTTACTTGTTTTTTTCCATTTGTATTATTATCGTCATTTTCTTTTCTCCCTTTTAACTAGTTTCACATCTTTTTCGTAGTTTATATCTTTTGTTTTTGTTTCCATGTGAATTGCATATATACTAACTTTTTTTTTTTTGCCATTGTAGGTTCACGGTAATTATTTGTTTAACATTGTAGACTCATGATTCAAACTATTTTTTCGCATTGTAGACTAATGATTCAAACTTTCCTTTTATTTTATTGTTTATTATTTTCTTCCTATATTATTTTCTTATTTATAATGCTCCAATAAATGTTTCTTCACTAGTATATAATTTGTCTTACTTTACTTCTCGTCTACTCTTATTTTTATTCTCTATTTTCTTTCTTTCTTTTAAATGTAATAATTGATATTTTTCTAATATGATTTCGCATTATTTGTTATCTAATAATTTTCTTTTATTCTTTAATTTTTTATTCTACTATTTTTACGTATTCTTTATGTATATTTCCTCTTTTTTATATTCTTCTGTTACTCCTTGTTGTTCAATCAATCCATTATTTTTTTAATAGATAGTAATATTCTGTTCTGTGTTCATAATAATTGTTCTAGGTGTAAAATTTATTTGTTCGCTTGGCAGATTAAATTGTTCCGCTATGTTTCTTTGAGTAAAGACAGCACATATTGGCATTACATGCTATGGAGTCTGGAAGGAGTGCGCGCGCGCACACACACACTTGTGATCGAGAATAGGAGACAATCAACCATTTGCTGCTACTTTGTGTTTTCTCGAGACAGGTGTGGTTCAGTGTGTTGCAGGGGCTCGGTTTGCAGGAATTAGCCCCACAACCGGATAAAAATTCCTTGGATGATTGGTGGGACAAGGTGAACAATAGGGTGGAAAGCCCAGTAAGAAAGGGGCTTAATTCAGTTATAATCTTGGTGGCTTGGTCACTGTGGAATCACCGCAACCCAATAAGAAAGGGGCTTAATTCAGTTATAATCTTGGTGGCTTGGTCGCTGTGCAATCACCGCAACCGCTGTGTTTTTTATGGTTGGCAGCTAAATCTGATTGGAGTTCTTTCATCCATCAGGGAGGAGCTTCACTTGTGGGGTATTACTAGAGCTCGAGGAGTTACTCACATCCTCGCCCAGTTACCAGCTGGTTAGATAGTTGGTCCTGGTCTTGGGTCTAGAAAAAAGTGTAAAAGGTTTAGAAAAAAACTTTTTGTGTGTTGGGGGGTTTGTTTCTACAGGTTTGTCCCAGGAAAGAAAAAATTAAACCTCTGTACTTTGGGTGTTCTCATCCATCTCATTCTTAATTAATATATTGATACGCAGATCTCCAGCATGTTCGAGAAAAAAAAGTAAGATCAAGAAGCTATTAAGCTAAATTAATTGGAGCAATAGTATTCCATTGCACAAACCTTAACAGTTTATATGGCTGTAATCAAGGCATGAACGAGGTCAATCATGAGTTCAGTTTCACAGTTAGCTTATAATCAAATCCTCAGAGGTTGCACATTTGCTGTGTAGCAACCTCTTCAAATATGCAATGCAAGTTTGCCTGTTTCTTTTACCCTACCTTGAGCTCCACAAAGCCTTATATTTAGTAAAAAATGGGCAAGAATTGCCCTGGTGAGTAACCATGCACTTCGAACGATTCAAGAGAATCATTTGAGGAACTAAGTCTTGTTTTCAAAAAATTTCAAGAAAACCTCCAGATGGATTGGTGATCTAAGAATAAGTTAGTATTGCTCTATGAATTGTTCTGACTCTCAATAGCTCAAGGCAAGAAGAAGGCTAAAAGCCTCATGGGTGAGTACGGGAGTAAGGAAAAGATATGTATGCTAACCTATTCAAATTTCTAGATGAACAACTTTGCTATAGACTATGACATGATAGGCGGTAAGACTCAGAGTGATTTTCTGATCAACAATCTTATTTGTCTTGCTTTGCTCGGGACGAGCAAAGGACAACTTGGGAGATCTTGTTGACGCTTGCTGGAACCATTTTTAAGCATCAATTTGATTAGAAAATTATGAGAATTTGCATTATTTACACGCATATTTATCCAAAATAATGCAAAAGCCCACTATGCCTGTAGAAAAAATGTAATGTTGAAAATTGAGCTAAAATGCAGGTTACAAGCACCTATGATCTAAGGTAAAATTTGTCGACCAATCAGAGCATGACACCTGTCATCACATGGATCAGAGGGCCCACCTGCAGTAGAAACCATCCTAGACAGAAGGCCACTCCCCTGGATTGGGCCTCATGGCCCACAGGGCAACCTCCCAGCCAAAGTTGGGGGTGGTTGGGGCCCAATCATGGTCGGCCGACCATGATGGTTTATGGTCGGGCAACCGGCTCAAGTCACAACCGCCTTACCTCCTTCGATGTGGCAGCCTCCCATTGGCTCCTTATGTTGGTTCCAGGTGATAGCACTACTGCTCTAGACCGAGAAGCCCCATGGCTCCCTCCTACAAATATGAGAGGGGGGGGTTCATTTGGAGATACACCACAAGTGCAAGCTCAAGTTTCTTCTCTTGTTTAGCTCTATAGGTTAGTGGAGTTTAGGCTGAAAGTAGGATTCTTTGGGTCCACAAGATTGCTCAGGAGTTTCGGAATGAGTTCGTCTCTAGTTCTCCTTTGTAATTCTCGGTCATTTGTAATAGACTTAACTTATAGTTATTAATATTCGCATGACTTATATCCTGCGGTGTCAGACATAAACTTCATTATTAGTTTACTTTGTTACTATATGCTTTGCATGATTAGACAATTAGCTTTAGTACACGGTACCCATTCCAGTATTCGAAAGTTTGCTCTAGTATGATGTCTATCCATCCGAAGGGTGGGGGCTCTGCGCTGAATACTAGAGTATCACTTATTAATCTAGACATGGTGTCTGGGTTAATCAAGTATTGTTGGTTGTCGCCCTTTTCCACAGTTTGTAGAGGTAGCCTGTAGGTGGTGACAACCCTATTTTGTGCCATCGTAATCCTTCATGTTCGGTTAGGGGGGGGTAGAAGGCCCATAAAGTACTGTGATGGCTTGGTCAGCTTTATCTGCCAGTTATGAGCAGTCTCCCGGTAGTACTAGATTTACTAAAGTTAGGATAATCATGTGTATGGTGTAAAACACAATATAAACTGTATAATTAACATAAGTACATGAAACCCTAACTGCTAACTTCTTATTTTTCTCCCCGCCTTTATCTTATTTTGAGATGAGTATGAAATTGTGTGTCACACTACCTCTATCCATTATTTATCTTACCCCTGTTTATGGAATTGAATATCCAATTAAGATTAGTTCATCAACCTGCCTACACACATTAGCCACCACCTTCTCTGGGGAAATATAAATGACACACCAGAATACTCCCGGGTAAAATGCTACAATGGTATTCCGTGCGCTCGTGGATTTATCCATGGTTCATGAAATACCTGCACCTTGTTCGGAATCTTCGAGTGTTGCTGCTTAGGAGCACCTAACCTAGCAGTGGCATTGGTAGACGCCAACAAGCATTTCTAGTGCCATTGCCAGAGATGGGCCTAACAACCGTGTTCTAGTGATGATGCTACGAAATGTCAACACAAATAAACATGGTCAGTCAGATGGCACTATATGTGTATATACAGTAAATTGTATTGGCTTTGTTGAGGACTAGATCTCTCATCTACCTTCCATTTCTTACTAGTAGGTTGGTTAAGCAACATGAACAAAACAACTAGCAATAACAAGCACTAATTTTTATTAGTGTGACTTGAGATTCAGAAGATTGTGGCACACTTCTATATGATAAACATTTTTTCTGTCAAAGTATGAAAAAAATTAAAAAATATAGCCTAAACTAGTGCTGGGCGTTTTTACAGTTATTTTTGAGATATAGAGACTAGCTGTTGTGCCTTGCCTGATTGTTTTTGTTTCTTGTGCTAACATGAGGAAAGAAATATACAATACCAGGTTTTGTCGTTTGATTAATGACCTTGAGTTGCATGATGTGTCTCTCCACACCCCAAAATTTACGTGGTCAAACAAGCAAGACTCTCCAACATTGGTCAGGTTGGATAGAGTTCTTTGTTCTTTTGATTGGAGCAGTTCTTCCCAAATAATCTGTTCCAATGTCCTCCACTGAGGGGTCAGACCACTGCCCATTACTGCTCAGCCTTATTGCCGTCAAGCCTGGAAAAGCTAGATTTCATTTCAAAGCCTTCTAGATTAAATTGGTGGACATTCATGAGGCAGTGGAAGTGGCTTGGTCGTCTGTTCCAGCTGCTGCATTTTTTTGTCACTTTATCCAACAAGTTTAAAGCTACGGTTAAAGGACTTTAGAGTTGGAGCCATAAAAAGTTTGGCCATGTAAACTCCCAATTGGGACTTGCTAGGGAAGTCCTACATCAGCTCAAAATTGCACAAAATGCAAGAATTCTGTCAAGCAAGGAAAAGTGGTTGAGGGACCAGCTCAAAAAACATTCCTTGGCCCTCTCATCCATACAAAATGCAAGAATTCTGTATCAACTGGCTCTCAGAAGGTGATGCCAACACTACTTTGTTCCACTTCCATGCCAGGCACCACAAGAGAAAAAATTTTATTTGCAAGCTTGTCTCGGATGAATGGCATATGCTTACTAGCCACGAGAAAATGGAGAAGAATATCCATCATTTCAACAGTAATATTCTTGGAGAATCCTTGGACCAATCAATTACTGTCAATCTGAATGAATTGAATATCCCGCATCTTGACCTATCGGATTTAGAGGCTCCTTTCACCAAAGAAAAAAAATCTAGAGAACCATTTGCTCGTTGCCATCTGACAAAGGCCCGGGGCCAGATGGATTTACCGGGAATTTTTATAAAGCATGCTGGCCTATAATAGAAGCTGATGTCATGGCAGCAATCTCGGCCATCTGGAGTAGGAAATTTGGGAGTTTCAACTTGCTGAATTCTGCATATATCACACTTATCCCAAAGAAAGAGGATGCCTCACATGTCAAAGTTTTCCGACTGATCGGTCTAGTTCACTCGTTCGCAAACTTATTACAAAGATCCTAGCTAATCACCTGGCGGGCAAACTTGATCAGCTAGTCTCCCCCAACCAAAGTGCATTCATCAAAGCTCATTTTAGACAAGATAATTTCATGCTAGTGCAGTAAACAGCTTGACACTTGCACCAACAGAAGCAAGCTTGATTACCAGATATAACAAAGGCTTTTGATTCAGTTTCATGGCCTTTCTTGTTGGAAGTTCTGAGAAACCTTTGTTTTGGGCTGATCTGATGTGGTATTATTAGTGGTCTTCTCGCTTATTCCTCCATTCAGGTGCTTCTCAATGGATCTCCTGGGGAAAGAATATCCTATTAGAGAGGATTGAGGCAAGGGGACCCATTGTTTTGGTAATGGATGTGCCGTGCTATATGGTAAAAAAGGTTGCTGATGAGGACTTGCTAAAACCTCTTGCTAGGAGGGCCCTGCAACATCGGATTTCCCTCTATGCAGACGATGTGGTAATTTTTCTAAGACCTTACGCTGCTGATATCGATATCACTTTGGATATATTACGCCTCTTTGGCAATGCTTGTGGACTGGTGACAAACATTCGGAAGTGTAGTGTGCCGCCCATCCAATACAATGAGGAAAACAGAGAAACCATTCAGGCACACCTCCCTTGCCAGATGCTGGATTTTCCTTGCACTTTTATTGGTTTACCACTGAAGGAAAGTGTAGGCACGGGAATTGTGATTGTATTCCAATGAACGGGATGTTACATTATATAGGCAAGGATCAGCTAGGGTCTAAAAGGAAATATCCAATCTAGAGAATCCTTGCCTAACACAACACAAAACCCTAAAGCACACACAGGTGCCTGGCGCATGCAGAGCTGGGCGCATGGCCCCCTGCAGCGCAGCCCATCAGGCCCAATAAGCCAATACTAATGACGCATTAATGAATAACATCAATACATTCTAACAACCACTCTCCCTACAAAAATTGAAGAAGGCCCAAATTCAACCAATTATTGACAAAATAGTAGATCAGCTCCCTGGATGGAAGGCCGACCTAATAACAAAGGCAGGAAGGAGAATCTTGGTTCAGTTTGTGCTCACCTCCATGGTCATCTACTTGGCAATGACTCTCGACCTCCCTCCCTGGGCTCTTAAAGCTATCGACAAGGTTAGGAGAGGTTTTCTTTGGAAAGGAAGGAAAGATGTAAAAGGGGGATACTGTTTGTTGGCTTGGCCCAATGTTACCCAACTTGAGAAACTAGGTGGACTAGGCATCTCATAGCTACAACAATTAGGTTGGGCCCTAAGAATGAGGTGGCTCTGGTTACAAAATACAGAACCTAACAAACCATGGGCCTTCCTCCCAATTTAGGTTCATCAGTCGATCAAATCCTTCTTTAGTGTGGTTGTCATCACTCAGGTAGGAAATGGCATGAAAACATTATTTTGGACTTATCGCTGGCTGCATGGACAGAGCCTGGATAGGATTGTGCCTTACCTGTTTGGCATCATTTCCAGCAGAGCAAGGAAAAGGTCAGTGCATGAAGCCATTACTGAAATGAGATGGATATCGGACATAAGAGGGGCCCTAACTATCGATGTCCTGGCTGAGTATCTAGCCCTCGAGGATTTAATATCTGATGTTGTGTTACAACCAGAGATTGAAGACAATCACATTTGTCAATTCTCAGCCTCAGGAAAGTATTCAACAAAGTGAGCTTATGAAGCTATGTTCACTGGCGCCATTCAGTTCAGACCATGGGAAAGGATCTAGAGAAGTTGGGCCCCAGGTAAATGTAAATTCTTCATGTGACTAGTCTCACATAATAGGTGCTAGACGGCCGATCGACTAGATAGGAAGGCATTGCCCCATCCTAAGCATTGCTTTTTCTGTGATGAAGAAGAGGAGTGCTGCTGCAATGTGTTTCTTCGCAACAGTTGTGGTTTAGTGCTGATAGTGATCGGGCGCTCATAGCCTAGGAGGGGGAGAGGGTGAATTAGGCAAACTACAAACCTTAATCTCAAGCTCCAACTAATTTGCACATAAATTAAACTAAGACATACTATCTAGATGTGTGACTAGTGCTCTTCTAGTGTGAACACCCTCATCCCAAAAGAACTATGCAACCTATAGCCAATCCTATCAAGATACTACTCTAGAAAAGTAAGGCAAATAAGTTGCAAGTATAAAATACGGAAACTTAAAGGAGGGATGAGAGGAAGCACTCTTTGATATGAGGATTTATCCCGTGGTTGGTTAGCCACAAAGGCACACCTACATCCATGTTGTTGAAGCACTCACAAAGAGTATTGCTTCTCGACAATCAAGTCTCTTCTGGGTACACCGAGTAACCATGATCACCTTGATCCCGATTTCCACTAAGGAGCTTCACCAAGAAGGGTGGGGGTCTCCACGTCCCCCGCACAAGGATGTTGACGCCGCTCCAACACACCAAGCCGAAGGGGTGTTGACGTTGCCGGCGAGTCACCAAGACTCCAAGGATGGTCTGCGCACCAAGATACAATTTTGGTTCACTCTAGAACCACGCACAAGGCAGCAACACCTTGCTTTCTCACTCACTTTAGAGCTAACCTAGCACAAACACTCTCAAAGGTGTGCTAAGGATTAAAGATTTGATCACTAAGCTCTTGGATGGCTTGGAGATGTTCTTGGGTGTGGGTGTGATGTCTCGGAACTTCACAACTTCAAAATGTCTTAGGGGAGGCATATATAGGCCACCAAGT
This sequence comes from Panicum virgatum, assembly GCF_016808335.1. NCBI lineage: Eukaryota > Viridiplantae > Streptophyta > Magnoliopsida > Poales > Poaceae > Panicum > Panicum virgatum. Next base: position 44,555,060 of record NC_053153.1, on the reverse strand, counting down.
TCATGGAGCCGTTACTCCAACGGCTAGCAAAAAACCAGCCAAGCATCGGTTGAACCGACGCCACTTGGGTACAGGGTATCGGTTCAACCGGTCACTCTAACCCTCCAGGTAGCCATTGCACTTTTGACGCTCTACCTGCTGCTGACTCAGCACCCATCGGTTAACCAATGCAATGCACCGACGACCAATCGGTTCAACTGGTGCTGAAGAGATCTGCCTTGATTTTTCTGCAGCGCTGACATCATTGCATCGACGCCTTGCTCCGATGCACCATCGGTTTAACCGATGCTGAAGACCTGGTTCCTGCGTGCTTGACATGCTCTCTGGACAATAGTACGGTGAATGCACCGACGCCTATTTCTTGACTATCGGTTCAACCGGTGCTATTGAGATTTTTTGATTTGGTCTTCATGCACTCTATCCAATGCACCGATGCCTGTGCGTCGGTTTATCTGATGACTATCGATTAGACCAGTGCAGGGTCATCGGTTAAACTGGTGCTACTGTTTCTGCATCCACTTGTCCAACTCGTTGCGGCGGTCACAATGGTTTGAGTGTCTCGACTGTGAATTGAACACATCTCTACGGTGAATTGGATACGTTGGATTTTATCCATGGGACCTAAAAATCCTACAAATGTGATCTCACACATTTGTTAGTTCCATTGATTATGTTGTCACACAATCACCAAAATCACAAATAATAGTCTAATGGGGCCATGTTCCTTACAAGTGTTCTACAAGGGCTCGGTTTGCAGGCATTCAGGCCCGTCCCTGCGAGCGTTCAATCGGTTCGACTGAATAGGGCCCCAGTTTCCAGGGGCCCCAAATTCTGACGCTACAACCTATTAGGCCTATTAGAATTAGGCAATTGGCCCATGTTTCCTGGTTGCCGGGGCTCGATTTGCCTTTTCCACGGTCGCATCGCAACAACGACATCTCGCCTTCTCTTGCAGCTCGCACATCACACGATTAGGGCCGGCCGTCCGTCTCCGCAACGCAGGCTGTAGGGCATCAGCGCGACGCGGCGACGGCGCACCATCTCGACGACTTGACCGGCCAACTCCGCAGCCTGCACGCCTGCAGGCTGTTGCATGCTGATCGCCTCAACTTCAAGAACCGTAAGTCAGACTGCCGCAAGATAATTGATTGATGTTTTGTATATGTGTGCATCAGTTAATCTAGGTGTTTATTGTTTCAAGATCAAATCATGCCTTCTGCAAATCGGTCTAGAAAATATGATTCCGTGTCTCAAAAGTGTAAAAGAAAGCAAAGAATTGAAGATTTAACTCAATATCAGAAAGGCTTACTTGCATAATCTTAGAAAGCGTAAAAGAATATATGATCAATAGAGTTATATCGACCATTCCTGTGACTGTTGCATCATCAGAACAAAACTTTTCTAAATTGAAGCTACTGAAGTCTTACTTGCGTTCTATAATGACACAAGAAAGCTTAATAATTTGGCCATGATAGCACTTGAGAGTGACATGTTGGAAAAGATTGATTATGAATCTATCATTGAAAATTTTGTTTCACCAAAAGAATGATGCTATTCAAGTAAAGATTATGCAAGCAAGATTAAAAAGGTATGACTTTTGATGTTTTCTGTTGCTATTTAATATTATACTATATTCGTCAATTTTATGTTGTATTTTGCTAGTCAAGTAGGCCCCACTTTAGACATTTGTACAGGGCCCCCATTTCTGCTGGGACGGCCCTGCAGGCATTAATCCCGCAACCCGGATGATAACTCCTTGGATGATTGGTTGTACAAGGTGATGAACAGCAGGGTGGATGGCCTCGGTTAAATAGGACTCAACTATAATATTGGTGGCTTGGTCGCTGTGGAACCACACCAACCGTTGTGTTTTTGATGGACTGCAGCCAAACTTGAATTGGTTCTTTCTTCCATCACGGAGGAGCTGCAACTGTGGGACTTTGCTGGGGCTTGAGGAATTACTCACATCCTCGCCCAGTTACCAGCTGGTTAGGATAGTTGTACTTGTCTTGGATCTAGCCAAAAAGTTTTAAGGGCAATAGAGTGATAGTTTGGTGTGTGGGGGTTTATTTCTACAGGTTTTGTTTCCCCTGAAAAACAAACAATATACTCTGGGTATTCTCACCCCATTCTGCTTAATATATTGATACGCTGTTCTCCTGAATGTTGAGAAAAAAAAACGAGTTAAGGGCTTGTCAATATGAGACTGTTCTATGCTAATCGTTCTATTCTGCGCTAATAATAAGCCAAACCTACATTCTTTTAACTGAAAAATGTCCTAATGATCGCAAACTAGCTGTAGTTTTCCAAAAGTAACCTGCGCATAATCCATCGCCCGATGTCCGTGGTTCGGTTGATCAAACGGTTATGGAAAAGGCCGACATGCGTTGGCCCTGCTCTGCTTTTGCCTGTGAGCAATTTTTCTTGGCCCAGGGCTTCACACAGCCACACGCTGCCCCCAGCCATCACCAAAGACTGGTCTCCCAGCGGTCCGTGGCATAGTGACAGGCAGCTCTCCAAGCGGCATGGTCTTGTCGCCACCATGCTCCAAGTTGCTGTTCGTCAGTGTTCTCATCCCCGCGAGCCTCCCCAGCCAAGAGTTCCCAACATGGCTCGAATGAGCCGCACTTCCCGAGCCACATTCTGTGGCTGGTCCATGTGTCGGTCGCTGAGACTGGCCACGTTGCCGGGCGCCATTGGACCAGATCGGAGCGCGAAAAAGCGAACTACATCCCTAATCCAGAGGACCGAGATCTTGTGGGGCTCAGGCTCTCCGCTGCCTCCGGCTCCACCCGTCCGTCCTATTTACTTGCGGCTCTCTCCTACCTTTGTATAGCACTAGTCCAAGTGAGCACGTGATCGACCCCGGGCCAGTAGCGCGCTAGCTAGCAATGGAGACATCTTGCTTCTTGACCTCCAAACCATCGCCCAAGACGCCGGCCAGCGTCGTCGTTGCCAAACCCAAGCCTCATCTTCTCTTCGGCACCCGGCGTGCGGGCTCGTCCTCCGTCACTTGTGAGTGATCACTTTAATTACTCGTGGAGCTTCTCGCTCAATGCTCTGCTCACCAGAGCGATGCATGCGCACTTTGCGTGCAGGTTCCAGCTTCAACGCGCGCCCGTCGGAGGACGGCGCGGTTCCGGTGATCGACCCCGACTGGCGGTCCTTCCGCGCGCAGCTCTACTTCACCGAGCAGCACGCCAAGAGCGTGACCCCGTCCGCGTCCGCGTCCGCGACCGCGATACCGCCGCAGCCTGTGAAGATCGGCGACAAGTGGGCGCACCCGCTGGTGGAGCCCGAGAAGGGGTGCCTACTCATCGCCACGGAGAAGCTGGACAGCTCGCACATCTTCGAGCGCACGGTGATCCTCCTCCTCTCCGCCGGCGTGCTCGGCCCCGTCGGCGTGATCCTGAACCGCCCGTCGCTCATGTCCATCAAGGAGGCGGAGTCCATCTTCGCGGACGACGCCGACATCGCGGGCACCTTCTCAAGCCGCCCGCTCTTCTTCGGCGGGCCGCTGGAGGAGTTCTTCTTCTTGCTGGGGCCCCGTGCGGCCGCCGGCAGCGACGTGGTGGCCCGGACGGGGCTGTTCGAGGAGGTGATGCCCGGCCTGCACTACGGGACACGGGAGAGCGTCGGGTGCGCCGCGGAGCTCGCCAAGCGCGGAGTGGTGGACGTCCGGGACTTCCGCTTCTTTGACGGCTTCTGCGGGTGGGAGCGCGAGCAGCTGCGCGACGAGGTGCGCGCCGGGCTCTGGCGCGTCGCCGCGTGCAGCCCCGCCGTGCTGGGGCTCGCCAGCGTCGTCAAGGGCGGCCTCTGGGAGGAGGTGCAGGGGCTCGTCAAAGAGAGGAGGGTGTGGTGACCGCTGGCCAGTCTGCGTGTCTGCGTGTGCCGGTGGGATAATGTTCAAGTTTGGCATTGTAATTAATTAACTTGCGAGCAAATTGATCAAGAATTGGGATATGTTTGGTAGAGCTTCATATCATTCTTATTCTCGATGGAAGCTGATTTTCTAAAAGAAGCGATTTTGTGCCTAAAAGTGATAGAGAATCACTTCACAGAATCAGGAGAATCTACTTTCAACTCCAACCTCTTAGTTCATTTCACCGAATCAACTCACAGCATTAGCAGATAATCACATTTCTCTAAGAACAGCTCTTACTGGATTCATTAGCAGCGAATCAGCTGGGCAAGCTCTGCTAAATGCACTCTTAATAATGTTAAAGATTCCTTCTGGCACTATCAGCTCAGAACCACAGAAGACATTAGGGCACCCGCAATAGATTGTTAGTGCTCTCTATAACGAAGCCACATGGATGAAAATGAAGGAGAGAGAAAAATCCATCGCTAGAGAGGCTACATGCGGCTCGACACCCAGCGGACCCTACCCACATGAGGTCGCCAAGACGTGCCTCCGAGTGTGAGCACTCCATCTACCTCTGTTGCCGCTCTTTGGTCACCACAACAGAGACCGGTCATGGCTGTCAGAGACGGAAGGCCAGGGTGAGCGCGGCCACCAGCCGTACATCGACACGTACGATGACGCAGTGGGCACTAATACCATTGTGGACCTGGGGCGGACGCCGAAGCGGGCATCATGGAGCTCAGCTAATGCAGCGAGTTGGAATGCGGCCACCGGATATGGTGGGTCCAAGTGCAGGCAAAAGCTCGACTGCCGGCGCACGCAAGCCAAACCTGATAAGCGTAGTGGGAGGTACACCATCTATTTTATTTTGCTGATGAAATGAATATTTAACACTTGTTCCTTGGAATGTACTCCCTCCGTTCCAAATTATAAGTCATTCTAAAAATTTTGGAGAGTCAAAATATTTCAAAATTTGACCAAAATTATAAAGAAAAATACAAAGATTTATGACATCAAATAGGTATATTATAAAAATATAACTAACAAAGAATCTAATGATACTTAATTGGTATCGTAAATGTTATTATCTTGTATAAATTTGGTCAAACTTTGAAAATTTTGACTCTCCAAGATTCTTGGAATGACTTATAATTTGGAACGGATGGAGTAATAGTGATATGGGTAGATAGGTTTGAACTATAAATGTTGTTTATCATTTAGATGTGTTCATATACTGTTCGTAACTGGATATGCATTTATTTACTTTTTTTGTTGCAAACCTAACCGTGGTCCCACAACGTAGATGGAAGGACAGAATGATGTCAGTTTCTCTGCCATATTAATAATATATTTCTTAAAGGGTGGGGTCAGCTTTTTTCCTTGTTGAGTTGAATGGTGCTTCTATTCTTGGCTGCTGGTAAAGGAGAGTTCAACAAAGGTTGAAGGAGAGCTGTTCATGTTATATGTATGCTCTATTTGGTCCTAGATCTTGAGAATCTGGGTTTCAGTACTTTTGTTTCGAATGGATTTGGGGACGAGACCTGGAGGACTCTGTGAATCCTGGTTGTTGTTCGGATCTCTTTCCTCGACATTGGTTTCTAATTTAGATCTAGTTGGTGCATTGAAGGTGAGTGCTTTAGATTGGAGGATTCCTTGTTCTTTTTGTTGGTTTTGTGCTTTTTTGTTTGTATGGGGAATATACGTCCTTAACGTTGCAGTTTATGTAGTATACATGTTCATTTTGAGTTGAAAAGTTAGTTGTTTTATGATAGGCAGCATGGAACATGGAATGTTGATGTGTCGGATATGGTGGAGAATTGCTTGGGGAGCGGGGGTGAGTCTATAGTGGTTGTTGGTCTATGGAGAGGAAGGCTAACTCCATGTTGACATGTGTTGTTGTGATAGTAAAATAGGTTATTGTAGGCAGTAGATTATAGACTGTACCTAATATAATTTATGGAAGTTGACTATGTGTAGCAAATGTGTTTTGTTCATGTTGAAAAAGGATATTGAGAACTAAAGTTGTATATGTCCCTACTTTGGTAAAGGTGAGTCTCTAGTTGTATAGTGGCCATTGCTTAAGTATCTTGCAATCTCTAATGCGATAGCTTTGGTCAGAGTGATGATGTATGTGAATCTTTAAAATATTTTGATGTACATGTTCTTTTGGGATATGGTTTCTTGTGCGTTCCAAAGATTAGTATGTTTTTGTATGCATGTGTATACATCCTTCAAAACTTCAAATGTTATTTTTAGTACTAGTGCTCACTATTCGAGAAAAAGTGACCAATCTGTTGTATCACCCCAATGTTCTATCAAGAAATTGTTTGATGTTATAGCAAGTTTTGATGAGAAGAAAATTCAGTTAGTTCAACTTTAATTAGATTTGGTGGTCGAACTCATATTAAGTTCAGCAAAGAAGATATTGGTCTTGTTTTTCTAATCCCTTGTAGTGGTCATAATGTTCTTGAGAATGGTGTTCCTAGAAAGGAGTTCACTTTGAGAATGGAATAGTATCTTAGTGTGTATTCAAGGGAGAGTTGTAATATCAAATAAATCTGCTTATGAAGTTCTAATTAGAGATTGTAGTGGTGTAATGAGTGCAGAAGATGAAGATTGTTTCTGGGTAGCGTTTGTTGTATATGTTATGTCTACTCTACTAGCTCCTGGTGCAAAGTATCATTATGCTAGTATCAACTATTGGAATGCTTTTGAGGTGCCATCATTGATAAGGACATACGATTGTGGGCAATATGTGATGCATTAGCTTTTAGATGTTGTTGTAAAATTGAAGGATGACATTAAAAAATTGAATAAAATAGCAAATATCATAGGAAGCTAGCTATTTCTGTAGGTAAAGTAATTTGATATACTTTGATAAAATTTATGTAAAACATGGTGTAATATTTTGCATATTTATTGATGCTAATAAGTAAACTTTGTGATGATATGGAAATTGTTTTATAGGTGCTATACCTTGATAGTATAGACCTTGGATCATGGAATTTGGATCACAATGTTTTTCCAAGGATTTCAGTATTCCCTCTTCAAAGAATCAGGTTGATGATACTTTAAGATGTCCCATCTTCGTGGGATGGATGGTTCAAAACGGAGTTTGGTATTTCTAAGGTAATATGTTCCATATTGAATCTTTTTTTTGTAAATTTGGTACTGGTTTATAAGGTATTTGTTAATTTTTATTAATGCTATTATGGTCGGTGAATGCATCGTCCCGCTTGTGTAGATAATGGTCTACTCCCTCCGTCCCACAATATAAGCATTTGAAGCATTCAAATGCAAGAAATAGTAGTGTATTACAATGTTGCATGTGCCCCTAGGTTGATAAGGTAAGTGACAGAAAGCTGTGTATTGGCCCACCACAAAAGTACAGCTAACCGCCAACTCCGTTGATTTACTCCAGCCAGTCACATGGGTGCCAAAATTGGTGGGTGCATGCGCCAAAAATGGTGGTGCCAAGTTCAAACAACCAAAAATCAAAATGATAGCATAGGAGTACATAAGGCTTCCTTCTGTGGACCACCAACATTCCAGCTTCACCTCAGAAACTCCACACCTCCATGGCTCTAGACCTCAACATTCCACCAATAGAAGATGAAGAAGATGACCCTTTAGGGGGTTTACCTCTTGGCCAAGACCACCCACCCCCGGCTGGAGACCACCCCATACGAGATGGAGATGGGGCACCTTATTTTGACCTCAACCTAGCAGTATATGAATCAGGTTAGAGACTTTGTTGGAGCACAACACACAGTTTTCATGCATGCATACACTTGGTTTGCTTTGGTTTTGGGGTTTACCTAAGAGTTTTCTCACACTTCCATCTAGATGAAGTGGATGGGTTTTATGCACCTGCAGCAGCAGCAAACTTTGATTCAAGGCATAATAACCAATCACATCCATCAACTTTGCTTCGAGGATCACTTTGATCCCTGAAGTATCAAATAGACCATTTAAGTCCCTCAAGTTTCTCTGTTGTATCAAATTGCTCCCTATGCTGATTTGGCATGCCACATACTCTTGCCATGTCAGCGGTTGGAAACCTTGTGGATGAGTTGGCATGGTAGAATTGTCTTTTTTACCATGCTTCACCATATCTATTACAATGATTGTGTACAAGGCTGTTACAGCGAGGCCACAAAAATCATTGCATGATCTTTTGTCCTATGTACGTGCATCTAGCTCTAGTTTATGCCATGTAATAAGGATCAGATCAATTAAAAAATGATTTGTCCTGAACCCCTAAAAAATGTTTTATGCATTTATTGTCACCATGGTTTGATTTTTTGGGGGAAAATAATGGATATGTGGTACAACTTATTATGTTGTCACTATATTTTTCTTATCCTGCTTGAGGAGGCCTACGATATGACAAATTCTTGCATTGTAATCTGTCAAGTCCACATCTTGCATGATTTATAATTGGACAAGGGGTAAATGACGCAATTCTAATATGTTGACTCAGCCATGGCAACTAAAGCTAACATGGCATGAACATGTGGCATGCCACATCTGCCTAAGGATTGTTTTGATTCAACATGAAAACTTGAAGGACCTATACGACCTATTTAATTCTTCAGGGACCAATGTGACCCTTGGACCAAAGTTGAGGGACATATTTGGCTATTCTGCCTTGATTCAACATTGATTTGGAGGAAGAGGAGGCAAGTAGAGTACATGCAAGGTTAAGAGTAGTTTTCAACTAATTGATGTCATACCATTTTGTATCTAACATTTCTTGTTACTGCTGCTGTGTAGATGAGGACGCCGATGTATATGATAACAATTTTCATGTGATCTTCGATGAAGAGGAGCTCCAAGGGTCCAGTTATCATGGCGATCAAGGTACATGCAAAGAATGAAATTCTTCAGTTTCAGCAACTTTAGGATTTGAGGCTTTATGTAAATGTTTTACCTCTGAATTTTGATTGATTTCTGCATGTAGCTGATGTGTTCAATGCCGCCAATGAAATAGCCACCTTTGATCTGAACTATGACTTGGACGAAGAGAGTCTCAATGGGTCTTGTGATGAAGAACATGTTGAACAAGGTCAAACCAACATTACAAAAATAGTGTATTTTCAGCAATAATCACATAATAACTTTAAAAATGAAAATAATCTCATAGGCAACCAAACTCAACTTGCAAACATGGTGAATAGAAGGAAGAATTTGTCGCACAATGAAAAACAAGAGATTTATGAAGCTTTACTTCACCGGAGCATGAATGGCAAATTGAAAAGAAGGACCACAACAATAGTAGCCAATTTGTTTAATGCTAATAGGTGTTATGTGCAATCTATATGGAGGACAGCAAAGGAGTGCCTTGTTGCAGGTGTACTAGTCAATGTAACATGTAAAAGGAAAAAAACTTATGGTCGCAAGAAGGTTGCCGTTGAATTGGCTACAATTGCAACACTACCTTTGGATAAAAGGACCACTTTTAGGGCTCTAGCTCATGAACTAGGTGTGAAAAGGTCCACTCTGCACCGCTGGTTCAAAGAAGGCAAGATACGTCAACATTGTAACACTCTCAAGCCATATTTGAGAGATGACAACAAGAAGGCACGACTGCAACATTGTGTAGCTATGCTAGACGTTGGTACATTGTGGTTTATTGATATGAAAAACATTATTCACACAGACGAGAAATGGTTCAACACCACAAACAAGGCAAAGAAGTTCTACATGCTGCCCAAGGAACATGATCCACTGAGAACAATCCATAACAAGAATTCTATTCCTAAACGCATGCTCCTATGTGCTGTAACTACTCCAAGATATGATGAAGAAGGGACATGCTACTTTGATGGCAAACTAGGCATATGGCCCTTTGTGAGACAGGTGTAGTCATAATGATCATTGCAGATTATCTTTGTTTCTGTTTTACCAAGGTTGCCAATTTGATTGCGTTGTCCCATGTTTCAGGAACCAGCACAAAGAAGGAGCAAAAATAGAGAAAGGGGTACTCCAATCACCAAACCAATCAATGTGACAAGGAATGTTAGTAGAAGCTTCCTTATAACAAAGGTTCTTCTAGCTATTGTTGCGAAGTGGCCCCAGGAAGCTAGAGGTGAGACAATCTGGATCCTACAAGATAATGCACACACACAAATAGAACCAAATGATGAAGCATTTGGTCTTGCAATTCAACAAACAGGACTAGACATTCACATCTTCAACTAGCCACCTAACTCACCTAATTTGAATGTTCTAGACCTCGATTTCTTTGCCTCCCTACAATCCAAGACCCTTCTTACAAGGTCCAGGAACATGGATGAGTTAATTCAGAATGTGCAAAGAGAGTTAAGTACTTATGATGAATCCAAAACTAGAAATGTCTTCTTGACTCTACAAGGGTGCATGATAGAAGTCATGAAAAAAAGAAAATGGTTATAAGATCCCCCATATGAACAAGGATGCGCTAGAGGCTGCAGGAATGCTTCCCAATAGCCTTAGTGTCAATCCGAAGCTTTATCATGCTGTCCTACAACAACTGGCTGCTGCGTGATCAAGGAAGAGATCAGGAAGAGTGTCTTTTGCTGCGGATATCACTGGGACAAGGTGGACTAGGACCAGATCTTTTGCTGGATATATTTTGTACATTGCAGCCTACGCATTTTGGAAGTGGCTGCACAACTCATTTGCATGTAAATGGCATCATATTTTGTAAATGACTAAATTGTCCTAGCACAATTACAATGAATTATGTTAGATCAAAAATATAACCAAACAAAGAACTATATCTGGTCATTGCATCATGCATTTGCAAGGATTGAAACAAAGTCACATTTGATTACATTGAAGTACACGAGTTAACACCATAGTCACTAAAGCATGTCAACATATAGACAAAAGCATCATCCAATCGACTACCACATTCAACTATCCTTTCTACTGGTACTAGCATCATCCTTCCACAGAGCATCATCCAAAAGAGGTCACATTACTTTGCAAGCAATGGCCATGAAGGATAGATGTAGTCAATTACCCATTTGATGAAGGCGCTCTGGCTAAACCGTCATTGCAGCTCGGCCTATTGCAGACCAAGTCCCTGGAGGTCCTGTTCTTAGGAGCAGCCACAAACGTCGCGCCTACCACCCAAGCCACAGTAGCCACAGACCGCGCCTCCTGCCATCGTCGTTGCTGCCACAAACATCGTGCCTCCCGCCCCAGCCACAACAGCCACAGACGCTGCGCCTCCTACCATCGTCGCAGCTGCCACAAACGCCGCGCCTCCAGCCCTAGCCACAACAGTCACAGACGCCACGCCTCCCGCTACCGGGCACTAGTACACAAAACACTTGTAGGGGCGGGTAAAAATGTATTTTAGGGGCGGTTGCCGCACCCACCCCTAGTTTTCACAGCTAAAAATACCATTTTTAGGGGCGGGTTAAAGCACCCGCCCCTAAAAATGATTTTTAGTGGTTGGTCATGGGCTCACCCGTCCCTACATATCGATTTGTAGGGGCGGATCATGGGCTCACCCGCGTGGTCATACTGTTCCAAACCAGCACGAAGTATCTATATCCACACAGCCAAATTCTTCGAGTAATTTTGATAAAGTACTTGCTGAGTATAAAAATGATTTGGCTAATTTGTTTAGTGAAAACTTTGGAGTGGATGTTAGAAGTAAAACTTATGCATACCAAAAGCCATATCCTACTTCATTTGATTCAGTTTCATGCCCTGCTGGTTTTAGATTGCCTGAGTTTGTTAAATTCAGTGGGGAAGATAGTAAAAGTACTTTTGAGCATATTAGTCAATATCTTGCCCAATTAGGAGAAGCTGGTTCTATAAGTGAGTTGAAAGTGCACTCATTTTCTTTATCTTTGACCGGAGCCGCTTTCTCATGGTTTTCTTCTTTGGCAGCTAACTCCATCAGCTCATGGGAACAATTAGAGTAGAAGTTTCATAAGAACTTTTTCTGTGGTCATAATGAGCATAAATTATCTCACTTGACATCGGTTTGACAGATGCGTGATGAATTTGTCAATGATTACATAAAAAGATTCCGTGATACAAAAAGCTGATGCTTTAGTGTGAATATTGCTGACAAAGATTTAGCAGATTTGGCTTTTAATGTCTTATGCTCTCATATCAAAGAAAGAATAGAGGGCTATGATTTGTTTAATGTTACTCAGGTGCATCAAAGAGCTTTACCTATAGAAAGGCGAAGCAAAGAGTCACACTCATAGACATCATCGTTCTAGTATGCATGTTCTAGATTGTAATTTAGATTGTTTGGACGATGAGTCTAAAGATATATATGATGTTGATTTTATTTGGCCATCCCAAGCCACTGCTCTTAAGCCAATTCACAAAAATCGGCAAGAAGAGAAATTTACTTTCGATGTATCCAAGTGTGAGAAAATATTTGATGAGTTGTATAAGAATAGATACATCAAGATGTCACAAGCAGCGAGCTTATAGTAAATTTTATAATACCTTCTCGCATGCCACCAATGATTGCAACGTTTTGTGCAGACAGATTCAATCGCCTATAAATGAAGGACGATTAGTTCTTCCTACCATGCAGGTTGATCAGAATTCTTATCCTGTGCATACGATTGAATTGAGGAATCCTAAAGTGTTAATTCGGCCAAGTCAAGTTGAATCAACAAAAGGAAAAAAATGTAATCATTGGAGACGAACGGCCTGACAAGAAGACGCACGGAAGAAGGTCCATCAAGTTCTAGCGAAGGCCTCAATGCTCGGGGGGCAGGACAAGAACAAAAAGACCGACAGCAAGTCCACCGATTTGACCGATTCCAATGTCAGTCTGACCGGTGCCCCGACCGGTCTAACCGGTACCCAGATTAGTCTGACCGATGTGTCCCCAGAGCCTGGAGATTCTTCCAAGAGCAAGACAAGGCCGAGTTTTAAGGAGCTCTTGGCCAAGTACCAGAGAGAAGGGGCCACTCAGAAGAAGAAAAATCAACCAGATGAAGTCAAGGATGCCAAATCATCATCGAGACGTCAAGAGCAATCGGTTTCTTGTCCACACCAAGGTAATTGTGTTGCTGCGCCTTATGGACCGATTGCTCCCTGATTTTGATCTTATCCATACTTTTATACGTCTTTGGATTATAGTAGGATGCATATGCGGTCATATTATATTCAATATCCTCCTATGTATCCAAATCATCCTTCATCACAAAAACCGATTGTTGCTAGCAATAATCTGGTGAAAAAAGATCTTGATTGCATCAAAGAGGATGGGAAGAGTGTGAAGCAAGATTCAAAATATTTACAGCCGAGGTGATGTTCGGGGCTTGTCTCATACTAAAAAACGAAGGCTGCAACGTTTGCGCAAAAAGGAAACAATGGAACAATAAGTAGAGGCCGTGCCAGCGGAGTCAGCTATCATAAAGAAAGTGTGGCGACCGAAGCAGATTGTTTCAACTTCGACTTAAATAGAGCAAATCATGTCGATAATTGTTTATCGCCCTTGGCACAAATAAATAGCCGATGTATTGTTAATCATCGCTCTTAGACAATTTTGGTCGAGATTTTTTTTTCGCAAGCAAGTTTTACCAAAAAAATAGGGGGGGGGCATATGTTGGCGGCCAAAATTTGCAGCAACCGATCTGACCGGTACGCCCAGGCGGTCTGACCGGTCTAGTCTCTGTAGGCGGTCTAGCAAGGGCCGACTGGTCTGACCGATGAGTCCGACTGGTCTGACCGACCCATGAGGAGTCCGAGTTTAAATCGGGGTAAGTCCTCCTCACCCTATGAATATAAAGGGTCACGACCGATTGAGGGATCCAATCAATAAAAAACAAATACAACTATTACTTTTTTCTTTGTTTCCCTTGTAGCGAAAATGGCCTCTCATGCCATATTTCAATATAATGTTTTAGTGATTGATATAGACAACACAACACTTAGACTAATATGATTGTTAAGATGACCATTCTCAGTCTTTTAGGTTCAAGTGATGACAAAGAGAAGATAGGCGTAGCAAGGCCCGAAGGGACAAGAATTGAAGAGACCGTGAAGAAATCCAAGTCGAAAAGATCAAAACAGAGACAATTTACTATCACCGGTTAAACCGACGATAGAGAAATTGTACTCACCGGTGCAACAGACTCAGAGAAGGCAAAATCAGCAGAGTACGCCGGTTGAACCGACGTTGGTTTCTCAAGCGTCAGTGCAGTTGTCTAGAGACTCCATTTTTGGGGGGTTCTGAGATTACATGCACCGGTTGAACCGATGTTAGTTTTGAGAGCGTCGGTCAATTGAAGATTACATGCACCGGTTGAACCGACGTTAGTTTTAAGAGCATCGGTCGATTGATCAGGTAGCCGTTGAAGTATAACGGCTAGTTGGAGAATGCACTCACCGGTTAAACCGGCGATGACAAAAGTTAGAGCATCGGATTAACCGGTGTTAAGGGTTTTTGTCAGGCTTTTTCCAACGGCTAGTTTGAGGGGTTGGGGCTATATATATGCCACCCCACGGCTCATTTGAGAGTGCTGGAGACCAAGGAAGTATACAAGAGCCAAAGATCATCTCCAACCACCATAGTGCTTCATTGTACATCATATAGGCTTAAGCACACTTGTGAGAGTGTTTAGTGCTTGATTAGGCTTAGTTCTTGAGAGAACTAGCTTGAGAGAAAGCCTTGCTGCGGCAAGCAACTTGTGATCCGTCGTGTGACCCTCCGACTTGGTGTGGAGTGGCAACGACACTTTGTGCGGGGGAAGAGGAGACCCCCTCCTTGGTGGAGAAGCTCCGTAGTGGATTTCGGCCGGTGACCAAGAGAGACGGTGGCGTTGCACGAGACTTAGTGTCTTAGGGGCACTTGCCTTTGCTTGCCGGCATCGCCTTGGTGGCGTAGTGCAAGACGGTGATCGGAAGAGCCTCGGTGTCCCGTGGACGTAGTCATTTGTGCCGAACCACGTTACATGACCGTGTCTACTCGGGAGTTTGCATCCCTCTTGCACTTACCTCTTGACTTACCGTATTACGTTTCTACATTTACTCTATCTTGCGTACCTTTACTTTCCTAGTTGGTTTAATTAGGATTGGCTAGGTTGCAAGTCTTTTAGGGGTAAGTAGAGAGTAGCATAGATAAACCTTAGTCATAACTAGCATGTATAGGACGTGTTAGATTTATCTTATGCAAGTAGTTTGAGCCCTAGATTAAAAAGCGATTAGCGACCCTATTCACCCCCTCCCCCTCTAGGGTCGGACACCACGGTGATCCTTACATTCCTTTTTCCTAAACCCTAACTTTTCCAACCTTGTATTTGTTGTTCTCCCTTCGTCCCCACGACATTTGAAGGAGTTTTAGGTGGCCTGCCGATCCTAGAACAATCCTGCGCGTGCTTATCTTCACAGGGTCCCTCCCAGACGAGTGTTCGTTGGCGTTCGCTCGTTTACTCGGTGACCGATTTGACTAGTCTCCTTGACTGATCTAACCACCTCACACAGGAAGGAAGTGTTGCATCGAGCCCTTTCTCGCGCTGCACGTGCTAGTGCCATCGTGTGTTGACCCTGAATCTGCATCAACAAGAAGATAAAAAGATTTCCTCTGTAGAATGAGGCCAGTACTCAATTCGTTGCTATCTAGGCAAAGGCAATTGAATGCGAGCATCTGCACGGCCTGCTTGTAATAGCACGGGTATCGCTGCTGCTACTGCCAACGCCTACGAGCACGGAGACCACACCTGCAATCCTCACAGCCCCTGATGTTCCTCGCGGAAGCTATCTAGGAGGCAGAGCACATGGACTGTGATTCTGAGGGCGATCGATATCGAGGTACTGTACGCGAGTGAGGGCGCCACGCCGGACGCACCGCGACGCGGGTTCCTGTTTCTCTTCCTCCCTGCAGAACTCGTTGAGGGCCGTTGTTGCGTTGTGGGCTTGGTGCGTCCAGAATTCCGGATGGTGCCGCTGCCCGGGATGAAACTTGGAAGGCCGTCGAGCCATCGCGAAAGCTTGGGAAACTGTAGAGATCGGGATAGGCCATGGCAATGGATGGCTGGGATTGAATTTCCAGAGATCCGACAGAACTGGTTGCTGGATGGCGTGGCCCAATCACCAATGAGAAAGCTCACCGGATTTAGGACTTTAGAAGATATTTCTTAGACGAACAAACTAGTTGTAACTATAGAACAATGTAAGCTATCTAGCTATGTAGTAGGTGGTGGTGGTGTCGGAACCTCCTGGATTGAATGCTTGTACAATGAGCTCGGCAGCGCTGGTACATCTTGCCCAGCATGACAAACATTTAATTGTTCTCTACATGGATGTCAATTGTCAAATGCCCCTTTTTACACATGACCATCTTCATGCTCATGTAGTTGTTATCAAAACAAAGTTTCAACTGTACGAAACATTTAAGAATCACTCCCATTAGGGGAAGTGAACATTCCAAATTATTTTGCATAAGAAAATCTCTCAGGAATACCAATCCAGGGCATAGCAAACAAATTAAAGTACACCAGATAGAAGCTAGAACAAGATCATGTCAACACTCAAGTCATAACCTAAGGAGCTATTGAACACAAACTAATGAGTCATTGAATTTGAGTTTTGACATAATCAGCCACCGCAGTAGGTTATCTGCTCAATTTTATATGATGGCACCAGGTCAACGCCGGCTTTTCCCTAGTAATCTCAGCTCATTAGCTCTCTCTTCTTCCTCTTCCATTTTCTTTCTGCGTAAAGCTTCTTCTCTTTGCTTTTGTATTCTTTCCAGCTCCAAATATCGCTCAAACTCTTTCTGCTGCTGCTCGAGAGCTTCTTTTCTTTGAGCCTCCACCACTTTACGCCTGTTTTCTTCAAGCATTCGATCGAGCTCCTCCCTCTCTCTTCTTTCTTGCTCCTGTGAAGTTTGATTGAAATAAATTTGAATAGAGGGATTGCTGATTTGCGTGGTTCTTTGAATAAGAATGAATCATAGAAGGGTCTATAATGCTTCACAAAAGACAGAAGGTCAAAATCACCTTTAAGACATTGACTACACTCTGAAGGCAACTATTCTTTATGCATAGACTATATCCTTTAGTTAAAGCAGGAATTATGATGACATTGAATCAGTAAAAGCTGAACTAGTAAAACACTGTTAATCCAAGCAAAAAGGGTTCTCCAGTCCCCAGAAGAACCTATATGGGGGACTAAGGTTAACTAGTCTGGTTGGCACGCTATGCGCGCCTATTAAAAGAAAATTGACCTAAACTAATAATGGGAAAATATTATCACCTATTATGTTCAAGACAATATGGTATCGACATATTGAATCAAATATAAAAATTACAGTAAATTAGCATGGTAGTTTAAAGTCTGAGAGGGTGCCAGTCCCAAGCATTTTAGTGAGGAGGTACATATAGCTTTTTTTAGGAGTTCGTTATTTTTTTTGTGCTAATAGGTATAATTAATGGATCGGTTTACATTGATTGTTAGTTTTGATAGAGAAAAAAAAGATAAGATTAGAGATGAATGAATATTTCAATTATATTTTTCGAGCTTATGAAGTGAAAGCAAAGTTCAAAAAGTAGTAGGGCCACTGCATGCAAACGTAGTATACAAAGTCTAACAATTATATTTATATATAGGGAGTAATTAAATATATTTTGTATTTTCAAATAATGGAAGAAACATATTTTTAAAAAAATAAAGAGACCCACAGTGGGTCCCACAAAACAATGTGCGCGGGTCACAACTGAATAATACATGAGTCCCACCTGAATAATACGTAGGTCCCATCTGAATAGTGCGTGGGTCCCACCTAAATAGTATGTGGGTCCCACCTAAATAGAACGTGGGTCCCGCATTAACAGTACTCACATGGGTCCCAAGTGGGTCCCGCCTGAATAGTATGTGGGTCCCCACATGGGTCCCGCTTGAATAGTACGTGGGACCCGCATGAATAGTGCGCAGCCCACGCATGAACAGTGCACGGGCCCACGTGGCCAGAACGCAAGGCGTTGCTCCAAATCTTGGAGCCTTTAGATAGGTATATAATATATTTGAGCTGGATATTTAATTTTCAACAATTTACTAGCTCTTTAGTTAAATGAAAATTTTATGGTGTTATTATGAACAATGATCAATAATAGAAAGCATCATGGACGCATAAGACTTACTGCTTTCTGCCTGGCTTCATAAAGAGCTGCTTCTTTTTCTCTTTGTAGCTGAGCATCAACCTCATCAAATAACTTTCTAATACCCTCCTCAATTCGGCGTTTTATGTCAAGTTTCACCTTGTCAGAATTTAGACGTTCCTCAACATTTTTCCTTATAGCTTCTTCGACTCTTCTAGCCAGCTCCTCTTCCAATAACTTGAATTCAGCTTCCTTTTGACGCCTGGAAATCAATACCATGTTATACCAGGGACTGATATTTACATGCTACAATCATTATCACCAACTGCAATACAAACTGATAGCTGGCTTAATAGCATTATGCCAGCCAAGCAATTCTAATCTAAAACAAATGTGCAATAATATTGCTGACTAAAACGAGCAAAAATAATCTATTTGAAGCTAACGATGGCCATAACTATAAAATGTGTATGATTATGATAAGTAGAGCACGAACACGTGAACTGAGTTACAGGAAAAACATCTACCAGAGAAGTTAGATAGCAACGAGCCAACAGCATTAGTAAAATAGTGTTATGCCAAACGAAGATGAGAAGCAACGAGCATGGGAGAAACTTTATGAGGTAGGAGATTTTGCTTGATTAAAGAATTAACTATATTCCAAAAACTGATATCAGAGTGACATGAACTTCCTACAGATAGGTGTTCATACATCTAAGTTAGGCATATGCACGTAATGCATTTGCACGTGTGGAAGTTCATTGCACACGGATAAATGCTTCTATGAAAAAGTTACGAATGCATTTAGATCAGTGTTTTAAAAGTCATGTTTACTGGCTGAGAGCTCCTATCTGATCTCCCCGTTAATGGTTCTTTTTAGTATTATTGTTAGAAACTGATAAACATAGGCCTTATATCAGTGATGTATGCTATTTTTTCTAGAGTAAATTCCCTTAGGCTCCGTTTGGATGTCTACATTGGGAGCCTTGGCATTGAATTGAGTTCAATACCAAATCAGGCCAAGTATTGAAATGAGCTCAATACCAAAGCAATCATTTGGATGTCCATGACGACCTGGCCTCCTCCGGCTGCCTCTGCTCCGGGACAGGAGGGGAGGGGCCAGGCCTCCGCCGGCCACCGTTGCGACGGGAGGGGCTGGGATCTGCCGGCTGCCGCTGCTCCAAGCGGCCCTCCGCTGGAGAGATTGGAGAGACAGGGACGGAGAGATGCGGGAGAGGCGCCGGACGGGAGGAGGGAGAGGAAGGGCGCCAGCCGCGAGGAAGAGGTGGAGGGGCACCGGCCATGAGGAAGACGAGTAGGAGGAGGAGAAGGGGCGCGGCCCGCCAACGGAAGGAATGAGAGGGAGGGCGGGGTGGCGTGCCGGCGGATGGAGAGGGGCGGTGGCGTGGCCGGCGGATGGAGAGGGACGGTGGCGCGGCCGGCGGATGGAGAGGGACTGGGGGAGGAGAGGGTGAGCGGCGCAGGGTCGAATGCATCGCAGTACCGAGGTGCGGGGCTCCGATTTGCTCGAGGGTGCAGGCAAGTGAAGCGAATGCAGCGCGGTATTGGCTCCCGTTTCCGATTTGCAATTCTAGTGACATCCAAACGGCGGCATTGGTGCCAGTGAATTCCAATTCCTGATTCCAGGCTCCAATGCCAACATCCAAACGGTACCTTATTGCCACTAGAATTTATATGGATCCCCTCACTTGCATTGAAATTTTCCATGTCCCTTCACTGCCACTATTTTAAATTTGCATTCCCTTTATAGCCATTTCCTTCAAAATATGTTTAACTTCCTCACTCTGATGTCTTGGCCCACAAACGCCCGCTCTGCTATCAATTGACATCTGTACGCCACACCTGCTCAATTGGCAGGTGAACCGGCTGGAGAGGTGAAGCGTCGGCAAGCACGAGCGTGGAGGGCCGACTGTGTAGCTGCGTCCGGCGAGCACTAGAGGCCTTGCGACCGTGCAAACTGGGCGAGCACACGGCGCGCATGGGCTGGTGCTGGACGCCTGCATGCAGATATGCCTTCCAGGGCACACGTTCAAATCGAGGCCTGAGGCACCCGCGACCTCAGGCACTCAAGGCACCTAGGACCCAGTACGTGGTGCGGACAGCGAAGTGGAGCATCAGAACGGAGCCATCTCCAGTGCGTATGCATGATGCCCATGCTGAGACGGTGCGAGTGAGGACACAGGTAGTGCTGCAATGCAAAGCGGGCGCCGGTGTTGTATGCTTTCAACATGTTCCGCTGCTAAATCAAATGCCTGATGGAACGGTCATCGGGTCGAGTGTGCGCCCTCAGATTAAAAAAACTTGACCTGTAGGGGGTAAGACCGCCCCCACGGCATTGTTTGAGAGGTAGAATGACCTTCTCACAGCAGGCCAAGAAAACCCCCGAACCCCTACCCCACCCGTACACGGGGGCCCGTCGCCTTGTGAGTTAGGCCGGACTCCACAGTGCTTTGGACATGAGGCAGGCGAGGGGGTTTTTTTACCAGCGGGCGGAAATTCGTCCCGACCAGGGATCGAACCCACAACCTGCGGGGTGCCGCCGGACTGCCGTGACCAACTGGTCCGACATCCTTTGGCGTGCGCCCTCAGATTGAAATCCAGATACAAAGTTGAGTACTATGCCGATTACAGTATGGTGAAACCACTAAGCACAGAAAGGTTACTGTGGTCAAAAGCACCATGAAAATATATTCCATTACCATAGAAGCATGTGACTCTAGAGAAAGTTTATGACATGGAGAATGTAAGTTCCCTGAAAAAATTGCATGTTGCCATTTAAGTAAACAATAAAAAATTTAAAATATATAAGCGCTGATGAGTAACAGGATACCAGATATCCATTCCACAGGACATGCAGACAGATGTCAAGGGAAGGTTTCAGAATACTGTGTCCCAATAGGGATTGGAGTACATAATTCGGTGCACAAGCCGGTTGGATAAATTGCAAATCTGATCGGACTCTACAACGAAGCCCACCATGATACAACAGGGAACCCTAGCAGACTTCAAGAACAAAGGTGGTGCCTGGCTACTATATAATGGGAGAGGAGCGCCATATGCAGGGGATAGAAGGTGTAGATTTTACATTTGCGTGCTCAGCAATCTTGCCATTATTATAATTGGCTTCACACTTATCCATCCAGATCAATACAAATACATAAATTGGATGGATATTACTCTCGATCAAGGAGGCTCACCTCTAAAAAACCCTTGCATGTTCTTGCCTAAGCAGTGCATACCTTGTTGATCTGGGATCTAGTCGACAGAGGATCCCTTGTCGACCTTAACTAGCCTCAACACATAGTAATCACTAATCACATCAAGATAATAGTTGGGCTCAAGTATAAGAGGCGGACCTGACCATCAACCATGGCCCCATCAACAATCATGGCAGGCTAGGCATATCTAACAAAAGGAATGAATTGCAATGGATAACTGAGTCCAAGTTATCTACCCTTTAAATCAGGAAAGTCATGTTTATAAATTTGGTAGGATCCTTTAGGTATGGTTTGCTTCTCGAATGTA
Source organism: Panicum virgatum (assembly GCF_016808335.1). NCBI lineage: Eukaryota > Viridiplantae > Streptophyta > Magnoliopsida > Poales > Poaceae > Panicum > Panicum virgatum. The sequence goes on along the minus strand of NC_053153.1, from coordinate 44,533,577 downwards.
TAAGCTCCTCAGGCTGGCAAATATAAAAAAAGATTCCCTCCCTATCTTTTCACATAACCACAACAGACCACATCACATGTCTTGAAGTTGGATCTGATTACTGCTAATCTTTTATAGTGTAGAAAAATGTAACAATTTGATCAAATTTGATGGAGGCTCAGCCAAAAGGGTCTAGTCATAAACACCTCATGCCAATGCCAAGTCGAAACTTTTTTCTAAACAAATTTGACAAATAGCTCTATATTGCAATTACTTTCAAAAATTCATATTAAAAATATACACTGTAAACTATAAGTATCAAGTAGTCAAGGACCATGCACTCACTTACTAGGCTGATATCAAGGCATAAAAGAATCCTGCAAAACTGCAGTTTGTATGCCCCCATTTTGGCCCAGTTCCTCAGTCGAAATATTATTGATTTTGGGACCAACAAGCTACTAAAGCATGTTAAGACATTTACATGATTTAGCGACAAGCAACCCACCTCCAGTCCACTCCTCAGCACCTATGTATAATAATAGCATACTTTCCAGAACATAATTTGTCAAATTTGCTGTAGAATATAAGCTTGCTAATCCTGTCTGCAGAATGGCATTCATTAAATTGTTATTGGGATTATAACAAATGTGCATTCACAATACATCAAGAACAGTCCGGGTTTATTTGCAAGATTATAATTTTATATTTTTGTTTGATCATTCATCCCCATTCTCATGTTTCGCCATTCTTGTTCACTCAATCACTTGGTACTGCCAATCAAAATTTCTGACTACAACTTTGAAACTAAAATACTACTCTCTCCGTCCCAAAAATAAGTGTAGTTTTAGAAAATTTCAGACACATTACTCATCCAAAGAAATGACTTTGTTACCCCTAATTACTTCTAGCAATTGTGATTGAAAACCATGTTATTTATTTGGTTTTTCTAGATCCTCAATGAATGCATTTGCATTGGAACTAGAAAAGTAATATCTACTAAATATTTGATTGGCTCTATGCGTTTTCCTATACAATGCTTTTTTGGTACTTCGTATTGCTTTAATTAGATGGATCTCATTACAAGCTAAAGGTACACTTTGTGTGGGACAAAATTTGAATGTTAAAACTACACTTATTTTGGGACGGAGGGAGTACTTCATAACAATTCTTCTGCATTTATCACAAGAACCTCTTTTACAACATTTGGATAAACACTTAAACAGAATATGGAACGATTCAGAGAGGCATATATACAATTTTGGAGCATGTACAGAAGGGCTGGCTTGTGTTATTTGTTCACATGTAAAGGACACATTATGTTGCAATGCTCATGTATTGGCGACTCTGTCTTAAAGGGCAATATGGTGATATTTTGGTTGATGATTCAAATTGTGAGGGTTATTAAAACCAACTTATCAGCTGATTGTAGAGGGCCTTATGCTTGACATGGAATCCTAAGCTAAGTGTTAGTGGAAAAATTAGTCCTTAATATGTAAAGATTTGTCTATAAAAAATAAGAGGGAACAAAAGCAGGAAATGCAAATACGGCAATGTGTATGCATAGGTCCCACGAGAAGATGATGGGTACCTTTTCATTTCTTCCTCTTCCATCTTGTGTCTTTCAGATAAATTCATTTGCTCTGATCCGTGACTTGGACTGCATGAGTTATTTACAAATGAACTTGTAGTACTCCGACTTCTTCGTCTTCTATGTCTCCTTGGAGATGGTGGACTTCTATGCCTTCTCGAAGTTGGTGAGTTGCTTTTATCCCATAGTGGAGGAGGAGACCGAGTTTTTCGCCTAAAAAATGGAGAAATGAAACTTTAAAACAGAAAATATATATAAAAAAAAACTCTACCTGCGAGGGGCAAGCCGCCCCCCGGGCATTACATGTAAGAAGAGGCCTTCTCACGCAGGCCGAGAAAATCCCTGAACCCCTGCCCCCACCCTTACACAGGCCGCTTGACACCCGGGCCGTTGCCCTCGTGAGAACGGGCCGTCCTTCGGGCCGCTGCCTCCATGTGCTTTGGTGCGGGGACAGGCAAGGAGATTTTTTTAACCTCAGCCTTAATTCGCTCCCACGGGGAGTCGAACTCAGGACTTGAGGAGTGCTACTGAGGCCACCTAACCACTACAGCTAGGCACCCGCTCGCTAAAACAGAAAATATAACAGTAGAAATGGAAGCTGATAAGGACTTGGTAACTATATTTAACTATAGGTGGAAGAGTGGACATGCCAACATCGCTCCATAAAAAAATTGTATTCAGATCACATTCCAACTAGCCATATCAACATGCATAGTGAAAATGCATAAACAGTCAAACACATCCATTGAGATTAAAAAGTTGATCTGCTTCAGGGAGCCGAGACCATAAAATTGTCCCAAAATTCAATTTTATAAGGCCTGATCAAGTTCATGCTTTGACCAATAGTCCAATAATAATTTTATAAGTGCCAAAAATCGATGGTATCGTATTTAAAACATTTGCTGATGACTATTATTTTTGTATTGTGCATTGTAAAAGTGAACAGAGGGAGTATGTTCTAAGGGCTCAACAGAAGGCTATGACACTATATTTTAAGTTCTAAGCATCAACAGACATGAAACTTACAAAAATGGTTGGAAAAACATCTAAATTAACTAAATGAAACAGAAGTGGAAAACGAAACAGTCAGTGTCACCATTTGACCACATGAACTCCCTCCAATTCACAATTGGTCCATCTTATTGCGACCATCGTTTCAAAATGTCCAGTTGAGGAGAACAAAACTGCAGTTATTTTTGTATTTCTATAATATTTATCATACATTAATTCTGTGCTTTTGAAATATGTTGGTCATTTCTCGTTACCTTTTCATGGACATAGTGCTTCCTTGGTTCTTATAGTTGACATGGACAAATATTGGAAACCAGAATCCAAAAGAAGAAACCTTACTGGTCATGTTGCGTTTCATCTCATGCCTAACTTGATTGGGCCAAAAAAGCTTTGCTGCTGCTATTGTTGAAGAAATCTTAAAGGTAGGGATTTGTTTTCCAGATATCTCGAAACAATGTTTCCACACTAATCTTCTATCCCTTATAACAACAAAGCTTTTGCTTTGCGGTTATATATGCATCGGTAATCAGCTATTCTCTGCAAATTTCATATTTTTTTTGAACAATCATATCCAAATAAAGACCCCAAGTTACACATTTAGGGTGTGTTTAGTTCATTTTGCAAAATTGTGTAAAGATGTAAAGAGGGCATTTGAAGTACTAAATGAAGTCTATTTGCAAAACTTTTTGCATAGATGGGTTGTAAATCGCGAGACGAATCTAATAATATTAATTAATCCATGTTTAATCAATAATTAGCGGATGGTTACTGTAGCATCACTGTTGCAAATCATGGATTAAGTAGGCTCATTAGAATCGTCTCGCGATTTACAGCCCAACCATGCAAAAAGTTTTGTAAATAGACTTCATTTAGTACTTCAAATTAGCAAGATTCCGTTTCACTTTAATGCGTTTACAGCTTTTTTGCAAAAACCTGTAAAGATCTAAACAGGGCCTTATTTGTGGCCACCATAGTAAAAAGGGAAAAGCATACTGTTTCCTCTGGACTATCAATGTATCGGTACAAAACAAATTATTGTTTCACAATTCTGAGCTGAGCTGCATGCTAAGTTCTCAAAGTTTGTAATTAATGAATGTTTGCAATCAGACAAACAAGAAATGAAATTCAAACAAATGGGATTCAAAGTTGTTTGTGTGCTCTTGATAAACATAGGCATCTGGTCCCAGATATGGTGTTTAGATCTATATGGAGTCGCAATAGGTTTAGGATACTGCACCGGTACTTGCACATAGGTCACCAGAAAATCAAATAACATCGTGCCCTTCTAGTAATGCACAGTATACATTTCATGCATATTTCAATCCAGATTCTAGAGACTCACCAAAACAACTCTAGAAGCGTGTATAGGATACTAGATGCATAATGCTCTTTTATTGTTATGTATTCGTTCATATAGTATAGCTGCCTTCCTTCAAACAGGTGGATAGACAAAAAAGCAAACAATATCTGCCTTCCTTCAATCTAAGCTCTGATAAAAGGAAACCTAAATAGAAAGAGGAGGGGTATGGGGGCAGGTACCGGGAGGAGTAGGGGGAGCGGCTGCGATCTCGTCTGTTCCTACGGCTGGTGTACCGCGGAGAAGGGGAGCGCCGCCGTCGGAAGGGCGGAGGCGACCGCGACACCGCGCGAGGCATCCGAGCTTGTGCCTTATCCTCCGGGCTCGGCTTGGCTTCGCGGACAGCCCAGGTCGAGGAGGGCTGGACGGGATCCGGAGACTGAAGGCCGACCTCCCCGCACCGAGACCGGATGCCGGCGGCTCCTATCCGACGGCGTCGAGGCGGTGGTACTGCCGTACCGAGGCCGAGAACTCGCGGCGGCGTCCAACGGAAGGTTTTTTTTTCACTCACGGCGGGCACAGAAGGAATTGTTTTATATTAATCATTTTTAATCTAATATTTTAATATTAAGAACCTATCTAGTGCAAACCACGGCATTCGTGAAAACTCGTGCAAACCCTGTCAAAAATATCGTTAAAAAAATCACACATACAGATGATAGGATGATATACAACTTTATAAAATATCTTATCCAAAATTTGTTATTTTAATATCTCACAAACGAAGTCGAGTTTGGACAAGATATTTTACAAAATTATGTATCATCATATCATCTACATGTGTAATTTTTTTAGTGAATTTAGATGACTTTTTTACTATGATTTGCACAAATTTTTACGAAGTTGTGGTTTCCACCAAATATGTTCATTTTAATATTATCAGATGCCTAACTAGAATTTTAAGAACCCTGGCTCTTTGGTCGCGTCATAGCTCATGTCGTGACTTGCAGAAGGGTCACGATATATGCTCTGGCGCGATTGAGCCGCCAGTACACACGAGCAAGGCTTGACTCAGCCTAATACCCAAACTCCGCCCAAACCCTTGCCCACTTGCATTGTTTGCCCGTGCCACCCGCCTCCCGTTGGCGGCCGCTACCCGTGCCTGCACCGACCGCCGCCACCAGCGGCCGCCGCCACCCGCACCGTTGGCATCAGCGGCTCGTGCGCGGCCGCCAGCCGGCAGGAACCCGGCCCACCACCCGCGAGCGCGCTCCACCCCTGACGGCCACGGTTCCCCGGACGCACTTAACGGCCGTGCCACTTCTACCAAAGACGCTGAGATATATGAAACGCACCATCATGTACTTGTCTGCTTTTACCTTTTATTGGCTACGACCTGCAATGCTATTATTTCTAGGAGAAGAAATTGCAGTGTTTGGACCAAAAAATGGTTTATAATTAGCTGCTACTAGTTTGCATAAGAACTTCCACTATATGTTGATACCGGTGGATATCTAAGTGTCACCTGTCATTAAGGAAAAATTTGATCGCACAACAAAATTTCCAATGATTGAATTCGGTTGACAGTATTGTTGGAGTGTCGTAGGGTCTTCTGTTGCAATGTTGCTTAGTGTAACTAAAAGTGTCACATGGACAAATGTAGTTAAATTCCCTGATTGCCTTCCACACAAATCTTGTTATGGTTTGTTCAAACAAAAGACAGATTATTATAATAAAACTTTACTCTAACTTTCATGTTAGTGTTTCAAAGCTAATAATTGCACATTTGAAGTTTATACCCCCTAAGTTAATCATGGAATTCAGAGATCATTTGGAAGTATGGGAGCTGGTAAAATTCGAATCTTGAGTTCCCAATGTGCTACTGTTGATACTTCGACTATTCAAATTTCGAAAGCTTTTCATATGGTTGTTTTACATTTATTATTTCCTTATGGAGAAAGGGACGTGAGAATTGATACGGTGGGTTGTTTTTCCATTCCGTGACCCTATTTATAGCAAATGCTACAACGAACCTTCGAAGTGTCTTGGTAAAAGTCACCCTAAGCATAAATATCATCGCCGTATCCGCAGTCTGATCCATCTTATTACGTTTTTTTCTTCCTCCTTCCAACCCTATTTTTTAGCTTCCTACGATTTGGAATGTACTCAGGGCCATTGGACTGGGTCAATGTGACGGGTCGAGAATCGGTTGAAATCTAGATTCCCATGTCTTCATAATACTTTTAGAATAAACGGTGACTTTATACCGATGATACGTGGGACACACCTCTAACGCGGCATGCTGCAATCATATGCGAGCATAGTACATGCAACAACTGTGGAACACAACACATGCAAGTGACGCTCGTGAGGTCCACTTTGTAGATGCGGCCACCTGTCATCTCTCATCCAATAGTCAATGCGGTCGCTGTCCTATCTAAATACACATACGTGGTCGGATCGAACAACTCAGCTGACATGCTTGTTGTTGCCTTCCCTGCTTTGGTTAGCAGCTTCTTGGCACCTTTTTCCCATGGATCTTGGTTTGGTATAGAAGCTATTTGTTGCTTTGCTTTCTCCCATCTATGCACAAAGTACGAATTCACCTTGTACTTGCAGAATGTGTATTCTACAATGGCTGAAATATGCATAGCACGTACCCCTTTTAAGGATCTTGTTCAACACTTCTGAGATATTTTTGTTACATAAAATATATCTAGAACCATCATCAAAGGCAAGGGCCCACTTAATCTTGTTTTCCATTTGGTCGTCTAACCACCAGGGTTCACCTTACCGACGGTAAAGCGATTTTCGCCAACTAGCGGTATCGGTAAACCGGCGGTAAATCGCCGAAAACCGCTAGAAACCGCTCGAAATGACAATTCAAATTCAAAAAACCGGTAACCGTTGTTTACCGACCGGTAATCGATGTTTACCGACCGGTAACCGTCGTTTTTAACCGATAAACACCGTATGACTTTGGAAAATTAAAAATTTTGGCAGCATTTTACCGTAATTTTGTAAATATCATTACTGATGGTATATATCAAACAATTATATAACATTTACACATACATAGAATAGAAGTTCATATCCATAAAAATAGAAATTCACATCCATAGTCCATATAGATCATCACAACAATAGTCCATGCAAATCATCACAACCATAGTCCTCACAAACCATCATTGTCAATATATATAATACATAGTAGTGGTTTTCCGGTCCAAATGAACAAATGAACAAATGAAAATATATGTACATATTTGAAATATGAACACATATATACATATAGCTAAAATGAACAAATTAACATCCAACTACCATGAACAAATGGATCCATATAGCTAATATGAACACATGTTTTTGAATATAGCTACACAACAAACATCTAAAAATCAATGTAAAATCAAGAAATACTCACAATGCAGTGGTTTCCGGTCCAAACGCGCCGATTTCCGCTCAGAAAACGCCGAATACCGCTCGGGATCAGAGGATACCGCTCGGGATTACCGGTCCGAAAGTTTTTTTTTATTTTTTTGAGTGCCCAAACAGTCAAATATTTGAACATGTTCTATATTAGAATGATGTATGTCATCTCTACTTTCTTACCATATTTTTTCCTTTTTTATTTCAAATATTTTTGAAAATTTTAAATTCGGGCGAAATTTTTCGAAATTTACCGTCGGTATGGGTTGCCGCCTAGTAGCGGTATCGGTAAAAATCGGCGGTAACCGGCGGTTACCGATCGGTAAGGAAAACACTGCTAACCACTCAGTTGCTTCTTCGTTCATCATAGCCTTTAGTTTTGTAAGCCTAATATCAAATGTCTTCTCCGCCTTGATGTGCATAACAACTTTAGTTTCTTTATACTTTTTTTGCTCTTCTGCCTTTGCCATATATTAGCGGCAAAGTGTCTCATGCACCACTTATGCAAGATTGGATGGTAGCCTTCCATGTGGTCCTCAATTGCATTAAGAATTCCTTGATGCCGGTCCGAAATAATGCACACCTTACAGTCCCGTCCAACAACATCTCTATGGACCAAATGCAAAAATCATGACCAGCTATCGTTGTTTCACCCTCAACCAAAGAAAATGCTAGCGGGATCAAACGATCCTCACCATGCATGCCTGTTGCAATCAACAATGCCCCTCGGTACTTCCCGGTAAGAAACGCGCCATCCACACTTATAACAGGTTTGCAATGCTTGAATGCCTCTACATATTGCGGGATGTACCAATATGCACGTTTCATTACGGGCTTCAAGGAACCCTTGTGCATCTCCTGCTTGCCTGTGGTATGAGTGCGCCACTTCATCCCCGGGTTGAAGTGTGCAATTGCATTTAATATTCTTGGCACCCTTCCATATGCCTCCTTCCAAACGTCCCACAACATTGCTATAGCATGCTACTTAGCCCTCCAAGCCTTTCCATATTTTACCCGATAATTTGTAAAACCATGAATAGCTTCAATAATAGCCGCTACAGAAACATCAGGGTCCACATAAACCATTGTGTCAATGCGTCACCCAATGTAGCGTGCGGTGCATTGAGAGTGCTTGTTGGTATTTCTTAACTCTTACAAGTCCGCAAGAGCACGGAAATACCGTTGTAGCACTTCACTCGGGAGTATTCAGGGTATCATAATTTCCATGAGGAATGGAGGTGCAACGGTCTTCAAACTAGTTTACCCGGAGGAAAAAGAGAGAAGGGTGGCTTTGGGGTAGTGTGGTTTCCTAAGAGAAGAGATACTTAAGAGAGATAAACCAGCTCTCACTTGCTTGCTTCGGGCGCCGGCTTAATTCTGATCTGCCAAGAGTATCCGGCCATTACCTCTACACCCAAGCCTCACATGGGGGACTACAAGGGATGGACAGAGCTGTCACCACCTGCCACCTAGCCCGACAGACCATGGAGAATGTATGTAAATAAAAGTAACCTCTAGCCTAGACACCACGTCTACGCTATCAATTACTGCTCTAGCCCCGACTCCGTCCAAGACTTGAGCCATTAGACTAGAGCACCCGTCACGAGAACGGACGATGATCACACAAGTAAAATGGTAGCTAAAGCTTAACTCTGATAACAACTCATCAAATAGATGGAGACGCGTATACTTACTCGAAAGAGGATCATATCAGCCGAGGTACAAGCAGAGGGAAGCCGACAACTCCAGCCCTCCTCGCGAACTCCTCCTCACACACTCCCTAGCCTAATCTTACAACTAGAGCCCCTCTACATCTCTCCTCTAGTGGTGTGTGGGATGAATGAATGAGAGAATGGATGAGTGGTGGAAAGGTTTGTGAGGGGTGAGGGGAGCTCCTTTTATAGCCCAAGAAGGTCGGTTCCCGCCAGAAGTAATATGGAAACATATGGGCACTGCCTAGCTTGGGCCAGATGGAGCCTCCATGGGGTCGGGCGACCCTCAGGTGGCACCTCCCCGGCTCTACCTTCCCTGGCTGGCTGATAGGTGGGCCCTGGTCTTATCCTTGGGTGAATCTTGCTTGTCACGCCCGTTTCGCCTGGTTTGTGGGCCCTTTTTGTAAGTGAAACACAGGTAACGATCTTCTGTGCTTCTCTTGTGCATTCACTTGTGTTTTGTTTTGTATTTCACCTATGGGTGCCTGCAGATCACAATTTACCGAAACATGTGGAATTGATTAGCTAAAACTCCTGCAACTAAGTTTGGTGATTGGAATGTTATGAAATGCTGCAGAAGTTGACAGTTTATTTTAAGGGTTAAGGACCATCAACAACACCCCCACACTTATTTCTTTGCTCATCCTCGAGTAAAGGTTGAAGGACTAAGGTGGATGCAACTCCCTTGATGTAACCTGCATACAAGTTATTCCAAACTTCTTCTAATCCTTTTGAATCTTTTGAGTAGCTACCATGCTTTCTTGGGTAATTGAGGAATGGAACAATGTAGATTTCAGATTCCTAACTCTTCCTGCTTAGAAACTTGGGTTTTTATTTTTGAAAAGAAAGAATAGCCTTGCTCCTCAAATTAAACTCTCGAATCACTCTTTTTGTTTGTGTAGTTCCTTACCAAGGCAAAGTTGCTGCCTCCTTTTCTCCTATCATCTAATCAGGCTTATGTGGAGCTCAGGGTAGGAGTAAAGAGGCATGCTTGCTTCGCTTATGTTGCTAAGTCAAAGACTAGATCCAAGAAGAAACAAGTCATGCAATCCGATCAAGAATGTGCAAGTTTGCGATATTTTATTTTGGGTGGATGGTGTATGAACTCCTTTTCATGAACCATCTCTCTCCTTTATTTTTCTTCTTTTATTCTTCTCTTTTTTTTACTTGCTTTTTTAGCATGTGGCATACTTTCCTTGGGGTATGCATCTTTTATTTCTTTTTGGATAGCCCACACCCTTGATGGTAACTTTGGAGAGAGTGGTCACGAAACAACATGGAGTTTTATTTTGTGGATGGATGAATGGCGCCCTCCCCCGCGTGCCCTCCAGCTCAAATCGCCCACTCGCCCGCGCTCCCCAAATCTTCGTCCGCTGCCAAATCTTCTGCTCGCCCGTGCGCGACATCTCCCCGCGCCAAAATTGATTCCTCCCCTCCCAAATCAACGTCTTTCGCGCCAAATTGAAGGACAAAAGACCCTAATCGTCCCAAAACTCTCACTTCCCAAACCCTAACCAACAAGTTCAGTGGCGGAGCCATTGCATGATGGGTGGCAAAATCAAGAGAACATCTGCACCGGTGCCCATGGAGATTCCACCGCGGCAGCCTCTTCCCTTCCTATGGTTCCCAACTCCACCTACGCAGTCAGTGTCCAGTGCACCATGGTGGCACGCCGGGCATCAGCAACTTGTCTTGGCGGGTTCGTCGCCTCAAGGCTCTTCGTGGATGCCACCTCCCACTGCGTCTTCTGAGGCTGTGGCTAAGAATGATGATGACTCTTACGTGCAGACATGGTATGTATCCTCCATTGCTCATGAATCTTTCTCAGCCATTACATTTTATCTCTTGCAATTGCTAGTTTATAATATTTTAATTACTTGTTTGAACTAATATGCCGTGTATTAGAATCATCTTGTATGTATTAAGTACTAGATACACTGTAGTTATTGAAACTGACAAGTCAATAGTGATGTGAATCCTTAAAAACTATTTTGATGTAATGGTTTTTTACAAGGGACCAAATCCTTATCCTCCTTGTGGTTTCATGAGTTTTATTAGCACAGCAAGCACTGCAGGCTTACTGAGCAATGGGACTAATTGCAAGCAATCCATATTGCTAGTGATGACAATGGTGGCAAGTGTGGTAGGACAGAAAAACGCATGCTATGGACAAAACAGGAGGATCTGAGATTGGTATGTTAATTTTTTTTTGTTGGTAGCATCCATGTGTTGCATTAATAGCACACCAGTAATCATCTTTTGGTAATGTTGTAGGTTAGTGCTTGGATAAATAGCTCAAATGATCCTATCAAGTCCAACTACAAGAAAAATGATCAGTACTGGAAAGGTGTTGCTGATATGTACGACAACATCACCCCACAAAACCGTGTAAGGCAAGTCAAGCAAACCAAGGATCACTTTGCAAGAATTAAGCAAATCAAGCAAATAAGCAAATTCAGTTATAAGTTACTACTGAATTGTTGGACATTTAATCTAGTTTCTACTGACAGTTTAGTCAACATAACCATGCATGAATGCTGAAATTGTGGAGTATTTACTATGCTGTTCAGATAACTATGCATGCAAATTTTGTCCAGATAACCATGCTTGCTGAAATTAGTCCTTAATAGGTTGCTATGCTGACAGTTTAGTCAACATAGCCATGCATGAATGCTGAAATTGTGGAGAATTTACTATGTAGTCCAGATAACCATGCAATCTAGAACTACAATGCAGCAATAATTCACCTAAACTAGAGCAGGATACACTATATAATCCCCCCAAACCCATCTTCTTTACCCTACCTCTCATCTTCCTACTCTGATTGGAGAACCCATCTTCCTACTCAACCAAAATCATGTCGAATTCATCTTCATGCTCAGATGATTCCGATGAACTAGCCCCTACCAAAATTATTGAACAGCAACTTGTGGAGCAGAACCTCCTTGACTCATTTGCTGGGAGGCTCGCAAATGAAGATGAAGGCTGCCTTATCGGCTGGAGTACCTCAGCGGCATTATGTTCCTAGATAGAGCATCCGGAGGGATCATGAAGGTGCTCATGAGCGTCTTAAAGAGGACTACTTTGCTTCAGAACCACTCTACCCCGAGAGTATGTTCCATACTAGATTCCGTATGAATAGGCACCTATTCCTATGCATTGTGGATGCCCTTGGGCAGTGGTCTCCCTGTTTTATTTATAGAGCAGATTGTGCTAGTCGAATAGGGCTGTCACCACTGCAGAAGTGTACAGCAGCCATGCGCATGCTGGCTTATGGCACTCCTACAGATGCTCTTGATGAGTACTTGAAGATTGGAAAATGCACTGCGTTATAGTGCTCGGATAAGTTTGCACGATGGGTGATTGAGGTGTTTAGTGGAGAGTACCTGCAACGCCCCACATGAGAGGATGTTGAGCATTTACTTTAGGTTAATGAGTCTCGTAGTTTTCCAAGAATGCTAGATGGCATATATTGCATGCACTGGCGTTGGGAGAAGTGTCCTTTAGTATGGAGGGGGTAATTTACCCTTGGTGATTATGGAGTGCCAACTGTAGTCTTAAAAGTTGTTGCTTCGCAGGACCTTCATATTTGGCATGCTTTCTTTGGAGTTGCTAGCTCAAATAATTACCTTAACATGCTCAACTAGTCCCACTATTTTTTTATGCCTTAAAATGAGAAGCCCCTCAAGTTCAGTTTTCAGTCAAATGGGAATGAGTATAGCACAGGTTATTACCTTGCTGATGGTATATACCTAGAATGGGCAGCCTTCATAAAGACTATAAGGGCACATAGGTTGTTTGCCCAAGACCAATAAGGGCAAGGAAAGATGTGGAGCATGCTTTTTGGGTACTGCAGTCCCGTTTTTCCATTGTTCATCATCCTGCATGTTTATGGAAGAGAAAGAGTGTTGGAAGAATCATGCTAGATTGTGTGATACTCCACAATATGATAGTAGAAGATGAGAGAGAGGATGCTAGTATTCATATTGACTTGAATGAGAATCCAGGGGCATCCTTTGTTGTACCTCCTGAAGTGAACATTGGTGGTAAACTATGCTTTGCTGATGTGATGCACAGAAAAGCTGCTATTCGTGCTCGTCCACACAATACCCAGCTTAAAAATAATTGAGCACATTTGGCATAAGTTTGGAAATAGCCATCGTGACTAGTCATGGTAGAATTCTGAAATCTGCTTGTTTCTGATACTTTCCAACTTGCAGTGATGTTGGTAATGTTGATCTGATGGTTTGGCTGCTCTGGTGTCGAACCTTTATCAACTTTTAGATTTATAATTTATGGCTTGTTGGCCGGAGACCTTATTCGTAGAACTTTGATTACTATTCCTCTTTCACTGTAAGACTTTTACTCTGCTTAAATGATGGTGTCATGGTACTATGTGCCATCAAGTTATTCGCAATGTTGCATCCTAACCTGCTATCCAGAATAAAATGGACTATGTTGCTTTTGACTTGGCTATGTGTGTGGAACATTTACATTTTGTTGATTCTTGAATGGCCGCAGAGATTTACTATGAACAAAATCAAGTTTGGTGATGAATGCAGAATTTTTTTCCATGCAATGGCAACTGTGTCATTCAAGAAAAACACAATTACTCAGATCAAAGATGCTAATGGGAACCTAGTGTTAGATCATGATGGCAAGACTTCTCTCTTTTTAGCTGCTTACAAGAATCGAATGGGCATTTCCCTGCAGCCTCATATGAAATTTGATCTGACTAGACTAATTTTGCCCTCATCTGTTTTAGATGACTTGACTGCTCCCTTTTCCAATGATGAAATTGATAATATAATCAAGCTAATTCCACCTGATAAAGCACTAGGACCAGATGGTTTCAATGGTCTGTTCATGAAGAAATTCTGGACTATAATAAAGGATGACTTTTATAAGCTTTGTCAGGAGTTGTATGATTGCACTGTGGATCTTGTGAGCATTAATTCTTCCTATATTACCCTGGTCCAAAAAGAAAACAACCCTAAATCTGTAAATGATTTTAGACCAATATCCTTGCTTAATAGTAGTATTAAGTTGTTGACAAAGATTTTGGCTGAAAGATTGCAGAAGGTAATTATTCAGATCTTACATAAAAATCAATATGGCTTTATCAAATCTAGAACTATACAAGATTGTATTGCATGGCGCTTTGAATTTATACATCAATGCCAGCAAAGCAAGAGGGAGATCATCATTCTTAAACTGGATTTTATCAAAGCCTTTGACATAGTGGAACACATTGCAATCCTCCAACTCATGAGACATTTGGGCTTCCTTAAAAAATGGATACACTGGATGAATCTCATTTTTTTCCTCTGGATTCTCATCCATCCTCCTTAATGAAGTGTCTGGTAAACATTTCAAATGTTAAAGAGGAGTTAGGCAAGGGGACCCCCTATCTCCTCTTCCCTTTGTCATAGCCGCTGAGCTTCTGCAATATATTGTTGATGATGCCCTTCGCAATGGATTCCTTTCTATCCCATTCCCCATGCAAGCAATGACTTCCCTGTGGTACAATATGCAGATGATACTATCTTAATCATGCAAGCTAATGTCTCCCAAACTTCGCATTTGAAGCATTTGCTAGCCCTTTTTACACAATCCACTGGTTTGGTGGTAAACTATTTGAAATCATCTATGATTCCCATAAATGTTTTTGCAAGTAAAATGCATGATCTTTCTTCTGCTTTTGGCTGCCAAATTGGATCTATGCCATTTACATACCTTGGTTTACCAATGGGCACCACCAAGCCAACGATGGAAGATCTAACTCCCTTGATGGATAGGGTTGAAAGAAGGCTAGTTTCTTGTTGTTTGCAAATGGTAAATTCTGTCCTCACTCCAACAGTTACCTATGCTATGTGTTCCATCAAATTACCAGTGGGTGTCATTGAGAACATCAATAGAGCAAGGAAACAATATCTTTGGAGAGGCGATGATGCAACAAAAAAAAAGGTGGAAACCTTGCAGCTTGGTCAATAGTTCAGAATCCTAAGGATAAAGGAGGTGTTAAATCTTAGACTTTAGAATGATAGCCTTCTCACAAAGCAACTATATAATTTCTATAGAACATAGGACATTCCCTGGGTTCAGCTAGTCTGGCATGGATATTTTACGGGGAAAGTGCCACATGGATCACCAGAAGTATGATCCTTTTGGTGGAAAGATGTTCATCGACTCAATGTTTTATACAGGGGAGTGCCAAGATACTTGCTTGGTGATAGCTCAACTGTCTCCTTCTGGGATGATATTTGGTATGATGAAATCCTAGCTCATAAATTTCCTGTTCTTTGCTCCTTCGCTAAGAACAAAGACATTTCAATTAAGCAGCTAATGCAGGCAGAGGACCTACATTCTATCTTTGAGCTGCCTCTATCTCTGTCTTCATATGAAGAGATGATGAATCTCAAACAGTATTTGAGCTTGATTCCATATAGTGAAGGGGCTAATGATCAATGGATTTTCCTTTGGGGTAACCAACAATATACTTCTAGTATATACTACAAGATGGTATTCCAAAATTGTCAAGCCCCATGCATTTTTAAGATATGGAAATCAAGATGCACATCTAGATTGTGGTTTTTTGTTTGGCTCATCTTTGTGGACAGACTAAACACGAAAAACATGCTCATCCGTCGACACTTCAATGTGCAACCCAATTCCAACTGTGTCATGTGTGCTAACATGGATGAAGAAGATATCAATCAACTTTTCTTTGATTGCCCCTTTGTAGTTGCCTGTTGGAATAAGCTGGATATCTAATGGCCCATACTGCCAGATCCTGGTGAGAAAGTTATGGAAGTTTTGAGACTTAGACTTATGCCGTTCTTCATGGACATCTTTACAATGGCTGCGTGCGAAATTTGGAACCTGAGGAACTCAATGATTTTTGATAATAGTACCGCTTCAGTCTGACTTTGGCTCAACAATTTCAAGAGTTTAGTTAAGCTCCACCTCGTGAGAGTTAGAGATGATTTGCGTCCTTCTATCTTACAATGGTTAGAGTTGATACTGTAGTTTGGTTGTAAATTTCATTTTCTTTTACTTTGCTCTGTAAGTATCCCTTTTAATCTGTACATACCATCCCCCATTTTATTTTAATGCACGTGCTGTGAAGAACTCCCCCATAGGTTCATGGTAAAAAAAAGATATTAATAAACTGGCTTTTCGAGATCATGGACAGAAGAGAAAGCGAGAGATAAAAAAAGAAGGGCGCTCGGTTGGGGTGAAGATTGATCAGAATTCGGATCATGGAGAGAAGGGTAAAGAGAAAGGGAAAGAAGGCTACACAACTGAGGGAGATCGATTTGGTCTATGGTTTTAGATCGATGGTCCTAGTCATTAGAGTTGACGACGATGTCAGCGGAGCTTCACCGGAAAATGAGCTATGACTCTGTTTCGATCATGATTCATAACAAAGAAAGATTAGAGAAATAGGGAACTCAATGGAGGGAAACAAGTTGAATCCAGCTCGGGAAGAAAAAGGGAAAGGATTTCAATCATCCAGAATATATTTTTAGGTTTAAAATAAATCTAGAAAATTTAGATAAATCTTTTACTCCAAATATATATTCCGAGAATACAAAAAATTCCAAGAAAAATCCCAGGGACAATTTGGGACACGAGAAGTTCAAATAAAAAGATTCTAGAACTTTCCATCAATTCGATTCAGCTCTAGGAAAAGTGAGAATAAATGTCAGAAAATTCTAGAAAATGTTAAAAATATTCAAAAGATGGATAATTATATTAAAAAATATTTTCACAACCCAAAATTTAAATTTTGGGGTGTGACACCAAGGCATCTACTAACGTAATACACCGTCATCATCACTACCACCATCATCAAAATCATCATAAGAATCAATAATCTATCAAATTGACAACTTGTATGATTTCATTGAGTTGATTCTCCATCAAATGGCGTGCTTTCTTTCCATGATACGTTCAGATCATTTAGTCGTCAACAAAACCACCCACCAATATTTGCAATCTGATTGTCGTTGTATCCCTAAATACTCTCATATTGTTGTAGATTTTGCATAGGCAATGTATCCTCTATGTTTTCTCAGTTGTTGAGTGGTTTTACGTAGTTTGAATGAATTTATTAACTTTTTCATGGAAATAGGTGTCTGTCCTTCATGCTTTGTACATCCATATACGATCCATCTCTAAACAGTAACAAATAAATTAAATGGACTAAAAAATCTCTACTATAATTTTGTAGCGAAATGGTATATAAATGTTTAATTATATATATATGTAGATATTGGGAAAAAATAAAATTAGCAAGTACTAACTACAAAAATCAAGACCTAACCAATTCTTGTCCCACTGAATCTTATGCATAAAATCTTCTTCTAGGAAAATTCTTTACTTAGGAATGAGGCGAAAACATAAAGAGTCCAAATGATTACATACTGTTGTTCTCCTAGTTCAAAAACCTAGCTTCATCTAAAAGTTTGAGGCAAATCGAGATCCAAATGGTAAATCCACACCATGAAGATCTCCATCTAGCTAGAGGCAAGAGAAATCCATTTGAGCCTCAAAACTATGCTAGAAGCTTAAAATAAACATAGGATTAGCATCTTTCACTTTTCTATAGTCTCTAACTTGAAGGTATTCAAGTTTAAAACCTTACCTCACCTTCCACTTTTTTTTTGGATTTTCAGGTAGCACCTCCCCCGATCAAACACTGTGTTGTCAGGAGGAGGAAGAAGAGGGTGGCTGCTATGTTTTACAGGCATTTTTAGGGATGGGTCAGGCCTTAACCCGCCCCTAAAAATGTCATTTTCAGGGGAGAGTGACACCATAACTCGCCTATGAAAATGGACACTATTTTCATGTACGGGTGATAGCCCCACCCACCTCTGAAAATACATTTTTAGGGGCGGTGAGTTGCTACAGTAATTTCTGGTGTATTTGTAGGAGCGGGTTACCTTTTGAGGCACCCCTAGAAAAAATGAGAGCGCTTCTAAAACCGTTTTTGTAGTAGTGATGTAGAATCTGACATAGATTCTATCCACAGAGGATCCGGCACATAACCAACTTAGTGTGCCTCGCAAACCTAGAATGTAGGACATCCCAATGTCTACCTTTTGTCATCTGGGCACTGGAATTTGAATATAAATAGGCCTATATTAATACGAGTATCTATTAGGACTGGAGTTTGATTTATAAATAGGCCTATGTTAATAAGAGTATCTATTAGATCTTGTTGTGCCCACCAAGATTAAATAGCAGAGTGGTTACTGTTGGGATATATCTTTGGAAGCCAAAAGTCAGGGATCCCCTTTGCATGAAAGAGGCTAAATAATAGCTCTAGGGCTTTCATTGTACTAAAGTCCATGAAATCTATTTGTACTAATATTTAACCCCACCAATGCAATAAATATATCCAATAACTATTCCTACTTATAAATAGTGTCCTAGGCAGGGGGAGAGGGCGCTTGGCCATTTGCTTGCTTGATCTCTCTCTCACTCACTCTAACTCATCTTTTACCTGTTTGGGGACCCACCTCCAACAAATAAATAGTATGACAGGTGTTGAGATTGTGGTGCGTTCGTTGTGTATGTGTCTAGCATATAAATGCATGTGTGAGTGGGGTGATGCCGATGCGGTATGTGTGATAATGATGAATGAGTAAACTGTGATGGAATTTAGGCTAGGCCCATGAACAATTTCAGAAATTCCAAATAAATCTCAAAGGCCCATAGTGCATCAGGAAGTGAGCTAGTGTGCAAACCATTAGTCTCATCTTGCTGGTTGAAGTGGAATATGACCAACTTAAATATGGAGGTTGTATTCACCTCTCCAAGCTATGTGTGTGTGGGGAGGAAGGGGAGCTCCACACGCGCTCGCCTAGCCTTGCCTCGCGTGGCGTGGCGAAATACGCGGGCGCACGACGTATGCGTCAATGGTCCACCGAAATTCGGCCCCTTGCCTTGTGGGGGCGCTGCATCCTTTTGTTGTTTTTGTTTTGGTTACTTGGCATTTAAGTCTGCGAGATATGGAATCCAAATCGGTTTCCTGATTTTTCGGAACCGATTGCGAGACGAGGTCGTGGGACTCATCTATATAACTGACCCGTCGGCCTCTACCAAAATGCATCTAATCGAGCTAGGGTTTTGCCTCTCCTCGCTGCTGCGCTGCCTTCGTAGTTGCTCCATCCCGAACGCCGGCGTGCACCGGCGAACAGGAGAGCAGGTCTCCGAAACTACTCGCTCTTGTGATCCTGCACCGGGAGAGGGCAAATCAGGTTTTTGGGAAGCCCCAAGCGCAACTGCTCATCTTCTTCGCCACGGCTCGTCCTCCGTCCAAGTTTGGTGTTGCGGCGTACCGTCATCTGCAGCACCGGTTGCTGCGATCCGTTCGAAGGACCATCTTCGTCCAGTCTGCGCCGTTCGTCTTCCCGGTGGCTCTCGCACAGTACGTGTTTTGTGATCAGATCCATTTCATAATCATGTTTTCTGAGATCATGTTTATGATGTTCATACTGTCTAGTATGTTAGAGTCTTGCATGCTAGGTTTAATTCTCATCATGTTAAATCTTGTTCGGAATTTAAACTTACAACTGTCTATTTTTCCAACAATCCAAAAACCTAATTATAGGCAATCTGTTGATTTAACAATGGTTGGTTTTGCTGAGTCACTAAGGCCAGATAAGTTTACTGGCGTGAACTTTAAGATCTGGAAGTCAAAGGTTCGCCTCTGGTTTACTGCTATGCACATCTGGGACATGAGACTTGGCAAACCTGTGGGCGTACTTACTGCTGAAGAGTAGAAAAACTACGATGAGGCCAATAATCTCTTTGTTGGATGTATCTTTAGCAATCTGTCAGACGGATTGGTCCGTGTGTATATTGATGAGACAGAGGCGAAGACGCTGTGGGATGCTCTGGTTGCAAAGTATGATGCAACAGATGCGGGCAATGAACTGTACCTCATGGAGAGTTTCGATGACTACAGGATGGTGAACAACCGTTCTGTGGTGGAACAGGCTCATGAGGTGCATTGCATTGTCAAGGATCTTGATCTCCTTAAGTGTCCTATTCCCAACAAGTTTGTGGCTGGTTGCATTATTGCAAAGTTGCCTTCCCAGTTGAGGAACTTCACCACAACTCTGAAACACAAGAGACAGGAGATATCAGTTGAAAATATGATAGCGAATCTTGATGTTGAGGAGAAGGCTCGGAAGAAGGACGTACTTGAGAAAGGGGATCAAGATCAGTCCAGCGCCAACCTGGTCCAGAAGTTCCCGTGTGGCAAGAACAAAGTGAACAACAACAAGCCTAACAAGACCACTGCCTTCAAGAAGAAGAAGAACAAGGCCTTGGAAAAGTGCTATGCATGTGGTAAGCTTGGACACTTCTCCAAGGAGTGCCCAGATCGGGCAGACCGCAAGGCTAAGAAAGCAAATGGGTCGAAGGATGTCAACATGGTGACCATGAGCAACACTGGAGATGGGTACGGTAATTTACCTATAGTTCTTTTAGTTTTTCAATCCACGAGTTGGTGGCTTGATACAGGTGCTAATGTTCATGTGTGTGCTAACATCTCTATGTTTTCTTCTTACCAGACCGTCCGGAATTTCTCCGTGCTGATGGGGAACGGCTCACATGCTTCTGTTCATGGTGTTGGCACGGTAGATCTGAAGTTTACTTCGGGGAAGATCGTGCAGCTGAGGAACGTGCAGCATGTGCCCACTATCAACAAGAATCTGGTCAGCGGGTCGGTCCTATGCAAGGATGGATTTAAGGTAGTGTTAGAGTCCAATAAATTTGTCGTGTCGAAACATGGACAATTCATTGGTAAAGGCTATGATTGCGGAGGCTTGTTCTGCTTTTCTCTTGCTGAATTTTGTAATAAATTGGTGAACCATATTTGTGGCAATGTTAGCAATGATGCGAGTGTTTGGCATTCACGTTTGTGTCATGTTAATTTTGGTTTGATGTCTCGACTTTCCAGCATGTGTTTAGTTCCGAAATTTACCATTACCAAAGGTTCTAAGTGCCACAGTTGTGTGCAATCAAAGCAACCTCGAAAGCCTCACAAGGCTGCTGAGGAGAGACACTTGGCACCTCTAGAACTTATACATTCTGATCTATGTGAGATGAATGGTGTGTTGACAAAAGGTGGAAAGAGATACTTTATGACGTTAATTGATGATGCGACTATATTTTGCTATGTTTATTTATTGCGTACTAAGGACGAAGCATTATACTACTTTAAAATCTATAAAGCTGAAGTTGAGAATCAACTAGAGAGAAAGATCAAGCGTCTAAGGTCAGATCGTGGTGGCGAGTATTTTCCCAAAATATTTGATGAATTCTGTGAGGAGCATGGAATTATTCATGAGAGGACGCCTCCCTATTCTCCCGAATCAAACGGGATTGCCAAGAGGAAAAATAACACGGTGACTGACTTGGTTAACTCCATGTTCGACACAACTGGTCTTTCTAAGGCATGGTGGGGGGAGGCTATATTGACTTCGTGTCATGTCCTGAATTAAGTTCCAAACAAGAATCAAGATCAAACTCCATATGAGATGTGGAATGAGAGAAAATCATCACTTTCTTATCTGCGCACGTGGGGGTGCTTAGCGAAAGTTAATGTGCCTATTCCAAAGAAGCGCAAGTTGGGACCTAAGACGGTAGATTGTGTCTTTCTAGGATATGCTCAGAAAAGCATTGCTTATAGATTTTTAGTGGTTAAATCTGAGGTGCCAGATGTGCATATTGATACTATTATGGAATCTCGTGATGCAATAATTTTTGAGAATATTTTTTCTATGAAAGATATGCATAGCAATTCTAGATTTTCGATAGAGATAACTCCTCAACCAGCAGCACCTATCGAGACTTGTGAACAATCCGATGAGCATGAGAATGTCCTAGAGAAGGATGACAGTGAAGCTCCTAGAAGGAGCAAGAGACAAAGGATTGCGAAATCCTTTGGTGACGATTTAACTGTGTACCTTGTGGACAATACTCCCACATCCATTGCAGAGGCGTATGCATCTCTAGATGCAGATGATTGGAAAGAAGCAGTCCAAAGTGAGATGGACTCAATTCTTTCTAATGGGACATGGGAGCTCACTAAACGACCCTATGGTTGCAAACCAGTGGGATGTAAGTGGATATTCAAGAAGAAGCTTAAGCCTGACGGTACTATTGACAAGTACAAGGCTCGGCTTGTTGCTAAAGGGTACACACAAAAGGAAGGCGAAGACTTCTTTGATACTTACTCACCTGTCGCTAGATTGACCACTATTCGAGCACTAATTTCCTTGGCTGCCTCATATGGTCTTATCACTCATCAAATGGATGTTAAGACAACTTTCCTAAATGGAGAGTTGGATGAGGAGATCTACATGGATCAGCCTAATGGATTTATAGTGAAAGGTCAAGAAAACAAGGTGTGTAAGCTCTTGAAGTCTTTGTATGGCTTGAAACAAGCACCTAAGCAATGTCATGAGAAGTTCAACAGAACTTTAACATATGTGGGCTTTGTCATTAATGAGGCTGATAGATGTGTGTACTATCGCTATGGTGGGGGTGGAGGAGTTATATTATGCTTGTATGTGGACGACATACTGATCTTTGGCACAAACATTGATGTGATCAATGAGGTCAAGTCCTTTCTATCAAAGAGCTTTGATATGAAGGATCTGGGAGAAGCTGATGTTATCCTGAACATCAAGCTTATTAAGGTAGAGAATGGGATTACTCTTTCACAATCCCATTATGTGGAAAAGGTCTTGAGCCGTTTTGGCTATATCGACAGCAAGCCTTCTCCAACACCTTATGACCCCAGTGTGATGTTGAGAAATAACAGAAAATTGCCAAAGATCAACTGAGATATTCGCAGATTATTGGTTCACTCATGTACTTAGCTAGCACAACGAGACCCGACATATCTTTTGCTGTGAGCAAATTGAGCAGGTTCATGTCAAACCTGGGTACTGATCATTGGCATGCACTTGAAAGGGTTATGCGCTATCTATTAGGTACTATGAGATATGGGATTCACTATTCTAGGCACCCTGCTGTGCTTGAGAGATATAGTGATTCGAACTGGATTTCTGGCGCTGATGAGTTATATGCCACGAGTGGGTATGTGTTTACCTTGGAGGTGGTGCAATATCATGGAGGTCTTGCAAACAGACCATTTTGACGCGGTCAACCATGGAAGTAGAACTTACTGCTTTGGACACAACCACTGTTGAGGCAGAGTGGCTGCGTGAGCTCTTGATGGACTTGCCTGTGGTTGAGAAACCAGTGCCGGCTATCCTTATGAACCGTGACAATCAAACGGTGATAGTCAAAGTGAACAGTGCTAAGAATAATGCAAAGTCATCAAGACATGTGAAAAGACGACTGAAGTCTATCAGGAAGTTGAGAAACTCCGGAGTGATAAGTGTGACTTATATTCAAACAGACAAAAACCTGGCAGATCTCTTTACAAAAGGATTATCACGGAATGTGATAGATAGTGCATCAAGGGAGATGGGTATGAGACTCGTATAAGTTGCCACAGTGGTGACCCAACCTATGTGATCTGAGATCCCGTGAATTAGGATTTGGGAAGAGCAAGCTATCGGTGAACTTAGGAGAGTAATGATTAGACCCTCTGTTGGGTATTTTAATGACTGCGAATAAATACGCAAGCACACGGATACCATTGTAGCTTTCACCCGTGAGTATTCAAGGGTTATCGTATCCACAGGGAACGTGTGTGTACTAACTTCTATCTAAGTCGGTCCAAGGACACACCAAGGTAAATGGCGAGGATAGAGAGGATACCTGAGGTAGTACTAAAAATGAGTTAAAGGTCGATCTCTCGGGCTAGATACTCGCTTCGGGCACTGGCTTACCCCTGAAATCGTCAGGAGACTCCGGCCAATGGCTCTACGCTATATCCGAACATGGAGGGCTACTAAGGACCAACAGGGCTGTCACCACCTGTGGACTACCTCACAGACCGTGGGTTATAAGGCAAACGAAGGTAACCCATAGTCTAGACACCACGTCTATGCTACTGATTACTACCGTAGTCTAACTACGTTTGGTACCCCGTAGCAAACTACGACACTCTGTATAAATACAGAGCGACGAACCCACGAGTAAGAGAACTAATCTCAATCAAAAGATAAGTACTATGCAAGAACATGAAATAACAAATACCAACTTACTTTACTATGAAAGAAGCTGATATCCGTAGAGGTACAATTTGGAGAAGAACACCGACAGGCCCGGCGCTTCCCTGAACTACTCCTCACTCTCCTCCTTTATTCTAGCACTAGAGAACTAGCGCGTCGCCTTTGAAATGTGGCGCTACTCCTACTCTTGAATGGTGTGTGTAGAGAGGGGTGAGGGAGGCCCTTTATATAGTACTAATAGGTCAGTTCCCGCCCTCAACAAATATGAAAACATAGTGCACCGCCTTAGAGTGGATAAGAATGAGCTTCCCGCCAAAACTGAGGCCGGTTGGCGCCAAAATGGGGCCGGCCGACCCTGTTGTTCGGCCGGCCCACGGGTGTCACCTCTCGCGCCGCCTTTCGTCCTGGACACTGCTAAGTGGGCCCCCAACTTGTGTATGTCGGTGCTGGGGCTTTGTTCGTCAGTTTTCTTCGTCAAATAGGCCCATTTTGAAGGTGAAATGCGGGACGGGATCATCTGCATGTTTTTCTCTGTGTTCACTTGTGTTTTCCTCATATTTCACCAGTGGGTGCCTGCAGATCATAATTCACCAAAGCTCGTAGAACTCGTTAGAATTAAGCCCTATAACTAAGTTTGGTGATTAAATATTGCGAAAAGATGCAAGAGTTGACGGTTCTATTTCTGACTTAAGGGCCATCAACAACACCCCACACTTAGCCTTTGCTCATCCTCGAGTGAAGTAGAAAGGACTAAGGTGAAACATAACTTCCAAAGGTATGATGCGAGCATAAGAGATATTCCAAACCTCACCTTGCACTTGTGAACTTTGAAGTGTCTATCATGCCATCTTGGGTAGTTGAGGAGTGGAACGGTCATGAATCAAGTCACCTCAACTCTATATGTTAAGTAACTTGGGATATTTCAAAGAGTTTTCAAAAAATAAATTTTGCTTAGCTCCTCATTTGATACTCTCGGATCACTCAAGGTGTATAAGTCCTTACCAAGGCATTTGACTTGCCCATTTTCTTCATCCTACTTCTAATGATGGCCATATGTGGAGCTTAAGGTAGGTATGAAGGAAAAGGCATACTTGCATCACATGTATTGCAAAGTCAAAAACCGGATCCAAGGAGGAAAACTAGTCAACTACCAGATCAAGATGTGCACGTGTATGGATATGGTGGGTGGAAACTCCTTTTGTATGGTCTCTCTCCATTTGTAAATTCTTTTTGAGAGCATGGCTATCTCTTTTTTTTCATGGACCTTCATGTGTCCAACTTTTTTTTTGTATGCTTGGACCTTCATGTGTCCACCTTTTTTTTTTCTTATAGCCCATGTCTCTTTTGTAACAAAAGATGGAGAGAGAGACCACAATCACATAATGTGGAGTTTTATTTTGTGGGATGTAAGAAGTGGTACAATGCTAACTTCTCATGGAAGCATAGTAAGGGGGTATATAGTGTGCACGTGAATCTTGATCATGAAAGCATGAAAAGAATTCTTCCAAGGGTCACAACAATTTGACAATGCTCAATGCAAAGACAAGCAGCATATGTATAAGGTTTTCAAGATAATTCATTATATGGCTCTGTTAGGACTTGGCAAATCAAAGAGGAGCTTTGCAAGTTTCTTTTTTTTAAATAAATTTTCCCAAGTACTTAAACATTAAAAGTGAAGATTATATCATCAAACCATATCACACGCACCAACTACTCAGATGAGCATGTTCTCCTAAAGATATTTGTTCACAAGCATTAAGATGATAAGTAAGGAATAAAACATATGCAAGCGAACCATAGAAAGTATGTAGAGCAAGAGGGTCATGTTGATTTATTTTATTTGATCTTGATTAAAGGATCAGTTTTAAAACTCATTCAAACTCAGGAACCAAGGAGTGTGAGGCTTTTGGTTGCATACCTTCTTGCTGTGTAGACGATCTGGGGGTAAGGCGATCCCTCCACACTTGTTCTTTTGCCTGCATTTTATTAGAGGACAAAGCAAAAAAAAGGAACCTAGGAGGATAAGGGTTGTCTAGCCAATTATATTTATTTATTTATATTTTTCTTAATATTTTTTTTATTTTACGGCTTGGTTTCTTCAATGAAGTTGATCACATCATACTCTTTATAGTCGGGTTCTAGGAAGATTTTCAGACGATGGCCATTTACCTTGAAGGTCTTACCTCAGTAATCTTGGAGAGTGATTGCTCCATGTGACGCAACGTTGACGACGGCGTAAGGTCCTTCCCACTTGCTACGAAGCTTGCCATGTCCGAATAGCTTAACCCTGGAATTAAAGAGCAATACCTTATCTCCTGGCTTGAACTCCTTATGCTTGATCCTTTTGTCGTGCCACTTCTTTGTCTTCTCTTTATAGATTTTGGCACTGTGGTATGCTTTGTCCCTCCATTCTTCCAGCTTTAAAAGCTATTGCTTCCTGTGCATTCCGGCTTTCTTAAAGTCCATGTTGGACTTTTGGATTGCCCAGTGTGCCCTGTGTTCTAGCTCGACAGGCAAGTGGCATGTTTTTCCATATACTAGCTGATAGGGTGACATGCCCAATGGTGTTTTGTATGCAGTCCGATATGCTCAAAGCGCATTGGTAGCTTCGTCTTCCATGATTTCCCCATCTCATGTACTGTCTTTTGCAGAATATTCTTGATTTGTTTATTTGATGTTTCTGCTTGACCATTGGTTTGGGGGTGATATGGAGTTGCAATGTTGTGCTCTGCACCAAGCTCTTTCAGGAAGTTTCGGAAGGTCTTATCAATGAAGTGAGACCCTCCGTCACTTATCACCATCCTTGGTGTTCCAAAACGAGGAAAGATGACCTCGTGGAACATCCTTCGAGCATGCTTGGCATCGGCAACACAGCATGGCATTGCTTCTACCCACTTTGACACATAGTCGACTGCCACAAGGATGTATTCGCTGTCATAGGACTTTGGGAATGGTCCCATGAAGTCAATGCCCCAAACGTCAAATAATTCTACTTGGAGGTTGTTCTTTAGGGGCATTGCATCTCTTGTAGTGATTCCTCCATGGTCCTGGCAACTTCAGCATTTTCGGATGAAGTCTTTGGTGTCCTTGTACATGGTTGGCCAGAAGAATCCGCTTTGCCAGATCTTGGCCTGAGTACGGTACACACCATAGTGTCCCCCATATGGTGCCGCATGACATTTCTCAATGATTCTCATTCCTTCAGCTGTGGGTATACATCTTCTCAGCAAGCCATCAGCACAAACTCTGTAGAGGTACGGATCATCCCACAGGTGGCGTCTACTTTCGTAAACCAGTTTCTTCTTGTTTTCCCTTGGTGGTACATACCCTGCAACCATAAAATTCACAATATCTGCATACCAGGGTATGACGTCCGTTACCTTCAAGAGCATGTCATCCCGGAGGAAGTCATTTATCGGTAGCTCCTGCATGTTAGTGAAATGCATACGCGACAAATGATCTGCAACAGAGTTTTCTACTCCCTTTTTATCTTTATTTCAATATCAAATTCTTGGAGTAGAAGGATCCAACGTATCAAGCGAGGTTTAGCATCTTTCTTAGTGAGCAAATATTTCAAAGTAGCATGATCAGTGTAAACAACAATCTTTGCTCCTACTAAGTAAGATCTAAACTTGTCAATAGTGAAGACAATGGGAAGGAGTTCTTTTTCAGTGGTAGCATATTTTAGTTGAGCTCCTGTCAAAGTCTTGCTAGCACAAGCGATCGCGTAATGCTTCCTATCCTTAGTTTGGCCGAGGACGGCCCCTACGGCCTAGTCACTAGCATCACACATGATTTCAAAGGGGAGCGTCCAATCTGGGGGCTGGATGATTGGCGCTGAGACGAGTGCCTTGTTGAGAGTGTGAAAGGCATCAAAACACTCATCAGTGAAGTCAAAGGGTGCAGCCTTAGCTAAGAGGCTCGTGAGGGGTCTAGCGATGTGAGAAAAGTCCTTGACGAAACGGCGGTAGAACCCAGCATGGCCTAGAAAGCTACGGATTCCCTTAACATTAACATGAGGTGGAAGCTTTTCTATAACTTCAATGTTGGATCGATCCACCTCTATCCCACATTCAGAAACTCGGTGCCCAAGACAATGCCCTCGCGGACCATGAAATAGCACTTTTCCCAATTAAGTATCAAGTCTTTCTCCGCGCATCGTTGTAAGACCTTATCTAAATTCTCAAGACAATGATCAAAAGTTTTTCCATAGACGGAAAAATCGTCCATGAAAACTTCCATGATCTCCTCAATCATGTCTGAGAAAATAGACATCATGCACCTTTGGAAAGAAGCGGGTGCATTACACAACCCGAATGACATCATACGATAGGCGTACATTCCATAAGGGCATGTGAATGTGGTCTTACTTTGGTCATCAGGGTGGATGGGAATTTCGTGATAACCGGAATACCCATCAAGGAAACAAAAGAAAGAATGATTTGCAAGCCGCTCCAACATTTCATCAATGAAGGGCAACGGGAAATGATCCTTCTTTGTAGCCTTATTGAGTTTCCTATAATCTATGCACATTCTCCACCCAGTAGGGAGACGTTGAGCGATCAACTCATTCTTCTCATTGGCGACAACTGTCAACCCTCCCTTCTTAGGCACAACATGAACGGGACTAACCCACTTGCTATACAACACGGGGTAGATAACCACGGCGTGTAGGAGTTTCAGGACCTCCTTCTTAACGACTTCCCTCATTGCATTGTTCAACCTCCTTTGAGGTTCCCTAGAAGGTGTAAAAGCTGGATCCAAGGGGATGTGATGGGTACAAAGAGTTGGGCTAATTCCCTTTAGATCTTCGAGGGAATATCCCAGAATGGTTCTATGTTTCTCTAGGACGGTGATTAGTCTCGCGGATTCCTCTTCTGAAAGTTTGTCACTAATGATCACGAGAGACTGAGGATCACTGTTGGCGCTCCTTAAGTATCCATTTTATCCCCTGTTTAACTTTGATAATGGCATGAATTTAATATCAAAATCACTAACCATCCTAACCTCGCCCCGATTATTGGTCGTTTTCGCATTTGCACATATATTTTGGAGGTACTTCGTTTTTGCAGGTTTTTGGACAATTTTGGAGCATGAAATGACGAGGCCCATGATCACGCAATAACACGAAGAAAGACGAAGGCCAAAGCCCAAACAAAGGACCAAAGGCCATGACGATTAGAAGCCCGTTCATGCACATCCACCCTCCAATGAAGCCCAAAGGACAAAGCCCACAAGATGAGATCGAGATACTTCGGGGCTAAGCAAAGCAAATAGAGATTTAAGGAAGGATTCTCCGTCCTATCCTTTACCTCGAAGAAATCTCGAAGATAACAACATCCAACGGGGTGCAATCGTGAAAGGTATAAACTTTAGAA
Source organism: Panicum virgatum (assembly GCF_016808335.1). Lineage (NCBI taxonomy): Eukaryota > Viridiplantae > Streptophyta > Magnoliopsida > Poales > Poaceae > Panicum > Panicum virgatum. The sequence goes on along the minus strand of NC_053153.1, from coordinate 44,504,013 downwards.
GACTCCAGAAGACTTGGGGAGAAAGGAGGACGCGAGGCGGCGAGAAAATTGGCCAGGCCGGCCGGCCTGGGCCCATTGAGCCGGCCGGCCCAGGCCCTTTTCAGGGAGTCTTGGCCTCCCCTTCGACCTAGGGTTTCCTGAGGCTATTTAAAGACCCCTCCCCCAGGATCACGCAGAAGATCATTCGGGAGACGACGCCAAGGAGCAGAGAAGATAGAGGGACACCTCTCGGAGTGCCGAGGGTCGTGCTAGTTGTCTAGGGGCTTCCCTAGCTGACGTGGGAACCTTGCAAGGAAGACAACGTCGGAGTTCTGGAGCTAGGATCATCAAGATCAAGGTAGGGCCCCGGTTGTGATCTTGTGATGTACAATCATTCATGGTGAAGTTACTTGTGATTCCGAATTTTTAGTGACCATGTTCTCTCTTTCGATTTCATTCTTTTCTTTGGGTTTGCTTCATCCTAGATCTATTATCGAGATAGATAACTAAGCATGATCTTGTAGTCATGGTGGCTAGAGGTTCATGGCGGAACTACCAAAGGGGGTTCTACTTACTTCAGGGAGCTTTCATCTAAAGGGGGGCGTCGTGACAGGGCGTTGCTTTAGTAGATGGGGTATCGAAGGATCAGATTGGAGATTTTGGGTTTAAAGATGCTTTTTATTGAGATTCACATCTGTCTTACTTCACTACATCTGGCTTGAACTACAATATATGCATGATCTAGGTGATCTAGATTGGTTATCTCTAACTTTCTCTTGCTACCTTCGGTGTTTGCTGTTTTTAGTAGATTAGATTCGTTTTACACCATCTCAACACAAAGGATTCTCTATGTTAGTAGATTGTTTCTTGTATCTTTGGTTCCGTGGATTGATAAACCTTGGGGGAATACTCTAAGGGAAAAGCTACATAATCCCGTGCGCTTGCGGTATATAAATTGGGGCGCTAAGGAGCGTCAACAAGCTTTTCTGGCGCCGTTGCCGGGGAACCATCGATTTAAGATCCAATCTTACTTGCATTCGTAAATATTTTTTCTTGATTTTTCTTTTTGATTTTTTAGATCTCTTATTTTTTTGTGCTAACTAAAAAAACGGATCTATTCCACGAAAATCAATCTAATCTAGAGTTTACTTTATTTTGCTTTATTTTTCTTTTATGTTTTATATCTTGTATATTCATCTTTTAGATCTCATATATATTTTTCTTTTCACTAACCCCTAACAGGAGATGGACGGGAGCCTCTCCAACAAACCCGAAAATTTTGTGGATGATCCAGGAAAAATTTATAGGCAAAGGAGACGAGAAGCACGATCAAGGAAGCTGGAACTAGTAGATCCAAAAGAAGAAGTCACCGGTTCATTGTCCTCACCTCAAGCGACTCCACCAACAAGTCCAAAGGAGGTGCCACTTCACCGAGGGATGGCGCTACCGGAGCAGGAGCGTACGATCGGAGAGCTATGCACTCCGGACATTCGGGACTTGCCGATCCAAAATCTCGACAACATCGGAGTTCCATTCGAGATCAAGACTTCAATCATAAGGATGGTGCAAAGCTCGCCCTTCACTGGAAAAGAAGACGCTAATCTACATCTTCAAGCGTTCCTCCAACTATGCCACACCTTCGACATGCAAGGGATGACTCAAGATCAAATGAGAGCGAGGCTCTTTCTGTTCTCCCTACTTGGGAGAGCGCTGCAATGGTTTCATTCTCTACCGGCACACACGGTGTAAAATTGGGAGTCCTTGATGAAGGAGTTCATGATGGAGTTCTACTCGCCGGGCAAGACCCAAATTTTGTGCAACAAGATTGCTACATTCGCGCAAGCCCCGACGGATACTATTGCGGAAGCCTATGAGCGCTTCAACGACTACTTCCGCGCCGTACCTCATCACAAGTTCTCAAGGGAAGATGTGGTCCAGAAGTTCTATCAAGGCCTCACTACTGCATCAAGGGGGATTATTGATGCATCGACAGGAGGATCGATCATTGAGCTCACGCCGACTCAAGTTTTCAAGCTATTTAAGAAGGTGGCGGACAATGACGCATGGGCATCATCGGGGCGCCTACAACCACTCCAAGCCGTGGGCGCCGCGAAGAGTGTATTGCAAGTGGAACGTGAAGAAGTGCTAGAAGGGAAGATCGACTCGCTCATGAGAAGGTTTGAGAAGACGGAAGTGAAAAAGAGAGAAGCCCAAGCTATTGATTTGAAGGCGGCCGAAGCAAATTCTATATGTGAAGAATGTGGAGAGTACGGCCATGTCCAAAAGAATTGCCCGGAGGAAGCCAAGATGCTCGACTACATGAAGAAGGGAGAATGGATCCCGCAACCCAACTTCCGCTACGGGCAAGGTAGACCTCAATTTAATGCAAGCTCTTTCATTCAAAACTCGGTGCCTCTTCGTATACAATTGAAGGAGTTCATGGAGGAGCAAGGCAAAATCAACAAGGACACCGTCACCAAGTTCAAGGCTATGGACAAGATCTTGGAGAACATTGATGGCAAGGTGACGGAGGTCGGGAGCTCTAACCTTCGAGTACTCAACATGATGAAGATGCTAGAAATGCAAGTAGCCCAGCTCGCCGGACGCTTATCTAGCAACGAAGGAAAATTGCCCGGGCAACCTCAAGGTCCGTATACGGCAAAGGCAATTCAAACTCGCTTGGGAAAGGAGACCGAAGAACCCGAACATGCGGCAGGAGCAAGGAAGCCTAAGCCAAGAGTTGAAGTGGAGACCTTCATCAAGGAGAAGGCTCCTACTCCTACGCCAAAGATAGTCACCGAAGAGCCGGAGTTTGAAATAGATGATATAGACACCAAGATTCTACCACCAAGGCCACGATGCCGCAAAGGTAAACATGAAGATGAGCAATTCAACAAATTTGTTGATATGGTACGCAGGTTGAGCATCAACATGCCGCTCTTGGACGCTCTACAAGTTCCAACATATTCTCGCTACTTCAAAGACATCATGGGAAACAAGCGCGAGATACCGCCAAGCACCGTCAAGCTAACCGAGGAGTGTAGCGCGACATTCGCTAATGAAGCTCCTGAGAAGAAGAGGGACCCCGGATGTCCTACCATCCCGTGTTCCATTGGATCTCTTATGTTCGAAAGAGCACTTTGTGATCTCGGCGCAAGTGTGAGCGTCATGCCAAAGAACGTGTTCGAGAAGCTAAGCTTACCGGAGCCGGAACCCATTGCCATGTGCGTAGAGTTAGCGGACAATTCCGTTCGCTATCCTTTGGGAATCGCCGAAGACGTGCCCGTGAATATTGGAGAACACTTACTCCCCGTTGACTTTGTGATTCTCAATATGGGAGAAGGGAGCAAGGCGCCTCTCATACTTGGGAGGCCTTTCCTCAAGACCGCAATGGTGAACATCAACATTGGCAAGGGGGAGATCAAGTTCGACATCAATGGCACCACAAGCGAGTTCAAGTTTCATCCACGCCTCGAGGTATGCAACATGATCAATGTCAAATATGTTCCGCCTCACCACCGTGTCACAGAGGAGAAGCTGAAGAAAGAAGAGGAGCCAAACAAGAAGGAAGCGAAGAAGGAGAAAGAAGTCGTCGCATCCATCGCGACAAAGAAGATCGCTGCACCCGTCAAGATAAAAGCTAGAAGCACGCCTGTGAAGACCAAAAAGATGACTAACCTGGAAGACAAACCCGCACCAAGGATTGTGCGGAAGTGGGTACCCAAGACTGCAGTGCCACCACCGAGCGTTGGTCCGAAGTGAAGAAGAAGAAAGTCTAGCTATAGACTTTAAACGAAGCGCTTTGCGGGAGGCAACCCGTTTGTCGAGTCAAGAATAAAGCTGCCGGGAGTTCAACCCGTTCGTCGAGTCAAGAATAAAGCTGCCGGGAGTTCAACCCGTTCGTCGAGTCAAGAATAAGCTGCCGGGAGGACAACCCGCGAGAGATTTTGGTAAGTGAGTCAAGAATTTTGCTACGCAAGAACATGATAAACTTTTGAACAATTGGTCGTTCGTTCGAACAATTCGATGTGGATTTTATTCGCTCGGTCATTTCGATGTTGTTTCTTATTTTGAACCAATGACATGAGCCATCCTATGATTTATTTGCCTCTTCTTGAGAAAGCCACATCCAAAATTCCATACCTATTTTTGGCGACCGTCCTCTCCATGACGGCTAGACCAAGTTGAGATAAAAGACAAGAGAAGAGCCGCGCTATGTTTATATTATTTAAATTCTTGATGCGTAGGTTCGCTCAAACATAGAGAGAATTTTCAGTTTCATAGGACTAGAATTTTTCCTAACTTTAATTGTTCCCTTTTTAAAAAATTTCTCTCTCATTTTGGCAAAAATTAGAACCTAAACCCAAGACCCACGGTTGAATTCGAGATTGTTCGCTATTAATTCATGAAAGTGAACGGTTCCGGTGCAACCAAAATTAATGTAGTCAGAAAATACTTTTCGACTTTCAAATGTAAAGATGTTTTGATTCCCCTCTGATTATTCATTTAAGCTCATTGCATGCTTTGAGTTAATTCTGAAATTTTGAAGTTAGAGGAGGATTCAACATCTAAGCATGATTTGGAGAGGGTTTATGTGCTTGATTAACATCTATTGATCAAAGTGAGTTCACGGGAAGGAATTGTGCTCTCTACCTACCACCACATGCAAATGATCCAAAGAAGGGAGCAGCCATGCATGTGAAGGACATGAAATTTTCAACAAAGATGGCACCATGTGATGAATGATGAAGTATGGGACAAAGTGAAGAAATAATGTTGCAAGTGGACAACAAGGACAAGGAAGGAGTGGTGCACGGGTTTTGGATGGTGCAAAACATAAAAGATGTACTGGACAGAGGCAAGAATTTGCGCCAGGAAGTCACTAGAGAAAGATGAAGTGGAGGAGGGCCAGGAACACCCTAGGCCGGCCGGCACCATGGCCCTAGGCCGTCCGGCCTGGCCTCTTTTTAAGTCCCCTGGTGCTCCCCTTTCATAGGTATGCTCCTCACTCAATTCCTTGTTCGTGTTCTTCAAGTTCTTCACCCAGAAACATAAGATAGAGCTCTGAAAATTTTTTCCACCAAAATCAACTCCAAAAATCTCAGAAAATTCACCACAAATCCTAGTTTGCTCCACTCTTCGATATATTGTTCTCCCACCGGCAAGAAACCCCCGGTGTGTTTATTTTTGAGTGTGTGCAACAAAGAGTCACCATGAGTGGCTTCATAATGTTCATCACTGGGAGGAGAAGGACGCGTTCATCAACACCCGACGCATCGGCAAGTTCTTCGCGGAGGAGCATGGAGGAAGACAACCCCGCACCGAGGAGCGACATGTTGCTCCTTGGTGGGATGAAAGACCCAAGAAGCTCCTCCATGAGATTCACCGAAGGGATGCCACCTCCTCCACGGCGTTCGACAAGGTCATCCGCACCACCGCCATACAAGCCCAAGAATTCCGAATATGGGTTTACCATCTTGTCAATGGAAGAAGAAGAAAGGCTCAAGTTCATGAAGGGAAGGCTGCGAGCAAACTATAATTTTGATGATGAAGCATTGCAGAAGTTGAGATTCCATCATGAAATCTACAAGCTCTTGGAAAACATCGGTTGGAAGTTATTTTCCGACGGTGTTACGGTAGACATGCAAGAAGAAGTGGCTTTGGAGATGTTCATGACACTAGATAAAATAATAGAGGTGGTGGATGATGAAGAAGTGCCATGTCTGAAATTTGGCTCAAGAATGAAGAAAAAGTCATCACCTATGGAGAAATAGGGAGTTTGCTCGGGTTCAAAAGCAATGCAAATGAAATGGTGGAAGTCGAAGATGGAGAGCTCGATGAGTTTTGGACGAAGATAGCAAAAGATGTCAATCGTCAAAGGAAGAATATAAGTAATGTGATCCTCCAAATATTCCACTCTTGGGTGAGCAAAAGAATTCTCGGGAGGATGAGAGAATCAAAGGTCACCGACAAAGAATTGAATTGGATGTATGCAGCATTGGTGAAGAAGCAAGTGATTGATCCCACCTACATCATGGTTGAAAAGTGGATTTGTGAAGCATCATCCGGCACAGGAGAAGTTGGTTCGGGGTGTTATCTTACACTAATAGCCCAAGCCATGAATCCGGGGTTAGCGGTGATCCAAAAATATTATATCCCGGGAAGAGATATAGGGATTGAACATTTGAGGCAAGGCCATTATATCGTAGGGGATGAAAAGAAGAGATTCACTATTTCCTAGATGGATATTTCCCTCCCCGATCAAAGGCTTAAATTATTCGCAAGAGGAAGGACCGATTGGCGAGTTGAAAACATTGGAGCAAAGGTGAAGAAAACAAAAAGAGGAAGGTTGATTGAAGGAACATCGGCGTCGGCACAACAAGAAAATTTAGAAGTAAAACTTCCACCACCAAGTTCCGCTTATTGGAGGAATGAATTTCAAGGTGCATCAAGTGGACAAGGACACCCACAAGGATGGACGAGTCAATGGGAAGTAAACCAAGATCAAGCATGGGGGTATGGTGTGGCGGCGCTCCCACCATTTAGCAACTATGGCTACCCACCCCCATCTTACCAAGAAGAGATGCCCGACCCGTCATTTGGAGCACAATTTTTTGACCTCCTTCTTAACGACTTCCCTCATTGCATTGTTCAACCTCCTTTGAGGTTCCCTAGAAGGTGTAAAAGCTGGATCCAAGGGGATGTGATGGGTACAAAGAGTTGGGCTAATTCCCTTTAGATCTTCGAGGGAATATCCCAGAATGGTTCTATGTTTCTCTAGGACGGTGATTAGTCTCGCGGATTCCTCTTCTGAAAGTTTGTCACTAATGATCACGGGAGACTGAGGATCACTGTTGGCGCTCCTTAAGTATCCATTTTATCCCCTATTTAGCTTTGATAATGGCATGAATTTAATATCAAAATCACTAACCATCCTAACCTCGGCCCGATTATTGGTCGTTTTCGCATTTGCAGGTTTTTGGAGGTACTTCGTTTTTTGAGGTACTTTGTTTTTGCAGGTTTTTGGACAATTTTGGAGCATGAAATGACGAGGCCCATGATCACGCAATGACACGAAGAAAGACGAAGACCAAAGCCCAAACAAAGGACCAAAGGCCATGACGATTAGAAGCCCGTTAATGCACATCCACCCTCCAATGAAGCCCAAAGGACAAAGCCCACAAGATGAGATCGAGATACTTCGGGGCTAAGCGAAGCAAATAGAGATTTAAGGAAGGATTCTCCATCCTATCCTTTCCCTCGAAGAAATCTCGAAGATAACAATGTCCAACGGTTTGCAATCGTGAAAGGTATAGACTCTAGAAGATTCCAGAAGACTTGGGGAGAAAGGAGGACGCGAGGCGGCGAGAAAATGGGCCAGGCTAGCTGGCCTGGGCCCATTGAGCCGGCCGGCCCGGGCCCTTTTTAGGGAGTCTCGGCCTCCCCTTCGACCTAGGGTTTCCTGAGGCTATTTAAAGACCCTCCCCCAGGCTCACGCTAAAGATCATTCGGGAGACGATGCCAAGGAGCAGAGAAGATAGAGGGACACCTCTCGGAGAGCCGAGGGTCGTGCTAGTTGTCTTGGGGCTTCCCTAGCCGACGTGGGAACCTTGCAAGGAAGACCACGTCGGAGTTCTGGAGCTAGGATCATCAAGATCAAGGTAGGGCCCCGGTTGTGATCTTGTGATGTACAATCATTCATGGTGAAGTTACTTGTGATTCCGAATTTTTAGCGACCATGTTCTCTCTTTCGATTTCGTTCTTTTCTTTGGGTTTGCTTCATCCTAGATCTATTATCGAGATAGATCGCTTAGCATGATATTGTAGTCATGGTGGCTAGAGGTTCATGGCCGAACTACCAAAGGGGGTTCGACTTGCTTCAGGATGCTTTCGTCCAAAGGGGGCGTCGTGAAAGGGCGTTGCTTTAGTAGATGGGGTATCGAAGGATCGGATTGGAGATTTTATTTTTAAATATGCTTTTTATTGAGATTCACATCTGTCTTGCTTCACTACATCTGGCTTGAACTACAACATATGCATGATCTAGGTAATCTAGATTGGTTATCTCTAACTTTCTCTTGCTACCTTCGGTGTTTGCTGTTTTTAGTAGATTAGATTCGTTTTACACCATCGCAACACAAAGGATTCTCTATGTTAGTAGATTGTTTCTTGTATCTTTGGTTCCGTGGATTGATAAACGTTGGGGGAATACTCTAAGGGAAAAGCTACACGATCCCGTGCGCTTGCGGTATATAAATTGGGGTGCTAAGGAGCGTCAACAATCACCATGGAGGAATGCGTAACGGAGGCCTGCGGGTAAAGGTTTCAACTCGATCGGAGGTATAGGGGGAGACTTGAACTCGGATATGTCTATGGGTTTAGAGGGATCATCAACCTCCATGATGAACTTTTCAGCATCTTTTTCAAGGAGGGATTCTGGTGAGTCAAAAGGGAGAATTCCCATCACCTCCATGATCGGTTCAGAGTCAAGGGAAGGTTCGGCCAAAGAGTTTGCTGCTCTGGAGATTTGGACCGAAAAGGTTTCCTTCCTTAGACGGACATCAAGTTTACCTTGAGTCGGGGCATCCATAAGCAATTTCTCAATGGGGTGCCCGATCATGAGATCAAAGTCTTGGATATCGAAAACATGAAAATCAAGGATCACATCGACATTTTCGTGCTTGACAGTCACATTCTGTAAAATCCCAATTCCTTTTATGATTTTTCTAGAGGAAGTCTGGAAGGTTTTGTTGGTTTGTACTAATGGCTCATCTCCCAAGAGTTGAAATGCACATTCGCTTGAGATGATGTTGGCTCCGACAGTGGGACTGTAGAGGATGTCTACCGGGGTTCCTCTTATGGTACAAGGAATGGTTGACGGAGGGGAGTTGATCCGGAGAACTTCTGGCGACAGCTCCGTCTCCCTTGACCATTCGCCGGCCATGATGGCTGTTACCTTTTTGACGTTTTCCCTAAGGAATATGGCTTCTATAGGATCTGTGGACGAGATGGGAATCGGTGGCTTCCACTTGCAGAGATAGTTTGAGGTGTTTCCAAAATCTTCGAAAAGATCATCCTCAAACTCGAAAGGGAGCTCCGAAGGTTGAATTTCTTCTTCCTCCGGAGCCTGTGGTTCAGAAGAGGGTTCTAGAGCTGAATCTAGGGTTGTGGGAGGTGAAAGATCTGATTTGGCTGCTAGAAGGTCCTCATGGCTTGACGTATGTTCTTCTTGGGAGGATCCGGCGTTAGCAATGAAGGAGGTGTTTTCTGTGATATGATCAAGGATTTCCCTACCTTCGAATGGAGTCTTATGAGAAAAGGATCCTCCACCAGCAATGTCAAGGTAAAGGGCGGATTCTGTGTCGAGCCCAATGTAAAAATGTTGAAGAAACACATGATCGGATATCGACAAGTTAGGGCCAGATATTAGAAGTGAAAACCTGGCCCAGGCCGCACCTATGGTTTTCTTCTCATTCTGCTGAAAGCAGAGGATATCCCTTCGTAAGGCGACGACACGGGACTAGGGGAAAAATGAAAGACAAAACTTGTCCCTCAGTTCATCCCAGCTTCCGTTCACGCTTCCTACGGTATGCGTGTACCATTGTTTCGCCCTCTCGACAAGAGAAAAGGGAAACAACTTCCACTTGAGGGTATCGTGTGACATGCCTGCGATGGCGCGACATGAACACACTTGCTCAAACTCCCGCAGATGATGGTAAGGGTTTTTGCTATCTAACCCAGAGAAGGATAGTTTCTGAACCATAGCGATAAGGTCGGGGCGGAGCACCTAGCTAGATGTAAGAATTGGGTGCTCGGATTGTGGAGGCTCTAAGAGCTTGCCCTTAGGAGCAGAGAAGGTAAGGATAGATGGCTGCTCCATGATAGAAGGGGTAAAGATAGAGATAAGGCAAAACAAAAGATAAGAGTTTTTTTTAAAAGTTAAGATACGAGGACCAACTAGGTTCGAAGAGAGATACAGCAACCATTCCCCGGCAACGGCGCCAGAAAGCTTGTTGGGTATTTTAACGACTGCGAATAAATCCATAGGGGTACTCACCCATGAGTACTCAAGGGTTATCGTATCCACAGGGAACGTGTGTGTACTAACTTCTATCTAAGTCGGTCCAAGGACACACCAAGGTAAATGGTGAGGATACCTGCGGTAGTACTAAAAATGAGTTAAAGGTTGATCTCTCGGGCTAGATACTCGCTTCGGGCACCGACTTACCCCTGAAATGGTCAGGAGACTCCGGCCTACGGCTCTACGCTATATCCAAACGTGGAGGGCTACTAAGGACCAATAGGGTTGTCACCACCTGTGGACTACCTCACAGACCATGGGATATAAGGCAAACGAAGGTAACCCTTAGTCCAGACACCACGTCTATGCTACTAATTACTACCATAGTCCTACTACGTTTGGTACCCCATAGCAAACTACGGCACTCTGTATAAATACAGAGCGACGAACCCACAAGTAAGAGAACTGATCTCACTCAAAAGATAAGTACTATGCAAGAACAGGAAATCACAAATACCAACTTACTTTACTATGAAAGAAGCCGATATCCGTAGAGGTACAGTTTGGAGAAGAACACCGACAGGCCCGGCGCTTCCCCAAACTACTCCTCATTCTCCTCCTTTATTCTAGCACTAGAGAACTAGCGCGTCGCCTTTGCAATATGGCACTACTCCTACTCTTGAATGGTGTGTGTTGAGAGGGGTGAGGGAGGCCCTTTATATAGTGCTAATAGGTCGGTTCCTGCCCTCAACAAATATGGAAACATAGTGCACCATCTTAGAGTGGATAAGAACGAGCTTCCCGCCAAAACTGAGGCCGGTTGGCGCCGAAATGGGGCCGGCCGACCTTGTGGTTCAGCCGGCCCACGAGTGTCGCCTCTCGCGCCGCCTTTCGTCCTGGACACTGCTAAGTGGGCCCCCGACTTGTGTATGTCGGTGCCGGGGCTTTGTTCGTCAGTTTTCTTTGTCAAATGGGCCCATTTTGAAGGTGAAACATGGGATGGGATCATCTGCGTGTTTTTCTCTGTGTTCACTTGTGTTTTCCTCATATTTCACCAGTGGGTGCCTGCAGATCATAATTCACCAAAGCTCGTGGAACTCGTTAGAATTAAGCCCTACAACTAAGTTTGGTGATTAAATATTGCGAAAAGATGCAAGAGTTGGCGGTTCTATTTCTGACTTAAGGACCATCAATACGTTCTCTGAGTGAAGATGCAATACTCTAACTTGCTGTAAGGTAGGTTGGCGATTTGCCTTAATGTGTTTCTGTTGGCTCTAATGAGCAAAGGTGCTGTCCTATAGAGCATTCTTAAAAGAACACACCTATATGAGTCTGACTGTCTAACAACACAGTCTGTGAGAAGTGGGTAATCTCTAGTAAACTCATGAAGAGACCAGGGAGAACGATGTATATGCCCCAACTGCGGAGAAGGCTACTGGCTGCCGTGTACTGGTTCGGGCTTTGAGTGAATCTTGTTCGCACTAAACTTGCAATTCAAGGCTTAGTCCATTGTTCAAGTTGTGAATGAGTGTAGCTTGAAGCTCTAAGCGAGAGTTCAACTTAACAGTCCTTGCTGAAACACTGGTATATAAACAGTAGTGAGAGACAGGTAAAATCTCTGATGGGTATTTGAGATCTAGTGGGGGATTGATGGAATTTGGGCTAGGCCCATGAACAATTTCAAAAATTCCAAATAAACCTCAAAGTCCCATAGTGCATCAGGAAGTGAGCTAGTGTGCAAACCTTTAGTCCCACCTTGCTAGTTGAAGTGGAATATAACTAACTTAAATATGGAGGTTATTTTCACCTCTCCAAGCTATGTGTGTGGGGAGAGAAGGGAAGCTCCACACGCGCGCGCTCGCTCGCCTCGCCTCGCTAGGCCAGGCGTGGCATGGCGTGGCGAAATACGCAGGCGCACGACGTACGCGTGAATGGTCCGGCAAAATCCGGCCCCTCGCCTTGCGGGGGTGCTGCTTCCTTTTGCTGTTTTTGTTTTGGTTACTTGGCATTTAAGTCTGCGAGATATGGAATCCTAATCGGTTTCCTGATTTTTCGGAACCGATCGCGACGCGAGGTCGTGCGACTCTTCTATATAACTGACATGTTGACCTCTACCAAAATGCATCTAATCAAGCTAGGGTTTTGCCTCTCCTCACTGCTGCGCCGCCTTCGTAGTTGCTCCATCCCGAATGCCGACGTGCACCGGCGAACGGGAGAGCAGGTCTCCGGAACCGCTCGCTCTTGTGATCCTGCACCGGGAGAGGGCAAATCAGGTTTTTGGGAAGCCCCAAGCGCGACTGCTCATCTTCTTCACCACGGCTCGTCCTCCGTCCAAGTCTGGTGTTGCTGTGTACCGTCGTCTGCAGCGCCGGTTTCTACGATCCGTTCGAAGGACCGTCTTCATCTAGTCTGTGCCATTCGTCTTCCCGGCGGCTCCCACACAGTACGTGTTTTGTGATCAGATCCATTTCATAATCATGTTTTCTGAGATCATGTTTATGATGTTCATACTGTCTAGTATGTTAGAGTCTTGCATGCTAGGTTTAATTCTCATCATGTTAAATCTAGTTCGGAATTTAAACTTACAACTGTCTATTTTTCCAACAATCCAAAAAATCTAATTATAGGCAATCTGTTGATTTAACAATGGCTGATTTCGCTGAGTCATTGAGGCCAGATAAGTTTACTGGCATGAACTTTAAGATCTGGAAGTCAAAGGTTCACCTCTGGTTTACTGCTTTGCATATCTGGGACATGAGACTTGGCAAGCATGTGGGCGTACTTATTGCTGAAGAGCAGAAGAAGTACAATGAGGCCAATAATCTCTTTGTCGGATGTATCATTAGCAATCTGTCAGACGGATTGGTCCGTGTGTACATTGATGAGACAGAGGCGAAGACGCTGTGGGATGCTCTGGTTGCAAAGTATGATGCAACAGATGCGGGCAATGAACTATACCTCATGGAGAGTTTCCATGATTACAGGATAGTGAACAATCGTTCTGTGGTGGAACAGGCTCATGAGGTGCAGTGCATTGTCAAGGATCTTGATATCCTTAAGTGTCCTATTCCCGACAAGTTTGTGGCTGGTTGCATTATTGCAAAGTTGCCTTCCCAGTTGAGGAACTTTGCCACAACTCTGAAACACAAGAGACAGGAGATATCAGTTGAAAATCTGATAGAGACTCTTGATGTTGAGGAGAAGGCTCGGAAGAAGGACATACCTGAGAAAGGAGATCAAGGTCAGTCCAGCGCTAACCTGGTCCAGAAGTTCCCACGTGGCAAGAACAAAGAGAACAACAACAAGCCTAACAAGACCACTACCTTAAAAAAGAAGAAGAACAAGGCCTTGGAAAAGTGCTATGTATGTGGTAAGCTTGGACACTTCTCCAAGGAGTGCCCAGATCGGGCAGACCGCAGGGCAAAGAAAGCAAATGAGTCCAAGGATGTCAACATGGTGACCATGAGCAACACTGGAGATGGGTACGGTAATTTACCTACAGTTTTTTCAGTTTTTCAATCCATGAGTTGGTGGCTTGATACGGGTGCTAATGTTCATGTGTGTGCTGACATCTCTATATTTTCTTCTTACCGACCATCCGGGACTTCTCCGTGCTGATGGGGAACGGCTCACATGCTTCTGTTCATGGTGTTGGCACAGTAGATCTAAAGTTTTTTTGGGGAAGATCGTGCAGCTGAGGAACTTGCAACATGTGCCCACTATCAACAAGAATCTGGTCAGCGGGTCGGTGTTGGCATTTCTTACGCTCAATAGAATATGGATTCCGTAAGTGCACAGAATCACCGATGTAGTACTTCACCTTGGAGTATTCTAGGGTATCGTATATTTCCTCAGGGAAGTATTATGGTTAAAGAGTATCGAAGAATCTAATGACAAACTTTACTGGAGATATCAACCGACTAACTTAGTGGGGGTAAGCCTGATATGATAGGATAAGATAATGGCCAATGATGACCGTCTAACACAGGAGACTCTAATCCTTAGAGAGGTAAGCAGCTGGGAAGACAACGAGCAAGAAAGACTCCTAAAACACTTCCAAACTATCGAGCTAGCCTCTCTAGACTAAACCTTGTTTCTTACTAGTTATCGGGAACCTAGAACTTACTTCGGCAGCTGGAAGAAGAAGGACTTTAGAAAGGGATGAGAGGGGAGTCCAACGGCAACCTGCAACTACTGCTATGAAAACAACCGAACGTGGTGGACTACGAGGAACGGACAGGGCTGTCACCACATGCCACCTACCACAACGGTACCGTGGGGTGGAACACACTTTCTAGCTACCACTGAGCTCAGACACCACATCTGCTCTCCGTGTTAGGATTTCTCTTGTTGCGAACAAGAGAAATCCCCCCCCAACCTAGAAAACTAACTTGAGCCTCCCTAGTCCGGGCAAGAAAACCCGTAAGGTAAGATCCCAATAAACAAGATAGGTACAAAGCCTAAGCTAGAGGAATTACTTCCGCACACAAATCAGATAACTTGGAAAGGTAAATAAATGCGGAAGGTAAAGCTGACTCGAAAAGATAAAGAAGATAACTTATATTGATAAATGTCAAAGAAAAAGATACAAGAGCTTATACCCGACTTCCGATGACAACTCCGAAATTCCGAGACAAGCTCGACTCAACTCTAACTCCCAGAGTACCTAACCTACTCTAGAAACTAAGAATGAGAGAAGAGAGCTCCTTTTGTGTGTGTTGAGAGTCAGGGTGTTGCTCTCTATTTATAGTGCTCCAAGGTCGGTATTTGGCCTAGCGTCAGTTGTACGCAGTTGTAGTCGGCGTGCTTAACTTCCACGCCAAAACTGAGCTTGAGACGCCGCAAAGTGGGGCCGGCCAGCCTCTCCTAGGCCGGCCTGCCTGGGATTTTTGCTGTTTGGTGCCGACCTTCTCGTGGACGCTCCTGATCTTCTCTACATGATGGTGCGGGTTGCGTGGCTTCAACGCTGAAAATTGTAGGCCGGCCGGCCTGGGTTCGGCACGTCTCGGCCTCTTGTTTCACCGACATCTTGATCCAAGGGTGCATGAAGTCCATACTTGTGTTCCAGCCCAAAAGATCTCGGTAAGTGTTGCAGGTGGGCTTTTCAATCCATGTGCTAGGCCTTTCAGTCCATTTGATCGAACCAACTTGCAATCCATGGTTTAGAGGCAATGTGAGGATGTCACTTCACTCTTGGATCAAAGACGTAGCACAATGTGTAGAGGTGCCAGGCCGGCGGGCCTAGGGGAGGCCGGTCGGCCTGGGTTTTGGCCCATTTTTCTTGATTTTTGGTAGATTAGTTCCTGCAACCATAACTCATCCAAAACTTGTTGCACTTGTTAGAAATAAGAAAATTATGTAAGGAACATAGTGTGAAGCTCAATTTATTTCCGAGAAGTTGACGGTCAAAATGGGAAATAATGGCCGTCAACACCCCCCAAGCTTAAACTTTTGCTCGTCCTCGACCAAAGCTAAAGCTGAGGCTCGGTGGATCAGGAGTTGCATCAATGCTCATACCCTACAGAAACCTTATGCACAACTTATTACTCTAACCTATATGTACTTTGAATAAGTTGGATCATACCTTGGTTTCTGGAGATGGGGCTTACACGCATTTCATCCCTCGTCTTGGCGGTTGAGAGATTGAACAACCTTCACTGGAATATTTCTTACCTCCTATTCAGGTTCCTATCTCAGAGTTTTGCAAGTTTTTCAAAAGTGGTTTAAGATTCCGCGATGGTACTCTCAAGTCGCTCAAGGCGTGTGATCCTCACCATGGTCGGACAATGTGACCATCTTCTTCCTACTCTAAGGCTGATGTGTGGAGTTTTGGGTAGGAAGAGTGTAGCATACCTTGGTTACCTGTGTTGCCGAGCCGAAGAGTCGTTCACAAGAGGTTGGTACTCGATCAAATCCCGATCTTATGGAAGGTAAAATGTTCAGGGGAGAGGGAGGAAATTGACTCACACTTGGAGAATTTTTGGTCTTTTTATTTGAGCCCCTTATTTCAACTCTTTTGTGTGGAGGTATGGGCCTTGTCTCTCTCTCTCTCTCTCTCTCTCTCTCTCTCTCTCTCTCTCTCTCTCTCTCTCTCTTTTTCATTGCTCCACTCCAGTTTTATTTTTAAGAAGATGACCCATACTCCATGAGGATAGAGTTATTGGAAGGGAGCATTGCTTGGATAGACCATTCGAGATGGATAGGTTCACTGTGGAGATTTTGGGTTTTGTTGTAAGGGGAATTGTCTGGCGAAGGTGGATATCAATACCTGTGGAAGGTAATTGATATGCCAGACATTTTGAGGCTAGCAAAACAATGGGTACGCAAAGGAGAAAGATCAGTAGATGATAAGTACCTTCCTCGAACGAACTCACCATTCGATAAAGCTCAAAATAACACAAGATAGCTTATATCGGTTCATAAGACAAAACGTTATGGCTTTGGGTAGGACATGTAAACCAAAGGGGAATTCTTTGCCATGTTTTATTTTAAAGAAATTCCGAGAGGTTCACTACTAGAGCATGCAGTTTTATTCCGATTTGGGCCATCTCAAATCTCACAACAATTTAGACTTGGAAATCAAGCTCATGCTCCCACACAATCAGATTTTTAGTGGAACTACTTATGTGCCAACTAGTTCAAGTACTAGGAGAGTAAATAGTTGTATATGAGGCACTTGCAAAGCATGGATAGAGCAACTATTCATCATCTCCATGATAAGAGCTTACACGGATTTCCACACATTTGAGTTGGGAGTTTTATTCAGAGCATGAAACATTTTTTTGTGTGCTTTAATTTAATTATTTTGTTTTTTATTTTACTTTATGCTTTTATTTTTTTTGAGTTTTTGAATGATTTAAACTAACTATATTTTTTAGGACACAAGATGAAAAGATAGGTCGGATGACTTACCTGGATACATCGGCATCCCCAAGCTTGAATGAACCTTAGTAGGTCTGCTATCTTGGCCGATTTTTTTCGTATGCAGTGTAAAAACAAAAGAATGCATTTGCGAGAATTTAACACATGCCATGATGTGAAAGGGAAAACTATGCAAGAATATAAACTATCCTATATGGCAATGCAGGAATGGATAACTACCACGTACCTTTGCAAGGGCTCAAGTTTCTCATCCTGAGCAAGACTATCCATACTTTAGGTTTGGTCGTTGTCACCAGATGGAGACATTGGTGGCGACGCTTTCTTCCGCTACACCTTCCGTGCAGGCAGAGCTACTTCGATCTCTTTCTTCCCAAATTCCGGAAAATTCTTGCGTTGGATATTCCGCTTTGCGTTCCATTGGTTATACACCTTAATCTCCTCTCGAGTTCGAAGATTCTCCACGAATTCGATGAGGGAAAACGGCTTCTCCAGGTCTTTCACAGATTCCTTCTAGTTGAAACTTTTGATTTGCGAGCATTGTTCATCCTTCGGTCTGAAACCGAATCTCTCCTTTTGCCTATTAATATTGAGTTGAATTACTCCAACTCCCGCATCAATGTGTGCAGTTGTCATGCTCAAGAATGGCCTCCCCAATATGAGAGGGATCTCGATGTCGATTTCCATGTCTAGAATGACAAAATCAATTGGGACGAAGAAATTCCATATTTTCACTGGAATATCCTCGGCGATCCCCGCGGGATGATGGATTGATTGGTCCGCTAGCTGCAAACACATGTGTAAGCATCTAGGCCCTCAAGGTATGTTTCGGTGATTAATGACAACCATTATTGTGACTAATGAGTTTGTGCAGCTTAATAGATCATGATCGCTCATTTGGTCATATGTCAAAAGAGGCCCCTTAATTTCATTATTCAAAAAGGCGATCTCAGTATTCAACTCATATATATGTCAAGACTAAGGATCTTTCTAGTCCTAAGTGTCACAAGGTTGAGAAGGACACTTAGGTTAGTATAGGTTTTATAGTTTTGTAGTGATTGCACTATTAAGAGGGGTTAAGGCCAAGTAACTTGAGCATGGACATGGTCAATCAAAAATGGATTCACACTATGGTCACTCAGGTTCCTAGAAGTTCAAATAAGTGGCTTTCAACTTATATCTCAAGAATATTTGGATTTCATTCAAGACTCAAATCAGAAAAAGTCGTTAACACCGGTTTAACCGACGCTCTCCCTTTTATATACGTCGGTTAAACGAAGTCAGCAGAGTCTGGACAAGTCAATACACCGGTTAAACCGACGTGTTTGAATTTAACGTCGGTGCATTAGTCCAAAGTTGGTTTTTCTAGGGTAATTCAAGTTCTATACACCGGTTAAACCGACGCTATTTGAAATGAGACGTCGGTGCAATTGACCAGTGAGATGGTTTTTCCATGGATTTCTAAAGTTGTACTCACCGGTTAAACCGACGATGCTTTTGAGTTAACGTCGGTGCAGTTGTCCAGAGACTTGGTTTTTCAGTTGATCAGTGGACAACTACACTCACCGGTTAAACCGATGATACGTCGGTTAATCTGCCCAAGTTGTAACGGCTAGTTTTCAGAAGGGGCAGTTTACATTCATCGGTTAAACCGACGATGACTATTGGAGGTACGTCGGATTAACCGGCGCTACGCAGTTTTCTGGCAGCTTTTTCTCCAACGGCTCTATCCATGTGAGCTGCCTATATATACCCCTCCAATGGGTCATTTTGCCACTCTTGACACCAGGCAACATCCATACACTCAATACTATAGTCAAGAGCCACCTTGAGCTTCATCTTTCACATACTTGTTCATCCAATCAATCAAGAAGCAAGATTAAGGACTTGAGTAGAGAGAAGCTTGTGTACATCCGTTCTTGGTGATCGGTTCTTGCTCAAGTGAAGGCCTTAGCTTGTTACTCTTGGTGATTGGCATCACCTAGGCGATCTTGGTGATCGAGGTGTTTCTCGCGGAGCTTGCCAAGGATTGTGGGAGCCCGGAGAAGAAGATTGTACGTGGCTTGAGCTCCACCACGCCGGGATGGTGAACGGAGACTCTTAGTGAACGCCCAAGTCTCGGTGACATGGGAGGTGACAAGACTCTTAGTGAGTGTCACAACGTGGATTAGGGGTGTGTGCCAACACATCGACACCACGGGAAAAAATCCGGTTGTCTCTTGCACTCTCTCTCTTTTCAAGCACTTACTTTCATGCAATCTTTCATGTGCTTGACCTTAGAGATCATAGCTTAGCTCTACCTTGCTTAGTTTCATTTCTTAGTTAGCTTGTGTAGTTTGCTTTGTTTAGCCGGTTGGTGAATTGAGCCTTACTAGCTTTGCATAGGTTAAGGTTGTTTTAACTATCTTAGAAATTTGAAAAAGGCCCAATTCACCCCCCCTCTTGGTCCATCGATCCTTACAATTGGTATCAGAGCCTTGTTGCTCATTTGGATCATTAGGCTTCACCGCCTAGAGCTATGGCCAAGATGGGTGGTTCGCCGCCTCACTTCGAGGGCAAGAACTTTGCTTATTGGAAAGTTCGCATGGCCGCATACCTTGATGCGATTGCCCCCAAAGTGTGGTTGGCAACTAAGACCGGGTTCACCGGAACTCCCACCACCGAACAACTAAAGTGGAATGCTAAGGCTAGAAATGCAATTTTCGAAGCCATTAGTGAGGAAGTCTTTGCTAGAGTAAATGGCATGGACTTAGCAAGTGATATATGGAAAGAGCTAATTGAAATTCATGAAGGCTCCACAAAAGTCTGTGAACAAAAATATCACTTGTTTAGAGCAAAGTATGATTCTTTTAAGATGCTTGCTCATGAAAATTGCAATGATATGTATTCCCGCTTGAATGTCATTGTCAAGGACATTAATGCTCTTGAAGTTTCTAAAATTGACAGTGGCTCCATCAACCGCAAGATTCTCATGCTCCTTCCGAAGCCCAAGTACAATATTATCAATGCTATGCTTCAAAAGGAGAATCTTGACACAATGGAAGTGGGAGAGCTTGTGGGCGAAATTCGCGCTCATGAAATGAGTATCCTTGGTATGTCCGAAGAACCAACAACAAGCAAATCAATTGCTCTCAAAACCAAGGCCACCAAGCACCGCAAGCTCAAGATGATCAAGCAAGAATCTAGCTCAAGCAATGAAGAAGAAGATCATCATGAAAGTTCATCCGATAATGAAGAAGATGGGGAACTTGCTCTCATGATGAGAAAGTTCACACGCTTGAGCTACAAGATAAACAAGAAGGGTTACAACTTTGACCCCAAAAGAAGGATGTTTCGGTATAGGGAAGATGTCAAGTACAAAACATGCTACAATTGTGGAGAAAAAGGCCACATCTCTCCCGATTGCCCTAAGCCGGACAAGAGAAAGAAGGACAACAAAGGGAAACATCGCCATGATTCAAGCAATGATGAGGAGGATGAGAAGAAGAACAAGAACAAGAAGGTTGGGAAGAAGAAGAGTCATGACAAGAAGACCAAGCTCTTCCCAAAGAAGAAAGGGCACACCAAGAGAAGCTTCTTGGTGGAGAAACAAGAGTGGGTGACCGATGTCTCATCAAGCGAAGATTCAAGTGATGAAG
This sequence comes from Panicum virgatum, assembly GCF_016808335.1. Lineage (NCBI taxonomy): Eukaryota > Viridiplantae > Streptophyta > Magnoliopsida > Poales > Poaceae > Panicum > Panicum virgatum. The sequence goes on along the minus strand of NC_053153.1, from coordinate 44,483,496 downwards.
AAGACATCGTCACCATCGCCCTCACAAATGAAGAACCACCACTACCTCCGCCTCCTATGTACCTCATGGCAAAAGGTAACACCAAGGTATGTGAGGTGGAAAGTGAGGATGATAGTGATGAAGAGCTTGACCCTTATGAATTCACTAACCTCATTAATGAGTATACATCCGTCATCAAGAGGGAAAAGGGCAAAGTCAAGATTCTTGAGAGCACTCATGCCAAGTTAGAGCTTGCCCACTCCGACTTGCTTGGCAAGTACAATGACTTGCTCAAAGAGCACAATGAGTCACTTGTACTCGCTAAGCAAGTTGAAGAGAGCCACAAAAAGCTTAAACAAGAGCATAGAGAGTTGGCTCACAAGTATCAAGAACTTGAATTTGCCTATGAAGCAATTGACCCAAGTCTTGAGAACTTTGCTCATGAAACTATTGAGAAGGTCAATGCTTCTACTTCATGTGATGACCTACTCATTAATGCAAATGCTACTAATGCTTTGCCCGAGCTTGTACCTTCTAGGGAAAAGGAATTGATGGATCAAGTGGCAAGCCTCAAGAGTAGTGTGGAGAAACTCTCAAGAGGAGAATACATCCACAAGGAGATTCTCTTCAACAATGCACGTGACTATGGCAAGAGAGGTCTTGGTTCATTTCCGGAGCCAAACATAGCTACTACTCCTTCTCCGGAGATCAAGATTAGCTTCATCAAGGAAGTTTGTTCATATTGCCAACATTGCCAAGTCACCGGGCACCACACTAGGGAGTGCACTTTACCATCACGTCCTCTTCCTAATTTACCCAAGAATTACTCATCAATGTTTCAAAATAACCATTTTCTCTTGAGTAAAGTGAAGGGCAAGGTGAAGGACAAATTCATTGCCAAACTCACTAAGGAGTCAAAGAAGAAGCTCCCCAAGCAACTTTGGGTCCCAAAAACTCTTGTCACACATGTGCAAGGCCCAAAACTTGTTTGGGTTCCTAAAACTCAAAAGTGAATTCTCATGTGTGTAGGTGAACTACAAAGCCGGTGGAAAACATTGGGTACTTGATAGTGGTTGCTCTCAACACATGACCGGCAATGATAGCATGTTCACCACTCTTGAAGACCCCGGCGATCATGAACATGTCACCTATGGTGATAACTCAAGGGGAAAAGTTTTAGGTTTGGGTAGAATAGCAATTTCTAAAGATTTATCTATTTCTAATGTCTTGTTTGTAGAAGCACTTAGTTTTAATCTCATTTCTATTGCTCAATTGTGTGATCTTGGACTAACGTGTACCTTTGACAAGAATGGTGTTGTAGTAACTCATGAAAAAGACAAGTCATTGGTGTTCACGGGGTTTAGGCATGGCAACATTTACTTGGTGGATTTCTCTTCAAAGCAAACAAGCACCATGACATGCCTCTTCACCAAGTCGTCTCTTGGGTGGCTTTGGCATAGAAGAATTGCTCATATCGGCATGAGCAACCTCAAGAAAGCCCACAAGAGAGGGATGATCACCGGCTTGAAGGACGTTACCTTTGACAAGAACAAATTATGCAAAGCATGTCAAGCCGGGAAGCAAGTTGCAACACATCATCCCATCAAGACGATGTTGTGTACCTCCAAGCCGCTCGAGCTACTTCACATGGATCTCTTTGGTCCAACTACATACAAGAGCATTGGTGGTAACCTCTATTGCCTAGTAATCGTTGATGATTTTTCACGTTACACTTGGGTCATGTTTCTAGGCGATAAGGGTGAAACTCCGGAAATCTTCAAGACATTTGCAAGAAGAGCTCAAAGGGAGTACAACTCCCCAATAGTGAAGATCCGGAGTGATAACGGCACCGAATTCAAGAATATGAAGATTGAAGAATGGTGCGATGAAGAGGGCATCAAGCATGAGTTCTCCGCCACCTACACGCCTCAACAAAATGGAGTGGTGGAAAGAAAAAACAAGACACTCATCACTCTAGCAAGAGCAATGTTGGATGATTATGGCACGTCCGAGAAGTTTTGGGCGGAAGCAATCAATACGGCGTGTCATGCATCCAACCGAGTGTATCCTCACCGACTCCTCAAGAAAACTCCATATGAGCTCATCACCGGGAGGAAACCAAATATATCCTACTTTCGAGTCTTTGGTTGCAAATGCTTCATCTATAAGAAGAAAAGGCTCGGTAAGTTTGAGAGTAGATGTGATGAAGGTTTCTTTCTTGGTTATGCATCAAACTCCAAAGCATATAGAGTATTCAATCAAACCTTCGGGTTAGTTGAAGAAACATGTGATGTGGAGTTTGATGAATCTAATGGCTCCCAAGAGGAGGTTGTTGGCTATGAAAATGTAGGTGATGAGGAGATTGACGAAGCTTTGAAGAAAATGTCCATTGGAGATATCAAGCCGGAAGAGGTGCATGAAGGCAATGATCAAGGGGGAGGACCTTCCTCATCTACACCAAGCACCTCCATGGCACCCCAAGTGGATGAAGATCAAGACAAAGATGATACACAACCTCAAGAAGATGTGCCAACGCCAACACCCCAAGTCCAAGAACAAGAAGAGCAAAGTGTTCCACCACAAGCACAAGTCACCCACGATCCACCCAACAAGCATCCTCGCAAGCACCGCTAGTGAAGCATGGTCGCATCTCCAAGGATCATCCAATTGGTCAAATCATTGGTAGTCCTTCCAAGGGAGTAAGAACTCGCTCCAAGCATGCTTCATTTTGCGAATATTACTCGTTTGTTTCTTGTATTGAACCCACTAGCATAGAGGAAGCGTTTGAGGACTCGGATTGGGTGATGGCCATGCAAGAAGAATTGAACAACTTCACCCGCAATGAAGTTTGGGTCCTCGAAGCTCCTCCGAAAGACAAGAACATCATCGGCACCAAGTGGGTCTTTCGAAACAAGCAAGATGAACATGGGGTGGTGATATGCAACAAAGCAAGACTTGTGGCAAAAGGGTTTTCTCAAGTCGAAGGTTTGGATTTTGGTGAAACTTTTGCTCCGGTCGCAAGACTTGAAGCTATCCGCATCCTTCTTGCTTACTCTTCACATCATAATATTAAGTTATATCAAATGGATGTGAAAAGTGCATTCTTAAATGGCGTAATTAACGAACTTGTTTATGTTGAGAAAACTCCTGGGTTTGAAGATCCGAGGAATCCTAATCATGTTTATAGGTTACACAAGGCACTCTATGGACTCAAACAAGCTCCAAGGGCTTGGTATGAGAGGCTTCGTGACTTCCTAATCACGCAAGGCTTCAAGATCGGGAGGGTGGATACCACTTTGTTCACAAAAGACGTCAACGGGGATCTTTTCATTTGTCAAATTTATGTTGACGATATTATCTTTGGCTCAACTAATGATTTACTAAGCCATGAGTTTGCTACCATGATGTCTAGGGAATTCGAGATGTCCATGATTGGCGAATTGACCTTCTTCTTTTGTTTTCAAGTCAAACAAATGAAGGAAGGGACATTCATCCATCAAGAAAAGTATACTAAAGATATCTTGAAGAAGTTCAAGATGGATGAGTGCAAGCCAATCAAGACACCCATGGCTACCAATGGGCATCTCGACTTGGATGTGGACGGTAAACCGGTTGATCAATCCCTCTATCGTTCTATGATAGGGTCTTTGCTTTACCTTACCGCATCTAGGCCCGATATAATGTTTAGTGTGTGCTTGTGTGCCCGCTTTCAAGCTAACCCAAAGGAGTCACACCTCTCGGATGTGAATAGGATCCTTCGGTATCTCAAGCACACCCCTAGCATAGGCTTGTGGTACCCCAAAGGCGCTAGCTTAGATCTCTTGGGATACTCGGATTCGGATTTTGCCGGAAGCCGTGTGGATCGCAAGAGTACCTCCGGGGGTTGCCACTTGCTTGGGCGTTCTCTAGTTTCTTGGTCGAGTAAGAAGCAAAATTCCGTGGCTTTGTCCACCGCGGAAGCGGAATATATAGCGGCCGGTGCATGTTGTGCCCAAATCCTATATATGAAGCAAACCCTTTTGGACTTTGGTGTGAAACTAGATAGGATACCACTCCTTTGTGACAATGAAAGTGCCATAAAAATTACCAAGAATCCGGTTCAACACTCTCGCACAAAGCACATTGATATTCGCCATCACTTCTTGCGTGATCACGAAGCCAAAGGAGACATATCTCTTCAAGGTGTGAGATCCAAGGAGCAATTGGCGGATATTTTCACAAAACCTTTAGACGAGAGTACTTTTGTAAGGCTTAGGAATGAGCTAAATGTTTTAGGTGCGGCAAACGTCATGTAAGTTGCCATGTCATATAGAAAAATGCATACATATAGGACACTTGTCTAACCATGGTAAGATAGTGATGAGCAAGGGTTTAGCTAGAGGTGGTGGTCCACTTGTTTTCCTCTAGGCTTATAGAAAGGCTCATCATGAGGAAGCTTCCCGTGGGTTCAAACTTGACAAGTAGATCTTAATTTCTTGTTATGCATTTCTTGTCATATAGATGTGCACTTCATGTTTACTTTACTTTCGCATGTGGTTGTAGTTTGCATTATCATTGCATGCGTAAGGGTCACAAAGGAGATCACTTGATGAAAATAAGACTTGTTTCATATATAAGATCTTAATTCATGAAAAGTGAAAAGAGCAAAGTATTAGGTGCGTTATTGCCTAGTGAGTCATGTCATAATGAGTTTGAAGCTCTCTATCTTCAATATTCCTATGACAAGGCTCATACATTTTATTTGGCACTTTGTCTCACTTTGCGGCTTTTCCTTGGTTTCTAAAAGAAAAATATTTAAGCTAGTGTGCTATCCTATTTATTTTGAGGGGTAAAGTCGCCTATGCAAGTCCATTAACTTGAGTTTATTTGAATCTTATAAGTTTATTGGACTTAGCATAGAAGTGTGAGCTGAGAGAAGGTTTTTGGGTCCACCAGTTAAACCGACGCTCAACGGATATATACCCATCGGTTTAACCGGCGTTACTAAAGTGTGTCTCAGCTCAGTCAGTTTCAGGCGTTCAACCGGCATATACAAAAGTGACAGCATCGGATCAACCGGTGAGCGTAACACAGTTTGACCTGCCAATCAACCGGTGATTTCAGCGATCAACCGGCGCTCAGATGCAAATCTGGTGGAGTCTCGGGTCAACTAAGCCGACGCAATCAACCGGCGTTCAAACCCTATGCGTCGGATCGACCGGCGTTAAGAAAATCCGCGGGGTCCACCTGTCATATATCTCTCTTGCCCCCGCGCCGCCGGCTTCACTTCCTCTGTTTCCCCGCGTTCTCCCTTCGCGCCGCCGCCGCCGTTCCACGCCACCGCGCCCTCGCTCACCCATGCTTACGCTGCCGCTCGCCTGCACGTCGCAAGCCCGAGTCGCCGCCGCCGCGCATCCACCTCAGCGCATCCTGCGCCGCTCCGCTCCCGCACCCGCGCCCGCGCCGCCAACACGCCGCCCGTGCGCTGCCGCCACCGTGTGCCTCCACGCCGCCGTCAGGGTCAGAGGCGCCGTCCCTGCACCACACGCCGCCCACGCAGCAGCACGCTTCACCACAGCCGCAGCCGCAGCGCCTTCTCGCTTGCAGGGTGCTCGACGTTTTGCCCGAGCCACTTCTTGCGCTGTTTTCGCGCTGCGTTAGCTTTCCAGCACTCCCGCGCCACGTTCTAGACACCGACAGTCAAGATGGGTCGCGAGAAGAGGAAGGGGAAGGAGGTCGTTGTGGAGAAGCCCGTCCGCAAGCGGACTCGCGCAGAGAGAGAGGCCGAGAGGGCCGAGATGGTGGCCAAGGCCGCTGAGGAGCAGGCGTCAGGCCGCGCTCGCCCGTTTGCGATCAGGGATCCGCCAGCCAGGGGCAGGGGCAGAGGTCGAGGTATGGGCAGAGTCAGAGGTGCCAGGGCCACCAGAGCCATGACTGAGGTAGCAGCAGCAAAGTCAGATCGTTCACTTTCAGTTGCAGAGTCAGATGCAGATACAGAGGCAGAGCAGTCTGAGCAGTCGCAGGGGCAGGGCACACAGGAGTCACCGACTCTACGACGGTCTGGCCGCACTCGGCAGACGTCCCCAGCAGGAGACACTTCGCCAGCGACCGAGCGTCGCACTGGACCGAGGACGCGAGGAGGTCACCAGCCACAGGAGCCTCGCAGGTCCGCAGCAGCAGCAGCAGCTCGTAGAGCCGAGGCCCTAGCGGCCGAGCGCGCAGTGTTCCGTATGGACACTGTTGTGCGTCTGGAGCCAGGTGTGCTGCTCCAGAACTTGACCAAGGCCAATGCGGCGAAGGTCAAGAGGCTCAGGTGGAGTGTTCAGGAGGAGGACTGGTTCCCCGTGACCCGTGACAGCCGGGTCGACCGTAGGTTCTGGACGCTCCTACAGGCCAGTTTCTACGAGACCTACCAGAGGCGGGGCCACAGGATCTTCCTGCACAGAGTGCTTGACTGGGTGTCACTAAGGACAGCTGCAGGGGGAGCAGACGTCAGAGAGCACTTCGCTCACTTCAGGGGTCTACCCAGGTTACTCCAGATTGAGCAGAACAGATATATCGAGGACTGGGTCAGAGTCTTCTATGCCACGGCCTGGATTGCTCCCGAGCGTCGAGCAGTACACTTTGTTTTTGGAGGCCAGGTCTTTGGTTTGTCGAGAGCGACGATAGCAGGGATACTTGGAGTTGACTTGGTTGACGTATCCCTACACGAGATGGTTTACGGAGATGCAGATCCACCGTGCAGAGCCATGATTGGCGGGATTGCACCTTCTCACGTGGCGATCTCTCAGTGTTTCCGCCAGCCGTTCCCTGCCTCCTATGCCAGAGTTCCCAGCCTGCTGACCCCAGAGGCATACGCAGTACACATGGCACTCCGGAGGACTTTGCTACCGAGGAGTGGCTACCTAGAGGGGTTTACAGGACTACTGCAGCTCCTGCTCTCTCGACGACACCGGAGACCACATTCTCGATGTCAGCACTTCTTGGGTCTGCCGATCGTCCGCTTTTCTCGCCACTGCCAGCGACCACACTCTTCCAGGACTCACCATCGACAGTCGCTCTCCCCATCGTTCCACAGACACTACTTTCAGGGGGAGCACGAGAGGAGTCCCTGCTTCCACAGTCGACGTAGCCGGCAGCATCAGCAGTCACGACTTCAGACGTTGACACTTCTTCTGTTGACCCGGTTACGACTTCTACGGATCCTCTCCTAGGCAGTGCTAGCACGAGAGCCTCTACCACAGCTACACCCCCAGTCAGTTCAGATCCAACAGGCAGTACTGACCAGTAGCTCCCGTCTATCACCGAGGGTTCACCGTCCGACGACGATGACGACCCGGACCGCTTCCTTGCCGTGCCACGACAGCCGGATCAGTAGCTCGCCTTTTTTGGTGCTTTGACGCCAAAGGGGGAGAGAGTCAGGGGGAGGGTAGAGTTAGAGAGAGCTCGTAGTTATCAGGACCTTGATGCTTTGTATCACATTTGGTGTTAGTTCATGGATATGTACATTTGTCGCTTGAGTATGTTGTGGTTTGAGACATATCTATGGATTTCGTTTGAGCCGTTGAGCTCTTTGGTCCTTCTTCGAGTTTGCTTGTGTTTATCTTGTTTTTATGTTTTTATCTTTCTCGCACTCTCATTATTTATGTTTGTGTTGTCATCAATCACCAAAAAGGGGGAGATTGTAAGCATCTAGGCCCTCAAGGTATGTTTCGGTGATTAATGACAACCATTGTTGTGACTAATGAGTTTGTGCAGCTTAATAGATCATGATCGCTCATTTGGTCATATGTCAAAAGAGGCCCGTTAATTTCATTATTCAAAAAGGCGATCTCGGTATTCAACTCATATATATGTCAAGACTAAGGATCTTTCTAGTCCTAAGTGTCACAAGGTTGAGAAGGACACTTAGGTTAGTATAGGTTTTATAGTTTTGTAGTGATCGCACTATTAAGAGGGGTTAAGGCCAAGTAACTTGAGCATGGACATGGTCAATCAAAAATGGATGCACACTATGGTCACTCAGGTTCCTAGAAGTTCAAATAAGTGGCTTTCAACTTATATCTCAAGAATATTTGGATTTCATTCAAGACTCAAATCAGAAAAGGCAAAATCAGAAAAAGTCGTTAACACCGGTTTAACCGACGCTCTCCCTTTTATATACGTCGGTTAAACGAAGTCAGCAGAGTCTGGACAAGTCAATACACCGGTTAAACCGACGTGTTTGAATTTAACGTCGGTGCATTAGTCCAGAGTTGGTTTTTCTAGGGTAATTCAAGTTCTATACACCGGTTAAACCGACGCTATTTGAAATGAGACGTCGGTGCAATTGACCAGTGAGATGGTTTTTCCATGGATTTCTGAAGTTGTACTCACCGGTTAAACCGACGATGCTTTTGAGTTAACGTCGGTGCAGTTGTCCAGAGACTTGGTTTTTCAGTTGATCAGTGGACAACTACACTCACCGGTTAAACCGATGATACGTCGGTTAATCTGCCCAAGTTGTAATGGCTAGTTTTCAGAAGGGGCAGTTTACATTCATCGGTTAAACCGACGATGACTATTGGAGGTACGTCGGATTAACCGGCGCTACGCAGTTTTCTGGCAGCTTTTTCTCCAACGGCTCTATCCATGTGAGCTGCCTATATATACCCCTCCAATGGGTCATTTTGCCACTCTTGACACCAGGCAACATCCATACACTCAATACTATAGTCAAGAGCCACCTTGAGCTTCATCTTTCACATACTTGTTCATCCAATCAATCAAGAAGCAAGATTAAGGACTTGAGTAGAGAGAAGCTTGTGTACATCCGTTCTTGGTGATCGGTTCTTGCTCAAGTGAAGGCCTTAGCTTGTTACTCTTGGTGATTGGCATCACCTAGGCGATCTTGGTGATCGAGGTGTTTCCCGCGGAGCTTGCCAAGGATTGTGGGAGCCCGGAGAAGAAGATTGTACGTGGCTTGAGCTCCACCACGCCGGGATGGTGAACGGAGACTCTTAGTGAGCGCCCAAGTCTCGGTGACATGGGAGGTGACAAGACTCTTAGTGAGTGTCACAACGTGGATTAGGGGTGTGTGCCAACACATCGACACCACGGGAAAAAATTCGGTTGTCTCTTGCACTCTCTCTCTTTTCAAGCACTTACTTTCATGCAATCTTTCATGTGCTTGACCTTAGAGATCATAGCTTAGCTCTACCTTGCTTAGTTTCATTTCTTAGTTAGCTTGTGTAGTTTGCTTTGTTTAGCCAGTTGGTGAATTGAGCCTTACTAGCTTTGCATAGGTTAAGGTTGTTTTAACTATCTTAGAAATTTGAAAAAGGCCCAATTCACCCCCCCTCTTGGTCCATCGATCCTTACAACATGGCAGTTGGAGAAAGCGCATGATGATTAAGTTTATTATAAATTACCTTTGGCATGACGCTGATGCTTGCTCGCATATCACAAAGAGTGTGCTTAAAGTGTTGAGCTCCAATGGAACATGTGATGGTGGGGCATCTTGGTTTCTTCTTCTTCTCCAGGAGAGGATTGAGTATAGCTATGCTACACTCATCTGTAAGTTACACGACCTCGGTGGTCGGCAGGACCCTCTTATTGCAAAGGATATATTTGAGATACTTGGCGTACATGGGAACCTTCATAGTATCAAGAAGTGGTATGTTGCCATAAAATTTCTTAGTTACCTCGACGAATTTGCTGAATTGCTCGTCGGCCACCGGCCTCCTTTTCCGCTCTAGAAACGGTAAGGCGGTTGTATCGTGACAGTCCCGTGAAGTTCTAGGGGGTTCCACGGGGTCTTCCTGGGTAGCAATGGTGTTGGATTCTTCGGCCTCCTCCAACACTCCGTCATCAGCATAGGTATCCTTGGCGGTTACGGTCTTCCACTGTGTACTTGCATCCTGCGGAACATGTGGTTTCTATGCGGATTGTCTTGCCCGCACAGCTACCGCATTCACACTTTCTTTCGGGGTCACTTCTGGTTGCCCGAATAGCTTCCCCGTGTCATGGTTAAGGCAGGATGGTATACCTGCATCCTGCGGAAGATGTGGTTTCTGTGCGGATTGTCTTGCCCGCACAGCGACCGCACTCATATTTTCTTTCGGGGTCACTTCTGGTTGCCCTGATAGCTTCCCCGTGTCATGGTTAAGGTAGGATGAGGCCAGCTGAGTTACTTTAGTTTCTATCAATTCATTGAAACTCAACTGATGTTTAATAACAGAGTTAAACCCATCTAGTTGCAAAGCCAAAGACTCAAGAAATTTATCATTAGCAAGAAATTTCTCACTAATGTTGTCATTCATTTGTTTTTGGCCGTACATGAAGTTCTTAAGCGAGGGCTAAAAACTATTATTAAAATTGATACCTTGCTATTGGCCGAAGGGGAGGTCGAGCTTAGAATTCCAACCTTGCTGAGGACGACAGTCCGAGTCATTGAGAGTGTTGTTCCAAATGGAGTTTTCGTCCTCTTGAGTGAGTTGGCAAGATTTACCCGAGTGCCCAGTATTGCCATATTTCTCACATATCATCTGAGGCTCAGTAATCTGGTTGACCTCCTGGTGCAGAGATTCCAGCTTTTCCATGAGAAGATCCATCTTGGCTGCCAGCGCATTGACACTGTCAATTTCATGTATTTCTTTTGCATGGGCCGGCTGCCTAACTTCCTTCCAATTTTGGTTGGAAGCAACCTTGTCGATGAGCATTCTAGCTCATGTAACATCGCGGGAGAGGAATGCTCCTCCCGCTGCTGCGTCCATGTGATCTTGTTATCGCTGGTTCAGGCCATAGAAGAAGTTCTGAATGATAAGCCATTCTTCCATGCCGTGGTGTGGGCATGCTGCAATGTATTCCTGAAGGCGTTCCCAGGCTTCCGGAACTGTCTCGTCCTGGAGTTGTTCAAAACTAGAAATCCTGTTCCGAAGGGCATTGGTTTTGCCCGCCGGAAAGTACTTGACCAGAAAAGCAATGGAGCACGCATCCCAAGTGTTGAATCCTTCCTTGTAGGTGTAAAACAACGTATTTGCTTTCCCAAGCAAAGAGAATGGGAATAGTCAAAGATGAACATTATCCATCATAGTGCCTCTTGGGTTGATTATGCTGCTCACTTCCAGAAAAATCTGTAGATGAGCGTGGGCATCCTCTGATGCCTTTCCGCAGAAGGGACTTGCTTGAATCATGTTGACAAGCCCAATCTTTATCTCAAAGCCATCAGTGCCTTGGTAATTGTTCAGTCCAGTAGGGATATGGCTATTGAACGGGACTGAGAATGGACAGAGTGTCTTCTGAGCCATGGGTATTGAAGCTGATGTTCTCAAACCTTGATACTAGAAAAATTTCTTCTGGTAGGACGACTATGCGTCAAACAATTCACCCAATTCTTTCTGGATCTGAGTTGAAGTGATGTGGAAGATCGGATTTGGTCCTACGCTGCTCTACAGAAATCACAAAGATACCGAGAGCAATGATAATCCCGCTAAATTTAGCGGTGACAAATCAGAAAATTTTATCAAACTATTCAACAATATCTTTAGTCAATTGCCTCCCCAGCAATGGCGCCAGAGATGGTTGTTGGCGCTTGTTACGCTCAATAGAATATGGATTCTGCAAGCGCATAGAATCACCGATGTAGCACTTCACCTTGGAGTATTCTAGGGTATCGTATATTTCCTCAGAGAAGCATTATGGTTAAAGAGTATCAAAGAATCGAATGACAAACTTTACTAGAGATATCAACCGACTAACTTAGTGGAGGTAAGCCGGACATGATAGGATAAGATAATTGCCAACGATGACTGTCTGACACTGGAGACTCTAATCCTTAGAGAGATAAGCAGCTGGGAGGACAACGAGCGAGAAAGACTCCTAAAACACTTCTAAACTATCGAGCTAGTCTTTCTGTTGACACAAATCTCGGTCAACACACGAAAAGGGGCTCTTTGCAGCACCTCCTGTGTGGAGCGGTCAGACCGGTCAGAGGGACCGGTCAGACCGGTCGCTGTGCAGAACGGCGACGATCCTACGAACGCTAGCCCGGGAGGGACCCCATCGGGGCAAGCACATGTAGGGTTGCCCTAGGCTCGGCAGGCCAGCTAGGGCATCCTCAAACGCCATGGAGACGAGAGAAGAACAGCATGTCGAGGTTGGAAAAGTAGGGTAAAGGTAAAGAGATAAAAGATATGTTTTTGATAGATTCGATTGGGTTGTCCCTTCAATCGGCCGTGACCCTTTATATTTATAGGGTGGGGAAGACTTACCCCACAAAAAATCCTGTTTACAGATCTAAATCTATTAAGAACTCTAATTACAGTCGGACTCCTCCTAGACCGGTCAGACCGGTCGGACCCACCGGTCAGACCGGTCGGGCTCCTGCCGGATCAGCTACAGCACCAGACCGGTCAGACTGCTTGGCCTGACCGGTCAGACCGGTTGATGCCAATTTTGGTTGTTAATATATGCCCCCCTGTTTTTTGGTAAAACTTGCTTGCCAAACAACATTCTTCTGAAACAAATTTGTCTAAGGGCGACGATTAACAATGCATTGGCCATATATTCATTAACCATGCCTAAATAGCCGAAATAAGAGAACTAGCAAATGTAACAATTTCTAGTTTAAGACGAGTAAACTATTTCGGCTTTATATTCCTTAGCATGTTTAATAACAAAAGTCTTGAGACGGCCAATGCAGCCGATTATACAAATCATAGCTCCTTGGTAAAGCATAAAACTGATAGTCATATTATGACAGCCAAGGATTATGATCAAACCACAGATTAAACACACCTGAATATGCAGTCCATGGTGCGTGCATCGACGGGATAAATGATGAAGTCCAATAAGATTATCGATGATGCTTTCTTGATCTTGGTGGTGAAGAACTCCTTCTTCGTTTGCCTTCCAATTGATTGCTTTGTTTTTTTACAGATATCTTCTTGTATTTATCCAGAAGCTCCTCAAAGGTCGGCTTGATCCTATTTTTTACACCACCAGACTTCCCAGGTTCAAACTGGTCAGACCGGTCTGACGAACCGGTCAGACCAGTCCTGTCAGAACCGAACTTGAACATTGTTCAGCTATATCATTTGAAGTATGGTCTCCATTGGGGATAATCTGAGCAACGGAACTAGCCGATGTTTCTTCAACGGTCAGCTTTTCTTTATCTTGTGTCAAATCTGAATTTTTATTCAATCACCCATCTTTTTTGACACGATAAACTTGCTTGATCACCATGTGTTTCTTTTTCTGCACAAGCCGATTTTTTGGATCAAAACGGCCATTATTTGTAGGTGATGGCTTACTAATTGCCGGCTCCCTATAGGTAATATAATTTGGGCACAAATATGTAGGAAGAGACGGCATATAGGAATTAAAATACCATGACGGATAAAAATAAGACATGCTATAATAAGACCCGTATGGCATATGTGTAGACGACCTATGTGATGAAAACGGCACTGAATTAGAAAAATTATTCGGCTGCCGATTCCGATCATGGAATTGTTGTCTTGGAGTAGATCTTGGGTGTTTTGGATATTTTAGCCGACTAGCATCATTATTTTGTTTTCTGGATTTAGCCGGAAGATCTCCAAGAAAGGGCTTCGGCTTTTCCTTTTGATGCTTGTGATGGCCTTTGGATTCAACAGTTTTCCAAACACCAATCTCGGGTTTTTTGGGCTTAACCATCTTAGGTTTTGATTTATTCTGCAAAACTCTAGATGAGCCGGTGAGACCGGTCTTAAGACCGGTCAGACCGGTTGCAGTGCAACCAGCAACTTTGCCTTTGTTTTGTTGCCCCTCGAGCGTTGAAGTACTAGATTTAGTCTCTGTGCTCTTGCAAGGGGAATTTGGTTCTACAATTTCGGCTTGAGACGGCCGAACTGTATCTTGACCAACAACATCACAAATAGGCAAATCTTTGCAAGGATTATTAGTCGGCTTTTCAATAACCGACTTTTGAACAATAGGAGCTTGAATTGAACTATTTTCTTTATCAATAAAATCTTTAACAATACCGGATACAAAATCAGGTAAATTACCTGAAGATTGCATCTTCATCAATATGTCAATGGGGGATGGTATTTGCCGCTCCTTTATCACTTTGACTCCTTGTTCACGTGCCGCCATATTGCTAAGGTTTGACAAATTGGCTACGATAACTTGATTTTCTTTCCCAGCGGAGTCGCCAATTTGTGTTGACGCAAATCTCGGTCAACACACGAACGCACTAGATCGCGCGGTGCGAAGATGGGCTCCTTGCAGCACCTCCTGCGTGGAGCGGTCAGACCGGTCAGAGGGACCAGTCAGACCGGTCGCCGTGCAGAACGGCGACGATCCTACGGACGCTAGCCCGAGAGGGACCCCGTCGGGGCAAGCGCATGTAGGGTTGCCCTATTCTCGGCAGGTTAGGTAGGGCGTCCTCAAACGCCATGGAGACGAGAGAAGAATAGCATGTCGAGGTTGGAAAAGTAGGGTAAAGGTAAAGAGATAAAAGATATGTTTTTGATAGATTCGATTGGGTTGTCCCTTCAATCGGCCGTGACCCTTTATATTTATAGGATGTGGAAGACTTACCCCGCAAGAAATCATGTTTACAGATCTAAATCTATTAAGAACTTTAATTACAGTCGGACTCCTCCTAGACCGGTCAGACCGGTCGGACCCACTAGTCAGACCGGTCGGACCCACTGGTCAGACCGGTCGGGCTCCTGCCGGATCAGTTACAGCACCAGACCGGTCAGACCGCTTGGCCTGACCGGTCAGACCGGTTGATGCCAATTTTAGCTGTCAACACTTTCTAGACTAAACCTTATTTCTAACTAAGGGAGTAACACTACGAGAATAAAGATGTTGTCGAGAGGGCTGCTGGCCGGCGGCCGCACTGCAACTACCGCAGCGGAGGACGGGAGGACGAGCTGCTTATATGTTCTCAGCGTTCAGCCAGAGTTCGCGTACTCAGGCGACTCCGTGCTCGCATCGATGATTGGCAGGACCGTGACATAATTTGGAGGGCACGGCTAAAAGCAATTAGCCAATCTTCCAATCACATCCGCAGACCACAGGCTATAGGGAGACACGGGCTAAAGATACTTTAATATACTTCCAGACTTTTCACTACAATAATTACGTTTCAGCAGTTAGGTGTATGTATGTTTTTTGAATCTTTGATAATTTAGTTTGAATTTTTTTCACGGGCTACACAACCAATCTCTCTCTCTCTGTATATACCTCTAAAGCAAACAGAATTTTATTAACAATCGATTTTTTATCTGTCGTAGGACATGTGATCCACCTCTTAGGTATACAAATCCGTCAAAGATTTCATCCGCACTGTCCGCCCTCCTTCATGTTGCTCCAAAACTGCTTCCCTCACATCCTTCTCACCGTCGAAACCCCATTATTTGAGACATTGCGGACCTTCCTACTCCACGGTCCGTAGTTACTACTTGGTGTGTTGTTCCCTCAATGTACTATATGGATGCATGCATACCTCCTTTGTGAGGCGTGACTGCAATAGAATGAACAGGATTCCATATTTTGAAATCATTAATGCAGATTCCATACTACAATAAACTTGAAAACCTGACCTAGATTCGGTAGAAGGAACATTATTTTTCTAATCTACATATGAAGATATAATAATTTTGTAATATTCCGATTTGGTTCATTGAAAAGCATGAAATCAGATTGAAACACTGATATAGTCAAATCGATTTTATTTTGAAAGAACACCGTAACTTTATCTCTTGCATAGTTTATCCGCTAGCAGAAATCAGTCAGCAGTCGCCGCTCCAAGTCCGAGGCAACCCGTCACCATACCATCCCTACAGCTGCTCATTTGGGAGTGAACAACCAGGACTCTGTTGGCCACGAGCCTGGGTGTGTGCTAGCGCCGCCGGCAACCTCGCTCATGTACGTGTCTAACGTACGGCCGGACAAGGGAGCCTGGGTGCGGAGAAGCCGCGACCTCCTGCGCCGGCGCCGGCGGTGACCTCACCGATGTTCGTGCCCCACGACCAAACAAGGAAGCCTCGGCGCGTGGAGAAGTTGCGGTCTCCTGCGCCGGCGCCGGCGCCAGCGGCAACCTCGCCCATGTTTGTGCCCCATGGCCGGACAAGGGCGCCTGGGAGTGCGGAGAAGCCACGACCTCCTATGCCGGCGGCGTCGGCAAGGCAACCTCGTCCATGAACATGTTCATGTCCCCACCGCCGGATAAAAGGGTGCCTCTTCTCTGCTCTACACTCGTCAAACAGAGTTACGTTCGGTTAGTGGGTTGCATAACTTGACTTATTGGTCAATTGTTCCTTTTTGTTCTCTCTTCGACTCTTCCCGTTGGTCGAGTCCTAGGCCCTGTTTGGATTCGCGTTTCTTGAGTTGGCGACGGCGTTTGAGCGGGATAAGCGGAATAATCCCGCCGAACGCTCCGCGGCGAACGCGCGACTCACAGTCGCCCGCGTTGTGCAGTGGGCAAAAATGAATTGGAGCCCCGCGATTTGGAAAAGCGGCCGTGGAGCTGCGTTCGAGTAAACGCGACGCGCGTTCCTGGCTCGCGGAGCCAAACAGGCCCCTAGTCTTGTTCATGCAGCACGGGATCGGAGACGGCGTCGGAAGCAGAGCCGCACGAACAAAAGACACAGGGTGTGACTCGAGGTGAAGTCGGAGGCACGCGGGAAGAGGATAATATGTTTGGACCCATGCATCAATGATAGATGACGGAACAAAAGTCAAAGTACCGTAGAAACGGTCCGCTTTTTAGAAATAGAAAAAGATAGTTATCAGGAACCTAGAGCTTACTTCGGAGGTTGGAAGAGGAAGAACTTTAGAAAGGAATGAGAAGAGAGTCCAACAGCAACCTGCAACTACTGCTATGAAAACACCCGAACGTGGTGAACTACGAGGGACGGACAGGGCTGTCACCACCTGCCGCCTACCACAACGGTACCGTGGGTTGGAACACACTTTCTAGCTAACACTGAGCTCAGACACCATATCTGCTCTCGGTGTTAGGATTTCTCTTGTAGCGAACAAGAGAAATCACCCTCAACCTAGAAAACTAACTTGAGCCTCCCTAGTCCGGGCGAGAAAACCCGTAAGGTAATATCCCAATAAACAAGATAGGTACAAAGTCTAAGCTAAATGAATTACTTCTGCACACAAGTCAGATAACTTGGAAAGATAAATAAATGCGGAAGATAAAGCTGACTCGAAAAGATAAAGAAGATAACTTATATTGATAAATGTCAAAGGAAAAGATACAAGAGCTTATACCAGACTTCCGATGACGACTCCGAAATTCTGAGACAAGCTCGACTCGACTCTAACTCCCAGACTATCTAATCTACTGTAACATCCCGAAAATTACCCAAAATAAATCGTGCGCTAAAATTTTGCTTCGTCGTTGAGCTCGAGATCCCTCCTTGAAACCCTAACCCCAGTTTTCCGGAATCCTCCCTGTTCCGCCGGATCTCCCGATTCCCCAAAGACCCGACACCCGTATCCGACACCCTGTTTCCCCTCGACCTGCGCGTCGCGCTCTCGCGCGCCCGGACGCCAAGCGTGGCCGACCGGCTCCGCGATCAGCGCCGTGATCCCGGCGCGGATCCCTCCCTCCCTCTTCTTTTTTTTCCTTCTCTTTTCCCTCCTTTTCTTTTTCTTTTTCTTTTTTTCCATTTTTCTTCTCTTCTCTTTTCCTTTCCTCCTTTTCTTTCTTTTCCTCTCCCCTCTTCTTCCTCCCTCTCCTCCCTCCTTCCCGAACGCGGCAGAGCACCGGCCCGGCCCCCCCTTTCCCTGCTCCGCACGGCTCGGCCGCGCCACCACCCCCCCTCGCCCCTGCTCCCTCCCTGGGCCGCTCCCCGCTCCGGCCGCGCAGCGCGCCTGGCCGGCCCGGTCCTCCTTCCCACGCGGCCGAGCCGCTTCAGCGCCGCCGCGACGTCGTGCGCACGCGCACGCACGCGGACGCGCCACCAGCGCGCCCTGCTCCGCACGCCCGGCCCCGACCGCTCGCCACGCGTGCCCGCACACCCCGCCTGTCCGAGCGCGCCCACACCACGCGCACGCGGCCGCGCCGCGACCAGAGCGCCCGCACACGCCACGCCCTGCCTCCTATCCCGTGCGCGCGCTCACCGCCACGACCACCGTTGACGCTGTACAGGCGGCGGCGACCTCGGCACAGTGACGCCTGCAGCAGTCGCCGCCTGCCTGAGGCGTCACGTCGCCTCGCCGAGCCCCGACCGCCGTTGACGCCGGCCCCCACCGCCATTATTTCGGCCGCCGGCCTCCGCCGCATCCCGCCAAGCCGCTGTCGCCTCTCCACGGCTATAAAAGCCGCCCCACCGGCGCCGCACCATCGCACTCAAACCTCCCTGGCCACCACCGCCCCCCCCTCCCCAGCGCTAGCGCCGCCGCCCCGCTTCAGTAGCGCCGCCGCCGCCGGCCCGCGTCGCCCCGCCTCTGAGCGCCGCCCCGGCACAAGGTGAGGACGGGAATCAACCCCGCAGGGCCCCCACCTCCTTTCCCCTCTACCCCGGGCCGCCGTCGAGGCCCAGGGCGGCCGAATCGGCCGCCGCCGGCGCGCCCCTACCCCTCCCCTGTTCTGCGTCGGGGGGGAGGAGGAAGAAAGGGCGTTTTTGCCCATAACCCCCTCCACTTTTCTTTAATCAGTAAAGAGAATCCCGCCCTTTTAAGCCCTTTTGCAATTAAACCCTTACCCTTTGTTATATTTCCAAAACAAACCCCCCACCTTATAAACTTAATTACAAATAAAACCCTGACCCTTTTTAATTAACCCAAGAAACATCTAAAATATAAACCAAGCCCCTGCCTACTTAATCTTAATTACAATTAGGTCCCTGGACCCCTGTTTAGGGCCTAAACGCTCCCCTGACCTATCATTTTATGTGCCTAACGACCCCGGTTTAACCTAAAATTTTACCCCGCCTCTCCTAGCTCAGTTGTGGCCATACCATTCAGAAACCATTCAAAGATAACAATCTATGCTCTATATTTCATGTGTTCCCGTTTCGAGCTCGACGACAAATCTTTGTTTTGATTGAATGTTTGTTTGTGTGCGCTGTAGACCACGGAGTGAACGAAGGAGAACCCGTTGACGAGCAGTGCTGTGAGCAGGTGGACGAGGACCCGTTCCGCGACCCCGAGCCCGAAGGACAGGACTTCCCCGAAGGCTTTGAAGACGGCAAGTTCAATCCCATCCTTTGATGCATGTTTCTGTCCTAGTTTTTATAAACACAACCCAATGGCCTGTTTTATAAAGTCGCATATGTTTTACTTGCATGAAAACACGGTTGGATAGCCACCCCTTGATTTGTGATGACCATTCCTTGACCACCTAGATTAATGTCTAATTTTGCTTGGACGTTAATCGATATTAGAACGCTTAGGACTTTACTCTTAATATGATTTATTTGATAAAGAAAATGTGTGCGTGTGGGAAGGGATAAAATGTGGATTTTGAAAGATGAGTATGGACGAGATGGACGGCATTTCTGTGTGATTTGCCGATTGGTGTGCTTGTGCCTGTGTGGCAGAGCAAGGAGGGAGATATCCATCTTGTCGTGTCTAAGGACCGAGTTGGTGTGTCATCTCACCTAACTCCATTATCGTGCAAACCACTCGACCGTTGAATGGGCAACGGCGTAGCATAAATCCCACTAGTTGGTGTGGTAGCCATCAGGAGAGCTGAGAGCAACGGGTAACTAAGGAAAAGGGATAAGCCCCGAGTGACTTATGCCCGGTTATACCTAAGTGAACGGTCAATGACCCCTTGGTGCATCCCGTGATGGCTAGTCAGGCTTAGCTATGGTGGGTAATGGCTATGTTGGGATCTACACCGACACGACGGTGTTCGAGTTGTGGTATCCTACTTGTGGGTAAAGTTGCACACCTCTGCAGAGTTAAGAATCTATTCGAATAGTCCGGGCCCACGGTATTGGGCGAGTTATGGTGTGGTCACATAACTAGTGTTTCTTTGGGAAGGGCTGGTGTGAGTTGTTTTGGAATTGGTTCCGGCAGTTGTGCCGTGTGCTACGACGGACGGGGAGTCCGGTAGCAGTTTTAAAACCTGAACTCTGTGTTACTGCAAAAACTGATTTCTAAAAGGTTTTTCATAAAATAAACCCCTGCATAACATGTCGTTTTTCTGCAAATTAAACCGTAACCTTATCCTTGATTTACCTATGCATATTATTCTGTTATAACCCCCTCCGTGGGTGTGGTTGGACTTGCTGAGTACGTTTGTACTCACCCCACTCTTACTTTTTACAGAAGAAGACCCGGACTTCGTACCAGACGACGCCGAGTAGGGTTATCGTTCTACACCCAACCTTGCCTGTGGAACCGGCCCTGTTGAGATGCCTCCGCTGTCGCAGTACTCTGAGCCCGTAGTAGACCCTTGTGGTTCGCGGTCTGGTGTTATGTCGTAGCCTGGTTAATTATTATTATCATATGTATCGAGTGTCCGCCAAGGTTTGTAAGGTTTTGAACCATCTGATGTAATAAATGTGGCATCAGCCTCCTGGGACTGATGTTTTGTATCACATTTAAGTCTTCTCTTATGAGGGGACGCTTCAGGTGATATCAGAGCCGTAGGTTGGCCGTAGGACGTGACCCTAGGAGCGAAACCCGTTTTCAGGACCAATCACCTCAGGACTTTTCTATCCTTAATCCTTTCCTCACACAAACACTTACCCTTGGTTCTTGCCCTGTTCCAGATGGCTGACGATGGATGGATCGGCAGAATCTGTTTCGCAGAGCCCGGCCTTCCTAAGTTGTTGATACTCAGCCTGGAACGCATTGGAGTTGTGGATCCGCCAGAGTTTCTTTACCGGGAGTACGACTCCAAGGGCACTCTTCGGTGTGACCTGATGATCTTCATAGCAAGAAGCACCCGCTACCCTGATGTGGACCCTTGGTTCATCTCCACCACTGGATTCCGTTTCCCGGATACCTATCGGAAAGCCGCCCGTAAGGCCTTGCGACGGCTCCGAATGATCTACAGGCATCACCTCCAGCGGACTCCTATGGGATTTTTCCCGCCGACTGAAGGAAGAGGACGCACATGGATTGCCAGGATGAGAGGACTTGGAAGAGAAGAAGAAGACCTGGAAGACACGGTCTCTCACCTATCCATCTATCTCACCGGCCTGGATGAGCTCTATCGCGAGCAAGCAGCACAACTGAAACAGCAGGTCCACAGAGCAGAAAAAGCAACCCAGGAGATGGAGGAACAACGGTCGAGGACTTTCCATGCCGAGTATTCCCTAGCCGCCCTCCAAGTCCAAATGGATGAAAAAGAGGAAGAACTGGAAGAACAGCGAGCAAGAGCCACACGCGCCGAGGACTCGCTAGCCGCTCTCCAAGCTCGGATGCGGAGGTACGAGGCTCGCTGGGGAATAGGAGGATGGATAGAAGAAGACGCAGAAGAAGAACCCGAAGAGGCTCAATGGGATGTAGGCATTCAGGCCGAAGAGAAAGAGCCCATGGAAACCCATTGGGATGTTGGAACTCAAACTGAAGAAGAAGAACCTGAAGAGACCCACTGGGATAAAGGAACTCAGACCGAGGATGACATGATGGATCAGTATCTCCCACTGAAGAAACGCCCTCTTAGGATCGAGGAAGAGTCTCCATGATAGGAGTTGTCTCCAAGCTAGAACCTTTGCTAATAATCATGTACCCATGAAGTTGTACCCCCCATGATGCCATAAATAAAAATCATCTACCCCTTTGTGTACCTCAAATAATTGTGCAAGTTTTTCACCATATCTTTATTTTCAGATAGCTGAGGAAGGATGGACCCAGGGCGACTGCCAAGCTGCACCTGGCTTCCCCAGCCTCTTGATCAACGCCCTGGAGAGCCTTGGCGTCACGGAACGCCCAAGGTACTACAGCAGAGAGTACGAGCATCATGGCACTCTCCGCTGCAGGGTGATCCTAGTCGTCGCCAGAAGTGACCGCTACCCCCGACATCCTGTCATGGCGAGTGACTGCTACAGGGTTTAGGCACTAGGACACCTATCCCCTAGCCGTCAGAAAAGCACTTCGTTATCTGTGCCGGATTTTCGAAGGACACCTCACCCCCACACCAATGAGGTTCTTCCCACCAGCCATCAGGACACCAGTTTGGGAAGCTCGAATGAGAAGCCTGGAACGGCGCCGTCATGAAGAAGTCCTCCTGTACCAAGTAGCTACCTACCTAGCCTCTTTGGATCAGCTCTTTGACGAGCAAGCCAACTTGCTGAGGGAACAGACCCATCGAGCTGAGCAAGCAGAGCTCGCACTAAGACTGCAGCAGATCCGAGCAGTCCAAGCCGAGGCCAGAGCCGCAGCAGCGGTCAACAGTGAAGCAGTTGCTCAGGAGAGCCTCAGGCAAGCCCGAGACCGGCGTATGCAAGAATGGGCTAGTAGTGGAACCCCAGTCCCGGCAATAGGAGAAGACCATGTTCTGCTCGGAACGCCTGTCATAGGATGGGGACCACTCGTTAGAAACCCACTAGCCCCACCCGAGAATCCTGGAAGGTCTACGGCCACCGCCGCAAGAGAAGCCGCAACGCAACCCCGGGAAAACGGAGGTCTAGAGGATGGCGAACCGGGACCACTCATTTCCCCAGAGGTCGTGAGTTCCCTTCTGAGGGAGGAACCCACTCAAGCCGATGAGTTTGCCTAAAGTGATAGCGACCGTCAAGGGATGAAGCCGTGTGGTCCGACGAAGATCTGTGCCCCTTTTCTTTTGAAGTTGTGTACCCGGACGTGTAGTACGCGTTCTAGTCGTGACCCCTTGTTGTACTACCCTTGCTGAATAAAGTTGCTTGTGCTTGTTGTTTGTGATGATTGCTTGTTGATTGTGTGCTTGCCGGCAGTAAATAGATACTGCCTTTTCAAAAATACGACTTAACCAACTTAAACATCACCTAATCTTAGTCCCAATCCACTCGTTCTGCAGATGGTTTCCCGAAGCATCACAAGGGCCTCCCGAGTCAGGGACCCTGCAGCCGCTGATGCAGGAGTACACCCTGACGGGCAAAACCATCCTCAGGAAGAACAAGAAGTGAGTCAGGGCAGAGGAGAAAATCATGGTGCCCAGCTGCCACCACCACCACCACCACCTTTCGTGGACCTGGCACAAGTAATCCATAACCAGACTCTCATACTGGAGACACTGGCCAATGCTCTAGTGAACAGGCAGCCACGAGAGCAGACCTTTAATGACAAGCTGACAGCCTTTCTGAGGGCCAAGCCACCCACTTTTGCCGGATCCAGCAACCCCTTGGATGCAGATGACTGGCTCCGCGTGATCCAGAGGAAGCTCGAGCCATTTGGGTGCCAGGATCGTGATAAAGTTCTTCTGGCAGCACATCAACTCACCGGGACTGCCTTAGCCTGGTGGGAGAATTACTGCGCTGCCGCCAGAGATGCCTCCACCATCACCTGGAATGAATTCGTGAGGGAATTCCGCCGTTACCACATCCCCTCGGCCACCATGAAGCGCAAGGCGGATGAATTCCGCGCACTTCAGCAGGGGAATATGTCGGTGGAAGAATATACTCACCAGTTTATGGAGCTGTCTCGATATGCGCCAGATGAAGTGAACGATGACGAGAAGAAGCAGGACATGTTCAAGAAGGGACTAAACCCAGAACTCAGGACCCTGCTCACCCCTCAGATCTATCCTGATTTCAACACCTTGATGAACAAGGCAATCCTCACCGAGAAGGCTAAGATTGATGAAAGGAAAGAGAACAAACGCAAGTTTCTGGAGAGTAAGTCTCGCCAGCAGGATCATTTTCAGAAGACCAGAAGTCTCAGCTACAACGCACCAAGGTCCCAAGCCCCAATGCAGTACAAAACTCAGTCTCAAGTGATAGGACCACGGGCCCCTAACACACAGCCCAGAAGCCAGAACACCATGAGGGCCTCACAGAATAATGCGAGCCAGGTCACCAACAACAACAGCAACGTGAGAGCCTGCTTCAACTGCCGTGAGACGGGTCACTTCATCGCCGACTGCCCCTATGCCAAGAACAAGCCTGCTACTTCGGCTTTCTCCAACACAGTGAACGGACCCAAGCCAGTTCTGACCGGTGCCAACCGAGTGCCCCTCCGTGGCAACAGCAACAACAACAACAACCAGCAGAGGCAACCTCAGCAGTCTTTTGGACGAGCCCGTGTCAACCACATCGACGCACAGGAAGCTCAAGGAGCCCAGGGCGTAGTACTCGGTGAGTACCTAGTCAGCTCAACTCTTGCAACAGTACTGTTTGATTCTGGAGCATCACACTCATTCATATCCTCGAGCTTTGTGGAAAAACATAAAATACCTACGGTACTACTAAAAACACCCCTAATAACCGGACGCCCGGAGGAGACATCAGGTGTCAACTGGGTTGTCTACGGGTAAGGATCAATTTAAGTGGGGTAGAGTTTTTAGCAGACCTAGTAGTACTTAAGTCAGAAGGGATAGATGTGATCCTCGGAATGGACTGGCTAAGCAAACACAATGGCCTCATAGGTTGTACGGACAAGGTAGTACATCTGACAAACCCAGAGGGAGTCCGAGTGACCTGTCACACCCGGGAAAGCGGAGCAAACCCGATGATATTCAGTATGGAAGCCAAGAACTTGGATGAAGTCCCTGTAGTGAATGAGTACCCCGATGTCTTTCCCGAAGAACTTCCCGGTATGCCACCAGATAGGGACGTAGAATTTGTCATTGATCTTGTTCCTGGAACCGCCCCCATAGCCAAGAGACCGTATAGGATGGCAGCCTCCGAGTTGGCAGAATTAAAGAAACAACTAGAGGAACTACAACGGATTGGCTTTATCAGGCCAAGTTCGTCACCTTGGGGAGCCCCGGTTCTATTCGTCAAGAAGAAGGACGGAAGTATGAGGTTGTGTGTAGACTACCGGGCATTAAACGAAGTCACTATCAAAAATAAGTACCCCCTTCCCAGGATCGATGATCTCTTTGATTAGTTAAAAGGAGCCAAGTACTTTTCCAAGATTGACCTAAGGTCCGGATATTTTCAGCTCAAGATTAGGGAAAGCGACATCCCGAAGACAGCCTTTGTCACCCGATACGGACAGTTTGAGTTCACAGTGATGTCTTTCGGACTGACAAATGCACCGGCCTATTTCATGAACCTCATGAACAAAGTGTTTATGGACGAGCTAGATAAGTTTGTCGTAGTTTTCATTGACGACATACTTATTTACTCAAAGAGTATTCAGGAGTACGAGCAACACCTGAGGGTAGTTCTAGAGAAGCTGAGAATGCATAGGTTATACGCCAAATTCAGCAAGTGCGAGTTCTGGCTGGAGAAAGTAGCCTTCCTTGGTCATATTTTGACCGCAGAAGGAGTGGCAGTAGACCCCGAGAAGGTCGAAGCAGTATCCAACTGGCAGCAACCAACCAATGTCAGTGAGATCAGGAGTTTCCTCGGATTAGCTGGGTATTATCGGAGATTCATTGAAGGGTTTTCTAAAATAGCCCGGCCCATGACAGAGCTGCTCAAGAAAGAAAAGAAGTTCACCTGGACGGAGTCGTGCGAAAGGAGCTTCCAGGAGTTGAAGCGAAGATTGACGACAGCCCCAGTGCTAACCCTGCCGGATATTCATCGGGATTTCGTCATCTATTGTGATGCGTCCCGACAAGGATTGGGTTGTGTACTGATGCAAGATGGGAAAGTCGTTGCATATGCTTCCCGTCAGCTCAGGACTCATGAGCAAAATTACCCGACCCATGACCTAGAACTTGCAGCCGTAGTGCACGCACTTAAGATCTGGAGGCATTATTTGATTGGAAATAAGTGTGAAATCTTCACCGACCATAAAAGTCTGAAGTATATCTTCACCCAGCCGGACTTGAACTTGAGGCAAAGAAGATGGCTAGAATTAGTCAAAGATTATAATTTGGAAATTCATTATCACCCAGGGAAAGCAAATGTAGTAGCTGATGCTCTAAGTCGGAAGTCTTACGGGCCTAAGAATGACCATTTACAAGAAGAAATGGCACGATTAAATGTGCACATTGTCCCTCGAGGCTCCAGCCAAGTGCTGAACGTTCAATCCACTCTGGAGGAAAGAATCAGGAAAGCCCAAAGATCGGACAAAGGACTGATGGAAATCCGGAGGCAAACCGGAGAAAATAAGGCCCCAGACTTTCGAGTTGATAATAAGGGAATGTTGTGGTATAAAGACAGAATTTGTGTGCCCCAGAAAGGAGATTTCAGGCAGATGATCATGGATGAAGCCCATAACTCGGCCTACTCAATTCACCCAGGATCCACCAAAATGTACATGGACATAAAACAGAAGTATTGGTGGAATGGGATGAAGGCAGATATTGCACGATTTGTCGCCCGTTGTGATACTTGCCAGAGAATCAAAGCTGAACACCAGAAGCCGGCAGGATTACTGCAACCCCTACCCATCCCGGTGTGGAAATGGGATGAAGTAGGAATGGACTTTGTGGTGGGCTTGCCCAGAACCCAGAAAGGACATGACTCCATATGGGTAATAGTGGATCGCCTTACTAAATCAGCTCACTTCATACCCGTACGGACCAACTATGACGGGGAGAAGCTAGCTAAGCTCTATATAGAGAACATAGTGAAATTGCATGGTGTGCCCAGCCGAATCGTCTCAGATAGAGGAACCCAGTTCACCTCTAGATTTTGGAAAAGTTTGCATAAAGCTATGGGCACCAACCTAGACTTTAGCTCCGCTTATCACCCACAGACAGATGGTCAGACAGAAAGGGTGAATCAGATCATGGAGGATATGCTGAGAGCATGTGTCCTCACTTATGGCAAGGATTGGGAGCAGAGTCTACCCTACGCCGAGTTCTCATACAACAACGGGTACCAAGCAAGCTTGGGCATGTCACCGTTTGAAGCTCTCTATGGAAGAAAATGCAGAACCCCTCTGATGTGGTCAGAAGTTGGAGAACGTGCCCTAGTCGGCCCCGCACTCATAAAAGAAGCCGAAGAAAGAGTCGCCGAGATTCGAGAAAAGCTAAAAGCAGCCCAGTCCCGACAAAAGAGCTATGCGGACAAGAAAAGACGGGAAATAAGTTTCAACCCAGGAGATTTCGTGTATCTCAAGGTATCGCCTATTCGAGGAACCCGAAGATTCCAAGTACAAGGAAAATTGGCCCCTCGGTATATTGGACCATACCGAGTTTTGAAGAAAGTTGGGGCGGTAGCATACCGTTTGGAGCTACCAGAAGAAATGTCGGATATCCACCCAGTATTCCATGTCTCGCAGTTGAGAAGGTGTTTGAGGATACCCGAAGTAGAGCATGTGCCGGTTGAAACGATAGATCTGCAGCCAGACCTGCGATATCAGGAAATACCGGTGAAGATCCTAGACACCGTCACCAGGAGGACCAGAAACTCCGAAGTACGAATTTGCAGAGTTCAGTGGAGCAGACACGGAGTAAAAGAAGCTACGTGGGAACGCGAAGATGCTCTGAAGAAGGAATTTCCCCACCTGTTTAGGAACCAGTCGATTCTCGAGGACGAGATTCATTTTAAGTGGGGTAGGTTTGTAACATCCCGAAAATTACCCAAAATAAATCGTGCGCTAAAATTTTGCTTCGTCGTTGAGCTCGAGATCCCTCCTTGAAACCCTAACCCCAGTTTTCCGGAATCCTCCCTGTTCCGCCGGATCTCCCGATTCCCCAAAGACCCGACACCCGTATCCGACACCCTGTTTCCCCTCGACCTGCGCGTCGCGCTCTCGCGCGCCCGGACGCCAAGCGTGGCCGACCGGCTCCGCGATCAGCGCCGTGATCCCGGCGCGGATCCCTCCCTCCCTCTTCTTTTTTTTCCTTCTCTTTTCCCTCCTTTTCTTTTTCTTTTTCTTTTTTTCCATTTTTCTTCTCTTCTCTTTTCCTTTCCTCCTTTTCTTTCTTTTCCTCTCCCCTCTCCTTCCTCCCTCTCCTCCCTCCTTCCCGAACGCGGCAGAGCACCGGCCCGGCCCCCCCTTTCCCTGCTCCGCACGGCTCGGCCGCGCCACCACCCCCCCTCGCCCCTGCTCCCTCCCTGGGCCGCTCCCCGCTCCGGCCGCGCAGCGCGCCTGGCCGGCCCGGTCCTCCTTCCCACGCGGCCGAGCCGCTTCAGCGCCGCCGCGACGTCGTGCGCACGCGCACGCGCACGCACGCGGACGCGCCACCAGCGCGCCCTGCTCCGCACGCCCGGCCCCGACCGCTCGCCACGCGTGCCCGCACACCCCGCCTGACCGAGCGCGCCTACACCACGCGCACGTGGCCGCGCCGCGACCAGAGCGCCCGCACACGCCACGCCCTGCCTCCTATCCCGTGCGCGCGCTCACCGCCACGACCACCGTTGACGCCGTACAGGCGGCGGCGACCTCGGCACAGTGACGCCTGCAGCGGTCGCCGCCTGCCTGAGGCGTCACGTCGCCTCGCCGAGCCCCGACCGCCGTTGACGCCGGCCCCCACCGCCATTATTTCGGCCGCCGGCCTCCGCCGCATCCCGCCAAGCCGCCGTCGCCTCTCCACGGCTATAAAAGCCTCCCCACCGGCGCCGCACCATCGCACTCAAACCTCCCTGGCCACCACCGCCCCCCCTCCCCAGCGCTAGCGCTGCCGCCCCGCTTCAGTAGCGCCGCCGCCGCCGGCCCGCGTCACCCCGCCTCTGAGCGCCGCCCCAGCACAAGGTGAGGCCGGGAATCAACCCCGCAGGGCCCCCACCTCCTTTCCCCTCTACCCCGGGCCGCCGTCGAGGCCCAGGGCGGCCGAATCGGCCGCCGCCGGCGCGCCCCTACCCCTCCCCTGTTCTGCGTCGGGGGGGAGGAGGAAGAAAGGGCGTTTTTGCCCATAACCCCCTCCACTTTTCTTTAATCAGTAAAGAGAATCCCGCCCTTTTAAGCCCTTTTGCAATTAAACCCTTACCCTTTGTTATGTTTCCAAAACAAACCCCCCACCTTATAAACTTAATTACAAATAAAACCCTGACCCTTTTTAATTAATCCAAGAAACTTCTAAAATATAAACCAAGCCCCTGCCTACTTAATCTTAATTACAATTAGGTCCCTGGACCCCTGTTTAGGGCCTAAACGCTCCCCTGACCTATCA
This sequence comes from Panicum virgatum, assembly GCF_016808335.1. Classification (NCBI taxonomy): domain Eukaryota; kingdom Viridiplantae; phylum Streptophyta; class Magnoliopsida; order Poales; family Poaceae; genus Panicum; species Panicum virgatum. Next base: position 44,454,434 of record NC_053153.1, on the reverse strand, counting down.
TTTTATGTGCCTAACGACCCTGGTTTAACCTAAAATTTTACCCCGCCTCTCCTAGCTCAGTTGTGGCCATACCATTCAGAAACCATTCAAAGATAACAATCTATGCTCTATATTTCATGTGTTCCCGTTTCGAGCTCGATGACAAATCTTTGTTTTGATTGAATGTTTGTTTGTGTGCGCTGTAGACCACGGAGTGAACGAAGGAGAACCCGTTGACGAGCAGTGCTGTGAGCAGGTGGACGAGGACCCGTTCCGCGACCCCGAGCCCGAAGGACAGGACTTCCCCGAAGGCTTTGAAGACGGCAAGTTCAATCCCATCCTTTGATGCATGTTTCTGTCCTAGTTTTTATAAACACAACCCAATGGCCTGTTTTATAAAGTCGCATATGTTTTACTTGCATGAAAACACGGTTGGATAGCCACCCCTTGATTTGTGATGACCATTCCTTGACCACCTAGATTAATGTCTAATTTTGCTTGGACGTTAATCGATATTAGAACGCTTAGGACTTTACTCTTAATATGATTTATTTGATAAAGAAAATGTGTGCGTGTGGGAAAGGATAAAATGTGGATTTCGAAAGATGAGTATGGACGAGATGGACGGCATTTCTGTGTGATTTGCCGATAGGTGTGCTTGTGCCTGTGTGGCAGAGCAAGGAGGGAGATATCCATCTTGTCGTGTCTAAGGACCGAGTTGGTGTGTCATCTCACCTAACTCCATTATCGTGCAAACCACTCGACCGTTGAATGGGCAACGGCGTAGCATAAATCCCACTAGTTGGTGTGGTAGCCATCAGGAGAGCTGAGAGCAACGGGTAACTAAGGAAAAGGGATAAGCCCCGAGTGACTTATGCCCGGTTATACCTAAGTGAACGGTCAATGACCCCTTGGTGCATCCCGTGATGGCTAGTCAGGCTTAGCTATGGTGGGTAATGGCTATGTTGGGATCTACACCGACACGACGGTGTTCGAGTTGTGGTATCCTACTTGTGGGTAAAGTTGCACACCTCTGCAGAGTTAAGAATCTATTCGAATAGTCCGGGCCCACGGTATTGGGCGAGTTATGGTGTGGTCACATAACTAGTGTTTCTTTGGGAAGGGCTGGTGTGAGTTGTTTTGGAATTGGTTCCGGCAGTTGTGCCGTGTGCTACGACGGACGGGGAGTCCGGTAGCAGTTTTAAAACCTGAACTCTGTGTTACTGCAAAAACTGATTTCTAAAAGGTTTTTCATAAAATAAACCCCTGCATAACATGTCGTTTTTCTGCAAATTAAACCGTAACCTTATCCTTGATTTACCTATGCATATTATTCTGTTATAACCCCCTCCGTGGGTGTGGTTGGACTTGCTGAGTACGTTTGTACTCACCCCACTCTTACTTTTTACAGAAGAAGACCCGGACTTCGTACCAGACGACGCCGAGTAGGGTTATCGTTCTACACCCAACCTTGCCTGTGGAACCGGCCCTGTTGAGATGCCTCCGCTGTCGCAGTACTCTGAGCCCGTAGTAGACCCTTGTGGTTCGCGGTCTGGTGTTATGTCGTAGCCTGGTTAATTATTATTATCATCTGTATCGAGTGTCCGCCAAGGTTTGTAAGGTTTTGAACCATCTGATGTAATAAATGTGGCATCAGCCTCCTGGGACTGATGTTTTGTATCACATTTAAGTCTTCTCTTATGAGGGGATGCTTCATCTACTCTAGAAACTAAGAATGAGAGAAGAGAGCTCATTTTGTGTGTGTTGAGAGTGAGGGTGTTACTCTCTATTTATAGTGCTCCAAGGTCGGTATTTAGCCTAGCGTCAGTTGTACGCAGTTGTAGTCGGCGTGCTTAACTTCCACGCCAAAACTGAGCTTGAGACGCCGTAAAGTGGGGCCGGCCGGCCTGTGATTTTTGCTGTTTGGCGCCGACCTTCTCGTGGACACTCCTGATCTTCTCTAGATGACGGTGTGGGTTGCATGGCTTTAACGCTGAAATTGTAGGCCAGTCGGCCTGGGTTTGGCACATCTCGGCCTCTCGTTTCACCGACATCTTGATCCAAGGGTGCATGAAGTCCATACTGGTGTTCCGACCCAAAAGATCTCGCTAAGTTTGCAGGTGGGCTTTTCAATCCATGTGCTAGGCCTTTCGGTCCATTTGATCGAACCAACTTGCAATCCATGGTTTAGAGGCAATGTGAGGATGTCACTTCACTCCTGGATCAAAGACATAGCACAGTGTGTAGAGGTGCCAGGCCGGCCTGCCTAGGGGAGGCCGGTCGGCCTGGGTTTTGGCCCATTTTTCCTGATTTTTGGTAGATTAGTTCCTGCAACCATAACTCATCCAAAACTTGTTGCACTTGTTAGAAATAAGAAAAATATGTATGGAACATAGTGTGAATCTCAATTTATTTCCGAGAAGTTGACGGTCAAAATGGGAAATAATGGCCATCGGTCGGGTTTAAGGTAGTGTTAGAGTCCAATAAATTTGTCGTGTCGAAATATGGACAATTCGTTGGTAAAGGCTATGATTGTGGAGGCTTGTTCCGCTTTTCTCTTGCTGAAATTTGTAATAAATCAGTGAACCATATTTGTGGCAACGTTAGCGATGATGCGAGTGTTTGGCATTCACGTTTGTGTCATGTTAATTTTGGTTTGATGTCTCGGCTTTCCAGCATGTGTTTAATTCCGAAATTCACCATTGCCAAAGGTTCTAAGTGCCACAGCTGTGTGCAATCAAAGCAACCTCGGAAGCCTCACAAGGCTGCTGAGGAGAGACACTTGGCACCTCTAGAACTTATACATTCTGATCTATGTGAGATGAATAGTGTATTGACAAAAAGTGGAAAGAGATATTTTATGCCGTTAATTGACGATGCGACTTGTGATCTATCTGAAGTTTATCTGAAAATATTTTTAGGGGCCCTGAGTTGCTACAGTAATTCTGTTGTATTTATAGGGACGGGTTACCTTTTGAGACACCCTTAGAAAAAATGGGAGTGCTTCTAAAAAATCATTTTTGTAGTAGTGATGTAGAATCTGACATAGATTCTATCCATAGAGGATCTGGCACATAACCAACTTAGTGTGCCTCGCAAACCTAGAATGTAGGACATCCCAATGTCTACCTTTTGTCATCTTGGCACTGGAATTTGAATTATAAATAGGCCTATATTAATACGAGTATCTATTAGGGCTGGAGTTTGAATTATAAATAGGCCTATGTTAATAGGAGTATCTATTAGATCTTGTTGTGCGCCCACCAAGATTAAATAGCTAATTAAATTAATAAAGCTGTGGACACCAGAGGCACACACAGTTTCCAGAACCGTCCCGCAAAGAGTGTAGTTTTAGAAAATTTCAGACACATTACTCATCTAAATAAATGATTTTGTTGCCCCTAATTACTTCTACCAATTATGATTGAAAACCATGTTATTTATTTGGTTCTTTGGATTCTCAATGAATGTATATGTATTGAAACTAGAAAAGTAATATCTACTAAATATTTGATTGGCTCTACGTGTTTTCCAATGCAATACTTTCTTGGTACTTTGTATTACTTCAATTAAATGGATCTCATTACAAGTTAAAGCTAAATTCTTTGTGGGACAAAATTTGACTGCTAAAACTACACTCTTTGTGGGACGAAGGAAGTACATTTGTAAGACATGCACAAATGTATCACAATCCCTGTATAAAAGGCATAGTGAGGATCCAACAATATTCTTTTGGACATACAGTGAGGGCTGTAAGTTACTAAGGACATAAAAGTTTTCATTACGGATACGAGCGTAACAGTAACAGATTGAGTACATCATCAAAGTGAACAGTAAACATGGCTTCCCAAATTATTTGACACAACGGAGGCCACGCGATGCACCGTAATTTGGATATCTTGAGCTTTACTCTATGCAATTTCGTATGCAGACGGCAGCAGCCTCGGGACTGGATGAACCATCAACTGCACGGCCCGCTGCAGCAGCAGAGTGAAGGCCTCTTCCATGTTCAACTTGTCCACAGTTTGGCCCGCCGGCAGCTCCCAGCGGAACGCATGCACCAGGGTGGCGCTTGCGAGCGTGACCATCCGCAAACCCCAGCTGAGGCCCGCGCATATCCTCCGGCCCGCGCCGAACGGGATGAGCCCAAAGTCGCCCCCTTTGACATCCACGTACGCATGCGAGCCGCCTGGGAGGAACCGGGCAGGCCGGAACACCAGCGGGTCAGGCCACAGCGCTGGGTCGCGGGCAATGCCCCACACGTTCACCAGCAGCTCCGAGCCCTTCGGGATGCAGTAGCCGGCAACCTCGCATTCTTGCGTTTTTTTTATTTTTATATTTTTGAAAAACATTTTTACAAAAATATATTTTCAATATCACAATTTATAGTTTTGTACCCCTGCCGCCCCCGGCCTGCCGCCCGACAGGGGGGCGGCAGGGACTTATGTGTAAATTAAAAAAAAATTATTTGCGCTGAAGCCTTTGGCGGGAGCCTGCCGCCCCCCTGCCGGGCGGCAGGCCCCCTGCCGCCACTCCAATGGGCGCGGCGGCAGGGGGGCGGCAGGCTCCCCCATCCTGTATAAAAGGTTTCTCTCCCCCCTCCCCCCTCATTTGCTTCACATCCAGAGAGCGGGAGGGAGAGAGGAGGGGTGAGGGAGGGAGTTGTAACGGCGAAGCCCTGCCGGATTTTGGATCCTAATCGTAGGTAATAAATATTTCTCAACTTTCTCGATCTAAATTTTTTGTATGTTTAATTCTATAATTAGTGTATGCAGCAGTAATTTTTTGTAATGTTTTTAATATAATTTAGGTAGAATTAAGATTAGTTTTTAGAAAAACCAATTAGGTTTACCAACAAATTTTGTGGTATTGATTAGTTATTTAATACGAGAAAAAATTTCGAGAAATAGTCAGAAATTGTAGAAAATGTTAGAAAAGTATATGAAACATTCAGATAGATTGTAGAAAATGCAGAAAAATTTAGAAAATATTAGAAAAATATATTTATAAAAATATATTGTAAAAAATTGTAGGAAATGCACAAAAATGTTAAAAAAAGTTTATGAAAATTTAAGATAAATTATAGAAAATGCAGAAAAATTTAGAAAATGTTAGAAAAATATATTTATAAAAATATATTGTACAAAAATTGTAGGAAATGCAAGAAAATTTTAGAAAAGTTTATGAAAATTTAAGATAAATTGTAGAAAAATGTAGAAAAATTATAGAAAATGCAGAAAACTTATATTTTTTTTTGTGTTAGGTATGGCCGAAGATACACCAGCTCTACTTGACGGAGTCGTAGACTCGTCGCACCGGTCCTTCCTTGCAATGGTTCAGCGCGTGAAACTTAACGTGCTGCGTCCACGTCCACCAGCGGAGTTTATTCCTGTTGACCCACGATGGGTGCCCAGGTGATATGTCGTCGGATTATGTTTTTAAGAATACGTTCGTTTCGTATATGTTTCGTACATAATGTACTTACCTTTGATCGTTCTATTTTTCAGGTTGAGTGAGGCTGGTCTTCTTACTATAGGTCGTCTTGCTGAGAGTGGTTCAGTACAGCTGGACAAGTCCCTACTGACGGCTCTGGTTGATAGATGGAGGCCTGAGACAAACACATTCCACCTCCCTTGTGGGGAGATGACACCGACCCTACAGGACGTTGCGATGCTGCTGGGTCTTCCTATCAGTGGGGATGCCGTAGGGCCTCGTGTTGTCCCGCCTACGTGGTTGGACGATCTAGAAGAGCGTTTTGCAAATATTGACATCGCGATTGATGTAGAAGAGCACCCAAAAGCAACAGGCCCTGCCAAGGCATGGATCCTCCAGTTCCAGGTACATACCTTGTTTTGTTACGATTAATGTTAGAGTTATGCTTTTGACTAGTGCAGTTATGGTTTTATTTTATAATTGATCTCGTACTCATAAATGTTCATCTTTTCTATGCAGCCCGACAATTTGGCACATGATGCTGATGATGATAGCGTCACTCGATCCCTTGAGGCATACCTGTTGTGGTTGTTTAGATACATAATGTTCAACAACTCACACGGGGCTTATGTGGATAGGGTGCTTGTGCCTTACGCACTAGAGATCGCAGAGGCAGCTGTGGAGGAAATGCCTCAATACAGTTGGGGTGCAGCGGTACTTGCAGCCACGTACCGTGGCCTCTGCAAGGCATCGGTGCAAAATAAGCACAATGCAATTCTTACAGGATGTCCAATTCTGCTACAGCTTTGGTCGTACGAGAGGATAGCAATTGGTCGCCTGCTTGTCGACCACTCACCGTATGAGCTGGATATGTACGGTGACACCGAGGACGATAGGCCCACCATGGGGACTCTCTGGTACGCTCGTCAGGTACGGAAATGACTGCTACTCATACTATTCTGTTGGCAATTCTGTTGCTTTGTTTTACCCTCTTTGTATTTCTTATTTGTATATATTATTATTAATTTTGTGCAGAAGAGATGGGCCCACGTACAGTCTCGTCGGGCCTATCCTGAATTTGTGGCTGAGTTTGATCGGTTGACACCTGAAGACGTCGTGTGGGAGCCCTACTCCGAGTTGGCTATAAACACTCGTGCACCGATCGGGATATCTTCGATTTGCTTTCAGGGCCAGGCCTTTTGGATGACAACTACAGCGTTGGTGTACGATGTTTACATTGAGGCTCACTGCCCGGACAGAGTCAGTAGACAGTTCGGTCAAAGGCAGTTGTATCCTGTGCCGTCAGCATTGGATCGGGTCGAACGCCATGACCACAGGTAACAATTCATATACTATTTCAGTGATTATGCATTGTATAGTTAACTAATCATATTTGACTAAATTGTTTTCAATATTTAGTTTATCGAGGACTGGGCAACCCTTCTCCAACATGTGGGTGACAAAGGGTGCAGCCTTGGGTCGATGGCTGGGACCAGGCAGAAGAGAACGTGGCGCTTGCGACCCCTGCACACACGGAGGCTTCGTACAGGGCGTACCTGAGCTGGTACCAGCCTCAGACTCGTTGCCGCTTGATATATGCTGACATGCAACCACAGCCGCATGTTGCGACAACACAGGATGGGTACGCACGACATAGGGATGAGGCATTAGCTGGGGCGGTGAGTCAAAGTTATCATCGCTTTTCAAATACTTTGGATTACAGTGTTAATGCCTTTTTTTTCTTGCTTGCAGTTTGAAATGTGCAGGTTGATGGACTTAGATGCCATGGCGAATTTGATGAGGATTCGAGGGGGATCTACGATGGATAGGAATGAGCAAGAGTCGGCCTGGACCCGAGTTTAACAAAGAGCTCATTCCATGCTTGAAGCCTTTGGTAGCCGGACATTGTACGATGACTCGTACGGTTCGTCTCAAGCCTCGACCTCGTTTCCTTGTGGTCCCACACAGCAGCAGTCTTCCCAAGCACCTTATTGGTCTCAGCAGCATTATCCAGGTACGTGAGGATACTTACTAACTTCCTACTTTGAAGCCAACAATTAATTCTCAGTCCATACAGGTGATGCACACCCACCTTACCAACCTCACAGAGGGACTCAGTTTAGTACCATGGCACCAGCTGCAAGGATGTCATTTCAACTAACACAGGCACCACCACGACTTTTCGGTAGACATATAGTCAATATCTTAATTTCAATTAATTGTGGTATGAAGTCTAATTCCTTTTGTATTTACATATAGGATCACAACAGTTATATGATGTTGGACCTTCTTCGTATTACCCTACGGTGACAGCAGAAGGAACGCAAGGTAAATACCTAATCTGTAGCCCGAATTTATCATGTGCTTCTTATTTCTATGAATATTTTAAATAATTTGAACGGTTTACAGGATCGCACCACCAGCTTCCTGATATGGGTCATTTCTCGTATCCACCACCACCAGGTACGTATGATGAATATATACCAAAATATATGACTTATAAGACGATGATTAAGATATCTTAATTGCTACTGTATAGGGCCCACACAGGATACCTTTGAGGCGAACTTCGAAGATTGGAGTCGGTTATTTTCTACACCTAACCAGCAGGCCGATCCTACCTTCCAGACACCTATGGCCACGTCCACGCTCAGCGTAAAAGAGGTCGACATGGCCGGGGTGGCCGGGGTGGTTAGGAGGTGCTTCTAGCAGTTTCCGTATTTTTGTTATGGACATGTCGTCATGTTATACTTATTTCATTCTCAGGCATCACCTATTTCGTTCTCATTTGCGTATGTGTATGATTTGCTAATTTATACTTTTCATATTCATATACTTTACTAATGCTTTTTATTTCTATCCAAAATATCTAAAACCACATCTACATATACTTTACTAATGCTTTTTATTTCTATCCAAAATATCTAAAACTACATCTAATGGCCCATTTTGCGGGGAGAGGGAGATTGCCGCCCCCTGCCGCCCAGTGGAGTGGCGGTAGGGTACCTGCCGCCCGGCAGGGGGGAGGCAGGCTCCCGCCGAGGGCTTCCGCGCAAATAATTTTTTTTAATTTACATATAAGTCCCTGCTGCCCCCCTGCCGGGCGGTAAGGGTACAAAACTGTAAATTATGATATTGAAAATATATTTCTGTAAAAAATATTTTCCAAAAACATAAAAATAAAAAAGACGCCGCATTCTTCGGCGGCCATGCGGGGCAGCGAGAGCGGCGTCGAGGGATGCAGCCGGAACGTCTCCTCGACGACCGCGTTGAAGAAGGTCAGGTGCGGGAGGTCGGACTCCGAGACCAGCCTTCCGCGGCCCACGACGGCGTCCAGCTCCTCCTGGGCCTGCCAGAGGATGTCCGGGTGGCGGATCAGCTCCGACAGCGACCACTCCACTATCGTCGACGTCGTGTCAGTCCCCGCCACGAACAGGTTCTGGTGTTTGTCAACAATGCACGCAGGGTTAATCATTTCGTTTTCCGGTCAAATCCCGGTGTTTAGCGGAAACGGAATTCCGTTCCGAAATTTCGGTAAATTTCGGCGAATTTCGTTGAATTTCGGTCGAAATTTGTTGAATTTTGAATTTGAAAACGAAATATACCGAAAAATACCGAAATTTCGGATCCCGGTAACTAGCGGAAACGAAAAATTTTCCGAAATTTCGGCGAAATTTCGCCGAAATTGTTAACCCTGAATGCACGAACAGCATATACATCAGAAGAGTGATCATCGATGATGTTTTCTTTTCTTCAATGTTCTTATTGTTGACATATATATAATAAGTATACTATATAATAAACACCGCATTCAATTTGGTACGTTTCGTTATCTACTCCGTACTTGTTAGTACATTGGCAATGGCTGCCAACCTAATAAATTAAAGCTTGACTTGCCATGTTTGGGCCACATACTACGAAGCAATATGGTTCGCTGGTCACGTCGGCAACGACAAAGCGAGAAATAAAGCACACCTGTCTCCGAAAGGTATGGTTAAGGTGCAAGCAAAAGGCCAGCACGGTTTGCTCGGATGCTATCTTTCACAGTTCTCATGTACTTATTGTAGCGATGGACGAAGCGTTACCTTGGCATCTATACTATTTCTCGTGCTTACAACGACAGGTTAATGATCCATAAAAAATCTGGAATCTTTCGTGATGGTTGAACTAGTTTACTTCAAAGACGAAACAACTCCTGATTGAAGCTGAACCCAAATCGCTAGAATTATATTTGGCTTGCAACTAATTAACCAGCTCGTTACAGCTTGGACTTGGAGTGGCAAAGTGCTCAATAATTTATATATACTAATAACAGATTTAAGGATCGGGCTTATCAATAAGAACCAGGTTAAAATAATTTATGTTTTTGAGCTGAAAATAATCAGGACTAAGCTGGATTGTGAAGAAGGCATATATAAGGGTCATGTTTCATTACCACCTCTAAGTTGATCGTGCCCCTCCACCACATCGCTTCTACCAATGGCAGCGTTAACCTCGTCATCCTCAACGTGACATTGACATCCTAACCACGCGTAACGTCACCCACGTCGGTGAGCTGCTATGGATCTACCTTTCCTCCTGTACTTCGTCACCGAGCAGTAGGAGAAAACTTCCCTAATCGCTCGCGTGCGAGTCCTCGCTGCAGTTGCTGCAGAGGAATCATTCCCATCCCACCTCAAATATGCTCGTGTATCTGTGCATGTGTATTCTTATGAACCTTTAATTTAGGTACCGGTTTGATTACAAGTGTCCAAGAGAAAATTAGAGTACTATGACTTTACACCCTCCTATGTGACGAAAAGCAAGCGACTTGTTACATCCAATCTAGATTAGATTCGTTTAGGTCCTTTTTTAAGATGCAAAGATTATCGGGAATCCAAAACAGCAAGCGCGCGCTGCCAACCTTCCTAGCGCGCGATGCTATAGCTGCCGCGAGCTGCACTCACCCACGTGAGTGAGTGACGTGACGGTCCAGGTATTTATTTTCTTTTTTCATTTCTATTTTTTTCCTTCACATTCCATTGACAACTTTTGCATGAAAATCATACTAAAAGATTATACCGAGACTTGTGTTTCGAAATTGTATGATAAATTTGAGCGTAAAAAGTTATACGAGAAATCTTCCAGATAACATCTTTATACAATTTTATGCTAAAATGTTGTCCTCTGTAAGTTATATTTATAAAAGTATACATTAAGTTATATATGTATCGTGAAAGTTGTGCTAAAATTGTATTTCAAGTTATTACGAAAGAGTTGTATGTAAAAGTTATGTACACCATAAAAAGTTATGATGATAATTTTTCCTTTTCAGTTGGTCTCTTTTTTTATGTTCTATTATGTGTTGAAGTTCTCTTGACAACTTTTTTTTATAAAAAGTGTTGACTATTTGTACTCAAAAGTTGTATGATGAATTTCATGCGTAAAAAGTTGTATGATGAACTTGTGTAAAAGAATTTGTACGAGAAGTCTCCCTGATAAAGATAACATTCTACAAGTTATGCTAAAAGTTAAGTACAAGTTGTACTAAAAAATTATTCCTCAAGTTGCTAGAAAAAAGTTATACGTAAAAGTTATGTATATCATAAAAAGTTATGATGATTATTCTCCACTGAAGACGCGCAAAAGTTATACTAAAAATTTATATTTACAAATTATAAATTTCCAAAAGTAGAAAAATGTAGAAAAAAAAACTTTCCAAAAAAGGAAAGATTGCTACTGTCGGAGATCGCGCGCCAGGAAGCCTCCTGGGGCGCGCGCGGACTAGCATGGCCCAAAGATTATTCTGGAGGTTGATGGAATAACATCATAGTATTGAAAACTTATTTAAGGTGAATGGCCACAATAAAAACCGTTGTTTTTGCAAACGTGGTATGTCGAATACCACATCTTATTATTGAGGAAATGTCCATCAGCACACTTTTGAAACGTATAGATTAAAATGCTGGATTTCGTTTCCCTGTTTGGATGGAATTTGTAATAATGTACGGATCGGATTTTGGATAATTTTATTTCGTTATTTAAACTAATGTATGGATTTTAAATGACTGTTAATGAGCTAGCCGGATTTACGGATAATTTTATTTCGTTATTTAAAATAAAGTATGGATTTAAATGACTGTTCATGAGCTAGCATGTTTCGTAGTACATCAGTACCTGTCGACAGCAATAGGCCCGAGTTTCACGTTCAGATCTTTTTTCTTTCGGGTGTGTCTCCACGTCAATTGATTGATATTTACATTATCTGTCAATCACCAGTTTTGGCCGTAGATTTATTTATAATCCATCCTCTGAGCACACTTTCCTGATTTGAGCCTGCTTCTTAATGTTTGTTACCCGTTAGTAAGCATATCTGGCGCACTTTTTTGGATAGACAGAAACTTTTTTGGAGGCCCAATAAAAAAAACATGCAAAAACAAAATTATACCATTAGCCCATTACATAGTTTAACAAAATTAATCTAAAAAATACACAGAAAAAAGAGGTGCGAATGCATGCTATGGTAGCCGCCAAAAAACGTGATCTATCACAGCTCTGCCTCCAGCCCCAGACACACAAAAGGAAAAACAAATCTGCTATGTAAGCCTCGTGAAGCCATGGAGGTAAACCTTCCCAAAAGCAAGAGAAAGCAGCGGATGGAGATCTATTGGGGAGATCAACAAAAATATGAGCATTATGCATCGGCGGGCAATGTCAGTTCCTCTCTCCCCCACCCACCCCATGTTATCCTCTTTGTGTTCCTCCTTCCAGCTGATGACTTATGACCTCACGGGCACTTTCTCGAACTCAATTAATTAAAAAAGTGAATCTACAAAAAAAGATTAGGTGCTCTTGTCAGTTTAGTTAGGCATAAATCTGTAGAACATGGAAAACATGGTATGGGATGTTGACGTTCATTTTTTCTGAGATGAAGAAAACAACATATTTGACTTGCAAAACCATTGTCTATTTTGTACTTTGATGAGCAGTCATACTAATTTCTAGTTAGCTGTTACAGTTATATTAAGATCCTCAGTTTCAGCGTGCTAGATGTGGAATTATTTTAGAATCTAGAAATTAAGATGTTAGATTGTTTACTTACAATGATGCCTCATGGTGACAGCCGCCCCTTTGTTGGTTCTGCTGATTGTTGTTCCAATTTTGTGCTTTAGGTGGGAAATTTCACTGCAAACAATTGGGGTAGAGGTCCAAAAGAGCATGATGTTCCTGTAGCAACTGGTGCTTTTATGTCAAACTCAAACATGATTATGCAAGAGAGTTATACTGGGCTCATGATGGAACAGATTAGAAACTCTCAAGAACCACCATTTTGCCAGCAACATGTTGAGGTATGCATTGGGTTGAGGGGAGAATCATTAATGAATATGATAGTATATGGTTACAATATACTACTATGGTTTTTTTAGATAAAAGAATAATCATATCCCGGCCTCTATATCGCAAGTTATATACTACTATGGTTAGTAAGAGACTTTTGAACTGGTGCTTGTAAAAAATAAATAAAGACAAACAACATACCACGAAATGATTGGAGGCAGGTAACATCACTTCCTTCTGGCGCATTCGATCATGATGACAATCCAGGATGCACAAATCCACAGAACATACGGGTGAGAAAAAAATAGGTGCTCCAGTTGCTGTGTTTTACATATTCATTATTCTTAATCATTTAGGTAGTGCATTATAGATATTTACAAGTGACGAAATCTTGAAAAATATAATACAGGGACAATGATGCTAGATATATAGATACGTGGAATTCAATACAATGTTCACAGGTTTGTGAGTGAAAAAAGAATAATATAGTAATGAATTCATGATTGTTTACAAACTACTAAATGATGAAAATTATACCAATGTGGAAAAGACAGTTCACATGTGTTACATCCTGAAATAGGTGTACTCATCATTTCAAAAATTGGTGTGACAATGACAAAAAATAAATGATGAAAATATATTTCTTAGAGAGGCATTAAACAAAAATTGAAGTAGCACAGTAGGGTATGCAAGGCATACATAATCTGACAACGCAAAGTTGAAGCTCCCATTTGCAAGTCTGAAGCATTTCCCACATTTCTCAAACATATAAGATTGATTGACTTCATGGCTCATAAGATAATCCTATGTAAGAAATAGAGAGACTACAAATAAATATTACATAATCATATAGTTGAAAAGAGGGACAACAAAATCAACATATGTACCAAAGAAAGAGTAAATTTGAGGGACACATACGCCAACAGGTGAGAAGAAATAATGTTTCCGCGAATCTTTTGGGTGTCTATCCTTGAACAACTTCCTGCAAAATGCGTTAATAACATGGATGTGCACAGATTTTTTATGGCTTCGACTCATTGATTTCCCAAGCTCGTCAAAGTTAACACGGACATTGTCATAGTTGATTACCTCCTTGCTGAAAATAATGCCAAAATGTAGAAAACATTCTTAAAAGACAATATGAGTAACCAAATGCAAAAAATCAATCCGAGATAGCATATACTTGACAGCTGAAAAAATGTGGGTCGATTTGTTAACATGCATAGTAACAGGATACAAGCTGCTTGTGGTATTGTAATAAGACAGATAACTCAAAAGGCTACTTAGAGAAAACAAAATCTGGAACACCCACATACACACACACACACGCACGCACACGCACACGCACACGCGCGCGCGCGCACACACACACAAATAGTGATGCATTCTTGCTGGTCAGTAAACTAAGATTAATTGAAGTCTTTAACACACCCAATACTAAGAGCATTTCTACAATTTTCAGAGTTAATATCCCAGTGATGGACATGTTAAGTGTCTCATTAAACCCCTCTCTTCCTCCTATTTCACAAAATACATTCGGTGATGGTATACAGAAAGTAGTAGATATGGGTCAAATTAAATAAACTATAGTTCATACCGAGTGAAATTATAGAAATACTTCGTAAATTTGTGGTAACATTTGAACAAGGAACAAGCATTACGAATGCAAATAACAAGGAACCAACAAAAGATATTCTAGGATTCATCAGTTTACATTAAATAAGCATTACGACATGGCATTCTAAAAATCTTAAAGGCATGAAATGTAAGCGAAAATTCAGAAAGTGCATATACAAACAGATAAAACAAATGAGAGAGGGGGGAGGATCCATCAATAAGAAGGCCAGCTCTCACATTGCCTGACAAAACCCCACCCAGGAACCGCAGCAAACTTGCCCCACAGTTCCCAAAAATCCTCAGCTGCTGCGAACATGCACAACTGCTCAATATATTAAGTGCCAAAAATGTCGCAGCAGGATGGATGGCTGCAGAAAGCACAGGTCCGAGAGGACCACTCTTGCTAGCCGAGTTCTGACTTCAGAATGAAGGAATTTTTTCCTCATTGTTAACTTAAATATTCAAGCTGACAATAGTTTGAAAGATGAAAAGATAGACAGACATAGAGCAGCTGTCCTCACTAAATTTCGGCAACCACATACACAAATTTACAAGGACATGAAACTCTTTTATCAAAGTCGTGAACTAGAAATGGAAGAGGTATGTGGGGAATTTGAACACAAAAATAGTCTAACAAACACGGCACAAAAGCCTGCTAGGCTGTAGTAGCTACTGAGGGAGGGGAGGATCAAGGATGATGAGAGTGGCTGGCGCATGAAATTGATGTGCCTCGGTGCAGCGCATCACGTCCCCTCCGGCTCTGGTTCCAACATCGGATCTCCGCCCCCTCCCCATCCACTACCGAATCTGCTTAGGATGACCCCAAGGCACCAGCCCCCCCCCCCCCCCACCAGCCCCGAAATGGAACCCTAAAATGAAATAACAGCAAAACAGAAGCTAAATCGGCTTGAATCGCACACAGGAGAATCAGACAACACCCACATTGGCTAGAAACGCACAAGGAGGATCAGAAAACACCCACAAATGAGAAAACCAAGGGGGAAATCACATCTGGTAGGTTCGATTGGTGTGGAGATTTACCAATAAAACGCCGTATCGCTGTGTTGCCGCCGTCCACAAGGAGCACACGCCCGGCGCCGATTCACTATCCCTCTCGCCTCAGTTCCCTCGATCTGGTGAGGAGAGGAACAAAAATCACCGGAAATCGCCGCGAGCTGTCTGCCACCTGCACCTCCCACCTCTATCCTTTCGATGGGGATGAAAACGAGAAGGCCAAACAAACAAAACAGAGGATGGGTCTCCACCAAAATTGAATCCGACCTGCTAAGCATTAACAGGCGTGAAACGTACCAAAAGCGGACCCGGTAGCATAATTTGCACACAAAGCAATCTCGCCCATCCATTTGCAATCGGACGTGCCAGCAAGTTGATTGACGGATAAGTGGAAAATCAATCAGTTGACAAGGAGCAAAACTGTTTTCTTTTACCTTTTTCTATGCGTCGCCTAACGCTAACCATGCATGCATGGTTCGATTGGGAAACGAAATATATCGTAAAACAACGAAAATTGAACTTACCAAAATAAGTGCTTTGGCATCGGTTTCGGTGACCCCATCCTCCTCGCCATCGGCTAGGGGCCGCTCATCGTGCACCATCGGCAGCAGCAAGCCCAGCAGGTCCTTGCCGTCCTCTCCGGCTGGCTTAACCCCGGCCTTCCTCTCAGCAATGATCCCGTTCATCATGTCGTCGAACCGGCGGTGCAGCTTCTTCAACTTGGCCACCACGCCCTGCGGGTCCAACCACCGGAGCGCCGGCACGAAGTCGCCGACGTTGAGAACCCCTCCCACCTGCATCACCTCAAGCACGATCTCCTTGAACTCCCTTGCGCCCTCGTTGCCGGCGGCGGCGAACACCCGCCCCCCAACGGCCGCTCGGGAGATCACGTTTGTCGTGCACACGTTCACGGCCTTGCCGAGCGGCACCGGCAGCGCGTCGCTGCCTTGCCCCACCAGCAGCGACCTCACCATGAGCGCGGCCTCCCGTTCCCGGACGGCGCGGAGGTCGTCGAGCGCGCGCGCGGAGAAGAGGTTCACGGCGCACACCTTCCGCATCGCACGCCACCGGGGCCCGTAGGGGGCGAACACGACGTCCTGGTAATTGTACGCCATGTGCTCCCCGCCGGAGTTGGGCGGGCGGCAGCTGAAGTTGGCGTTGTGGACGCGGAGGAACTGCTCCGCCACGGCGGCCGATCCGGCCACCACCACGTTGGAGCTGCCGAAATGCAGCCGCAGCAGTGGGCCGTACACCATGGTCATCTCGTGCAGTGTCTGGTGCGTCTTCCCGCCGAGCTGCGGCAGGTTGCCTAGGACAGGCCAGCCCCTCGGGCCCGGCGGCAGCGGCGCAGTCTTCCTGGCCGCCGGCTGCCTGAAGAGGAAGTAGCATACGAGTATACGACCACGGACACTGCAAAGGTGGAGAGCAGCAGCGGAGTTGGGAGATCCATAGCTTGCCCGAGCTCCATGGATTCGTCGGCTGAGGACGACGTGCGTGGGAGATACAAGGCATGGGCATGTGGATACTATATTACTATGTAGTGGAGATGAGAAGTTGGTGAATTGGGTGCCAAGTCGTCGTTGCCTTACCTACTACCGCCAATGCAAGTAATCGATATGGTTCATGCATGGATAAGAAAATATACGTGCACCCTTAAAAAAAATACCCTTCAAAAAAAGAAAATATACGTGCGGTTTGTAATTTCTTTGTTGTCCAACAGGCAACAACAATTAAATGACTAAATGATGAGTTATCATGCCCTATACATACTCTATACTCCCTAATAAAACAAATTCTGACTTTACAATTTTCTTTATTGATCTAATATTCATATGAATTTATCTCCAAATTCTGCAGTAACACACGAGGAATTCATCTAGTATACTAGATGGGGCCAGGTGAGCTTTTCAAAATCCTTTGCATTTCACAGACGTCCTGTGAATTTCAAGCTGCCGTAACCCCAAGCATTTATCTTCTCATCACTATGGTAATTAGAATGGATCACTTTATAGTTTATACTCCATATGTTCCAAATTGTGGGTCGTTTTAGCAAATCTAAATACATAGCTTTTGTTAGTCATCTTGATAAATATTATTATATTCAGATATATAGCAAAAATTATACATCGACCTATATTTTGGAACGGAAGAAGTAGCAAACATGCCTTCAGCTTCAAACATACTCTCTCTTGCCAAGCTTAGTACGTTGAGATCCAGCTTTAAGTGGACACAACATTTCGCATGCTACTCTACGTTAAAGTTGTATACAGAACTCTTGAGCCTGACAATCCAGCTCCGAATAGTTGGCTAGCATGAAGGAACCAGGCCGGGTCGTCTTTTGGTGATCAACAACTTCTTGCAAGTGTGCATGACATCAGGTGCGCGTCTGCACTCCACCGAGATTCAGACTGCGAAAGGCAGCTCATCTGCCATGCTGATCAATAGTGGGTTGCAAGATAACAAGACGTCAAGGACCACCACGCAGGGGCGGACCGAGGATTTAAGTTTTGGATATTCAATTTTTTCACATGATGGATTTTTTAGGCAGGCTAAAGTATATATTTATAGTAAGTGTCATAGTTTGAAATTGTTCGGCGTGAAGACAATACTAAATGATCAACATGTCCAAGATGAAACATGTGAAATAATTAGTATATCAAAATCTAAGTTCCGAAGAGAAAGACTACCGCAGTGCCACTGGTGTGCGGTGTGCCTCCTGGCCTGCCGCATGTGTAGCTGCGCCTGCATGCTGCCGATCAGGCTGCCACCGCCCACCGGTGTGTCAGCTGTGTCCGGGCGCCCAGGCCACCCTACGCTCCGCGTGGGTCCTACAGCACCGCCGCTAGCCGCTAGGTTTAACTGGGGGTCCGGGGAAGGAAAGGATCGATGAGAGTCGGGAGCATGGAACAGGCCTGGTCGATAAGGGAGTTTTTTTTAATAACAGTACCTGTATTATATAATAAAGAGAACGCACATCCGCACCGTGCAGGTACACGAACCCACTGGAAGGTTACAGAGGGGGACAGCTGTCCCAACTTTTTGCACAAAAGACCCTAACAACAAATAAATTACAACGAGGTCCACTGGATCTTCTGCGCCTCCTGACCACCACCACCATCGTCTTCTTCCGTCAACGCTGAAGCCATGGCCAGAGGAAGAAGCTGACAGCAGCACCACCGAAGCTAGCAGAAACCCCATCGCACACTGGCTTTGGAAAGAACCGCAATAGATGAACTCCATGAAGAAACATCGGTCAGGGACGCACCCCGGGCTTCTGCAGCCATGGATCAGTGCTTCGCGCCGCCAAGCAGCAAGAAAGAAGCACCGAACCATCCACCTCGACGCCCACGAACCCACAGCTTCCCCTCTACAAAACTCAACCGAGGCACGAACCGCCGGAGAGCAGCTTCCAAGAAAGAGGTCAGCAAGAATGGAGAACGAACCTACTGCCGCAAGTCGCCACCCCGAAACAAGAGACCCCTCCCTCACAGGCCTCTCACCGGCGCGGAAGCGAACACCGGCGAAGCGGAGACAAGGCCGGAGGGACTTATTCCACGGCTGCGCCGCCGCCGCCGCCTCGCCGACGCCGCCCGGAAACCCTACCCTAGATAACCTAGGACCTAAACTACAACCTAATCTTCACCGCCCAACAGAGAACCGGAGATCCCCCGCGCATCCGAGGCCCAGAGGGCCACCGGAGGCGACGGGGATCAACGGCCTCGCCGGCGGGAGCACGGGAAACTCCCCTCTCGGCTCGCTCAACTGTAGCAGACGGGGGGATAAGAAAGGGGGAAAAACTTGAGTAGCACAGCAGACGGGAGTTGGGGTCTTGGGGAAGGCGGAGCGGCCGAGCGGGTAGTGGAACGGGAGGTTGGGAAAGGTGGTCGATAAGGGAGTTAGGAACCTCCTTCAGGCCCAATTGTGGTGGCCCAACTGCTCCCCCTCGTCTCGGCCCTCAACCCGACTCTCTTCCTCTGGTCGATAAGGGAGTTAGGAACGAGGAAGAGAGTTGGGTTGAGGGCCGAGACGAGGGGGAGCAGTTGGGCCACCACAATTGGGCCTGAAGGAGGTGAAGTAGTGGGGCCAATTAAGCCCAAGATGCAAAATGCAATCGGAAAGCCTCTTTTATTGTGTTATTTGCTATTATATGATACAAACACATGTTATACACTATGCATATAATTTCTTTTGCTAAAATATTTTGGGTATTCAATACCCAAATACCATTGGATATATGTGAGGCCCGCCCCTGCCGCCACGTTAGAGAATAAAGAATAGTTCCCCGTACATGTGATCTCTACTATGTTCCTTCAGCCTGGGCGTTCGGTAAATACCTAACCGATCGGTTCGGTACTTCGGTACCTAGACAAATTCGGTTCCTCAGAAACTGGTACCGATCAGTTCCTAAAAAAATTCGGTACCGAGGAAATTCAGTATCGGTAAATTCGGTTCGGTTTCGGTATTTACTGAACAGTACCGAATTAGTCACAGAGAAGATGTAATAGCCGGTTCAAAAACTAGTTCTGACATAATTTCATAGATATTAATAGTGCAAAATACAAATACATATAAAAATGCACATGACTATAAGTGTGAGTGCCAAAAATACATAATATATTGTCTATAATTGTACAATCAATTATATAACTACACTCAAACTTATCACATTTCATGTAAATTCGGTAACTTCAGTAAATTCGGGAAACTCGGTTCGGTTTCGGTATTTACCTCGGTAATTCGGTTCCTAAAAACTCGGAACCGAACATGGAACCGAATACTTCGGTTTCGGTAATTTCGGTTCGGTTTTCGGTAATTTCGGTTCGATATTCGGTTCTCGATATTTTGTGCCCAGGCCTAATGTTCCTGCACTTTTCGTGAGAGGCGAGAGAGGGAGAGGCTCCAACCGCTGACCATGTATTTTGAAATATGTTATCAGCACGACTACTCTTCATTGACTAAACATGCCACACATGCTGGAGGAGTTGCCGTCAAGCTTGACTCCCGCCGACTACTTCTACAACTTCAACGGCCACTCACTGTTACAAAAATGGTTCATAGAAATGCCTCGATTTTTCCAGGGGCGGGTCAAAATGTAACCCGATTCAACAAATGTAGTGGGGCTACTATAGCAAAAGACCCGCCCCTAGAAAATGGCCGACAAAAGTAGCGGACCATGTCATTTCTAAGTTTTTTTGATAGTTTTTAAAAGGGAGGGAAGCTTTTCAACTTAATTTCCTTGGGACGGGTCTCTAGGAGGTAAGTTGATGCTAATTCCATATCATTTCTAAGCTTTTTTTTGTTAGTTTTAAGGCTCAAATGGAGTCTCTTTACCTCTAGCTTGACCCAGATCTCCATGGTGTACTTTTGCCATTTGGGGATCCATTTTTTTCAAACTTTTAGATGGGGTTATGCTATTTTAGTACGAGAACAAAATTATGTGATCATTTGGTTTCAATCTATAATTTTTAGTCTCATTCCTAAGTAAATATAATTTCCTATATCTATGGAGGAGATTAATTAGATCTATGGAGGAGAAAGAAACAATTTGTTTTATCTATCTTTACACACATGTATGATAGATTTTTCCCAAGATTTAGCAGTACAATAATAGGTTGAATTTTGAGTTTTTTATTTAGTACATGTTAAATTAACTTTTTCCAATATCTATGCATATATAAAACTACATATTATGGACGTTTGGGGCTCCATTTTCCTTAAACTTTTAGATGAAGTTATGTTATTTTAATAGGAGAAGAATATTATGTAATCATTTGGGCCCAATCTCTATGTTTTAGCCTCATTCATCAGTAAATAAATTTTCTAGATCCATGGAAGGCAGAGGAAAAGATTTGATTTAATTTTTTCTATGATTACACACATGCATGATAGGTTTTTTTACTAAGCTTTAGAGGTACAATAATAGGTTCATTTTGATTTTTTAGTTAGTACATGTTAAATCATCATTTTCCAATATCTACTCCTATATAAAAGTATATATTTATTCATCATTTATTTACCAAATTACCGAAGTGATTGTTTTGATCCATTTAAATTATTTATTGTTGTTTAGAGGTGGATATACAAAGTACAAAGGACATGCCTATTTCTGTGGAGAACTTAATAAAATCATTCAAGATACATAGAACCATGCAAGAAATGAGAAAACATGGGGGATACCTTGCCCATGCAAAACTTGCAAGAATTTGAGAGTATTCAACGACACAACTACAATCAGATCGCATATGTTGGTGGGTGGTTTTGTTGATATATAACTACATGATCCAAATGTATCATGGCGAGAATCTCGTCCTCCGATGGATAATCCACTCGATAAAATCATACAAGATGTCCAAGTTTAACAGAATGTTTGATACATATAATGATTTTAATGATGGTGGCGGCGATTGTCAGACCCGAGGCAGCGGGACTGCTTATAGGCATAGAATGTTCTAGAGTAAGGGATAGCTCATGGATGTACCTTACCTCTCTTATAACTACCCGAATAGGCGTAGAACTAGTTGCAGTACGAAGGAAACTACCCAATTGTGTTGTAGTAGGACTCCAACTGTACTCAACTAGGACTTTCTATATAATCCTGTCCCCCCGGATATATAAAGGCGGGTCGGGACCCCCCTCGAAAGACATCAACACCTAAGGCAATACAAACAACCAAACAGGATGTAGGGTATTACGCAACTCGTGGCCCGAACCTATCTAAATCTTTGTGTTCCTTGTACCATCGAGTTCTAGAGCAGTCGATCCCTACCTACAAACCTTACTGCTAAGGGTATCCCTGAGCAGGCTTGGCGGTAAACACCGACAGCTGGCGCGCCAGGTAGGGGACTCGGCGAGTTCATCGGCGAGTTCGATGGCCACTTTCGCTTTCAGCACCATGGCGCTTCCTCAAGGCGCCACCTTCGTCTTCGGCTTGTGGGCCTGCGTCGCCAATGGTTCGGGCGGCTTTGACAGCCACCTAACCAACCCCCCCATACTGAAGGCAACCTCGTTGGAAAGCTCCAACAAATTCGCCGGATCAGATGATCATGGCGTCATGCTGCTTCCCGACCTCGCCAAAGAGATCGAGATGAAACTCGAAGACAACTCGGGTTCTACTCGGACTCATATTGATCTCAAACTGAAGTCTACTCGGATTGAGACTCCTCTTGCCCAACCCGCCTACGGGTTGCGCAACGCATCATCTACCTACCGACAGATGATCAAATCTATCTATGAAAATAGCTTAGATCAACTACTTGGCATCGAGAACTCCTCAGTCACCGCTAGCTGGGAGGCACCCGTTTTCGACGTATACCCAGATCAAGACGGCTCGTCTCTCGACAGCCTAGATTTCATCACCAATGCATTGGCAAAGATTCAACTCAAGTCCTGCTAGGATTACACACTCGCAGAACTACTCGACAACCTCTGAGAAGTCGCCAGCATTGAAGATCTCCTGTTCCAACATGGTACTCCCCTCACATCTGAGAGGGAAAATGGGTCTGGGGAAACTGAGCTAGCTGATTACGAATCAGACCTAGAAAGTTACTCCCCTAAACGCCTGGTCTCCGTGATCAACCAGCAAGGAGGAGGTGCTCCCAGTCATCACGACCTAACGAAACCGTGGATCAGATTTCAGAAGAAAATCTGACCCAAGACGCCCCGCAAGATGAGGATGAAGCTACTCGCACAGCTCGCAGGGCAAGAAATCAACGTAAAGGAGAACGCAGGGCCCAAGCCACCGAGCGCGCTTGTCTTCCCCCGCGCAATCTCAACAATGAATTCAACAATATCGCGGATCAAGTCTTCACTACTCCTATCGCCGCGATGACAGAAGCAACCCTGCGACTCATGCAGATGCCTCAAAACCCGCAGATGGAGCACGTCATACACCTCGCCAAACATGCTGTCGAACAACTCGAGAGACAAAACCCCTTGTCCTCACTTCATGGCACCCAGTCAAGGGCTACTGCAACAGTCATACCTCAAGCAAGTCGTACCCCCAGAGGCCATCATCGTCAACAACAGCTGGAGTAGCAAAATCAAAGAAACCAAGAGGATCAAGAAGTCACAAGCCATCATCGCTCCAGGGGTGGCCAACCACCAGCAAACCAAACCCCTGGGCCTCAGCTGAACCACAACAACAACAGAGAAGAAGTAGCCAATTCCATAATGGATGCTCGGGATATCATCAATGCAAGACGCAGTGCGCATCTCGCAGACAATTCCGATCGCTTCCCTGCACTTAGCAGTGTTTTCAACAACGTCGAGTACTCAAAGGATTTCAAGACCACAAATATCCAGAAGTACGATGGTAAGCAAGACCCTTCTCAATGGTTACGTTTATACTTGACCGCTATTAGTGTTGCAGGAGGAGACACCAACAGCAAGGTCCTCTACTTTCCGATGGCCCTAGAACTACTCTTGGGAATGGATTGGATTAGGTCCAAATCCAATTGGATTTTGTCCCTTAGACTTTGTTGGATTTGGATCTGATTGGATATGGATATCCATTTGCTTTAGATAAATTAGGATCGGATTCTGTTGGATTAAAAAAAGAAGGAAAATCCAAATCCTGTAGGATTGAAGGGAGCCCTACTTTTGTGCGTCTCTCTCCCGTCCGATCCCCCGCCACCGCGAGCGCAGCACTCCGACCTCCGACCTTGCCGCCGACGGGTGGGGTGGGGGTGGAGGTAGGAGGCTGCGTATACCTATGCCTGGCCACCGACGCCGGGGTCCTGCGTTTCGACCCGCAGCGCTTGTCGGCACTGGACCGGCGCCCGCAGCGCTCGTCTGCACTGGACCAGCTCCATCCCGTGCATGTCGCTGACGATCTCGCCTATCATTGTTGGCCTCCGCATCCCTGCACTGATCCCGCCGCATCCTCCTACTGCACCCTATCATGATCTGGACGAAGGAAAGGCTGTTGCCGCTGTCCTCAGCATGCTTCTTTGAGTAT
The DNA here is from genome assembly GCF_016808335.1 of Panicum virgatum. Lineage (NCBI taxonomy): Eukaryota > Viridiplantae > Streptophyta > Magnoliopsida > Poales > Poaceae > Panicum > Panicum virgatum. The sequence goes on along the minus strand of NC_053153.1, from coordinate 44,430,118 downwards.
GTATATTTAATATGGACAACTGGATGGATTTGGATTTTGGTGGTGGTGGATTGGACCGGATTGGATAGTAGCTAATCTATTTAGGTTTGGACTGGATACAAATGTTATATTAGTAGGATTTTAGTTGGACATCGCTGATTGGATCGTGGATTTCAATCCACTCCCAGGAGTACCTGGAACCCGCACCCCTCACGTGGCTCGAGAGATTGACGCGCGAGTCTATACACTCGTGGGAAGATCTCAAGAAGGCCTTCATCGACAACTTCCAGGGATCTCTACATCGAGTAGCTACTCGACATGCCCTGTCTATGTGCAAGCAGGAGCAAGGCGAATCCATCAGATCCTATGTCAAGCGCTTCTTCGACGCAAGAGCCATCATCCCCAATGTTGCGGATGACAACATCATCGACTACTTCTAGAGTGGCATTACTGTCCAGTCTCTCTACCTTGCCTTTGGGTGTAACCGCCCCAAAACGGTAGTAGAGCTATGCGACATGATGCAGCACTGGGCATACGAAGAGGAGCAAGAGCGCAGCCGCTTCCCACGCCGTAACAATGATAACAACGGGAAGTGTCACAACGACCGAGGAGGGCCCAGCAACCAGCGGGATCCTGCGCGCAAGCGCAAACCTGATGATACTGTTAGTACCATGGATCCCACTCCGCGTGGTAAGAAGAATGAAAAGCCACAGGATCAGTTCGACAAGATCCTTCATAACAAAAGGTGCCCAATCCACCCCAAGACCAACCGCTCGATGTGGGAGTGCACGATCCTGCGCAAATCCTTCCAGTCGACACCGCCAAACGCTCCTAAGAAGAAGCAGAACAAGGATGACGAGGACGACAAAAAAGACCCTGACGGGTTCCAATAGCAACAAAACATCATCAACGTCATATTCGTAGGAGATCCTAGCTTCTCCAAGCGGGCCCAGAAGCTACTACCCAGAGAAATCCTTTCAGTTGAGCCAGCAATTCATAGGCCATTAAAATATAGCGAGGTCCCCATCACCTTCTCCAGGGAGGATCAATGGACCAGCTTCTCTAAACCAAGAAAGTTTCCGCTAGTACTCAATCCAGTTGTCCAAGGATCAAAGCTTACTCGAGTACTCATCGATGGCGGAAGCGGGCTCAACTTGATCTTCGCAAGCACATTGGCAAAGATGGGCCTCAACTACATGAGTTTGCTTACTCCAAGCAAAGCCCCTTTCTACGGCATTGTTCCCGGAAATTCTTCTACACCAATTGGCTCGGTCACCCTCCCGGTCACATTTGGTACAAAACAAAACTTCCGGACAGAGTACATCAAGTTTGAAGTAGCCGATTTCGAATCTTCCTACCACACCATATTGGGAAGACCGGCGCTGGCCAAATTCATGGCAGTACCACACTATGTGTACCTGCTCTTCAAGATGCCAGGCAACATAGGAGTCCTTTCCCTGCGAGGGGACCTCCTTAAGTCCTTCGAGTGCGACAAGGAAGCAATAGATCACGCTGCCACAATTCGAGTTCCTAGCTCTGTCAGCGAAATACTTGCTGCCGCCAAGGAACTCTCACTCAACAAGGATTCCACGCCTTCCAAGAAGCCAAGCCAGTCGTCGGTTGAACCAGCCGGAGACATGGGCACCAAGACTATTCAGCTACAAGAGGGAGACGACTCCAAAACCGCCATCATTGGAGCTGGCCTGGGCGACAAATAGGAACTCGAGCTCGTCAACTTCCATAGGGCCAACCAAGATGTATTCGCGTGGAAACCAGTGGATATGACATGGGTGCCCAAGGAGTTGATTGAGCATGCCCTGAAAGTCGACCCCAAAGCCACACCAAAGAAGCAACGACTAAGAAGTTTCTCTCTGGACAAGCGAGAGGCCATCAAGAAAGAGCTGGCAAAACTACTCGCAACAGGGTTTATCAAAGAGGTCTATCATCCTGAATGGCTCGCTAACCCTGTACTCATCCAGAAGAAGAACAACAACGAGTGGAGGATGTGTGCCGTACACTAATCTGAATAAGCATTGCCCAAAGGATCCTTTCGGGCTATCCCGCATTGATCAAGTAATCGACTTAACTGCAGGATGTGTCCTACTATCCTTCCTCGACTGCTATTCAGGCTATCATTAGATCGCCCTGAAAGAAGAACACCAAATCAAAACGGTATTCATCACCCCTTATGGGGCATATGCCTACAAAACCATGTCCTTTGGGTTGAAGAACGCTGGAGCCACCTATCAGTTCGCGATACAGCTGTGCTTCACCGATCAGCTACATCACAACGTTGAAGCCTATGTTAACGATGTTGTCGTCAAAACCAAGACCCAAGATCAATTCATATCTGATCTAGAAGAAACCTTCAACAGCCTCCGAAAGTTTCGCTGGAAACTCAACCAAACAAAGCGTGTCTTCGGCGTACCCTCTAAAAAACTACTCAGATTTATCATCAGCCACTGAGGAATCGAGGCTAATCCAGAGAAGATCAATGCCATCATGGCCATGGATGCCCCAGCTACCATCAAGGACGTCCAGAAGCTTACAGGCTGCATGGTAGCCTTGAATCGATTCTTGTCTAGGCTTGGAGAATGGGGTCTACCCTTCTTCAAGCTCCTCAAACGACAAGACAAATTTGAGTGGACTACAGAAGCCGCGGAAGCACTCGAGAATCTCAAGCATCAACTCCAGTCACCGCTAATTCTTACAGCTCCACTATCAGGCGAGGAACTACTCTACATCGCTGCGACTACTCATGTAGTCAGCACGGCGATAGTAGTTGAACGCCCGGAGGAAGGCCACACTTACGGAGTCCAGAGACCAGTCTACTTCATCAGTGAAGTACTCTCTGAATCAAAGGTTAGATATCCATCAATTCAGAAAGTTCTATAATTCTAATCACCTCCAGGAAGCTCCGGCATTATTTCGACGAGTACAAGATCTCAGTAATTATTGACTTCCCATTGGCGGATATACTCCACAATCGGGATGCCACTAGAAGAATCTCTAAGTGGGCAGTTGAATTGGGAGCCTTAGAAATCAACTTCAAGCCAAGAACAGCAATCAAGTCGCAAGCACTAGTCGACTTCATAGCTGAATGCCGGGAAAATCAAATTCCAGCACCTCACAACATGCCAGAGCATTGGGTGATGTATTTTGATGGATCACTCAAACTCGACGGAGGCGGAGCGGGAGTTCTATTCATCTCCCCCTAAGGAGAGCAGTTGAAATATGTGTTCCAGATCCTATTTAAAGTCTCCAACAATGAAGCAGAATACGAGGCACTGCTACACGGGCTGCGCCTAGTAGTTTCTCTCAGCATCAAGCGACTACTTGTCTACGGTGATTCTCTACTCGTCGTCCAGCAAGTAAATAAAGAATGGGACATCAACAAGGACACAATAGACGTATACGTCGAAGAAATCAGAAAACTCGAGAACAAGTTCTCAGGATTGGAAATCCACCACGTAGATTGTGATAACAACGTGGGAGTCAATGTCCTGTCCAAACTTGGATCTACTCGAGCAACTGTCCCACCTGGAGTTTTTGTCCATGAACTACATCATCCATCAGTCAAGGTACATAGTCAACAAGCTACTGACACGGAGGCCCCGGCCACAGTCAGAGAAGTGCTGATGATAAAAGAAGACTGGCGGATTCAGTTCATCGACTTCATCAAGGAGTTCAAGCTTCCACCACACGTTGATGCCAAGAGTGCCGAAGCTGCCCGCATTATCAGGCGAAGCAAGGGTTTTGTCTTCATTGGCGACAACCTGTATAAGCGCTCTGCCTCCGGCATTCTCATGAAATGTGTTACCCTTGAAGAAGGCAAAGACATCCTCAGGGAGATACATGAAGGAGTCTGTGGCAATCATGCCGCATCAAGGACACTAGTCGGCAAGGCCTACAGATCATGATTTTTCTGGCCAACGGCTGTATCGGATGCAGAAGACCTTGTCAGCTGGCTGCCAATTCTTCGGCAAGAAAACTCATGTGCCAGCACACAACTTGATCACAATCCGTCCATCATGGCCATTTGCTTGTTGGAGTCTGGACATGATCAGACCCTTAACCGTAGCTCCAGGAGGATTCAATCATGTGCCAGTAGCAGCCGATAAGTTTACCAAGTGGATCGAGTACAAGCCCATTGTCAAGATCTCATCAAATAGAGCTGTGGATTTCATCTCTGACATTATACACCGGTTTGGATTCCCCCACACTATCATTACAGACCTAGGTTCCAACTTTACATCACAGTCTTTTTGGGATTTCTATGACAATTCCTGCATAGAAGTCAAATATGCCTCAGTGGCTCATCCTCGAGCAAATGGTCAAGTGAAACGTATCAATGGCTTAGTACTCGATGGCTTGAAAAAGAGACTCTACAACGCCAACTCCAAGAAAGATGGCAAGTGGACCCAAGAACTACCCCATGTGGTCTGGGGGCTGTGAACGTAGCCTAGCAAAGCAACTGGACAATCTTCTTTCTTCCTCACCTATGGGTTAGAGGCTATACTACCCGTAGATATCATGTGGAAATCTCCAAGAGTAGAAGCCTATCAAGAAGGAGAAGCAGATGAAGCTCGACAGCTTGAGCTGGATACAGTTGAAGAAGCCAGGATTAATGCTTTGACCCAATCGGCTAGATATCTTCAAGGAGTCAGACGCTATCTTGATCGCAATGTCCAGCAAAGATCTTTCAACATAGGAGATCTAGTCCTATGAAGGATTCAAGATGAAACAGGACTGGACAAGTTAAATTCCAGATGGGAGGGACCCTTCATTGTGTCTAAAGTCACAAGACCCGGATCATACAGAATTATTGATACAGATGGTAATGAGATACCCAATTCTTGGAACATCGAGCACTTGCGCAGATTTTATCCTTGATCCAAGTTACATGGTGATGTCAGTTGATCTCTTTAATAAATCAAGAGTTTCTATCAACTATTCGACTACATTAAAGGCAGTTTTCAACTTGGCAGCATCATATTGGACTTCTCTCTAATAGGTTTTTCCAACCAGGATATTCTCCACAGATTCATACCAACCTGGATAACCTAATCGGGATAGCCTACACAATTTTTCCGTGAGGATAACTATACAAGCCAAATCCTTGTCTTCAATATAGGGACACAACCTACTCGCTGGCTCGAGAAGGTCTATGGATACCTTTACTAGTTTGTCCAACTTGGGTAACCCGACGGGGTTCATACTAACAGGTCAACTATAAGGAACTCCAGCCTTATGTTAAAGGCACAACTACTCGCTTGCTCGAGTATGTTTTGGATACTACTAATTTGTCCTACTGGGTAACCCGACGGGGTTCATCCTAACTGGTCAATCTTAATAGTTACTCCAGTCTACATGTTAGACACCCTACTCGTTGGCTCGAGTAGGTCTTGGATATTTTTAAGATGATTTCATCTTGGGTTACCCGGCGGGGTTCATCCAACAGATTTATCTTAAAAATTACTTCGGTCCTTGGTTAGGACAACCTACTCGCTCGCTCGAGTAGATTATGGATATATCTACACAGTTTTTTCTATCTGGATAGTCCGACGGGATTCATCCTAATTGATCAACTACAGAGATTACTCCATATAATTATTCTACTTGTCCACTCGAGTAGTTCGTGTTTCCACTACTTATCCTACGGTATCAGATCATGCTTCTAAAGACACACCAACAGGATAAAACCAATACATACAAAGACAAGTTCTTACAAAAGATCACAAGAGTTGTTACAAGCAGATTACTCTGATAAGTTCTTAAAAATCTTCTCGGCAATCACTTCTGATTCTTTATAATAGCCTTGGAATTCCACATCAGAGCAATCAGGGGCTATTCCTTTAGCTATGGGAGCTAAGTTATGCCGAGGCCAGTAATGTCAGTGTTTACCGCCAAGCCTGCTCAGGGATACCCTTAGCAGTAAGGTTTGTAGGTAGAGATCGACTGCTCTGGAACTCGATGGTGCAAGGAACACAAAGATTTAGACAGGTTCGGGCCGCAAGTTGCGTACTACCCTACGTCCTGTGTGGTGGTTTGTATTGCCTTAGGTGTTGATTCTTGTCTGGCGGGGGTCCCTACCCGCCCTTATATATCTGGGGGGACAGGGTTACATGGAAAGTACTAGCCGAGTATAGTTAGAGTCCTACTACAACACAATCGGATAGTTTATTTTGTACTGCAACTAGTTCTATGCCTATTCAGTAGTTACAAGAGAGGTAAGGTACATCCATGAGCTATCCCTTACTCTAGAATATTCTGTGTCTATAAACAGTCCCGCTACCCCGGGTCTGACAAGCCCCGAGCTCTTCGTAGCCGAGTCCTGCAGGCGTCGAGTACTTGGCTGGGCGTCTTCGAGTACTTCAAGTAGTCAGAACATCTTCCGGGCCTTCTTTCAGTTATGTCGAGTAGTCCTCCAAGTACTTCTAGTTGCTTCGAGGCTGTGAGGTGCTCAAGCCCCGAAATCTTGATCATATATTGTGCGCGAAGTACTCGCGCTCCATATGGAGTAGCCCCCGAGCCTTAGGTTGAATCGCAGAATCAGGCTGAGGGTCACTTCAGTCTTTTATCTTCTTTATTTTCCAAAAAAATGAAAAATAAATCTCTAATACACATATCCCGTAGCCCCCGGGTCTTGAATTTAAATCTCTCCATTTAGATTTAAGAATCAAAGTAAACTCGTGGCAAAACAAATAATGAAAACTTTCCTTAAAAGAAAAGAATCCGTTGATATCCCAAATATTTATGAAATTGCCACTAGATACCATATAAATCTGTCTAGTTACTTGTGAGGGTTTTACCCCTTGAACTCCTGGCCGCCGTCAAAGTAAGAATTCACCCTTTTCCTCTCTTAGTGAGATCCATAGCCCCTCTCGTAGCCCCCGAGCCTAAACTCGTGACTTTGAGATGGCTCCAAAGAAGGACAAATCCAAGGTTGAAGACGAAGCAGTTGCCAATATGTAAATAGGTTGGCGCAAAAGCAAAATGTCTGAATCAGCGGTACAAGAATTGGAGAATTTGGGTCTCCTCCAGACTCAGGGTGTGATCCAATGGCGTGCAGGGGAAGGAGAAGATTACCCCATGGAAGGTACCCTCAAGACCGTTGTATTCCGTGATTTTGTGGAACGTGGTCTTGCACTTCCCGTATCGGAATTTTTCTATGCTCTTCTGTAGTTTTGGGGAATCCAACTGCACCATTTGACTCCTCAATCCATTTTGCATCTTTCCATTTTTACCCATTTCTGCGAAGCATTCCTTGGCATTCTTCCTCACTTTCACCTTTTCCAACACTTTTTTACTCTTATTCCCATTCCGAACTCCGCCAAACCCGCCGTTGTCGGGGGTTGTGAATTAGTACTCCGTCCTGAGACTCGAGACGAGTACTTGGCTTATGATCCAACGGGTAAGGGAGCCGAGTGGAAGAAATTCTGGTTTCATGTTGGGAACTTTGAATCTCCACTTCCAGAAAGGATTCCCGGTGCCCCCAAAGTCCAAGAAAACTGGACAAGTAAAGGACCTGGTGGCCAACAAGTCGAGTGCCTCCGTAGAGTCATTGCACAGGTGAAAAATAAGGGAGTTACTGGAAATCACGTGGTTTTCTCCTTTGTGAGCTGTCGAATCCAGCCTCTGCAGCATCGACAACATCCATCCTTCAGATATGAAGGATTAGAAGATGCTACCAGAATGTCACCGGAGCCAATGGTGGAATCCGAAGTAATTAGAAGATGTTGTAAAGTACTCGACAATTTTGACAGATCCTTGAAGCTCCCAATATTTTTCTGGGCCAAGAAACCTCTCGAAAATGCATGGGTAAGTGTTGAAAAACACCGCCGAGTACTTGTAATTAAAGTTTTTAACTTTTGATGGATCCTTGCTTCTTTTGAAAAAAAAATTACAAGACGTGGTATTGTATGCCTCTGACTTCAGTAGATATTGCTTCTGATGGCAGCGAGAAACGGAAGACAACTCCTGGATCTTTGTTGTAGAGAAAGATTCCTCATATTGATGCTGGTCAGTAAGAATCCGATATTCTTTTGATTTCATCCTATTTGCCTCAGTTTTCTTATTACAACTCTTGCTTGGCTTAGGATCCAATATCTACCAGCATATGAGAAAGATCAAATCCAAGACTTTCGTAACTAGGTGCAGAGCAGTTCGGAAGGAACTAGTCGATCAGCCCCCGAGTCGCGAGTAATTGGGTTGATCGAGAACCCATCCGCCAGTTTGCCAAATGCAGACACGGCCGGGATATCAAATGAGCCAAATCCTCAAGCACTTGAACGTACTCCTGCAGCTGCTCAGGGTGCCTCCAATGCTGATGGGGCTGGCAGTATTAGAGCTCAAGGATCAAGAGGTCATGCCATTCGACTAGTGCCTTTTCAATCTATGCCACAATCAACCCAGGAGGAAATGGGAAAGGAACTGTTTGATGATCCGTTGTTGTCCGTAGACAATGTAAAGAAGTTTGCTGACTATATGCAATGGAGCTTCAAATATACCAAGGTGAGTCTTCTGCTGCTACTTGTTCTTTTCGAGTAGTTGGTGATGTCTGACTAGTCTTGCTTTGTATGTTACAGGATGTCGCCAATCGATCCTTCCTGAAGTCTCATGCTTTATATAAGACTGTCGACAACCGAAAAACCACGTAGCAGCAGAATGCCCTGATTGCCAAACGACTAGATGAATCCCTTGCTGCTCGGAACAAGTTGTATGAAGCAAACCGAAAGCATCATCTAGAACTTTGTGATATGAAGCAGCAGATCAAGGGCCTCGAAGAAGAAAGATCAAAGCTCCAGGAAGAGAACTCAAAGCTTCAAGAACAGTTGCAGATTGCTCAAGCCTGTGAGTATTCAATCTTTTATCTTGATATTGCTTTGTCGATAATATTTTACTGAAATATCCTTCCATCAGGTTCTCCAGGTGACCGTACTCGACTGATAGCAGCAGCTCGGGTCATTGTGGATATGGTTGATCCTGAAGAGGGATCGTCAAATGGCAAGTCCTTGGTAGAGCGTTTAGAAGAGGCTCCCAGGAGGATCTTTGATATCATGACGGCTACTTCCAAGAATTATCTGACCCACATGATAAGAGTTGTCAAATCTTTCTTGCCTTAGTTCAATTTAGTTCCCATAGCTAAAGGAATAACTCCCAATTGTTCTGATGAGAAATTCCAGGACTATTGTAAAGAATCAGAAGTGATTGCTGAGGAAATTCTAAAGAACTTGGCAGAGTAAACTGCTTGTAACAACTCATTGTCTTTGTAAACATTGCTCTTATCTTGTTGGTATGTCTTCAGAAATATTATCTAATACCGTAGAATATATACAAACTGCTCAAGTAATCGAGTAGAATGCTTGCATGGAGTAATCTTTATAGTTGATGAGTTAGGATGAATCCCGCCGGTTTACCCAAATAGAAAAACTGCAAAGATATCCATAAACTACTCGAGTAAGTGAGTAGTGTGTCCTAACCAGGGATTGGAGTGGTTTTTAAGATAGATCTGTTAGGATGAACTCCGTCGAGTTATCCAAGATGAAAACTTCTTAAAGATATCCAATACCTATTCGAGCTTGCGAATAGGGTGTCTAACTTGTAGACTGGAGTAACTACTAAGATTGACCTGTTAGGATGAACCTTGTCAGGTTACCCAAGATGGATAAAATATAGTAGTATCCATAATATACTCGAGCAAGCGAGAAGTTTTGCCTTTAAAGCAAGGCTGGAGTTTCTTATAGTTGACCTGTTAGGATGAACCGTCGAGTTACCCAAGATGGACAACTAGTAAAGGTTTCCATACACCTTCTCGAGCTAGGTGAGTAGGTTGTGCCCTTATATTAAGGACAAGTATGTGGCTTGTGTAGTTATCCTGATGGAAAACTATGTAAGCTATCCTGAACATGTGATGCTGTCAGATTGAAAAACTGCCTTTAATGTAGTCAATGAGCTGGTAAAAAACCCTTGCTTTATTAAAGAAATCAACTGACATCACCATGTTGCTTGGATCAAGGATAGAACTTGCGTAAGTGCTCAATATTCCAGGAATTCGATACCTCATTGCCATCTGTATCAGTGATTCTGTATGATCCTGGTCTTGTAACCTTGGTTACGATGAAAGGACCTTCCCATCTGGAATTTAACTTGTGCAATCCCGTCTCATCTTGGATCCTTCATAATATTAGATCTCCAATGTTGAAAGATCTTTGCTGAACATTGCGATCATGATAGCGTCTGACTCCTTGAAGATATCTAGCCGATTGAGTTAAAGCGTTGACTCCAGCCACTTCGACTGAATCTAACTCAAGTTGTCGAGCTTCATCTACATCTCCTTCTTGATAAGCTTCTACTCTTGGAGATCTCCACATGATATCTGCGGGTAGTATAGCCTCTGACCCGTCAGTGAGGAAGAAAGGAGATTGTCTAGTTGCTTTGCTAGGCTGCGTTCGCAGCCCCCAGACCACATGGGGTAATTCTTGAATCCACTTGCCACCTTTCTTAGTGTTGGCGTCGTAGAGTCTTTTCTTCAAGCCGTCGAGTACTAAGTCATTGATACACTCTACTTGACCGTTTGCCCGAGGATGAGCTACTGAAGCATATTTGACCTCTATGCAGGAGTTGTCGCAGAAATCCCAAAAAGATTGTGACATGAAATTAGAGTCAAGATCCGTAATGATGGTGTGAGGAAAGACAAATTGGTGGATAATGTCGGAGATGAAATCCACTGCTCTGTCGGATGAGATCTTGACAATGGGCTTGTACTCGATCCACTTGGTAAACTTGTCGACTGCTACCAGCACATGATTGAATCCTCCTGGAGCTATGGTTAATGGTCTGTTCATGTCCAAGCTCCAACAGGTGAACGGCCATGATGGAGGGATTGTAATCAAGTTGTGTGCTGGGACGTGAGTCTTTTTGCCAAAAAATTGGCAGCCAGGGTATCGTCTGACAAGGTCTTCTGCGTCTGAAATGACTGTTGGCTAGAAGAAACCTGACCTGTAAGCCTTGTCGACTAGTGTCCTTGATGCGGCGTGGTTGCCGCAAACTCCTTCGTGTATCTCTCTGAGGATTTCATTGCCTTCTTCAAGGGTAACGCATTTCATGAGGATGCCAGAAGCGGAGCGCTTGTATAGGTTGTTGCCAACGAGGACGAAACCCTTGCTACGCCTGATGATGCAGGCAGCTTCAGCGCTTTTAGGATCGACATGTGGTGGAAGCTTGAACTCCTTGATGAAGTCGATAAACTGGGTCCGCCAATCTTCTTCGATCATCAGTACCTCTCTAACTGTGGCCGGGGCCTCCGTGTTAGTGGCTTGTTGGCTTTGTACCTTGACTGATGGATGATGAAGTTCATGGACAAAGACTCCCGGTGGAACAGCTGTGCGAGTAGATCCAAGTTTATAAAGGACATCGGCTCCCACTGTTGACGCTCCTTAGCGCCCCAATTTGTATACCGCAAGCACACAGATCGTGTAGCTTTTCTCCTAGAGTATTCCCCCAATGTTTATCAATCCACAGAACCAAAGATACAAGAAACAATCTACTAACATAGAGAATCCTTTGTGTTGAGATGGTGTAAAACGAATCTAATCTACTAAAATCGGCAAACACCGAATGTAGCAAGAGAAAGTTAGAGATAACCAATCTAGATCACCTAGATCATGCATATGTTGTAGTTCAAAGCTAAATGTAGTGAAGCAAGATAGATGTGAATCTCAATGAAAAGCATCTTTAAACCAAAATCTCCAATCCAATCCTTCGATAACCCGTCTTACTGAAGCAACGCCCTGTCACGACGCCCCCTTTTGGACTAAGCTACCCCGAAGCATGATAAACAAGTCGAACCCCCTTTGGTAGTTCCGCCATGAACCTCTAGCCACCACGACTACAAGATCATGCTAAGCGATCTATCTCGATAATAGATCTAGGATGAAGCAAACCCAAAGAAAAGAACGAAATCGAAAGAGAGAACATGGTCGCTAAAGATTCGGAATCACAGGTAACTTCACCATGAATGATTGTACATCACAAGATCACAACCGGGGCCCTACCTTGATCTTGATGATCCTAGCTCTAGAATTCCAACGTGGTCTTCCTTGCAAGGTTCCCACGTCGGCTAGGCAAGCCCCTAGACAACTAGCATGACCCTCGGCTCTCCGAAAGGTGTTTCTCTATCTTCTCTGCTCCTTGGCGTCGTCTCCCGAATGACTTGATGCATGAGCCTCGGGGAGGGGGCTTTAAATAGCCCCAAGAAACCCTAGGTCGAAGGGGAGGCCGAGGTGCCAGGGAAAGGCCCTAGGCCGGCCGGCCTAGCCCATTCTTTCACCGCCTCGCGTTCTCCTTTCTCCCCAAGTCTTCTGGAGTCTTCTGGAGTTTATCCCTTTCACGATTGCACCCCGTTGGACGTCGTTATCTTCAAGATATCTTCGTGGGAAAGGATAGGATGGAGAATCCTTTCTTAAATCTCTATTTGCTTTGCTTAGCCCCGAAGTATCTTGATCTCATCTTGTGGGCTTTGTCCTTTGGGCTTCATTGGAGGGTGGATGTGCATGAACGGGCTTCTAGTCATCACGGCCTTTGGTCCTTTGTTTGGGCTTTGGCCTTCGTCTTTCTTCGTGTTACCGTGTGATCATGGGCCTCGTCATTTCATGCTCCAAAATTGGCCAAAAACCTGCAAAAATGAAGTACCTCCAAAATATATGTGCAAATGTGAAAACGACAAATAATTGGGCTGAGGTTAGGATGGTTAGTGATTTTGATATTAAATTCATGCCATTATCGAAGTTAAACAGGGGATAAAATGGATACTTAAGGAGCGCCAACATTCCCCCCATGCTTAAACCTTGCTCGTCCTCGAGTAAGTCTTTGATAAAAAAAATCAGTGTTGCCTTTCGGTGTCCAATCCCTGCACTTGATCATACACGAGAAAACACAATGCTCCCAAAAATATTTTGCAGTTAATAGTTCAAGTTGTAACCAGCTTTTTCAATATGGATGGTAGATACAAGTTAAATGCTTCCCCACAATTATTAAGCACATGCTTTCAAAATTAAACAAGTCTCAGAATTAAGAAAGTAAGTTCCATAAGTAATGCTAAACCAAGATCAATAATTGAAACCTCATTGCAATTTGCTCATGGAAACTCTCAGATGATCTTGTCTCTCAATCTTGCTAGAACTTTCTCCTTTCTTTCTCTCATATGTATGTGTGAGGTTTTATCTGGAGCTCTGGAAAGGTTAGTTCTAACAAAAGATATTATAATCAAGATATTATCAAAACAAGAAATACTTCTTATGGATTTACCGAGACTCGTAAAAAAGACCATAGGAAAATAATTTCCTTGTGGAGAGGGAGAGAATGGAACACACACTTTAGATGGTGGACATGTGAAAATGGCAACGGTTGATCCCAAGGCACAGCTGAAGTCCTTGTTATAAGATTGCACATGGTTGGAATAATTGAGTATAGAATAATCTTCAAAGTACCTGGAGTTTAATGAAGCTAAAGGAACCGAGGAGCTTTTCATCATCATTCATTTTTTTCTTTCTTTTTGCTCCTCAGAACCGTTGGCAACATAATGCACTTACTCCACCTCCCCCCATGCTTGAACGTTTGCTTGTCCTCAAGCAATGAAGTGATGATAACCTGATGGAGTGAGTGCACAAAACTCGTATCAATTCTCTGGACTCAACTTTGGAATTCAAGGGGGCATCTCCTCATAAAATATTGAAGCCAATAGAGGAGGAGAAGGGCCAGGCCAGCCGGCCTAGGGGCGTTGGGCCGGCCGGCCTACTGCCTGTAGGACTCCACTTCTTCGGATTTTTCTACTGCGAACTCTTTGATGCTTCCCAAGCTTATGTTTTACTGAAATTTGCTCTTGATTCCACAGTTTTGTCGTCGAAATAATAATATATACTCAATATATAGGTTGTGGTCAAGGAGGTGTTTCACAAAAAGATGTTTTTGGTTAAGGGTGGATATCCAGCGAGGTTTGCGATGTTCCTGGTGTAGAAACTCACAATGCATGGATAGAATAGCTAGCAAAAAGAGAGGTACACAAAAATGCGGAATGGTCAGCTTCTTAGTCACGTACCAAAGAAGATAAATCTTGAATTAATTCACCTGAAAATAAATCTTGCACTATGGTTTGTCATGATATATCATTTAGGCTTTTAGAAAGGTAGAGCAATTGCAAAAGTTATCATTGACAAGGTTAGTTCAAAATTAAATCCAAATTAAATTTTCCTTGACAAGCTTAAGTAAGAGAGCAAGAATAAAAAGATATGGGTCTTAATTTATCATAAGCTCCACAAAAGAATTAACCGGCATTTAATTAATTTTTCAGATCATATTAGGGAGAGCATTAGTTTAATCATGCATAAACCAAGCACAAGAAAGTAGACAAGGCAGCAACAATCATCATATTTTAACATGGCACAAACTTTCTATCATCATGACTAACCATAACATTAAAGCGTGGGTGATGCATTTATTTATCATGGTGATGAAAGAAAAAGAAAACAAAGTACACAAATGCTGAAAAATAAAACAGAAAATTGCTACGCACACACAAGCTTGCACACATGCTGAAAATAAATGAAAAGAAATAGAAAAATCCAAACCACACGTGCGAGCATTTTATTCATGGTCTTGTTGTCGATCACTCTCCTTGATTGCCTCTTGTGTTGTATCCTTGGTCATAATATTGTTGAAATGCCCCTCCATCAAATTGTTCCGGTGGTGCTAGGCCTAGTAGTCTCATTTGATATGCCATTCCCGCGGTTCCATCTTCTAGTTGGCTTGTGTGCCTCCGGATGGCGTCTATGTCTTCCATGTTTATTCTTGCATAGGCACACATGATTCTCATTCCTTGTTCCGATTGAGGGAGGTAAAAAATTTGTGCTCCAAATGACGGGTTGGGCATCTCTCCTTGGTATGATGGGGATGGGTAGCCATAGTTTCTAAATGGTGGGAGTGCCGCCGCACCATGCCCCCATGCTTGATCTTGGTTTCCTTCCCATTGACTCGTCCATCCTTGCGGGTGTCCTTGTCCACTTGATGCACCTTGAAATTCATTCCTCCAATAAACAGAACTTGGTGGTGGAAGCTTTACCTCCAAATCTTCTTGTCGTGCCGATGCCGATGTTCCTTCAATCAACTTTCCTCTTTTTGTTTTCTTCACCTTTGCTCCAATGTTTTCAACTCGCCAATCAGTCCTTCCTCTTGTGAATAATTTTAGCCTTTGATCGGGGAGGGAAATATCAGTCTCGAAAATAATGAATCCCTTCTTTTCATCCCCTCCGATATAATGGCCTTGCCTCAAATGTTCAATTCCTATATCCGTTCCCGGGACATAATATTTTTGGATCACCCCTAACTCCGGATTCATGGCTCGGGCTATTAGTGTGAGATAACACCCCGAACCAACTTCTCCCGTGCCGGAAGATGCTTCACAAACCCATCTATCAACCATGATGTAGGTGGGATCAATCTCTTACTTTTTCACCAATGCTGCATACATCCAATTTAATTCTTGGTCGGTGACCTTTGATTCTCTCATCCTCCCGTGGATTCTTTTGCTCACCCAAGAGTGGAATATTTGGAGGATCACATTACTTATGTTCTTCCTTTAGCGATTGACATCTTTTGCTATCTTCGTCCAAAACTCATCGAGCTCTCCATCTTCGACTTCCACCATTTCACTTACATTGCTTTTGAACCCGAGAAAACTCCCTATTGCTTCATAAGTGATGACTTTTTCTTCATTCTTGAGCCGAAATTTCAAAAATGTCACTTCTTCATCATCCACCACCTCTGTTATTTTCTTTAGTGTCATGAACATCTCCAAAGCCACTTCTTCTTGCATGTCTACCGTAACACCGTCGGAAAATAGTTTCCAACTGATGTTCTCCAAGAGCTTGTAGATGTCATGATGGAATCCCAACTTTTCCAATGCTTCATCATCGAAATTATAGTTTGCTCGTAGCCTTCCCTTCATGAACTTGAGCCATTCTTCTTCTTCCTTTGACAAGATGGTAAACCCGTATTCGGATTTCTTAGGCTTGTATGGCGGTGGTGCGGATGACCTTGTCGAACGCTGTGGAGGAGGTGGCGCGCCTTCGGTGAATCTCATGGAGGAACTTCTTGGGTCTCTCATCCCACCAAGGAGTAACATGTACCTCCGTGAAGAACTTTCCGATGCGTCGGATGTTGATGAACGCATCCTTCTCCTCCCGGTGATGAACTTCATGAAGCTACTCATGGTGACTCTTTGCTGCACACACTAAAAAACAAACACACCGGGGGTTTCTTGCCAGTGGGAGAACAATATATCGAAGAGTGGAGCAAACTAGGATTTGTGGCGAATTTTCGGAGATTTTTGGAGTTGATTTTGGTGGACGAATTTTTTCAGAGCTCTAGCTTAAGTTTCTGGGTGATGAACTTGAAGAACACGAACAAGGAATTGAGTGAGGAGCATACCTATGAAACGGGAGCACCAGACTGCATCTTCGATAAAAAGAGGCCAGGCCGGCCGGCCTAGGGTCATGGGGCCGGCCGGCCTAGGGTGTTCCTGGCTCTCCTCGACTTCATCTTTCTCTGGTGACTTCTTGATGCGATTCCTTGCCTCAGTACATCTTTTATGCTTTGCACCGTCCAAAACCCGTGCACCACTCCTTCCTTGTCCTTGTTGTCCACTTGCAATATTATTTCTTCACTTTGTGTCATTCACCTTGTCCCATACTTCATCATTCATCACATGGTGCCATCTTTGCTGAAAATTCATGTCCTTCCCATGCATGGCTGCTCCCTTCTTTGGATTATTTGCTTGTGGTGGTAGGTAGAGAGTACAATCTCTTCCCGTGAACTCACTTTGATCAATAGATGTTAATCAAGCACATAAACCTTCTCCAAATCATGCTTAGATGTTGAATCTTCCTCTAACTTCGAAATTTCAGAATTAACTCGAAGCATGCAATGAGCTTAAATAAATAATCAGAGGGGAATCAAAACATCTTTACATTTGTGAGTCGAAAAAATATTTTCCGACTACATTAATTTTGGTTGCACCGGAATCGTTCACTTTCATGAATTTATAGCGAACAATCTCGAATTCAACCGTGGCTCTTGGGTTTAGGTTCTTATTTTGCCAAAATGAGAGAGAAATTTTGAAAAAGGGAACAAATAAAGTTAGGAAAATTCTAGTCCTATGGTAATGAAACTGAAAATTCTCTCTATGATTGCGCGAACCTACGCATCGAGAATTTAAAAAATATACACAAAGCGTGGCTCTACTCATGTCTTTTTATCTCAACTTGGTCCGGCCATCATGGAGAGGACGGTCGCCAAAAATAGGTATGGAAATTTGGATGTGACTTTCTCAAGAAGAGGCAAATAAAATATAGGATGGCTCATGTCATTGGTTTAAAATAAGAGACAAAATCAAAATGACTGAGCGAATAAAATCCAAATCAAATTGTTCGACCGAACGACCAATTGTTCAAAAGTTTATCATGTTCTTGCGTAGCAAAATTCATGACTCACTTACCCAAACCTCTCGCGGGTTGTCCTCCCGACAGCTTATTCTTGACTCGACGAACGGGTTGAACTCCCGGCAGCTTTATTCTTGACTCGACGAACGGGTTGCCTCCCACAAAGCGCTTCGTCTGTCACGACACCCCCCTTTTATTCTTGACTCGACGAACGGGTTGCCTCCCACAAAGTGCTTCGTCTGTCACGACACCCCCCTTTTGAACGAAATACCCTGAAGCAAGTCGAACCCCCTTTGATAGTTCCGCCATGAACCTCTAGCCACCATGACTACAAGATCATGCTAAGCGATCTATCTCGATAATAGATCTAGGATGAAGCAAACCCAAAGAAAAAAACGAAATCGAAAGAGAGAACATGATCGCTAATAGATTCGGAAGACATGATTATCATTACCCACATAATAGATTCGTTTGGTTCCTCACCACCGAGTACATACCATTGACGACTCCAACTAGCTCATGAACTCCACCATGGCACAACCACGCAGGGAGGCCATGGCAGCTAGGGGCGGCCTAAGCCATCTCCTAGACAACTTCGAAGACTTGCGGCGGCCGTCGTCTCCCTCCGGTCTTGGCCCTAGGTTTTCGTCGAGTTCTGGGTGGATGGATGCCTCGAGTTGAATAAGGTGCGAGCTATTTATAAGCCGAGGAAGCCACCGGTCGAAGGGGAGGCCGAACCGCCTCAGAAACGGGCTAGGCCGGCCGGCCCAATGGGCCTAGGCCGGCCGGCCTACCCCCTTTCGGGCTCGCCTCGGTCTCATCTTTCGCGTGCAGACTCCTCACATCTTCTAGAGTTTATGTCCTTCACGATTGCACCCCTTTTGACGTTGTTATCTTGGAGATATCTTCGAGGAAAGGATAGGATAGGGAATCCTTCCTTAAATCTTCATTTGCTTTGCTTAATCCCGAAGTATCTTGATCTCATGTTCGTGGGCTTGGTCCTTTGGGCTCTCTTGGAGGATGGATGTGCATGAATGGGCTTCGAATCAACATGGGCTTTGGTCCTTCCTTTGGGCTTTGGACCTCGTCTTTCTCCGTGTTAGCGCTCGATCACGGGCCTCAGTCATTTCATGCTCCAAAATAGGCCAAAAACCTGCAAAAACGAAGTTCCTCCAAAATATATGTGCAAGTGTGAAAATGACCAATAATTAGGCCGGGGTTAGGACGGTTAGTGATTTTGATATTAAATTCATGCCATTATCAAGGATAAACAAGGGATAAAGTGGGTACTTAAGGAGCGCCAACATTCCCCCCATGCTTAAACCTTGCTCGTCCTCGAGTAAGTCCAGGAGCTTTGCTTATATGGAAATCAGCGTTGCCCCTCAATGTCCTCTCTGCACTTAGTCATACATAACAAGACATATTGCTCTCTCAAGTATTTAGAATTTAAGTTCATGTTGTGACTGGCTACTTTTTCATTATGGAAGATAGACTAGCAATTAAAGAACAAGCCACAATAATAAATAAATGCAATGCTCTCAAACTTGAGCGAACTTCAAACCTTTACCTTGTTTCATCGTGAAGAGTTTTCAAAAGAATTCATATCAAACATAAGTGAGGTTCTCTTGCAAAAGATCATGGAAATACTCATCTCATCAAGTCTCTCAAGCCTACATTAGATTGTCTTCAACCTATTCTACTCATATTTAAAAGTGGAAGGCTTATGTGGAGCTTGGTAGGTAAAAACAATCATAGCAAAATATTATATCTGAAATATTGTCAAACTAAGAGAGAGATCTATTGGATTTATTGAGACTTGTCAAAAAAGCCATTGGAAAATAATGTTGGAGAGGGAGAAAGATGAAACACACACATTTAGATAGGTGGACATGTGCAAGTGGCAAATGGATGATCCCGAGACACAAATGAAGTTCTCGTTATCGGATTGCACATGGTTGGAAGATTTGAGTATGGAATAGTTCTTCAAAGTAACTTGGAAAATTGATGAAGCCAAAAAGAACTAAGGAGCATTTTATTATTCTCTTTTTTTTCTTTCATTTTTTCTATTTTTCTCTTTCTTTCTTTCTTTTTCTTTCTTTTTGCTCCTTAGAACTTTTGATAGCATAGAATCCTCAGAACTAAGCATGCTCGTAATGAAGTGTAGCGCGGCCTCCCCCATACTTAAGCATTGTGCTAAGCACGGAAGAAGAATCATGAGCATCTTGTGGCAACCATGATTATCTTACTCCATGAGATCTTTCTTCCTTGTCCACGAAATCCTCCCCCATGCTTAGCATGATGCTAGGCGTAGAAGGAGAAGATGGACCATCTTGCAATTCTTGAAGTCCTTCCCTCATGTGTATGAATATCATCTTCAATGTGTCTTCACCTTTGTTGCCTCAATTTCCTTCAACTTCTTCTTGTACTAAGTCATGGTCCCAATCATTGCTTCACATCATCGTCGCCTCATTCAATTCCTCGTTGTCCCATTGCTGCCTCATCTTCACGAATTTTTCTTTCAATTTCTAGAACAGAACCTGTACTAAAACATTGCTCCATTGCGAAGTACACGAATTTTCCTTTCCAACGAGTCCTTATTCGCCCAAAACTGATTCCGAACAAGAGAGTTGTGTCCGTTTCATCCCAGCGCTGCAATCTGTCTCGATGAATTTCAGAACGCGCAATGTCCAATGTTCTTGCCATATCTCCTTGTACGGATCTTCAAATTCATTGATCTTGGATGCGTTGGAATAGAAATTTTATGGAGATTCTGAATATCAACTTTTTCTTCCTTGTACATCTCTGTCCATGTGCAAAATTTGATGAAAACAGCGGGGCTTGCTTTCGAACTTTGGAGATGTTGACGAATTTGATTTCTTCTTTGATCACGAATTCATGGGAACGCTTTGTCATGCCTGCAAAACAATTCAAGTGCACAATCTACCCCCAAGGTGACAGTTGGGAGTATAAACAATTGCCAACAAACCAAAATATCCCCCAAGATACTTAACTTGTGGCATAGTTAGTCTAGTGAAAATTGAACCTAATGGGTGTATGTGAATGCAAGTGGGAGGTGTGTGTATGCAAATGAGAGGAAAATGGATTGCTATCTTGGTCAGAAGAGCTTAAAGATGGAGGTCCGCAAACAAGTTTAAACACCACGTTTACACAAGATTGCAAAAGGTAAATGCTATCATGATAAGCATTACATGGATAGGAAAGCATACATCAATAAGATTGAGACCAAACTAGCAAAAATGAGGGCATGAACAATGGAATGGATGCAAAGTGCAAATGCAAATTTAGCAAAAACAAGTGTTAGCAGGGTTGAAAGGACCTTTCGATGTTGTTCCGCAACTAGTTTATTCAAAAACAATTGCTAAGAGTGACAAAAAGCCTTCATGACACTTCATAAGAAGTGAGGCTTTTGTCAATGAAAAGGTTATTTATCGAAAAAGGATCAAGCAATCGAGCTAACAAGGTTTTAGAAGTAAGTTTATGGGTTTCCTATATTTTGGCTTAAAACAAAATTTTGAAGAGAGAGTGTTGAGTATAGAAATTCTATCTAAGGTGGTTTTTTTTAAAAAACTAGAGAGAAACAAAAGTTGGAATTTTTTTTTGAAAAACATAACCTATGGTTTTAGGATTGCTCTATGAGTGGTTTTCCTAAGGGTTTTAGGATCTCAAAAGCGAGGCTAGTCAATGTTTTTAGAAAAGTTTTTTTTTAAAAAATGCAACATGCAATGCAATGCAAGGGTGAGACGAACAACATGGTATGCAATGCAACACGGGGTGGATGAACAAAATGATATGACATGATGAGGTGGTCTAAAACAAAACAAAAAGTTAGCCTAAGTTAACTAGCCACAAGTTTAGAATCAAAGGGTGGTGCAATGCTTCATAAATCTCTCTAAAAAGACACAAATAAAAAGACTCTAAACACTAATAGGCACACAAAAAGGTCTACAAGTTTCCCAAGATCAAATAACAAAGTGCTCCCTCAATAACATTTAGAATGAACAACATGAAGTTGTGGTTTTTGTT
Organism: Panicum virgatum; assembly: GCF_016808335.1. Lineage (NCBI taxonomy): Eukaryota > Viridiplantae > Streptophyta > Magnoliopsida > Poales > Poaceae > Panicum > Panicum virgatum. The sequence goes on along the minus strand of NC_053153.1, from coordinate 44,408,600 downwards.
AGAGCAATGGTACAATGTTACTTGATATTCCGATTAAAGAGTGCAATGTAGACGGTCATATTAATATATATAAAATAAAAGATCGGGTTGCCACCCGCAAAGCGCTTCATTTAAAGTCATAGAGCTCGACTTTCTTACCTTCAAATTGATGCGAAGCCATGGTCCTTCATGCAAGAGGTGAAGGTGTTCCATGCAGCTCTTATTCCACTTCCCATGTTGGACATGATCAATCACGCTTAATGGAAAACTTGCCCAATCGTCTCTCACATCATGGTCACCTCCTTCTTTGTTGTCCTTCATCGCTACCTTTTTTTCACGGATTTTCCTCTCTGTCCAGATTGGGAATTGCGCCAAACAATTGATCCAATGCAAGGTGCACGAAATCTTCTTTCCAACAAGTCTTCATTTGCCAAAAATGCATTCCAATTGAGGGAGTTATGCCCCCTTTTCCCCGTCACTGCAATCTGCCCCGTGCTGATTTCAGCACGTGCATCTCCGATGTTTGAGACATAGCTCCTCCCGTGGGTCTTCAATTGTATTGATCATCGATGCGTTGAACCGAGGACTTGATGGAGATCCTGAATATTCAACTTTCTTGCATTGTAAATCTCTGGACTTGTGCACAAAATTGATGATGCTTAGCGACGTCCGTTCTTGAAACTTGAAGATGTTGATGATGGTGTTCAAAATTTTGGGCACGGTTTCCCTCCTCATCATTTGAGTTTCATGTCCTGCATGGTTAGTGAAATTCAGGGCTTCACATGACATGTGCTCTTTTAGGGTCATGAGCTTGACCAAGCGCAAAGCAAGATCGAGGTTTGCAATTATTTGTAAACATATGCAACATAATCACATCCTCAATTAAATTTCATCAACAAGGCATGGTGTAATTAAATGCAGCATGTGTTTCTTGCATAGCGCGGAGCTCATTATTATGCAGAGGTTCTTTAAGCATGAAATCAACATTCTCAAGAAACTCTAGCCTATCATCATGAAAAGAAAAAGGCATAGAATTTAAACTTTCATTCCGACTATTGGTTCGAGCATGAGATTTTTAACGATTATCAACAAAACCAATAGAAGCTTGAGAATTCACTGTATACCTTAGCCTCGGAGCTTTTTCATACTCATTGGAGTCGTGGTGCTTTGTGCGAGATGTCATCTTGATGCACTCCTCGTGGTCCGTCATGATTTGCTTCTCACGTCTCCATGTGTTGAATGTTGCGCTCTTGTAATCCGTCGTGGTTTGTTTGCAACATCTTTGTTTGTCGAAGGTCGACCGCTTGTGCCTTCATTTGCCAATGTCATTGGGGTTCTTTCTCTGCTCCAAAACTCTGAATTTTATCATGTATGCTTCATGAAAACATCGCCCAAGCTCCTCTTCATTGTTGTCATCGTCATCTTTTCTATCTTGTTCTCATCGCATTGCTCCTGCTTCTTCTTCATGGAATCTCTCCTGTATACTCAACAGAACATATACCAAAATATAGCTCTATTGAAAAGTTTATGAAATTACCTTTCCAATGAGTGGTCATTCGCTTTGAACGGAGTTCAAACAAGGGAGTTATGCCCGTTTCACTTTTGGCGCTGCGTGCTGTCCAGAAAGTGCACAACCTTCAATGTTTTGGCCATACCCGCTTGTAGGAATCTCCGATTGACTTGGTTCTTGATTCGTTGGGACGGGAACTTCGTGGAGCTTTTGAATATCCAAAAATATGCTGCTATTTGCTTCTAAGGTTGAGCAAAATATTGATGATAACAATGACTTCTTACGAATCGATCCGAAGATGTCGATGATCTTGATCTTGTGGTCTTCGGAGCGTCTTGTTGTGCATCCTTGGCTTCAAGGTCATCACCATTGATTCACCAGCAAGTAGCATGGCTCCAATGGTCTGTCTCCATGGTTCTTGCTTTGCCTAAGGTGTCGGGATCGAAGGAGGCTCCCGTGCTTTGTGTCGATGATCAGAGCGGTCTCTTTCTTTGATTGCACTCGACTAGAAGCTTCTTGAGCATCCCATGGAGAAGATGGGTGGCATAATGGTTCCTCTAATCTTGTTGCCTCTAGCATTGGTCAACTTCAAATCATCAACTTTTGTGCACAAGGTTCTCCAAACATCTTGCGACATCGTCATCACTTTCTCCATTGTTTGTTGCTGCCTCTTCTTCGTTGAATTCCTTGATCATCCTCCACAGAACATGCACAAAAATTCTACTCCATGGAAAGCCTTATGAAATTACCTTTTCAACGAGTGGTCATTGATCCCAAACGGACTCCGGATGAAGAAGTTATGGTCGTTTTACTCCGGCACTATGCTCTGTCCAGAGACATTTCAGAACGCGCAGCGTTGAAAGATTTTACCATAACTCTTCACACCGATCTCCAAAATTCATGATTCTTGATGCGTTGGAAAGTAGACTTGATGGAGCTTCAAAAAAATCTATTATTTGCTCATGGTACTTCTCTGATTTTGGACGAAAACCTCATTACAACAGTAACACTTTGGAGATGATGATGATCCGATCGCACGATTTTCTTCGCGGGCATGCTTCATACCTATTGCTTGAACAAACAATTTTTCCCAAAAACATTAGTCTTTAAAATCAATTGACATGGCGGCGTACCTTATTTATCATTTTTGCTTTGGCGAGTGGGGACTCAATAGCGGATGCTGGGCCACTAACAAAAGTTAGCACCTACCACTAAAGAGCGGTTCTTCACGTAGCCATCAACTTGCTTGAGTGAGATTGGACTTGTGAAAGTACAGACGTTGAGAACTTCTCAATCACTTCGTGTCTAGGGTTTTACCTGCATTCATGGACACAAACAAGAAACACAGGATATATGCAATAATAAAATTGGGGTTAGTCCAAAAACTAGATAGATCGCCCTAGGGTTCGTGTTGCCGATCCCCGGCAACGGCGCCAGAAAAGCTTGTTGACGCTCCTTAGCGCCCCGATTTGTATACCGCAAGCGCACGGTTTCGTGTAGCTTTTCCCTTAGAGTATTCGCCCAAGGTTTATCAATCCGTGGATCGACAAAGAACTACCTAAGGTTTTCCATCTAATCTAACGGATCTATCCTAACATGAAGCATTGATTGCATATAAAGGGTAAACCTTTGACAGATATGAGTGATGTGTAAAGATTGATCTCATCCATGAACATAGGCTTAATCATAGCAAAACCAAAGACATGACTAGGCCTATCGTCATCTAGTTGTAGTTCAAGCTAACGAGCAAATAAATCATGCATCTCAATCAAAAGCATCTTTAAACTCAAAATCTCCAATCTGATCCCTCGATACTCCGCCTACTCTGTGGAGACGGCCTGTCACGACGCCCCCCTTTTGAACGAAATACCCTGAAGCAAGTCGAACCCCCTTTGATAGTTCCGCCATGAACCTCTAGCCACCATGACTACAAGATCATGCTAAGCGATCTATCTCGATAATAGATCTAGGATGAAGCAAACCCAAAGAAAAAAACGAAATCGAAAGAGAGAACATGATCGCTAATAGATTCGGAAGACATGATTATCATTACTCACATAATAGATTCATTTGGTTCGTCACCACCGAGTACATACCATTGACGACTCCAACTAGCTCATGAACTCCACCATGGCACAACCACGCAGGGAGGCCATGGCGGCTAGGGGCGGCCTAAGCCATCTCCTAGACAACTTCGAAGACTTGCGGCGGCCGTCGTCTCCCTTCGGTCTTGGCCCTAGGTTTTCGTCGAGTTCTGGGTGGATGGATGCCTCGAGTTGAATAAGGTGCGAGCTATTTATAAACCGAGGAAGCCACCGGTCGAAGGGGAGGCCGAACCGCCTCAGAAACGGGCTAGGACGGCCGGCCCCATGGGCCTAGGCCGGCCTACCCCTTTCGGGCTCGCCTCGGTCTCATCTTTCGCGTGCAGACTCCTCACATCTTCTAGAGTTTATGTCCTTTACGATTGCACCCCTTTTGACATCGTTATCTTGGAGATATCTTCGAGGAAAGGATAGGATAGGGAATCCTTCCTTAAATCTTCATTTGCTTTGCTTAATCCTGAAGTATCTTGATCTCATCTTCGTGGGCTTGGTCCTTTGGGCTCTCTTGGAGGATGGATGTGCATGAATGGGCTTCGAATCAACATGGGCTTTGGTCCTTCCTTTGGGCTTTGGCCCTCGTCTTTCTCCGTGTTAGCGCTCGATCACGGGCCTCGTCATTTCATGCTCCAAAATAGGCCAAAAACCTGCAAAAATGAAGTTCCTCCAAAATGTATGTGCAAGTGTGAAAATGACCAATAATTAGGCCGGAGTTAGGACGGTTAGTGATTTTGATATTAAATTCATGCCATTATCAAGGATAAACAAGGGATAATGTGGGTACTTAAGGAGCCCAACATCCTAGCTCCAAAACTCCGACGTGGTCTTCCTTGCAAGGTTCCCACGTTGGCTAGGGAAGCCCCTAGACAACTAGCACGACCCTCGGCTCTCCGAAAGGTGTTTCTCTATCTTCTCTGCTCCTTGGCATCGTCTCCCGAATGACTTGATGCATGAATCTCGGTAAGGGGGCTTTAAATAGCCCCAAGAAACCCTAGGTCGAAGGGGAGGCCAAGGCACATTGGAAAGGCCCTAGGTCGGCTGGCCTGGTCCATTCTTTAACCGTCTCGCGTTCTCCTTTCTCCCCAAGTCTTCTGGAGTCTTCTGGAGTTTATCCCTTTCACGATTGCACCCCGTTGGACGTCGTTATCTTCGAGATATCTTCGTGGGAAAGGATAGGACGGAGAATCCTTTCTTAAATCTCTATTTGTTTTGCTTAGCCACGAAGTATCTTGATCTCATCTTGTGGGCTTTGTCCTTTGGGCTTCATTAGAGGGTGGATGTGCATGAACGGGCTTCTAGTCATCATGGCCTTTGGCCCTTTATTTGGGCTTTGGCCTTCGTCTTTCTTCGTGTTACCACGTGATCATGGGCCTCGTCATTTCATGCTCCAAAATTGGCCAAAAACCTGCAAAAATGAAGTACCTCCAAAATATATGTGCAAATGTGAAAACGACCAATAATTGGGCCGAGGTTAGGATGGTTAGTGATTTTGATATTAAATTCATGCCATTATCAAAGTTAAATAGGGGATAAAATGGATACTTAAGGAGCACCAACACCCACGTTGTTGTCGCAGTCTACGTGGTGGATTTCCAGTCCTGAGAACTTGTTTTTGAGCTTTCTGATTTCCTCAATGTATGCGTCCATTGTATCCTTGTTGATATTCCATTCTTTGTTAACTTGCTGAACGACGAGTAGAGAATTGCCGTAAACAAGTAGGCGCTTGATGCCGAGGGAGACTGCTAGTCGGAGGCCATGTAGCAGTGCCTCGTATTCAGCTTCATTGTTGGAGACCTTGAACAATATTTGGAACACATACTTTAATTGTTCTCCCTTGGGGGAGATGAACAGAACTCCCGCGCCACCTCTGTCGAGCTTGAGTGAGCCATCAAAGTACATTACCCAATGCTCTGGAACATTATGAGGTGCTGGGATTTGATTTTCCCACCATTTAGCTAAGAAGTCGACTAGTGCATGTTACTTGATTGCTGTTCTTGGCTTGAAGTTGATTTCCAAAGCTCCCAGTTTGACTGCCCACTTTGAAATTCGTCCAGTGGCATCCCGATTGTGGAGTATATCCCCCAATGGGAAGTCAGTTACTACTGAGATTTTGTACTCGTCGAAGTAATGTCGAAGCTTCCTGGAGGTGATTAGAATTCCATACAGAAGTTTCTGAATTGATGGATATCTAACCTTTGATTCAGAGAGTACTTCACTGATGAAATAAACTGGCCTCTGAACACCATAGGCGTGGCCTTCCTCCAGGCGGTCGACAATTATCGCCGTACTGACTACATGAGTAGTCGCAGCGATGTAGAGGAGCAGTTCCTCGCCAGGTAGTGGAGCTGCTAGAGTCGGCGGAGTCTGGAGATGATGCTTGAGGTTCTCGAGTGGTTCCGCGGCTTCTGTAGTCCACTCGAATTTGTCTTGTCACTTTAGGAGCTTGAAGAAGGGTAGGCCCCGTTCGCCAAGCCTGGACAAGAATCGGTTCAGGGCTACCATGCAGCCTGTAAGCTTCTGGACGTCCTTGATAGTAGCTGGAGCGTCCATGGCCATGATGGCGTTGATCTTCTCTGGATTGGTCTCGATTCCTAGATTGTTGACGATGAATCCAAGTAGTTTTCCAGAGGGTACGCCAAAGACGCACTTGGTTGGGTTTAGTTTCCAGCGAAATTTTCGGAGGCTGTTGAAGGTCTCTTCCTAGTTAGTAATGAACTGATCCTGGGTCTTGGTTTTGATGACAACATCGTCGACATAGGCTTCAACATTGCGATGTAACTGGTCGGCAAAGCACAGCTGTATCGCACGCTGGTAGGTAGCTCCAGCATTCTTCAACCCGAAACACATGGTCTTCTAGGCGTATGCCCCGTAAGGGCTGATGAAGGCCATCTTGATTTGGTCTTCTTCTTTCAGGACAATTTGATGATACCCTGAGTAGCAGTCGAGGAAGGATAACAGGACACATCCTGCTGTTGAGTCGATTACTTGATCAATACGTGGTAGCCCGAAAGGATCCTTTGGGCAATGCTTGTTTAGATCGATGTAGTCGACGCACATCCTCTACTCATTGTTGTTCTTCTTCTGGACGAGTACAGGGTTAGCCAACCATTCAGGATGGTAGACTTCCTTGATAAACCCTGCTGCGAGTAGTTTTGCCAGCTCTTTCTTGATGGCTTCTCGCTTGTCCGGGGAGAAACGTCTCAACCATTGCTTTTTGGTGTGGCTTTAGGGTCGACCTTCAAGGCATGCTCGATCAACTCCTTGGGCACCCCTGGCATATCCACTGGTTTCCACACGAATATGTTTCGGTTGGCCCTAAGGAAGTTGACGAGCTCGAGTTCCTATTTGTCGCCCAGTCCTGCTCCGATGATGGTGGTTTTGGAGTTGTCTCCCTCTTGTAGCTGGATCGTCTTGGTGCCCATGTCATCAGTAGGTTTAACCGATGATTGGCTTCGCTTCTTGGAAGGCATCGACTCCTTGAGTGAGAATTCCTTAGAAGCAGCAAGTATTTCGCTGACAGAGCTAGGGACCTGGATTGTGGTAGCATGATCTATTGCTTCCTTATCGCATTTGAAGGACTTGAGGAGGTCTCCACGTATGGAAAGTACTCCTGTGTTGCATGGCATCTTGAGGAGCAGGTATACGTAATGTGGTACTGCCATGAACTTGGCTAGCGCTGGTCTTCCTAGGATAGCATGGTAGGAAGATTAGAAGTCGGCTACTTCGAATTTGATGTATTCTGTCCGGAAGTTTTGTTCTGTACCGAATGTGACCGGGAGAGTAACCGAGCCAATTGGTGTTGAGGAATTCCCGGGGACAATGCCATAGAATGGAGCCTTGCTGAGAGTGAGTAGACTCATATAGTTGAGGCCCATCTTCGCAAATGTGCTTGCGAAGATCAGGTTGAGCCCGCTTCCGCCGTCGATGAGTACTCGAGTGAGCTTGGAGCCTTGGACGACTGGGTCGAGTACTAGCGGGAACTTTCCAGGTTCAGAGAAGCTGGTCCGTTGATCTTCCCTGGAGAAGGTAATGGGGACCTCGCTGTATTTCAGTGGCCTCTGAATTGCTGGCTCGACTGAGAGTATCTCACTGAGTAGGAGCTTCTGGGCTCGCTTGGAGAAGCTGGGACCTCCTCCAAATATGACGTTGACAACATTTTGTTGCTATTGGAAACCATCATGGTCTTTCTTGACGCCTTTGTCATCTTTGTCCTGTTCTTTCTTAGGAGCGACTGCAGGTGCCAACTGGAAGGATTTGCGTAGGAAAGTGCACTCCCACATCAAGTGGTTGCTCTTGGTGTGGATTGGACATCTCTTGTTGTGAAGAATCTTGTCGAACTGGTCCTATGGCTTGTCGCCCTTTTACCACGCAGGGTGATATCCATAGTGCTGATGGTATCATCAGGCTTGCGTTTATGCGTAGGATCCCGCTGGTTGCTGGGCCCTCCACGATCGTTGTGGCGCTTCCCGTTGTTGTCGTTGTTACGGCGTGGAAAGCAACTGCGTTCTTGCTCTTCTTCGTCTGCCCAGCGCTGCATCATGTCTCGTAAATCCACCACAGTTTTGGGGCGGTTACTCCTGTTGACGGTGCTTAAGTGCCATTTTCAACCGTCAATTATACTCAATAATCAAGGAAAACTACATGCCTTACTCGCATATTTATATCACTAACCTTGCTCCACAGTTGTTTTTGAGTTTTGTACATTTCAGATGAGCAGGAGCGGAATAAGATGAAAACACACAGCAGATGCCATACAACTACACAGAATATCGCATCCGACGTCACACCCTTACAAAGAGGGCCCACATGTCAGAGGAAACGGGGCCTCCACGGAAGATGCACTAGAGGATAAGGATAAGATCCAACGATACAACCACTCAGCAAAGGATCAGGCCGAGGGGCTGCCAGGTGGGGCCAGCCGACCCCCTGGGTCGGCCAAACCTGGCTTGGTTCCCGTCCAGGTGCACTTCAAGGAGGAGTAGCTGCCAAGGCACCTGATCACCTTCCATATGTGCATTGGCGGGAAACCGACCTCCAGAGCTATAAATAGGGCCTCTCTCCACCCCCCCCCCTCAACACGCACACACTTCATTTCCACCATTCCAAGAAGGCTCTCCTCTCTCTTGCTCTCTTAGCTAGGTAGTGGAGCTAGGCTAGTTCTTCTTTAGCGAACAAGTCGTCCTCGGGGTCGTTGAGCAATTCTCAGCTCCCGGTATGGCTTTGTATCAGATTTGTCATACTTCTATTCATAATATAGAGTTATGCCATGGTTGCTTTACTATCTTGATAGTTTATCAAACCATGCTTAGTTCGTTCATGAGTTATGCTAAAGTCTTGGTTAGGCCAGATGATGCGGGTATGGATAGAGGTTCGATGTGCTTTCGAGCTTGCTCTAGTGTTTTACTTGTCCATCCGAAGGGTGGGAGACCTGGAGGCACTATAGTAGTGACTTCATACACGAGCGTGGTGCTCGGGTATGCGGGATCCTTCGGATATGACCATGCTCCACGGTGTGACTGGGGTAGACGGCATGTGGTGACAGCCCTGTCCGTCCGGCGTAACAGCGGTATTGCGTTAAGCGTACTCCATGACGTTCGGGTTCGGTGCAGGAGTTCATACAAAGAGGTAACGGGACTGGATGTACTCCGGTGCGGGACCTTCTCCCCGCTATCCTATTTTCCTGGCACCTGTAGTCCTAACCATGTCCTAACATAACCCCGGCTTTGGATAAAAGCACTAGGACACCTAACCTAGCCTAAGCTCCAGCTGACTTAACGTAGAGTAGAGTAGTTCCTTTCTTTTGTTGTTTCTCTCTTTTATTCCTTCCTCTTGGAGTGTGGATGTGTGATGTGTCGCATTACCCTTGCTTATTCTTTACTTGGACTTACCCCTGTTACAGCATTGCCTATTACTTGAGGCACAATGTCATGGTTAATGTTAAGTACAATACCTTTGACACTGCCATCCTTCGGGACACAAATAAATGACGACACCCTTACTCTCCGGGTGAAATGCTACAATAGTATATCCGTGCGCTTGCGGATCCTTCTATAATTGTATTGATTATACCACGAGAGTGGCACCCCTTGGGTGCAGTTGCTTGGATGGGTTCGGCGCACTCATTTCTAGTGATTGCACCAAGGACCGCCAACAAGCATTTCTGGCACTGTTGCCAGGGACTAACCATTCCTAGTGATTGCGCTAAGAAATGCCAACAAGCATTTCTAGTGCCGTTGCCGGGGACGGCAAGGGAACAAAGATATTGTACTAATGTTAATCTAGACTTTGAACTCAGAATATAGTCATTGCTCTTTCAGGCTAATGTCACTCTATGTCTTCTTAATTTTTGATTTGAAAAGAAGACAGGGGTAGTGTATGACCGGTTTCTCCCTGCCGAAAAACTACACAGACAATCCAGAGAAGCTCGTGAGAAGGACACGACCTCGCGTCATTCCTCCTCTCGCTATTCTCTTGGCACAGGAACCCATTCAGGAAGCACCACTTGTTCCTGAGGCTATGGCTGAAAAGACTCTCCGCGAGTTCTCCGTCCCCTCCACCGACAATGTGGCCACTGGCCCCAACATCAATGTCGGGGACGTGAACTTCGAGCTAAAATCAAGCATCATCAACATGGTGCAGGCTAGCCCATTCTGTGGCAAGCTAAACGAGGATGCAAATGCACATTTACATAATTTTCTGGAGCTCTGCGACATCGTTGTTATACGGGGTGTCGCTGCTGACGTTGTCAACCTTCGTCTGTTTCCCTTTTCCCTCCTAGGGAAGGCAAAACAGTGGTTTTATAAGGAAAAGGACATCAACACCTGGGCCAAATGCTCCAAGGCGTTCCTCGCAAAATTCTTCCCGCTGGGCAAAACAAATGCCCTGCATGGGAAAATATCAAGTTTTCAGTAGACGGGATGGAATCCATCCCAGAAGCTTGGGAGAGGCTGCAGGAATACATCTTGGCCTGTCCTCATCACGGCATGGACGAGTGGCTCGTCCTGGAAAGCTTCTACAATGGGCTCACAATGACATCTCAAGCCAATATTGATGCCGCTGCTAGAGGAGCCTTTCTCGACCTGACCATAGCCAAAGCAAAAAGAATTGGTTGAGAAGATAGTCTCCAATCAGGGGTGGAGCGATGAACGAGCCCCGCACGAAAGGTGTGCATACCGTCAAGGAGACTGATATGATTGCCGCAAAACTAGACCTCCTCATCAAGAAGATGGAGGAAGGGAGCCAACGACAGATCCAGGCTCCCATCTACGCCATGGGTTCGCACTTTGCGCACGAAGTCTGTGGCAATGATGGACACTCGGGGAACGACTGCCCCGAGACCCGTGAAGATTGCGCCTACCTCAACAAAAACAACAACAACAACAATGGGTACCATCCACCACAAGGAGGCCAGGGGTGGAACCAGCCACGTCCACCGTTTTAGGGAGGTAATAATTATAACTCTTCTTTCAATTCGAATTTCAATTCGAACCAACCCCCCTTGAGAGAACTTGTGCTTGGCCAAGTTAAAATTAATGAAAATATAAACCTTAAGCTCTTGGCCAATGATAAAACCCTAGAAAATTTGAATGTCAAGCTTGAAACTTTGTCCTCAACACCTAAAAACCAATCAAGTTTCAATAAAATGATAGAAACCCAAATTACACAAATTGCTGCTGCTTTACCTGTTGCTGAGAATGGGAAGATCCTGAGGCAACCCGAGCCTCACGTAGAAAGTGTCAACATGGTGCTCTCTGGATGGGGCAACTCGTCCCGGATGCCACCATGAACTAACCATGCAAGTAGGTACAATTCCCCAAGGAACGACTCTTGAGATGGCCTTGTGGCGGCAGTATAAAAGGATCCAGGGGTCCCCATGATCAGTTGCTCGATCTACGACAAATACTACGAGCATGCACTTTGCGATCTGGGGGCAAGCATGAACATAATGCCCAAGGTAATTTTCAAAGAACTTCAATACCCTGCTCTTTCCCCAACAACTATGCTCGTGCAGCTTGCAGACTCGTCAATTCGATATCCCGAAGGGATAGTCGAAAATATGCTGGTGCGACTACGAGATTCTTACATCCTTGCCAATTTCGTGGTAATGGATATAGAGGGCGACCTCGGAGTGGAGCTCATTCTTGGGCGACCATTCCTGAGGGCCGCCAGAGCAAGGATCGATGTCGGGAGGGGAGAAATCCGCATCTGTGTAGGAAAGGAGGACATATTTTTCAGGTTCAAGCATAGGGATGAGCAACGCTTCTTGATACACCAGGACAGCGAAGGGCAAGCACTCTGGGGTGCACCACAACTCCAGCCAGAACACCGACCCTCCGCACCTAAAAGAAAGAAGAAAACAAAGAAGGTGTGGCGGAAGGTCGAGATTTCGGCTTCGTCCAATTCTCTAGGGCTGGCCGACCAATGGTAAGAACGTCGGAGAAAAGTATAGCACGTCGGACTCTAAATGACACGCCCTTGCCAAAGGTAAATTGGTATTTATCTCATATTTTCTTTCTTTTTTTTCAAAATTTTCCTTTTACCTCATTTGTTTTCTCTCCACTGCATGTTCGAAATTTTCAAATTTGTTTCCTGCATGCTGGAATTTTTCTAGCAACTTTTTCCTTTTTGCAAAAAAATACCAAAAATATTTTCTGAGTTTTTAATCCTTTGGAAAAAATAATTTGGGCATCTTTTAGAATAAACTTTTGGCCATGCATCATATTTTCAAAGAACTTAACCATTAAGGAAGCACCAGGCCGAAGGGGGGCACCAGGGGGCCCACCCTGGGGCCGGCTGACCTAGGGCCAATGGCTCCTGGGCCCCACCTTCTCCAACGGCTCCACAACCATTGTGGCTTGCCTCTCCTCTGGTGCACGCGCCATCTTCTCTTTAAATAGGGGCCGAGAGGGGTGTTGAGCTCTCTCATGCTCACACACTCACTCACACTCCCTCTCACACATTCTTGCTCGGGTTTCCATTGGATTTTGGCTCAAGTTTGGTTTCAAGAAATCTCTCTCTCTCATTTCTTTGCTGCAAGATCATCTGCTCATTTGAAGGAACAACTCTCGGGTAAGAATTTCATTTTGATTTTGCTAACATAACCCGAACCGAGCTGTTCTTGTTCGTTCTTGTTCACTCTTGTTGCAAGCATGAAGGGTGTAGGTCGGAAACTTTCCGGAGCTATCAAGAAGATGACAGGGTCAAGCTCATCTCGTTCACGGGGTGGGTCGAGCTCCCGTCATTCCCCCGAACCTACACCAACGCCGACCGCGATGGACTATGAGCAAGACGAACAAGAAGAAAGTTCGAGGAGCAAGCTGCAGAACCGCAAGCTGAGGACATGGAGATAGATGAAGATGATGCACCGTACCTTGACTTGCAAGACGACCGTGAGCATCAAGCCTACGCCATGATCAAGCATCAAAGCTTTGGTCACACCAGAGCCTTCGATCCGGACCTCCTCGAGAAGACAGGTCTGGACGTTGACTTCGCTCGTGTTTGGCATGCGGTTGGATGGGATGGTTTTGTGCCCATTGAGTACAATAGTTCTTGTCTCCTCACCATCCAGTTTCTTTGCAATCTTCGGGAGGTGGACAACGGTGTTTCTTTCTGACTTTTTGGAGTTGAACACTATTTTAATCGGAGAAATTTCAGTCACCTCCTTGGTTTCAGTGCCCGCTTGCCAATTTCCCTTGAAAAAGCTTGCCGCGGTTTTGATCGACATGAATTTTGGGGTTTGATTTCGGGTCAAGTTGTTCATGGCAAATTTGCACCTCGATGCAATGACATTCAAAATCCAACTCTTCGTTTGATGCACAAGTGGGTGGCTATCACTCTCTTTCCAAGAGATGATCCACGACCAGTGCGGAATGATGAGTTGATGATATTATATGCCATGGTCAACAAGATTCGAGTCTCATCTGCGAAAGCAATGGTTAAGCAATGGCTTACAAATTTCAGGATAACAGGTCCTATTGAGTGCACTTCGTTGGTTACCCGCATCGCCTCAAACATGGGAAACTTAGACGGGAAGCCCGTTCCCTTCATTGAGGATCCCCGTGCTTTGATCGATGAGACTTATTTGGTGCAAGGCCACACACTCAAGAAAGGCCCAAATGATTCCTTGGTTTCCTTATCCCTTGGTTATGCAAATGAGATTCCGTTGCCAAACGCGGGGTATCATTTGTATAACTGTCGTTCGCTAACCGTGCCTCTTGTCCCACAAGAGGAAAGCTACAAGCATAGTGCTTCTGTTTTACTTGGCAGGGTTACAAGAAGCAGGGCCAGAAGGGAGGAATTCATGCAGCAACAACCTCAGCCTCAAGCACAGCAGTATGAGGCTGGAGGTTCATCATGGCAGAGTGCCAGCTCCACCGAGTGGGCACGGCAGGCCTCAGGGCGCCGGTCCACTAGTTCCAGCTCCAGCGGACCTCCGATAACCGCTAGACGTTCAGCTTCGTCCAGAGGTTTCGCTACTCTGACTCAACAGATGGGCGAACTGAACGTACGTGCCTCCAACGTCGAAGAATTGCTAGGCCAGCACATCCAATCGACCCAAGACTGGCAGCGATTCACCAGCAAGAGGATCCACACCATGGAGCAGCGTCAGCAACATATGCAGGAGGAGCAGAGGGCATACTACCGTTGGGCTGGGTTCAACCCCAACCAACAGCAGTGAGCCTAAAGCCAGCTTGGGGGAGGATCCCCACAAGAGGTATCTTGTATCAAACTTTATCCTTTACCTCTTTCAAAACCATTGCATAAAACCAAACAAAAATTTGCAAAACTAGAAAATCCATAAAAATTTCATAACTAAAACCAAATAAAAACTTGCAAAACATAGAAAAAAAACCAAAAATATTTACTTGCTTTCCAATATGTGTAGTAAGCATGTGCAGTTCTTCCTTGTTGAGATGATGAATAGTTGCTCTGTTAGTTCCTTTATTATGCCTAGTTACAACCTTATGCTCTACCTAAGTTTTGAGTTTGGAGGCTAAATTGTTCAAACCATAAGCTTGAAACTTGTGGGTAGCGAAAAACAGAATTCGAATCTAGGTTGTTGTGGGTTATGATATAGCTAAAAAGAGTTGATATGATCTTCTCCTATGTGATGCTTGATACCCGGAGTATTTCTTTTTAAAATAAAAAAATAAAATAAAGTTCCTCGGTGATATGCAATTCCCATCCAAATCCATATGATTTACAAGTTTAAAAAAAAACTTTCCACATATGCAACTTGTCCTCTCATTGAGCTTTGTCAAATTGTTGTGACCCTTTGAGAGAATCACTTCATACGCCCATGATCAAGATCACGTACACGTCCACTCACATGCTATACTTCTACACCTGGAAGATAGCAAGTACATCCCCCATCCATCCAAAAATAAAACTCCAAGTGCCATGTTTATCTCTCTCCAAAGTTATCATCATAATGTATGGGCTATACAAAAAGAAATAAAAGATGCATACCCAAAGAAGGTATGCCACATGCCCACAAGGCATGTCAAAAAAAAAGAAGAAAGAGAAAAGATGTATACCCAAAGAAGGTGTGCCACACACCCACAAGGTGTGTCAAAAAAAAGAGAGAAAAATAAAATATAGCCCATACCAAAAACATTACAAGGGAGAGAGAATTCATATAAAGGAGTTCTCATCCTTCATCCACCAAAAATATCCACACACTTGCACATCTTGATCAAGGCTTATGACTTGTTTCTCCTTTAGATCCGGTCTTTGACTTAGCAAAATATGAGAAGCAAGGTTGCTGTCATATCCACACACTTGCACATCTTGATCAAGGCTTATCTTGAACAAAAGAGTGGTAAGTGGTACTCTACAAACTGTTCTGACCTTCAACCGCCAAAGATGAGGATGATGCTATAAGCCCCACAGGAGTAAGGTAAAAAGGTGCGAACAAGGCCAACTTATTCAGAATAAAGGTAAGAATACTCGGTTGTGCCTTGGGCATAAGTCAGGAATGCGACATTGTAGCAACTCCTGATCAACAGCGTAAGTCTAAAACTTTGCTCAGGACGAGCAAAGGACTAGCTTGGGGGAGTTGTTGACGGTGCTTAAGTGCCATTTTCAACCGTCAACTATACTCAATAATCAAATAAAACTACATATCTTACTCGCATATTTGTATCACTAACCTTGCTCCACAGTTGTTTTTGAGTTTTGTACATTTTAGATGAGCAGGAGCATAATAAGATGAAAACACACAGCAGACGCCATACAACTATGCAGAATATCGCATCCGGCGTCACACCCTTACAAAGTGGGCCCACATGTCAGAGGAAACGGGGCCTCCACGCAAGATGCACTAGAGGATAAGGATAAGATCCAACGATTCAACCACTCAGCAAAGGATCAGGCCGAGGGGCTGCCAGGTGGGGTCGGCCGAACCTGGCCTGGTTCCTGTCCAGGTGCACTTCGAGGAGGAGTAGCTACCAAGGCACCTGATCACCTTCCATATGTGCGTTGGCGGAAAACCGACCTCTAGAGCTATAAATAGGGCCTCTCTCCACCCCCCTCAACACACACACACACACACACTTCATTTCCACCATTCCAAGAAGGCTCTCCTCTCTCTTGCTCTCTTAGCTAGGTAGTAGAGCTAGGCTAGTTCTTCTTTAGCGAGCAAGTCGTCCTCGGGGTCGTTGAGAAATCCTCGGCTCCCAGTATGGCTTTGTATCTGATTTGTCAGACTTCTATTCATAATATAGAGTTACGCCATGGTTGCTTTACTATCTTGATAGTTTATCAATCCATGCTTAGTTCGTTCATGAGTTATGCTAAGGTCTTGGTTAGGCCAGATGATCCAAGTACGGATAGAGGTTCGATGTGCTTTCGGGCTTGCTCTAGTGTTTTACTTGTCCATCCGAAGGGTGGGAGACCTGGGGGCACTAGAGTAGTGACTTCATACATGAGCGTGGTGCTCGGGTATGCGGGATCCTTCGGATATGACCGTGCTCCACGGTGTGACTGGGGTAGACGGCAGGTGGTGACAGCCCTGTCCGTCCGGCGTAACAGCGGTGTTGCATTTAGCGTACTCTTCGACGTTCGGGTTCGGTGTAGGAGTTCATGCAAAGAGGTAATGGGACTGGATGTACTCTGGTGCGGGACCTTCTTCCCGCTATCCCATTTTCCTGGCAACTGTAGTCCTAACCATGTCCTAACATAACCCTATCTTTGGATAGAAGCACTAGGACACCTAACCTAGCCTAAGCTCCAGCTGACTTAACGTAGAGTAGAGTAGTTCCTTTCTTTTGTTGTTTCTTTCTTTTATTCCTTCCTCTTGGAGTGTGGATGTGTGATGTGTCGCATTACCCTTGCTTATTCTTTACTTGGACTTACCCCTGTTAGAGCATTGCCTATTACTTGAGGCACAATGTCATGGTTAATATTAAGTACAATACCTTTGCCACTGCCGTCCTTTGGGACACAAATAAATGACGATACCCTTACTCTCTGGGTGAAATGCTACAATGGTATATCCGTGCACTTGCGGATCCTTCTGTAATCGTATTGATTACACCACGAGAGTGGCACGCCTTGGGTGCAGTTGCTAGGATGGGTTCGGCGCCCTCATTTCTGGCGCCAAGGACCGCCAACAAGCATTTCTGGCGCTGTTGCCAGGGACTAACCATTCCTAGTGATTGCGCTAAGAAATGCCAACAACGCCCAAAGTCACAGTATAGAGACTGGACGGTGATGCCGCTCTGGAAGTAGTCGATGATGTCATCGTCGACGACGTTGGGGATGGTGGCTCTTGTGTCGAAGAAGCGCTTGACGTAGGATCTGATGGACTTGCCTTGCTCCTTCTTGCAAATGGACAGGGTGTGTCGAGTAGCTATTCGGTGTAGCGACCCTTGGAAGTTGTCGATGAAGGCCTTCTTGAGGTCATCCCACGAGTGTATGGACTCGCGCGCCAAGCTTTCGAGCCACGTGAGGGGTGTGGGCTCCAAGGCCATCGGGAAGTAGAGGACCTTGGTGTTGGTGTCTCCCCCTGCAACACTAACAGCGGTCGAGTATAAACGTAACCATTGAGCAGGGTCTTGCTTACCGTCGTACTTTGGGATGCTCGTCGGCTTGAAATCCTTTGGGTACTCGATGTTGTCGAATACTCTGCTGAGGGCTTGGAAGCGATTGGAGTTATCCACAAGCTGCGATCTGCGTCTTGCATTGATGATGTCCCGTGCGTCCACTATGGAATCGGCTACTTCCTCCCTGTTGTGCCTGCGGTTGTTGTTGTTGCGATTTGGCTGAGGCCTAGGAGCTTGGTTTGCTGGTGGTTGGCCACCCCTGGGTCGATGGTTACTTGCAACTTCCTGATCCTTTTGATTTCTTTGATTTTGCTGCTCCAGCTGTTGTTGACGATGGTGGCCTCCGGGAGTTCGGCTTGCCTGAGGTATGACTATTGCAGTCGCCCTTGACCGTGTACCATGAAGTGAGGACAATGGGTTTTGTCTCTCGAGTTGTTCAACAGCATTCTTGGTAAGGTTTATGACTCGTTCCATCTCTGGGTTTCGAGGCATTTGTATGAGTCGCAGGGTTGCTTCTGTCATTGCAGCGCTTGGTGTCCTAAAGACAGGGTCTGCGACATTGTTGAATTCGTTGTTGAGGTTATGCGGAGAAAGACGACCACGTTTGGCCGCATGAACCCTGCGCTCCCCTTTACGTTGATTTCTTGCCCTTCGGGCTGTGCGAGTAGCTTCATCTTCATCTTGTGGAGCGTCTTGGATCAGATTATCTGCTGAAATCTGATACAAGGTTTCATTTGGATCATGCTGACTAGCTTCAGGTTGTTGGATGATCACTGGAACCAAACATTCGGGAGAGAAACTTTCCAGGTCTGAGTCGCAATTAGCTAGGACAGTTTCTCCGGAGCCAGTCTGTAACACCCTAATTTAAATTCCAACATTTTATTAATAAATTTAATTAGCTTCATTTAATTTTCTAAGGTTTATTGTGATTAGTCTTGCATTTAATCTAATTTTGTTTCGCAAGTAATTACAATTTTTCTAGGATAAATATGTTTGTGCATTCATGCTGGTGCATAAGTTTTTTTTGGTTGAGTGGATAGGGTTTGAATTCAAAATTTAGTTTGAATTCAAATAGATTTGGGTGTAGTTTGGAAAAGAAAGGAGAAAGAAAATAGAAAAGAACCCAGCCCAAAACCTCAAACCTGAAACCCAGCCCAGAGAACAACCCAGCCCAACTCCTTCTGCTCAGCCCAGGCCGCCTCCTCTTCCTTTCCTCAGCCCGCGGCCTGTTTCTTTCCACCCCGCGGCCCAGCTTCCCGGCCCGGTCCGCGACCTCCCTCCTCTCCCGCACCAGCCTAGCGCCAACACCAACCCCGGTCCAGCTCGCGCAGCCTCCCGGCCCAGCTCAGCGCGCGCGTGCCACCAGCCCAGCAAGCCATCGCTTCTCCACCCCACGCGCGACCCGTCCCGCTGCCACGCCGGGCCCCCTTGTCGGCGCCCATTTTTCCCCGCGCCGCGTCTTCCGCTCAGCCGTTGCCCCGCTGACACCCGGGCCCCCCTCGTCAGCTCCTCCTTCCCCGCGTCGCACAACCGCCGCACCCGATCCTCGCCGGGAATTTCGCCGGCTTTCCAATCCCGGGCACGCATGCCCAGGCCACCCCGCCGCCCTACAAATAGCACCCTGCGACCGCCTTGGAAACCCTATCTCCATGCCCTAGCCGCCAGCAAACCCTAACACGCTGCCACACCCCCGGAGTCGGAGCAAGAGCTTGCGCCACCATGTTCCCGGTGCTCCCGACGTTCCCACCACAGCAAGCTGCCGGGGGAGCTCCGCCCGGAGGCCACGAACTTCACCAAGCCCTTCTTCTCCGACCCCGACCCCTGCAACTCCCTCCTCCACGTGCGCAGCGCCGACTTCGCCGCCGGAGACCGCCGTCAGCGCCTCGCACGACCTCCCCATTTGAAATCCAAGCCTTGCTCTTTGTTTTAGACTGGAGATTGTAGCCTGTAGTTGCTCTAGTGAGGGAAACGCCGCCGCGCCGGTGAACCCTGCTACGCAGACCCGCCGCCGTAGATGCGCTCGCCGTTGCAGGCCTCCACATGCCCAACTAATACCCTAGATCGATCATGCATGGCGTGTAGTTCATCCCTGACCCTGGCGCGAGTCGAATTGAACCCCAGAGTGCCGGGTTTGGCAAACTCCGGTGACCCCCATCGTGCGCCGCCGCGGAACAGAGAGTTCCGGCGCATTCCGCCGCCGCCGTCGCCCACAAGTCACCCCGGCCGTCCGATCTGAAACCTACGCGCAAGATTAGATCTAAAGCCCATCGAATCCTAACCCTCAGATCTAGATCCGGCGGTCCAGATCCAAACATAACGGTTCGCACTGGCACTTTTGTTAAAGAGCCCCTGGGTTTACATGAAATCAACCCGCAGTCCGCATCTTTTCAAAAATAATCTCAGTTAGGTCCTGTTTTTATCACTTTAGCCCCTAAGCTTACCAGTTTTTGAACCCGCAGTCTAGGTCCTGACTTTTTATGCGCTAGCCCCTGCAGCAATGTGTTAATTACATTTTAGTCCTCGGTTTTGCCCAGAAAGCCCCTGGAACTCCTGTTTTCTTAGAAATAGGTCCCTGGAACTTGTTTTTAGCCTAGATTTTGCGTTTTAGCTCCGTTTTAGGCGTTCTTTATATCCACGCGATCGTTGTAACACGTAGAATAGTTCTAGCATAGTTTTGTTTGCTGTTTTCATGTATTGATGTACTGTTTCTTAGTTTTTCTTATTGTTTGCATGTATGTTTATGTTGTGTATTGTTTTTGGCCATGTGTTCGTGAGTAGACATTGAGCTACCGGAGGAGCCCCAGTACCAGTACTTGGAGCAACCATCTTCCGACCAGTTTGAGCAGCAGCATGAGCCATATGAGGAAGGCATGTATAACATGAACAACACCTATCACTTTAAAATACATTTTCATACTACATTTTAATACTGTATGCCTATAAGGACTTTCCTAGCCACTTTATATCCTTTATATATATCCTTGGGTTGCATTTTGGTTAGTTGTGCTAGGTGCCGCGCTATAACACATAATGGTCATTTTTAATTAATTTGATTAATGGTATATGCAACTTAATTCTGGGAGTGGCCCTCTGTGCTTCGTGCTTGGGTGGCTCACGTCCCGTTAAAATATGTTTTGTTAGAAACATGGTTTAGGGGGCCAGCACGGTGCTTAGTGCTTGGTTGGCCACTCTCCATAAGGACCGGTTCATAGAGCGACAACCTGGGACAACAGCGCTACCACAAGACTTGAATGGGACGGTCTTGGCGTAATAATTAGGTCTTTTTGGTTTGGAGTAACTTACCTGCGGGGCAGGGGCGGTAAGCTTCTATGGCCCTCGTGCTGAGTGGCCTCGTCTGTGCTTCGTGTCTTGACGCCCACTAGACCTGCTCCATAGTCGCCGATCCACCCTCGCGGTTACTCCCTACCAACGACATTCTTTGTAAAGGCCTCGTAGTGAGTTTGCTAGTCATCTCACCTAAGGAAGTGTGATGAACAACTAGCGTAGCTCACGACTTGTGGGTAAAGATGTGCAACCTCTGCAGAGTGTAAAATTGGTATACTAGCCGTGCTCACGGTCAAGAGCGGCCCCTATCCTCCTTTTGATTAGTGGGGTTATCTTCCTTTGACGAGGCAGGTTTCCCCGGGTGGCTTGGTTTGGTATGGTTCTCAGTAGTTCTTAATTAATTTTGATTAATTACTATGTAACTGGGTTTATGGTAATTCATCAACTTGTAGTAAATAGCTTTAATAAAATTTTGCCAATACTTAAAAGCTAATGCAGTTGAGTCAGCCAACCTTAGAGCTTCATAGTTTGTGTTATACTTGTTGAGTACAAGTTGTGTACTCACTCTTGCCTCTTCTCTACTTTTTCCTCTTGGATACTCTACTGCTGCTCAGTTCCTGCCGACGCGAGGGAGGTCGCTCAGCGCTACCAGGACTACGAGGACTTCTAGGCGTTCATCTCCCAGTCGACGTCCCTGTGGCGCCCTGCTCAGCTTCCGCTGTATCAGACATTTTTGTCATTTATGTAATAAATAACATTCGTATTCGCTTTATTATATCTTTTTACGTGATATGTGCTGTGATATGTTGTTCATTCTGTTGTACATACGTGTGACTTGATCCTGGCACGTATATGATTGCTCGGTTTATGTCCTTTTATAAATCGGGTGTTACAGAGTGGTATCAGAGCTGTATCGACTGTAGGACATTCTGTTGTACATACGTACTTCCAGCTCCAGATGCAGATGATGGCTACCCTGAACAACACCGTTCAGGCACTTCAGCAGGCTCACACTCAGCCTCCACCTCCTCCACCGCCACAGCCCCGCGACAGGCGTGCCGAGTTCCTGAGGGGTCACCCGCCGACGTTCTCTCACATGTCCGACCCTCTTCAGGCGGACGACTGGCTCCGTGCAGTGGAGCGCCAGCTGGACATCGCCCAGTGCGATGATCGGGAGCGAGTCTTGTACGCAGCAGGACAGCTGCGAGGTGCAGCTTTGGACTGGTGGGAGCCCCACCCAGTTCAGGACCGCGAGGCTCTCACCTGGCTCCAGTTCCGGGAGCGGTTCCGCAGTCATAACGTCCCCGCGGGCGTTATGAAGATGAAGCAGAAGGAGTTCCTTGCACTGTAGCAGGTAATCTCAGATATAATCATTCAGCGTTTCCTTTTGAGCTAATACCCCCTTGATTCTATCTTTCCGAGTCATGAATTAATCCTTCACTATATATATCTGTCTTTTTCACTTCAGGGGACTATGACGGTCACAGAGTATCGTGATCGTTTTCTACAGCTTGCTCGCTACGCCCCTGCCGATGTTGCGGATGACTGCAAGAAGTAGGAGCACTTCATGGAGGGTCTTGAGGACTACCTCCAGTACGCGCTGCTCAACCTCCGCTTCGACGACTTCAACCATCTGGTTGACATCGCGCTCAATACTGAGCGCAAGCACTTGGAGATGGAGGACAAGAAGAGGAAGATTGTCCCCATTGCTTCTGGCAGCAACACTCGTCCTCGCCTCCAGCCGCCCCAGCAGTACCAGCAGCAGTAGTACCGGCCTTCCCAGCAGTACCAGTAGAGACCGCAGCAGTACCCGCCTCGACAGCAGCAGCAGCAGGCAGGTCAGGGCCCGAGGTTACCGGCACCTCCGGCTCGTGCTGCTCCACCAGCTCTGCCAGCACCTCAGGCTCCACGGCAGGCAGCTCCTCCTGCCGGACAGCAGGCTCAGGGACCCCCTCGCACCTGCTATCACTGCGGCCAGCCGGGGCACTACGCCAACTCTTGCCCCCGGAAGGTGCAAGCGGGACAGCAGGGGCGCCCAGCTCAGCCCAGGGCGGCAGCACAGGGCAGGGTGAACCACGTGACGGCCGAGTCAGCGGCCGAGGCTCCTAACGTGGTTATTGGTACGTTCATGGTCAACTCTCACCCCACTATAGTGCTTTTCGATACCGGTGCTACTCATTCTTTCATTTCCAAGTCATTTGCCGAGAAGCATGGTATACCAGTTTCTTGTATGAGGACAGCTATGGTAGTTACGTCACCTGGGGGCCAGATACATACATGTTCTATATGCTCCAGAGTTAGTATGGTCATAAAGGGGGTAGAATTCCGCACTGGTTTGATCGTCATTGATTCCTCGGGGATAGATGTGATTTTGGGCATGGAGACCCTTACCAGATGGGGAGTCCGTATTGATTGTGCTCAGCGGACAGTTCACTTGTCAGCATCTGATGGCCAAGATGTGACAGTCAGTGCTTCAGAGCCCTCGGGATTTCTTCATCAGATGGAGGCTAGACCCATGGATGGTATTCGCGTGGTGTCTGAATTCCCGGATGTCTTTCCGAATGATTTGCCAGGTATGCCGCCTGAACGCGACATCGAGTTTTCTATTGATCTCTTGCCTAGCACTGCTCCTATTGCAAAGCGTCCCTACCGCATGGCACCTATAGAGCATGAGGAAGTCAAGAAGACTATTGATGAGTTGCTAGCCAAGGGCTATATCCGTCGCAGCTTCTCTCCTTGGGCTTTTCCATTGTTGCTAGTAGATAAGAAGGATGGCTCGAAGAGAATGTGTGTCGATTATCGGGAGCTGAATACAGTCACTATCAAGAACAAGCATCCACTGCCTCGTATTGAGGATCTCTTTGATCTACTTCGTGGTGCTCGTATATTCTCGAAGATTGATCTTCGCTCGGGTTATTTTCAGCTGAGGATCCGTCCTGGGGATATTCCGAAGACGGCATTCACTTGCAAGTACGGGCTATATGAGTACACGGTCATGTCCTTCGGCTTGACTAATGCCCCGCCTTTCTTCATGCATCTGATGAACATGGTTTTCATGGATTATCTGGATGTCTTCGTGGTGATCTTCATTGATGATATTCTGATCTTCTCCAAGATAGAGGAAGAGCATGAAGAGCATCTGAGGCTCGTGTTGCAGAGATTGAGAGAGCATCAGCTGTATGCTAAGTTCAGCAAGTGCGAGTTTTGGATTGACGAGGTTCCATTCCTCGGTCATGTCATCTCCAAGGGAGGTATTGCAGTTGATCCGAGTAAGGTGAAGGATGAGCTCGAGTGGGAGACACCGCAGACGGTGAAGGAAGTCTGGTCATTCTTGGGCTTAGCAGGATATTATCGGAGGTTCATTGAGAATATCTCCAAGATCGCGAAGCCTTTGACTTCCTTGCTAGAGAAGAATGTGGCATTCATATGGACTGATGAGCATCAGATGGCCTTTGATGAGCTGAAGAAGAGGTTGACTACGGCGCCAGTCCTTACTCTGCCAGACCAGAGCAAGAGGTTCATGGTGTATTGTGATGCTTCGAAGGATGGTCTTGGTTGTGTTCTGATGCAGGAGGGCAGAGTGATTGCTTATGCTTCACGGCAGTTACGTCGGCATGAGCTGAATTATCCCACTCATGATCTTGAGTCAGCCGCAGTTGTGCATGCTCTGAAGATTTGGAGGCATTACTTGTATGGGCAGCGGTGTGATATTTACTCTGATCACAAGAGCATCAAGTACATTTTCACGCAGAATGAGCTGAACATGCGGCAGAGAAGATGGTTAGAGTTGGTCAAGGATTATGACCTGGAGATTCACTATCATCCGGGTAAGGCCAATGTCGTGGCAGATGCTCTGAGCAGAAGGAGCTATGTCAACATGGCCGTTGCTTTCCAGATGCCTCAGGAGTTATGTGAGGAGTTTGAGCAGTTGAGTCTGGGTTTCTTGCATCATACTTCGAGTGCGACATTCGAGGCAGTACCCACTCTAGAGGCAGAGATCAGGCAGCATCAGAAGGAAGATGAGAAGCTTCAGGAGATCCATGAGTTGCTCAAGAAGGGCAACGCTCCTCATTTCAGAGAAGATGATCAGGGTACCTTGTGGTACAAGAATCGGATCTGTGTGCCAGATGTGAAGGATCTCCGGAAGTTGATTCTGAGTGAGGCTCATGATACAGCTTATTCTATTCATCCGGGCAGCACGAAGATGTATTATGATCTCAAGGAACGTTTCTAGTGGCATGGGATGAAGCGTTCAGTGGAAGAGTACGTGGCTATTTGTGACACCTGTCAGCGTGTCAAGGCTGAGCATCAGAGGCCAGCAGGTCTATTACAACCTTTGAAGATTCTAGAGTGGAAATGGAAGGAAATCACTATGGACTTCATTGTTGGATTGGCTCGTACTCAGAAAGGGTACAACTCTATATGGGTAGTAGTGGATCGTCTGACGAAGGTTGCTCACTTCATTCCAGTGAACACTACTTACTCCGGTGCTAGACTTGCAGAGTTGTACATCTCTCGGATTGTCTGCTTGCATGGTGTGCCCAAGAAGATTATATCAGACAGAGGGTCTCAGTTCACTTCACGATTCTGGGAGCAGCTTCATGATTCTTTGGATACGAAGCTGCGCTTCAGTACCGCTTATCATCCTCAGACAGATGGGCAGACGAAGAGGACCAACCAGGTGTTGGAGGATATGCTGAGAGCTTGTGCTATTCAGTATGGTACTAGTTGGGATAAGTGTCTGTCGTATGCTGAGTTCTCCTATAACAACAGCTACCAGGCCAGTCTGAAAAAGTCCCCCTTTGAGGCATTGTATGGCAGAAAGTGCAGGACTCCTCTCTATTGGGATCAGATTGGTGAGAAGCAGCTCTTTGGCCCTGATATCATAGAAGATGCAGAGCAGATGGTTCAGGCTCTGCGAGAAAATTTGAGAATTGCACAGAGCAGGCAAAAGAGCTATGCAGATGGTAAACGGAGAGACCTGACCTTCAGTGTTGGTGATTATGTGTACCTGAAGGTGTCTCCGATGAGAGGGATCCGCCGATTCAATGTCAAAGGGAAGTTAGCACCTCGGTATATGGGCCCATTCAAGGTGCAAGAGAGGAAAGGCGAAGTTGCTTATCACCTGGAGTTGCCCACCAGCTTCTCAGGAGTTCACGATGTCTTCAATATATCTCAGCTGAAGAAGTGTCTGCGAGTACCCGAGGAGCAGGCACCTCTGGATGGAGTAGATGTGCAGGAAGATCTGACTTATACTGAGCATCCGGTGAAGATTCTGGAGACATCAGAAAGGGTTACTCGGAATAAGCGCATCAAGATGTGCAGAGTTCAGTGGAGTCACCACAATGAAGCTGAGCCTACATGGGAGCGAGAAGATGAGCTGAGGAAGACATATCCAGATCTCTTTGCTAGCCAGCCCAGCTAAATCTCGGGGACGAGATTTCTTTAAGGGGGTAGGGTCTGTAACACCCTAATTTAAATTCCAGCATTTTATTAATAAATTTAATTAGCTTCATTTAATTTTCTAAGGTTTATTGTAATTAGTCTTGCATTTAATCTAATTTTGTTTCGCAAGTAATTAAAATTTTTCTAGGATAAATATGTTTGTGCATTCATGCTGGTGCATAAGTTTTTTTTGGTTGAGTGGATAGGGTTTGAATTCAAAATTTAGTTTGAATTCAAATAGATTTGGGTGTAGTTTGGAAAAGAAAGGAGAAAGAAAATAGAAAAGAACCCAGCCCAAAACCTCAAACCTGAAACCCAGCCCAGAGAACAACCCAGCCCAACTCCTTCTGCTCAGCCCAGGCCACCTCCTCTTCCTTTCCTCAGCCCGCGGCCTGTTTCTTTCCACCCCGCGGCCCAGCTTCCCGGCCCAGTCCGTGACCTCCCTCCTCTCCCGCACCAGCCTAGCACCAACACCCACCCCGGCCCAGCTCGTGCAGCCTCCCGGCCCAGCTCAGCGCACGCGCGCGCCACCAGCCCAGCAAGCCATCGCTTCTCCGCCCCACGCGCGACCCGTCCCGCTGCCACGCCGGGCCCGCTTGTCGGCGCCCATTTTTTTCCCCGCGCCACGTCTTCCGCTCAGCCGTTGCCCCGCTGACACCCGGGCCCCCCTCGTCAACTCCTCCTTCCCCGCGTCGCACAACCGCCGCACCCGATCCTCGCCGGGAATTTCGCCGGCTTTCCAATCCCGGGCACGCATGCCCAGGCCACCCCGCCGCCCTACAAATAGCACCCCGCGACCGCCCTGGAAACCCTATCTCCATGCCCTAGCTGCCAGCAAACCCTAACACGCCGCCACACCCCTAGAGTCGGAGCATGAGCTTGCGCCGCCACGTTCCCGGCGCTCCCCGACGTTCCCACCACAGCAAGTTGCCGGGGGAGCTCCTCCCGGAGGCCACGAACTTCACCGAGCCCTTCTTCTCCGACCCCGACCCCTGCAACACCCTCCTCCACGTGCGCAGCGCCGACCTCGCCGCCGGAGACCGACGTCAGCGCCTCGCACGACCTCCCCGTTTGAAATCCAAGCCTCGATGAGTTTCTTTTTGCCTTGCTCTTTGTTTTAGACTAGAGATCGTAGCCTGTAGTTGCTCCAGTGAGGGAAACGCCGCCGCGCTGGTGAACCCTGCTACGCAGACCCGCCGCCGTAGATGCGCTCGCCATTGCAGGCCTCCACATGCCCAACTAATACCCTAGATCGATCACGCATGGCGTGTAGTTCACCCTTGACCCTGGCGCGAGTCGAATTGACCCCCGAAGTGCCGGGTTTGGCAAACTCCGGCGACCCCCATCGTGCGCCGCCGTGGAACAGAGAGTTCTGGCGCATTCCGCCGCCGCTGTCGCCCACAAGTCACCCCGGCCGTCCGATCTGAAACCTACGCGCAAGACTAGATCTAAAGCCCATCGAATCCTAACCCTCAGATCCAGATCCGGCTGTCCAAATCCAAACATAACGGTTCGCCCTGGCACTTTTGTTAAAGAGCCCCTGGGTTTACATGAAATCAACCCGCAGTCCGCATCTTTTCAAAAATAATCTCAGTTAGGTCGTGTTTTTATCACTTTAGCCCCTAAGCTTACCAGTTTTTGAACCCACAGTCCAGGTCCTAACTTTTTATGCGCTAGCCCCTGCAGCAATGTGTTAATTACGTTTTAGTCCTCGGTTTTGCCCAGAAAGCCCCTGGAACTCCAGTTTTCTTAGAAATAGGTCCCTGTAACTTGTTTTTAGCCTAGATATTGTGTTTTAGCTCCATTTTAGGCGTTCTTTATATCCACACGATCGTTATAACACGTAGAATAGTTGTAGCATAGTTTTGTTTGCTGTTTTCATGTATTGATGTACTGTTTCTTAGTTTTTGCTATTGTTTGCATGTATGTTTATGTTGTGTATTGTTTTTGGCCATGTGTTCGTGAGTAAACGTTGAGCTACCGGAGGAGCCCCAGTACCAGTACCTAGAGCAGCCGTCTTCCGACCAGTTTCAGCAGCAGCAGGAGCAGTACGAGGAAGGCAAGTATAACATGAACAACACCTATCACTTTTAAATACATTTTCATACTGCATTTTAATACTGTATGCCTATAAGGACTTTCCTAGCCACTTTATATCCTTTATATATATCCTTGGGTTGCATTTTGGTTAGTTGTGCTAGGTGCCGTGCTATAACACATAATGGTCCTTTTTAATTAATTTGATTAATAGTATATGCAACTTAATTCTGGGAGTGGCCCTCTGTGCTTCGTGCTTGGGTAGCTCACATCCCGTTAAAATATGTTTTGTTAGAAACATGGTTTAGGGGGCCAGCACGGTGCTTAGTACTTGGTTGGCCACTCTCCATAAGGACCGGTTCATAGAGCGACAACCTGTGACAACAGCGCTACCACAAGACTGGAATGGGACGGTCTTGGCGTAATAATTAGGTCTTTTTGGTTTGGAGTAACTTACCTGCGGGGCAGGGGCGGTAAGCTTCTATGGCCCTCATGCTGAGTGGCCTCGTCTGTGCTTCGTGTCTTGACGCCCACTAGACCTGCTCCATAGTCGCCGATCCACCCTCGCGGTTACTCCCTACCAACGAGATTCTTTGTAAAGGCCTCGTAGTGAGTTTGCTAGTCATCTCACCTAAGGAAGTGTGATGAACAACTAGCGTAGCTCACGACTTGTGGGTAAAGATGTGCAACCTCTGCAGAGTGTAAAACTGGTATACTAGTCGTGCTCACGGTCAAGAGTGGCCCAGATCCTCTTTTTGATTAGTGGGGTTATCTTCCTTTGACGAGGCAAGTTTCCCCGGGTGGATTGGTTTGGTATGATTCTCAGTAGTTCTTAATTAATTTTGATTAATTACTATGTAACTGGGTTTATGGTAATTCATCAACTTGTAGTAAATAGCTTTAATAAAATTTTGCCAATACTTAAAAGCTAATGCAGTTGAGTCAGCCAACCTTAGAGCCTCATAGTTGGTGTTATACTTGTTGAGTACAAGTTGTGTACTCACCCTTGCCTCTTCTCTACTTTTTCCTCTTGGATACTCTACTACTGCTCATTTCCTGCCGATGCGAGGGAGTTCGCTCAGCGCTACCAGGACTACGAGGACTTCTAGGCATTCGTCTCCCAGTCGTCGTCCCTGTGGCGCCCTGCTCAGCTTCGGAGAGTTTTTATCGTATTTGTACTTCGCTTCCGCTGTATCAGACATTTTTGTTATTTATGTAATAAATAACATTCGTATTCGCTTTATTATATCTTTTTATGTGATATGTGCTGTGATATGTTGTTCATTCTGTTGTATATACGTGTGACTTGATCCTGGCACGTATATGGTTGCTCGGTTTATGTCCTTTTATAAACCGGGTGTTACACAGTCTCCCTCTCGGTTACGAGGGGAGTACCATGTTGAAATGGAAGATTGTCAATGCTGGCAACTTCCCGAAGGTTGTCGAGTAGTTCTGCGAGAGTATGGCTTCGGCAAGATTTGAGTTGAATCTTTGCGAGCACATTGGTGATGAAATCTAGACTGTCTAGGGATGACCCGACTGGACCTGAGTATACGTCAAAAACGGGTGCCTCCCGGCTAGCGGTGACTGAGTATTTTTCAACACGGAGTAGGTGATCCAAGCTATTTTCATAGATGAATCTGATCATCTGTTGGTAGGCAGATGATGAATTGCGTAAGCCGAATACGGGTTGAGCAAGAGGAGTCCCAATCCGAGTAGATTTCGGTTTGAGATCAATCTGAGTCCGAGTTGAACTCGAGTTGTCTTCGAGTTTCGCCTCAATCTCCTTGGCGAGGTTGGGAAGCAACATGATGCCGCGATCGTCAGATCTGGCAAGTTTGTTGGAGTCTTCCGACATGATGATCTTCAGCGTGGGTAAGTTGGTTAGGTGGCTATCGAAACTGCTCGAACCATTGGTGACGCAGACCCACGAGCTGAAGATGAAGGTGGCGCCTTGAGGAGGCGTCATGGTGCTAAAAGCGGAGGTGGCCATTGAACTAGCCGATGAACTCGCCGAGTCCCCTACCTGGCACGCCAGCTGTCGGTGTTTACCGCCAAGCCTGCTCAGGGATACCCTTAGCACTAAGGTTTGTAGGTAGAGATCGACTGCTCTGGAACTCGATGGTGCAAGGAACACAAAGATTTAGACAGGTTCGGGCCGCGAGTTGCGTAATACCCTACGTCTTGTGTGGTGGTTTGTATTGCCTTAGGTGTTGATTCTTGTCTGGAGGGGGACCCTGCCCGCCCTTATATATCCGGGGGACAGGGTTACATGGAAAGTCCTAGCCAAGTACAGTTGGAGTCCTACTACAACACAATCGGGTAGTTTCCTTTGTACTACAACTAATTCTACGCCTATTCGGATAGTTACAAGAGAGGTAAGGTACATCCATGAGCTATCCCTTACTCTAGAATATTCTGTGCCTATAAGCAGTCCTGCTGCCCCGGGTCTGACAAGTAAGACTTGACAATCCCAATCATATGGGTCAGATAATTCTTGGAAGTGGTCGTCATGATGTCGAAGAACTTCTTGGGAGCTTCTTCTAAACGCTCCACCAAAGATTTATTACTCAACGATCCTCCTTCAGAATCAACCATATCTACAATGACTTGAGCTGCCGCTACCAGTCGAGTTTGGTCACTTGAAGAACCTGATACAAGGACATCTCAGTGATTATCCAATTATTGGCAAAGCATTATCAAGAAAAGGTTCAAGTACTTACAAGCTTGCGCAATCTGCAGTTGTTCTTGGAGCTTGGTTTTCTCTTCTTCAAGGCTTTGATCTGCTGTTACATCTTATAAAGCTCTCGGGTATGCTCATGGTTAGCTTCAGAAAGCTTGTTCCGTGCAGCAAGAGACTCATCAAGACGCTTGGCAATTTCTACATTTTGCCTAGCCAAGGTTTTCAGTTATCAACAGTCTGATACAAAGCCTGAGACATTAGGAATGACCAATTGGCAACTTCCTATAAAGTGCAACAAATGATGGGTCAAATATCATCAACTACTCGATATCAGTATCGATAGCAAAAGAAGGCTTACTTTGGTATATTTGAAGCACCACTGCATAGAATCTGCAAGCTTCTTTATATTTTCTATGGACAACAATGGATCAACAAAGAGCTCTTTTCCCATCTCCTCCTGGGCAGACTATGGAAGAGACTGAGAGGGTAGTACTCGAACAGCAGGATTTCTTGACCCTTCACCCTCACCACTACCAATACCAATAGCAGCGGAGGTCTCTCCGGCAGCCGCAGATGGAGAAGGTTTGGTCATTCCGGGAGCCGACTCTTTTGATATCCCAGAAGTGCCTGCTTCTTGGCACGTTCCAGCAGCAGCAGAGCTCTCGATCAATCCAATTACTGGCGATTCGGGGGCTGATCGAGTAGTTGAGTCTGGGTCATTTTGCATCCAATTCCGGAAATCTTAAACCTGAGCCTTCTCATGCTCAGGAAGGTATTGAATCCTAAACAAGCCAAAATTAGTATAAGGCAGCCGAGGCTAAATCGGATCTAACGGAGAAAGTAAGATTCTTACTGGCCACTGTCAGGTCGGTATGCTTTCCTCCGCAACAGTGACCCAGGAGTTGCCTAACGCTTCTTATCGCCAACAGAATGGGTGCCATCATCTGAAGACGGTGGCATGCAGTACCACGTCTTATAATTCTTCTGCAGAAAGGAGGTTTCATCAGATTAGCAAAATACTTACTTACAAGTACTCGAGGATGCTTATTGACACTTACCCAGGTATTCTTGGGTGGATTGGCTGCCGAGAAGAGTGCTGGCAGCACCAACGACTTGTCGAAGTCATCGAGTACTTTGCAACATCTTCTGACTACCTCAGAATGAGGCATTACTTCTGGGGAGAGCCTGGTAGGATCTTTTGTACCTTCATATCTGAAGGCAGGATGCTTCCGACGTTGAAGAGGTTGAATCCGACGACTCACAAAGGAAAAGACTACATGATCACCAGTAATTCCTTTGTTCTTGGATGTTGCAATGGCATCGAGAAGACATTTAACTTGGCTGCCACCAGGTCCAGTACTCGACCAGCATGCTTGGACTTGGGGGGCACCAGGAGTTCTCTCTGGAAGTGGAGATTCAAAGTTCCCGACATGAAACCAGAAACTCTTCCACTCGACTCCTTTACCCGCTGGTTCATAAGATAAGTACTCGTCTCAGGTCTCAGGACAGAGTACTAATTCACACCCACCAATGACGGTGGGTTTGGTAGCATTCGGAATGGGTAGAAGGATGAAGAAATATTGGAAAAGATGGAAGTGAGGAAGGATCCCAAGGAATGCTTCGCAGAAATGGGTAAATATAGAAAGATGCAAGATGGATTGTAGGGTCAAATGATGCAATTAGATTCCCCAGAAGTAAAGAAGAGCATGGAGAAATTCAGAAATAGGTACTGCAAGACCAAGTTCCATGAAATCGCGAAACAAAATGGTTTCAAGAGTACCTTCGAAAGGGTAATCTTCTCCTTCGCCTGCGCGCCATTGGATCACAGCTTGACTCTGGAGAAGACCCATAGTCTCCAGTTCTTGTACAGCGCTGCTTGGGGACATTTTACTCTTGCGCCAGCCCGTGGAGAGATTAACAACTTCTTCATCTTCAGCCTTGGATTTATTCTTCTTCGGAGCCATCTTAACTGTCACGAGCTATGCTCTTAGGCTCGGGGGCTACGAGAGGGGCTAGTGGATGGAGAACTGAGAGCTCAAGTAAGATGGAAATTTTCCTCCAATTTTGCCGGCGGCCAGGAATCAAAGGGGTAAAACCCTAAAGGTCACCGCATGGGTTTATACTATTACCAATGGCAATTCTGTGAATATCTAGAAGATCATCGGTTATTCACTATTCTGGGCATTTTTTGGTATATTAGTCATGAGTTTTGATTCTTAAATCCAAATTGACAGATTTATATTCAAGACTCGGGGGGGCTGCGGAATATATACATTAGAGAATTATTTTTCAAATTTTTTAGAAAATAATGAAGGAAAAAGACTAAAGTGACCCTCTGTAACACCCGGTTTATAAAAGAACATAAACCGAGCAAT
This sequence comes from Panicum virgatum, assembly GCF_016808335.1. Taxonomy (NCBI): domain Eukaryota; kingdom Viridiplantae; phylum Streptophyta; class Magnoliopsida; order Poales; family Poaceae; genus Panicum; species Panicum virgatum. The sequence goes on along the minus strand of NC_053153.1, from coordinate 44,375,142 downwards.
CATATATGTGCCAGGATCAAGTCACACGTATATACAACAGAATGAACAGTATATCATAGCACATATCACGTAAAAAGATATAATAAAGCGAATACGAATGTTATTTATTACAATAATGACAAAAATGTCTGATACAGCGGAAGCGAAGTACAAAATACGATAAAGCTCTCCGAAGCTGAAGCAGGGCGCCACAGGGACGTCGACTGGGAGACGAACACCTAGAAGTCCTCGTAGTCCTGGTAGCGCTGAGCGAACTCCCTCGTGTCGGCAGGAACTGAGCAGCAGTGGCGTATCCAAGAGGAAAAAGTAGAGAAGAGGCAAGAGTGAGTACACAACTTGTACTCAACAAGTATAACACAAACTATGAGGCTCTAGGTTAGCTGACTCAACTGCATTAGCTTTTAAGCCTTGGCAAGATTTTATTTAAGCTATTTACTACTAGTTGATGAATTACCATTAACCCAGTTACATAGTAATTAGTCAAATTTAATCATGTTACTACTGAGAACCAAACCATAACCAAGCCACCAAGGTAACCCCGAGAGGCACCTCCCTCGTCGGAAGGAGACAACCCCACTAATCAAAAGGAGGATCTGGGCCGCTCATAACCGTGAGCACGGCTAGTATACCAGTTTTACACTCTGCAGAGGTTGCACATCTTTACCCACAAGTCGTGAGCTACGCCAGTTGTTCATCACACTTCCTTAGGTGAGATGGCCAGCGACTCACTACGAGGCCTTTAAAAAGAATCTCGTTGGTAAGGCGTAACCGCGAGAGTTAGGTCGGCGACGATGGGGCCCACCTCCGGGGGTACAAGCACAGGAGCACAATCCAAGCACAGACCAAGCCGGAGGAGCAGGGACCATTGAAGCTTACTACTCTTGCCCCGCAGGTAAGTTACTCCAAACCAAAAAGACCTAATTAGTAAGCCAAGTCTATCCCATTCTAGCCTTGTGGTAGCGCTGTTGTCCCAGGTTGTCGCTCTATGAACCGGTCCTTATGGAGAGTGGCCAACCAAGCACTAAGCACCGTGCTGGCCCCCTAAACCATGTTTCTACAAAAACATCTTTTAACGAGACGTGAGCCACTCAAGCCACACAGAGTGCCACTCTCAGAATTAAGTTCAAGTAAACCATTAATCAATTTAATTAAAAAGGACCAAAGTGTGTTATAGCACAGCAACCTAGCACAACTAACCAAAATGCAACCCAAAGGTATATTTAAAGGATATAAACTGGCTAGGAAATCCTTAAAGGCATACAGTATTAAAATGCAGTATGAAATGGTAATTAAAGGTGATAGGTGGTTCATATTATACTTGCCTTCCTCGTACTGTTCTTGCTGCTACTCAAAGTGCTCGGAAGACGGCTGCTCCGGGTACTGGTACTGGGGCTCCTCAGATGGATCAACGTCTACTCACGAACACATGGCCAAAAACAATGCACAAAAATAAGCATACAAGCAAACACTAGCAAAAACTAAGAAACAGTACATTAATACATAAAAACAACAAGAAAAACTAAGCTAAAACTATTCTACGCGTTACAACGATCGCGTGGATACAAAGAACGCTAAAAACGGAGCTAAAACGCATTTTCTAGGCTAAAAACAAGTTCTAGGGGCTTATTTGTAAGAAAACTGAAGTTTCAGGGGCTTTTCTGCTAAAACCTAGGGCCTAAACATAAATACTGAAAAGATCCAGGGGCTAACACGTGAAAAAGCCAGGGGTGGACGGCGGGTTCGAAACTGGGAAAACCCAGGGGCCTAACTGCTAAAAACTGGGCCTCAGGGTAAATATTTTTGAAAAGGGTCGGACCGCGGGTTGAATAAGGAAAAGTTGAGGGGCTCTTTAACAAAAATGTCCGGCTGAAGCGGTATGCGCCGATCTGAGCCGTTGGATATTGATCGCGCGGCTCGGGCGAAACGGTACTCGGCTTCTAATCCAGGGCGCCGATCTCAGATCGAACGGCCGAGAGCTTCCGGGCGAGCGGGCGGCGGCGTAACGCGCCGGCGGCTCTGTTCCGCGGCGGCGCGGGCTGCAGTTCGCCGGAGTTGGGCAAAACCAGTGCTCCGAGGCTCGATTCAAGCAGAGGTTTGGCCCATGAGCATGAGCACGGCATGGCTAATCCACTGGTGGGCTCAGTAAGGGGCTATATCGGCCGGAGAGGACGGCCGGCGGTGACAGGCGGCTTAGGTTCACCGGCGTTCCGCGTTCTGGGACCTAGAGTGCGCATTAGGGCCTACAAGCTAGCGCAAAAAGATTAGGAGGTCCGGGCGGTGCTCACTGGGTGCGGAATCGGACGGGGAGGTGTTGTGCCGGCGCCGGCGACGAGAATCCGCGGCGGCGCAAGGCGGAGCTTGATGACGAGGTTGATGCTGAGGGTCCTCCGGGACTCTGGTTCCTCGGGAAGCTTCACTGAACCTCGTCGATGATCCTGCACAGGTCGTAGTGGTGCGGAGTGCAATGGGGCAGCGTGTCCACGGCGGCGCAGAGAAGGGGTTCGGCGGAGCAGGAGCGGCGCGGCTGCTAGGGCATGGGCGTGGCGGCTGCGAGGTGGAGACGGGCTGCAGGGGTCACGGGGTGCTTAAAGGAGGGGTCCCGATGATCTCGGAGGTGGGTTACGGCAGGGAATCGCCGGAGATCACGGCCGTGATCTCGGCGTGGCTGGTGGGCGCGCGCGGAGGAAGCGGGGACGATGGAGCTGACCAGCGGGGCCTTGGTGTCAGCGAGAGGGGCGCGCACGCGGAGTGTGCCGAACGGGCGAGCGGGTCGTGCGCAGAGAGGGTCGGCCTGCTGGCTGGGCGTGGGTGTGGGCCGCGCACGGGAGAGAGCTGGGCCGGCGGGGAGCTGCTGCGGAGCGGGGCGACGCACGCGGGCTGAGGCAGCGGCCGAGCTGGGCCGAGCGCCGTGTTATGCTCGCGAAGCGGGCCGAGCGGGGATGGTAGGGCGCTGTTGTCCACGGCGGTTCGCGCCGATAGGCGGGCCCGGCGGAGCGTGCGGGGCGGAGCTGGGTTCCTTGGTGGTCGCTGACGGGTGGGCTGTCAGGGTTGAGTGCGGGCGTCACGCGCCGAGCCTGAGTGGTGGGTCACGCGGGAAGGGAAAGGGGGCGCTCTGGGCTGACGAGCGCGGGAAAGAGCGAGCTGGCTGCAGCGTGCGTCGCGGCCCGTGAGTGGGAGAGGGGCGAGCGGGAGGCAGTGTCACGGGCCAGACGCGGGAGAGGGCGCTGGGCCATGCTGGCATGGAGGGAAACGGGCTGGGCTGTGGTGAAACGCGCGCGCGAGAGACTGGCGGATGGGGTCCAGTGGCAGGGGCGGTCGGACGCGCGCGGCCGCTCTGGTCTGCGGGAGAGAGCACGCAGAGAGGGGGAGAGAGCTGGGCCCGCTTGGTCAGGCCAGCTGGGCTGCTTGTTGGGCTGTCCGGGGAAAGAGGAAAAAGGGGAGCGGGTTGGGCTGGGTTGACTGGGTTGGAAAGTGGGTTTGGGTCTTATTCTTTTCTTTTCCTTTCTTCTTTTTCAAACAAACTCAAACCAAATGAATTCAAATCTGAATTTGAATTCACTCAAGCACTCCAACAATTAAAGCAATGCTCCAGCATGATGCAACAACGAAATTAAACCTAAGGTAGATTTTAATTACTTATAGAACAAAAATTTAGATTAAATGCAAGACTAGACATATAAACCTTAGAAAATTAAATAAAGCCAATTAAATTTATTATTAAAAGCTGGAATTCAAATTAGGGTGTTACACCCTCAGCCTGATTCTGCGATTCAAACTAAGGCTCGGGGGCTACTCCATATGGAGCGCGAGTATTTCGCGCACCATATATGATCAAGATATCAAGGCTTGAGCACCTCACAGCCTCGGAGCGACCAGAAGTACTTGGAGGACTACTCGACGTATCTAAAGGAAGGTCCAGAAGCAACCGAAAGGATGTTCTGACTACTTGAAGTACTCGAAGACACCCAGCCAAGTACTCGACGCCTGCAAGATTCGGCTACGAAGAGCTCGGGGGCTTGTCAGACCCGGGGCAGCAGGACTACTTATAGGCATAGAATGTTCTAGAGTAAGGGATAGCTCATGGATGTACCTTACCTCTCTTATAACTACCCGAATAGGCGTAGAACTAGCTGCAGTACGAAGGAAACTACCCGATTGTGTTGTGGTAGGACTCCAACTATACTCAGCTAGGACTTTCCATGTAACCCTGTCCCCCCGAATATATAAGGGCGTGCAGGGACCCCCTCGAAAGACATCAACACCTAAGGCAATACAAACAACCACACAGGACGTAGGGTATTACGCAACTCGCGGCCCGAACCTGTCTAAATCTTTGTGTTCCTTGTACCATTGAGTTACGCAACTTGCAGAACATGAAGGGTATTTATCCAGGTCTTTGAAAGTATCCTCACAATAAATATAATGATTTGGACATGCATGAATTCTTTCCACACCCATCGTGAACACGCTGTCAAGTTTCTTTGCTCTATATGTGTTGGCTGGCACTTTATTTGGCTGGCACAGATCATTGAAATTACAGTCTGACCAACTGTGATTAGTCTTCCGAGTCAACAACTCATAAATGAAATGAAGCACAGTCCAGTGTTTCGGACATCTCTTTAATCACTTGTACACATTATCCTCTGTTGTTTTTTCACTGTCTTGAAGTTTGCTAACCGCACCACGAACCAATAGCTCCGCTTTGGTGTGATGCAACAACTGGCTCGAAAAATCACTATTGATAAGTTCATCATCACTACTATCACCATCGATGGGCCCTCGTCGACACCATCACCACGGAATCCACCAACATGCCATCGTCATCGCTGTCGGTGTTTACCGCCAAGCCTGCTCAGGTATACCCTTAGCAGTAAGATTTGTAGGTAGGGATCGACTCCTCTTGCTCCTTGCCGCCGCCCACGTAGGCGGCACACCTGCAGCTGCGGCGGCGGGAGCAGCCTGCCACAATGACCTTATCGCTCTGCGCAGCACCTGCTACTAGTACGTCCAGGATGACGGAGGCCCCATGGTGCAGCCATCGCCACATTGCTGTGCCACCGTGAGAGGCATCGCCAACGCGACCTGTGTCTGTGACTACTTCAGCTCCCTCAACTACATCAACCTGGACAGGATGTTCTACGTCGCCGGGCAGTGCGCCGTCGCCATTCCCTGGAGCTGCGGAGGTGAGATGTAGCTTGTATTATTGTTGGATTGGTGATTGGCCGTGTAGGAACACAGACGACAGGGCCCACATGTCGGAATTGGACCAATTGAACTAGTAGAGAGGTATCATGGTCAGACATATAATTTCGGTTCAGTTAGGCAATTATATTAGAGAGAACTAATTGAGTTGAATAATAGATGTTGAACTGATGTTAAGTTCCTTTTCTTCACAGACTAAAATCAAGTCTGACGACAGAACCATAGTACAGATGATGGAGAAGTTGGCTAACATACCCAGGGCACCCTGTAATGCTCATACAAATGAATAAATTAAGTTGGTGCTTCTTAGTTGGATGGTGTTGGAGTGTCAGAATTGTATCGGTGTAATGGTGTGGTGTGTTGGAAATAAACCCATCGCCGTGACATGATCATGGCGACGGGGTGTGCGTGTGTTCATGCCTGGCAGCGTGTGTGTGCGCCAGGGCGTGGTGTGTTGTAACACCCTAATTTAAATTTCAGCATTTATTAATAAATTTAATTGGCTTTATTTAAATTTCTAAGGTTTATTGTGTTAGACTTGCATTTAATCTAGCTTTTGTTTCACAAGTAATTAAAAATTTTCTTAGGTTTAACTTTGTTAATGCATTCATGCTGATGCATTGTTTTAGTTGTTTGATTTCATAGGGGTTTGAATTCAAAATTTATTTTGAATTCAAATAGTTGAGCTTGAGTGAGGCATAGAATAGAAATAGAAATAGAAAAGGAAAAACCCAAAGCAAACCCAACCCGCAGCCCACCTCTCTCCCCAGTCCGGCCCGAGCCCAACCCAGCAGCCCTAGCCCTCTCCCTTTCCGCGGGCCCACTTCGGCCCAGCCCGCACGCCACCCTTCAACCCGCGATCCTATATAGTGTAAAAATATTTACACCGAGGCCCATATTTTAGCGCTTAGCCCCCTGACCTTTCTAGATTTAGTACCCGCAGTCCACGCTTGACGTTTTTGCGAGTTAGACCCTGAAGCTTTAGTCTAAATACGTTTAAGCCCTCAGTTTTTGCAGGAAACCCCCTGGAACTTAGTTTTTCTCGCAGAAAAGCCCCTAGGACTTGTTTTTGGCCTAGATTATGCGTTTTAGCTCCGTTTTAGGCGTTCTTTATATCCACGCGATCGTTGTAATGCGTAGAATAGCTTTAGACTAGTTTAGTGTGCTGTTTTTATTGTATTGATGTACTGTTCTTTAGCTTTTGTTAGAGTTTGCTTGTCTGCTTATTATCATGCTTTGTTTTGGCCATGTGTTCGTGAGTAGACGCTAAGCTACCTGAGGAGCCCCAGTACCAGTACCCGGAGCAGCCGTCTTCTGAGAACTTTGAGCAGCAGGAGCAGTACGAGGAAGGCAAGTATAACATGAACAACCTATCGTCTTTAAATACAATTTCATACTGCATTTTAATATTGTATGCCTTTAAGGATTACCTAGCCACTTTATATCCTTTATATATATCCTTGGGTTGCATTTTGGTTAGTTGTGCTAGGTTGCGCGCTATAACACACTCTGGTCCTTTTTAATTAATTTGATTAATGGTTTACTTGAACTTAATTCTGAGAGTGGCACTCTGTGTGGCTTGAGTGGCTCACGTCTCGTTAAAAGTTGTTTTTGTAGAAACATGGTTTAGGGGGCCAGCACGGTGCTTACTGCCTGGTTGGCCACTCTCCATAAGGACCGGTTCATAGAGCGACAACCTGGGACAACAGCGCTACCACAAGGCTAGAATGGGATAGACTTGGCGTAATAATTAGATCTTTTTGGTTTGGAGTAACTTACCTGCGGGGCAAGAGTAGTAAGCTTCAATGGTCCCTGCTCCTCCGGCTTGGTCTGTGCTTGGATTGCGCTCCTGTGCTTGTACCCCCGGAGGTGGGCCCCATCGTCACCGACCTAACTCTCGCGGTTACGCCTTACCAATGAGATTCTTTTTAAAGGCCTCGTAGTGAGTCGCTGGCCATCTCACCTAAGGAAGTGTGATGAACAACTGGCGTAGCTCACGACTTGTGGGTAAAGATGTGCAACCTCTGCAGAGTGTAAAACTGGTATACTAGCCGTGCTCACGGTTATGAGCGGCCCAGATCCTCCTTTTGATTAGTGGAGTTATCTCCTTCCGACGAGGGGGGTGCTTCTCGGGGTTTACCTTGGTGGCTTGGTTTTGGTTTGGTTCTCAGTAGTAGTATGATTAATTCTGATTAATAACTATGTAACTGGGTCAATGGTAATTCATCAACTCATAGTAAATAGTTTTAATAAAATTTTGCCAACACTTAAAAGCTAATGCAGTTGAGTCAGCCAGCCTAGAGCCTCATAGTTTGTGTTATACTTGTTGAGTACAAGTTGTGTACTCACCCTTGCCTCTTCTCTACTTTTTCCTCTTGGCTACGCTACTGCTGCTCAGTTCCTGCCGACACGAGGGAGTTCGTTCAGCGCTACCAGGACTACGAGGACTTCTAGGTGCTTCGTCTCCCAGTCGACATCCCTGTGGCGCCCTGCTTCAGCTTCGGAGAGCTTTATTCGTATTTTGTACTTCGCTTCCGCTGTATCAGACATTTTTGTCATTATTGTAATAAATAACATTCGTATTCGCTTTATTATATCTTTTTACGTGATATGTGCTATGATATACTGTTCATTCTGTTGTATATACGTGTGACTTGATCCTGGCACGTATATGATTGCTCGGTTTATGTTCTTTTATAAACCGGGTGTTACAGAGTGGTATCAGAGCCATATCGACTGTAGGACGAAGCCTAGATAGAACTGGTCGAGTTTTAGGACTTCTTCTCACCAATCCTTGTCTATTGAAACTATTTTACTATTATACCCCTTGACTTCTTTGACTTTTTACCCTTCTTGCCTTGATTTCTCTCTCTGAAGAATAGTTTCGTAGATTTTGGCCTGAATCAGTCATCTGACCACCATGAGCATAGCTAGGTGACCTTTTTATAATAATACGATAGCACGTTCTGCGACGCGTTGTGTTAGTCGAGTCTATTGCTAAACTCGGCTAAGTTGTGAAAATTGTCTGCTTGTTATTATGCTACATGTTTGATTTGGATTTTTGACTGATTGCATAGCTTAGTAGTTTAAATTTGTTTAAAGAAAATCACTCAGATGTTAAAGTTAACTAATTAATAAAATGAGTTAGATCGTTGGGGGTAAAACAGTCAACTCTATCCTGTCTACTTTATCATGGCTGAGTCTTTTTCCGCAAAGAGTTATCATATCCATCTGAGTTTATTCCTGCAATATCCTTACTCGTGAAATCTTTTGTTCAAATCAGATGGTGAACACCAGGAGCACCGGTTCCGGTTCTGGCCAGCAGCAGGGTCAGAACAACCAGGGTACCGGGATCCCGATGCCGCCGCCTTTGACTCCGGAGCAGTACTTCCAGCTCCAGATGCAGATGATGGCTACCCTGAACAACACGGTTCAGGCTCTTCAGCACGCTCACACTCAGCCTCCGCCTCCTCCACCGCCGCAGCCTCGCGACAGGCGTGCTGAGTTCCTGAGGGGTCACCCGCCGACGTTCTCTCACACGTCCGACCCTCTTCAGGCTGACGACTAGCTCCGTGCAGTGGAGCGTCAGCTGGACATCGCCCAGTGCGATGATTGTGAGCGCGTCTTGTATGCAGCAGGACAGCTGCGTGGGGCAGCCTTGGACTGGTGGGAGTCCCACCCAGTCCATGATCGCGAGTCTCTCACTTGGCTCCAGTTCCGAGAGCGTTTCCGCAGCCACAACGTCCCCGCGGGCGTTATGAAGATGAAGCAGAAGGAGTTCCTTGCACTGAAGCAGGTAATCTTAAATATAATCATTCAGCGGTTTCTTTTGAGCTAATGCCCCTTGTTCTATCCTTATGAATCTTGAGTTAATCTTCCGATATCTATCTGTCTTTGTGAATTCAGGGGACTATGTCGGTCACGGAGTATCGTGATCGCTTTCTTCAGCTGGCTCGCTACGCCCCTGCCGAGGTTGTGGATGACCGCAAGAAGCAGGAGCACTTCATGGAGGGTCTTGAGGACTACCTCCAGTACGCGCTGCTCAACCTCCGCTTCGACGACTTCAACCATCTGGTTGACAGCGCGCTCAACACTGAGTGCAAGCACCTGGAGATGGAGGACAAGAAGAGGAAGGTTGTCCCCGTTGCTACCGGCAGCAACACTCGTCCACGACTCCAGCCGCCTCAGCAGTACCAGCAGCAGTACCGGCCCCCTCAGCAGTACCAGCAGAGGCCACCGCAGCAGTACCCGCCTCGACAGCAGCAGCAGGCGGGGCAGGGCCAGAGGTTACCGGCACCTCCGGCTCGTGCTCCACCGGCTCCACCGGCACCGCAGGCTCCACGTCCGGCAGCTCCTACCGGACAGCAGGCTCAGGGACCTCCTCGCACCTGCTTTCACTGCGGCCAGCCGGGGCACTACGCCAACGCTTGCCCCCGAAAGGCGCAGGCGGGACAGCAGGGGCGCCCAGCTCAGCCCAGGGCGCCAGCACAGGGCAGGGTGAACCACGTGACGGCCGAGTCAGCGGCCGAGGCTCCCAACGTGGTTATTGGTACGTTCATGGTTAATTCATATCCAGCTACAGTGCTTTTTGATACTGGTGCTACGCATTCCTTCATTACTCAGTCTTTTGTCGAGCATCATGGTATTCATACTAGCACATTAAAGAGGTGCCTGTTAGTATCTTCACCGGGAGGACAGTTGAGGTCTCACACTTACTGCCCGAGAGTCAGTGTTTCTTTGAGGGGAGTAGAGTTCTGCACTGATCTGATGGTGCTAGACACCAAGGGCATTGATGTCATTCTGGGAATGGAGACTCTGGCCAAGTGGGGAGTTCGGATAGATTGTGCTCAGAGGACAGTCTTGCTATCAGCTTCCAGTGGCCAAGAGGTTGTTATCAGTGCAGTAGAGCCTTCTGGATTTCTTCATCAGATGGAGGCTAGACCCACGGACGGTATTCGTGTGGTGTCTGAATTCCCGGATGTCTTTCCGGATGATCTGCCAGGTATGCCGCCTGAACGCGCCATTGAGTTTTGTATTGATCTCTTGCCTGGCACAGCTCCTATTGCAAAGCGGCCCTACCGTATGGCACCTATAGAGCATGAAGAAGTTAAGAAGACTATTGATGAGTTGCTAGCCAAGGGCTATATCCGTCGCAGCTTCTCTCCTTGGGCTTTTCCATTATTGCTGGTAGATAAGAAGGATGGCTCGAAGAGGATGTGTGTGGATTATCGTGAGCTGAATGCAGTCACTATCAAGAACAAGCATCCACTGCCCCGTATTGAGGATCTCTTTGATCTGCTTCGAGGTGCTCGTATATTCTCGAAGATTGATCTTCGTTCGGGTTATTTTCAGCTGAGGATCCGTCCTGGGGATATTCCGAAGACGGCATTCACCTGCAAGTACGGGCTATATGAGTATACAGTCATGTCCTTCAGCTTGACTAATGCCCCGGCTTTCTTCATGCATCTGATGAACATGGTCTTCATGGATTATCTGGATGTCTTCGTGGTGATTTTCATCGATGATATTCTGATCTTCTCCAAGACAGAAGAAGAGCATGAGGAGCATCTGAGACTCGTGTTGCAGAGACTGAGAGAGCATCAGTTGTATGCCAAGTTCAGCAAGTGCGAGTTCTGGATTGACGAGGTTCCATTCCTCGGTCATGTTATCTCTCAGGGAGGCATTGCTGTTGATCCAAGCAAGGTGAAGGATGTGCTCGAGTGGGAGACACCGCAGACAGTGAAGGAAGTCAGATCTTTCTTGGGCTTAGCTGGATATTATCAGAGGTTCATCGAGAATTTCTCCAAGATCGCGAAGCCTTTGACTTCTTTGCTAGAGAAGAATGTGGCATTCATATGGACAGATGAGCGTCAGATGGCCTTTGATGAGCTGAAGAAGAGGTTGACTACGGCGCCAGTCCTGACTCTGCCAGACCAGACGAAGAGGTTCACGGTGTATTGTGATGCTTCGAAGGATGGTCTTGGGTGTGTTCTGATGCAGGAGGGCAGAGTGATAGCTTATGCTTCACGGCAGTTACGTCGGCATGAGCTGAATTATCCTACTCATGATCTCGAGTTAGCCGCAGTTGTGCATGCTCTGAAGATTTGGAGGCATTACTTGTATGGGCAGCGGTGTGATATCTACACTGATCACAAGAGCCTCAAGTATATTTTCACGCAGAATGAGCTGAACATGCGGCAGAGAAGATGGCTAGAGTTGGTCAAGGACTATGATCTGGAGATTCACTATCATCCGGGCAAGGCCAATGTTGTAACAGATGCTTTGAGCAGAAGGAGTTATGTCAACATGGCCGTTGCTTTCCAGATGCCACCAGAGTTATGCGAGGAGTTCGAGCAGTTGAGTCTGGGTTTCTTGCATCATACCTCCAGTGCAGCGTTTGAGGCAGTACCGACTCTAGAGTCAGAGATCAGGCAGCATCAGAAAGATGATGAGAAGCTGCAGGAGATTCGTGAGTTGCTCAAGAAGGGCAAGGCTCCTCATTTCAGAGAGGATGATCAGGGTACCTTGTGGTACAAGAACCGGATCTGTGTGCCAGATGTGAAGGATCTCCGGAAGTTGATACTGAGTGAGGCCCATGATACAGCTTACTCTATTCATCCGGGCAGCACGAAGATGTATTATGATCTGAAGGAACGTTTCTGGTGGTATGGGATGAAGCGTTCAGTGGCAGAGTACGTGGCTATTTGTGACACTTGTCAGCGTGTCAAGGCTGAGCATCAGAGGCCAGCAGGTCTGTTACAGCCTTTGAAGATTCCCGAGTGGAAATGGGAGGAAATCACTATGGACTTCATTGTTGGATTGCCTCGTACTCAGAAAGGGTACAACTCCATTTGGGTAGTAGTGGATCGATTGACGAAGGTTGCTCACTTCATTCCAGTGAACACTACTTACTCCGGTGCTAGACTTGCAGAGTTGTACATCTCTCGGATTGTCTGCTTGCATGGTGTGCCCAAGAAGATTATATCTGACAGAGGGTCTCAGTTCACTTCTCGGTTCTGGGAGCAGCTCCATGATTCGTTGGACACGAAGCTGCGTTTCAGTACGGCTTATCACCCCCAGACAGATGGGCAGACAGAGAGAACCAACCAACTGTTGGAGGATATGCTGAGAGCTTGTGCTATCCAGTATGGTACTAGTTGGGATAAGTGCCTGTCATATGCTGAGTTCTCATATAACAACAGCTATCAGGCCAGTCTGAAGAAGTCTCCCTTTGAGGCATTGTATGGCAGAAAGTGCAGGACTCCTCTCTATTGGGATCAGATCGGTGAGAAGCAGCTCTTTGGTCCTGAGATCATAGATGATGCAGAACAGATGGTTCAGGCTGTGCGAGAAAATCTGAGGATTGCACAGAGCAGACAGAAGAGCTATGCTGATGGCAAGCGGAGAGACCTGACTTTCAGTGTTGGCGATTATGTGTATCTGAAGGTATCTCCAATGAGAGGAATCCGCAGATTTAATGTCAAAGGGAAGTTAGCACCTCGGTATGTGGGGCCATTCAAGGTGCTAGAGCGGAAAGGCGAAGTTGCTTATCGCCTGGAGTTACCTCTCAGCCTCTCAGGAGTTCATGATGCCTTCCATATATCTCAGCTGAAGAGATGTCTGCGAGTACCCGAGGAGCAGGCACCCCTGGATGGAGTGGACGTCCAGGAAGATCTGACTTATACCGAGCATCCGGTGAAGATTCTGGAGACATCAGAGAGGGTTACCCGGAACAAGCGCATCAAGATGTGCAGAGTTCAGTGGAGTCATCACAGTGAAGCTGAGGCTACTTGGGAGCGAGAAGAGGAGTTGAAGGAGACATATCCAGATCTCTTTGCTAGCCAGCCCAGCTAAATCTCGGGGACGAGATTTCTTTAAGGGGGTAGGGTCTGTAACACCCTAATTTAAATTTCAGCATTTATTAATAAATTTAATTGGCTTTATTTAAATTTCTAAGGTTTATTGTGTTAGACTTGCATTTAATCTAGCTTTTGTTTCACAAGTAATTAAAAATTTTCTTAGGTTTAACTTTGTTAATGCATTCATGCTGATGCATTGTTTTAGTTGTTTGATTTCATAGGGGTTTGAATTCAAAATTTATTTTGAATTCAAATAGTTGAGCTTGAGTGAGGCATAGAATAGAAATAGAAATAGAAAAGGAAAAACCCAAAGCAAACCCAACCCGCAGCCCACCTCTCTCCCCAGTCCGGCCCGAGCCCAACCCAGCAGCCCTAGCCCTCTCCCTTTCCGCGGGCCCACTTCGGCCCAGCCCGCACGCCACCCTTCAACCCGCGATCCTATATAGTGTAAAAATATTTACACCGAGGCCCATATTTTAGCGCTTAGCCCCCTGACCTTTCTAGATTTAGTACCCGCAGTCCACGCTTGACGTTTTTGCGAGTTAGACCCTGAAGCTTTAGTCTAAATACGTTTAAGCCCTTAGTTTTTGCAGGAAACCCCCTGGAACTTAGTTTTTCTCGCAGAAAAGCCCCTAAGACTTGTTTTTGGCCTAGATTATGCGTTTTAGCTCCGTTTTAGGCGTTCTTTATATCCACGCGATCGTTGTAATGCGTAGAATAGCTTTAGACTAGTTTAGTGTGCTGTTTTTATTGTATTGATGTACTGTTCTTTAGCTTTTGTTAGAGTTTGCTTGTCTGCTTATTATCATGCTTTGTTTTGGCCATGTGTTCGTGAGTAGACGCTGAGCTACCTGAGGAGCCCCAGTACCAGTACCCGGAGCAGCCGTCTTCTGAGCACTTTGAGCAGCAGGAGCAGTACGAGGAAGGCAAGTATAACATGAACAACCTATCGTCTTTAAATACAATTTCATACTGCATTTTAATACTGTATGCCTTTAAGGATTACCTAGCCACTTTATATCCTTTATATATATCCTTGGGTTGCATTTTGGTTAGTTGTGCTAGGTTGCTGCGCTATAACACACTCTGGTCCTTTTTAATTAATTTGATTAATGGTTTACTTGAACTTAATTCTGAGAGTGGCACTCTGTGTGGCTTGAGTGGCTCACGTCTCGTTAAAAGTTGTTTTTGTAGAAACATGGTTTAGGGGGCCAGCACGGTGCTTACTGCCTGGTTGGCCACTCTCCATAAGGACCGGTTCATAGAGCGACAACCTGGGACAACAGCGCTACCACAAGGCTAGAATGGGATAGACTTGGCGTAATAATTAGATCTTTTTGGTTTGGAGTAACTTACCTGCGGGGCAAGAGTAGTAAGCTTCAATGGTCCCTGCTCCTCCGGCTTGGTCTGTGCTTGGATTGCGCTCCTGTGCTTGTACCCCCGGAGGTGGGCCCCATCGTCGCCGACCTAACTCTCGCGGTTACGCCTTACCAATGAGATTCTTTTTAAAGGCCTCGTAGTGAGTCGCTGGCCATCTCACCTAAGGAAGTGTGATGAACAACTGGCGTAGCTCACGACTTGTGGGTAAAGATGTGCAACCTCTGCAGAGTGTAAAACTGGTATACTAGCCGTGCTCACGGTTATGAGCGGCCCAGATCCTCCTTTTGATTAGTGGAGTTATCTCCTTCCGACGAGGGGGGTGCTTCTCGGGGTTTACCTTGGTGGCTTGGTTTTGGTTTGGTTCTCAGTAGTAGTATGATTAATTCTGATTAATAACTATGTAACTGGGTCAATGGTAATTCATCAACTCATAGTAAATAGTTTTAATAAAATTTTGCCAACACTTAAAAGCTAATGCAGTTGAGTCAGCCAGCCTAGAGCCTCATAGTTTGTGTTATACTTGTTGAGTACAAGTTGTGTACTCACCCTTGCCTCTTCTCTACTTTTTCCTCTTGGCTACGCTACTGCTGCTCAGTTCCTGCTGACACGAGGGAGTTCGTCCAGCGCTACCAGGACTACGAGGACTTCTAGGTGCTTCGTCTCCCAGTCGACGTCCCTGTGGCGCCCTGCTTCAGCTTCGGAGAGCTTTATTCGTATTTTGTACTTCGCTTCCGCTGTATCAGACATTTTTGTCATTATTGTAATAAATAACATTCGTATTCGCTTTATTATATCTTTTTACGTGATATGTGCTATGATATACTGTTCATTCTGTTGTATATACGTGTGACTTGATCCTGGCACGTATATGATTGCTCGGTTTATGTTCTTTTATAAACCGGGTGTTACATGTGTGTGCGCCGAGCGCGTGGATTGTGCGCGCGGGCGTCGTGTGTCTCTAGTGCGTGTGCGTGCGTCAAGCACGGAGGGCTGTGCACGAGCCAGTCCGTGGCGCGTGTGTGATCGTGGGTGAGCGCATGTGTGCGCGTGAACCGTGGTGGAGCTGATCGTTAGGCGATCGGGCGGCGGCGTGATCGGGAGCCGATCACGTGGATCATTGAAGACCAGGTCGTGTGGGCGATCAAGATGGTGGAAGATGGCGGCCGTTGAAGACCCGCATTGGGCGCGGCATCTCCTGTTCGTGGGCGTGCACATTGGAGCGCGTCGGACGCGGTCATGGCGGAGCCAGTGCGCCCGTGCCAGTGTTCTAGGCTAGGTGGTGGGTCGTGGGTGCGTCCATTGGGCTATAAATGCCCGTTGTACTCCGGTGAAAAAGCTTACGAGTTGAATCGGAGAGTGGTGTGCGGCACCGTACGTTAGAGCGCAAAATTCCTCTCGCATCACTGTTCATCTTCTTCCTCCCGCCACTCAAATTCTGTCACGTCCGTGCGTTGTTTCGTGGAGTGTGCTGTGCGGTGAGCTTGAGGGTGGTGGGGAGGTGTACCTGGTGCGTGCCAAGTTCGCGGGTGAAAGCAGCCGGAGGGGTGACTTCACCGTCGACCCCCCTCGGCGGCGCTCTGTTTGGGCAGAGCGGTGGCGATCGGAGCTCTGGCGGAGCTCCAACAAGTGGCATCAGAGCCGGTTAGTTCCAAGGGGCAATGTCGTCCTCACCACGGCGCTCGGCGACTCCACCACATCAGCGATCGCACGGTCCTTCTCCACCGAGGAAGCTGCGGACGCGCGAGGTCATCGTCGAGCAGGTGGTCGAGCGGGTGGCGACGTCCGGTTCCGTGAGCTAACCGGTGCTAACGCCGGCAGGTTACACGGAGTGGGCGATCAAGATGGAGGCTATCCTCGACGAGCAGGGCCTCTGGGAGGTCGTGTCTCCATCGAGCGGCGCCGAGGTGGACGCATGGAAGAGCAAGACGGCGCGGGCACACCTTCTTCAAGCGTTACCGGAGGACATCTTAATGCAGGTGTCGACCAAGCCCACGACGCAGGAGGTGTGGGAGGCGCTGAAGACGCGATTCGTGGGCGCGGATCGTGTGCGGACGGCACGCCTTGCCACGTTGAAAGGGGAATTCGACTCCCTGATCATGCCGGACGGCGACGCGCTGGACGTCTACGCTGGCAAGATCAGCGGGATGAAGGCAAGCTTCGCGAGCCTCGGATCGACGCTCGATGACGCAGCGCTGGTCAAGAAGCTACTCAACACCATGCCCGACCGGTTGTATCCGGCGGTGGCCGGCATCGAGCAGTTTTGCGAGGTGGCGTCCATGCCATTCGAGGAGGCGCTCGGGCGGCTCAAGGCGTTCGACGAGCGATCAAGGCAGCGGGCTCAGCTGACGGGCAGACAGGCAACATCCGGAGGTCAAGGCGGCGAGCGGCTTCTGCTCATGGAGGAGGAATGGCGGGCGCGGCGCAAGGCGAAGTCCGACATTGGAAAATGCTTCAACTGCGGCGTCCGTGGCCACTTCGCGCGCGACTGCCGCAAGCCGAAGAAGGAGGTCGTCATGGCGGCCACGGCGGATGTCGGCAAGGAGTCGACCGAAGCAGCTCTCCTGTGAAGTCCGGCGTCGGCGGCGCTAGGACCCGACGTAGGGCGCTGGGTTTAGGGGGTGAATGTTGGGAATAAACCCATCGCCGTGACATGATCATGGCGACGGGGTGTGCGTGTGTTCATGCCTGGCAGCGTGTGTGTGCGCCAGGGCGTGGTGTGTGTGCGCCGAGCGCGTGGATTGTGCGCGCGGGCGTCGTGTGTGTCCAGTGCGTGTGCATGCGTCGAGCACGGAGGGCTGTGCACGAGCCAGTCCGTGGCGCGTGTGTGATCGCGGGTGAGCGCGTGTGTGCGCGTGAACCGTGGTGGAGCAGATCGTTAGGCGATCGGGCGGCAGCGTGATCGGGAGCCGATCACGTGGATCGTTGAACACCAGGTCGTGCGGGCGATCAGGATGGTGGAAGATGGCGGCCGTTGAAGACCCGCATTGGGCGCGGCATCTCCTGTTCGTGGGCGTGCGCGTTGGAGCGCGTCGGACGCGGTCATGGCGGAGCCAGTGCGCCCGTGCCAGTGTTCTAGGCTAGGTGGTGGGTCGTGGGTGCGTCCATTGGGCTATAAATGTCCGTTGTACTCCGGTGATGAAGCTTGCGAGTTGAATTGGAGAGCGGTGTGCGGCACCGTGCATTAGAGCGCAAAATTCCTCTCGCATCACTATTCATCTTCTTCCTCCCACCACTCAAATTCCATTGCGTCCGTGCATTTTTTCGTGGAGTGCGCTGTGCGGTGAGCTTGAGGGTGGGGAGGTGTACCTGGTGCGCGCCATGTTCGCGGGTGAAAGCAGCCGGAGGGGTGACTTCACCGTCGACCCCCCTCGGCGGCGCTCTGTTCGGGCAGAGCGGTGGCGATCGGAGCTCTGGCGGAGCTCCAACATGGTGTTCACCTGTATAAAAAAACATTAATAGGTTCCATAATATGGTACCACATACAACAGGAAAAGGTATTTAATGTATGCCACCACATGTATATGCTTCCATACCCATCTAAGCTCTCCTCTCTTTTCTTCTCCATATCAGCATTTGGCTATAAGCCAATTATTGTACTTGCTTGGGGTAGGTGTAGGAGGGTGCGTCGATGCTGTTGCCGCTGCCCAGTTGCTGCACCAATGTGCACTATGTCTGCACCTATGGCTCCGACTTCAACATCGGCCTGGACAAAGTCGTCACCAGACAGGGCGGTGTCACCATTACTCAGAGGAACTGCAGAGGTGAGTAGCTCGCGACATGCCATGAGGAAGGGGCTCTTTGAGAGGGTCTACTGTGGCTTCGGCTTCACCTGTTTTGCGCAAAATAAAGCACTGTTGCATGAATCCATTTTGTAAATAGGGGCAAAAATAGACTAGAAGTCAAGTGAATCTACATTTTTTTTTGTTTCCCCGGCTTTGGCTTTAACTAGTGAAGCTGTTTTGGGGAAATCCTACCAAACGGTCCCGAAGTGGCAAGGCAGAGACACCTCCCTCACTAACGTGTGTAGCCCATCGCTATAGGGCCCACACATTAGTGGAGAGTCACCTTCCATTTACTGCAAGGAAGACTCATCCGAGAAAGGTGTACATGACATATGTTGGTTCACTCACCGTTGCAACTCGAGCAGGATCCATATGTACGTGTATTACTTTTTGCAATTTAACCTTTTCTTAAAAAAATTCACATTTGGATCCCTGTAGGAACTAAATGCATTTTTGGACTCTAGGAGCCGGCGCCATGAGTCCTAGCCTCTTAGGCCGAGGTAACACGTCTCGCCACCATACCCCCGCTGCCGAGCTAGTGCCTACGTGGCAGCCAACTCAGCACCCCAGCTCATGGCGCTGAGCTGACGCCATGGGCTCTTCTCTTGGCCGAGCTTTCTCCATTTCTTCTTGTTCCTTCGCGCTTTGCCCCTCCCCCCAGTACACTCGCCCAACCTCATCAAACAATATATTTCACCTTGAAAAGTTAGATCCACTCCATAGATCTTCAAAAGCAAGGTATCCTCTCTCTCGTCCCCCTCCTCAATTTTTACACATTAATTTGGTCTATATTCTGTGTATTTTTGAACCGTAGGTACATCATTACTTAGAGTTTTAGTACACGTATTATGCATCCGTAGGAGATACCAAGACTTGGTAAATCTAGTAAAGTAAACCGAAGGTGCTAGGAACAGCTTTCACCCGTTTGCCACTGCCTAGTTGTGTTCCTGTGCCGATGTGCTACTGCGGTGATTCTTGCAAGGTAGCCAAGTCTGATGAACATGAAACGTATAACTAGAGGTTTGAATGTGTTAAATTATGTGTTCGATCCTACACCTCGTTCGATCCGTATTGGGTTGATGGCAATAATTTGTATTTTTTGTTTAATATTTTAGATGTCATATGAAATTGTGTATGTTTTATGTGAAATATTACATGCGTAACAATTGAATGTTTTGCAGATCCATCCCTGCAATGGGATTTTGAGCAGTGGATCGACACTGAGACTAAGAAGAAAGACAAAGAGTACCTGAGGAGAATGAAGGAGTGGGATGTGGAGCGGCAAGAAGAGGTGGAGAGGAGGCATGCTGCTTAGCGTAGGGAGGAGAGGGAGCAGAAGCTTGAGCGTGTTTGCAATGTGAAAGCATCAATGGAGGAGAATCCAGATGCATTGAGGAAGGGGAAGTGACCTCGTTGCACCCAGTAGTACGCAGGATTTGCTAACTGTATGGTTTAGTCATGTGCATTGTTGTCGAGTGTTGCACTATTCACCTTGTTGTCACCTACTGAACTTTTTAGTGCGCTTTCATGTCCTTGACTTTTCATTGTTTTCATTTATTGCATCTTCCGGTCGACTATTTTGTTGTTGTTGCATTGAATTTGCTCATAACATTTTTTAAATAGTGCAAAGCTAATAAAAACAAGCTAACATAATGGAACCAAAGACTAACAAAGTATTACGTTACATTATTCAAAATGCACAACATTAGAGGCGGATTCAACATTAGGACCACAACCGCATTTTCCACATCTGCCTCACGGTTTGGTATCGTAGGGTCAGGAGGTGCGGGAATCTCATGATCTGGCGAGAACCCAGGAGGGGGTGAATGCACTTGAGGAGGGGAGAATGCACATGAGGAGTTGGATCAATTGACAACTTCCGCACAAGCAAATCCAAATATTGAAATCCATTCTTCATGACAATGTTAACTATTAGCGGCCCTTAAGCCGAAAATCAACTGCCAACTTTAGCATCAATGAACTTTGTATAAAGAACCAAAACTAGAGATACAGATTTTAATTCTAATCATTTCCACAGGTTTTGGTGAGTCACTGTTTACAGGAGATCACATCTGCATATGCATACGGGAAAACCATGCTCAAACATAGGAGATCGATTGGATTGGGTTGGGGGCAAAACAGGTAGTTCATGTGCCCAGTAAAAAGGAAAATAAAAACGAAATTCACGAAATAGAGAAAATGAGTCGAAATCCCTCATTTTGAAAGAATTCGCACACCCAGTGATATATTTTGAAAGGCTCGTGAATTTAATGTCAAAACGCGTGATGTCAAATATCGAAATTTCTCTACAATTTAGGGATGCTAGGTGCATTTTGAGTATTTTACTCAAAATGTAATCTACCCCCACAAGAGCAATCAACGACAATGGAGTGTGTAGGGGTTTTATTATTTCAGTGAAAGATAACTGTGTGTTCTCAATCTTGCCAAATTAGCTGATAGCCCTTTCTCAAGACCGATAATGTATACAAGTAACATAGTAAAAGAAATGCAAGCCTTTAAGCAATTGATGGGGCCACTAGAGCAACAGGAACCGGAGAGGTAGAAGGACGAGCAAGGACGAAGGGTGCTTGGAGGCCACGGTGCGGTCAGGAAACGTAACCGAGAACTGGGTGGAGCTCAACATCCACAGATCCAGGGTCACACCAGTGGCATTGCCATGAACAGCTGCTTGAGCAAAACACGCAGCTTGAAAACAGCTCACGGAAATAGTATTGCATAGTTCACAGAATCACAGCAACCCCGGAACCCCAATCGATCAAACCAACCTTTGGGAACGAAACCCCAAACTCCAAGCGGCAGATACTATATAAATACCAACTACCATCCAGTTCTCAAACGCACAACATTATTGCAACAACAAAAACACAATCCAATTGGTGAAGTTCCAGTTCACCAAAGACCACACCAAGATATGGCCCAGATGCGCTCTGCTGGCCTCCTGGCCGCGACGCTGCTCCTCCTCCTTGCCGCTGCAGCAGCAGTTTCAGGTCCACCATCTCCTTACAAACTCCCAGCCTGCCAGAATGACATCGACGCACTGTGGCACAACTGCAAGCAGTACGTCCAGAAGCAGGGGCCCAAGCAGAAGCCGTCGTCCGCCTGCTGCAGAACGGTGCAGGACGCAGATGCACATGAGTCCTGTGTCTGCGACTACCTGGGCTCCCGCGACGCCAAGGAGAAATTAAGCATGGAGAAGGTGTTCTACGTAACCAAACAGTGCGGTGTCACAGTACCTGCAGGCTGTGGTGAGTAGCTCGGCTTGGCGACTTGGGACCTGTAGGAACCGACGCTAACATGTTTGCCCGCACACAGTTGAAACTAAGACAGGACCCAGCATGTCAGTGTCTGTTAGTTGTTCTTCCACATGGTAATAATCATGGTCAGATAATAATCTCAGATCAATCAGCCAAGTAGAGGGAATATACTAGGATAGTGAAACTTGACACAATGATAGCAAAAGAAAACTTCTACTTCACAACTGATATCAAGATCAGGGATTGCCAAATTGAATACAAATAAATCGTTAGGTTTTCCAAGCTTCAGGATATATACAGTAAGTCATTGCAAATCTTGTTATGTAATTATTGCTTCAGTTGGACTAATTATGTATTTCTTTTTATTATAGGGTCAAAGCAGTCCTGAGACGTGTAATTGGCTGAACCTGAATGGAGGAGATTGCCTAACACACGCAAGGCAGCTAAATAAATAAAGTTGGTCAACCGTTAGTTGATGATGTTGGAGTACAATAGCTGTACTGATGTTCACACATATATAAACTCTAACTAATTACACAATATATATTGGTATCAAAGCTGAAAACAATAGCTGGCTCATGAGAGAGACGGACCGTCTTATTTTCTTCCCTACTGTCTGATTTTCCATTCAATGAAGACAATGTATGCATAAAGCAGCATATATAAGCAATGGAAATTTCTAAAAGGACTTCTCTAGTTTATTTCTGTCACAATCAAGTCTTCTTCCATAATAATTTCTCAAACTGGATTAACTAGGATTCCATAGCAACATGTGGGCTCTAGTATGAATAATTGTATTGAATGCATGTTGCAGATGCAGACAGCATATCATATTTACCAGATTACAACTGAATTGCTGATTTACCTTCGATGAATTACATATAAAGATATAACTAGAATTGCTACTAGCAAAATCTGTTCATAACATGACAAAAGGTTACAAACAATCTTCTAAAGCACAACCATTAGAAGTGCATTTGGAAAAACAGAACAATTTGTAAAAATAGACAAATGCACTTCTAATGCACAAGTGGAAGATCACTTATATACACCCTGACTTGTCCAATCTTAACTAGTAATACCCTGACTTAACAATCACATTTACAGATTCAGCAAAAACAAATGCAAAGCCCCGTGATCATGTCTATATATGGTCAAATAGGGGGCTGCATATGTCAGCTTGATTCAGATTATGAGTAACTTTCTTGGGATTACGCTGCTCTAAGATAATAACGTTGATTAATTTAACCACAAGTCACAAACATAACTAATATGCCCATTCAAAAGAAAAAAGCAGAACCAAAACAAAATCCTGAACAAATAAAATTCATGGAAAAATAATGTTTACTTGATACGAACAGAAAAATTTTCGCGGCCAACATGTTCCTTTTCAAAGTCTTTTGAATTTATAATTCAAAACCCCCAACCAATTTTGGAGACAAATTGATGCCATTGTATGTACAGACTAAAATGCAATACACCACACAAGAACAACTGCGATAATGGAAATAATTCTACTCTACTTACACATTGCAGCAAAGAACTACTAACCAATGTCCAGTGATCCTGTTCCCAACATCATCTGGAGGCCCTGGACTGGAACAACTCTAGCCTCGACTTGGCATCTGGCAGTAGCACCTCAACACGTGTGTCCTGCACCATGTGAGCCTGCTTTGAAGCCCAGAGAAGCACAGCGAGCACCCCAGCCTGCGCGAGCTCCTCGCTCTCAGGCACATACAGTGCAATATAACAGAGTAGTATCAGTGCCTCAATCTGAATTTCGTCACCAAGGTAGACAAGCTGGACAAGGTGACAAGCACCACCATCATCGACAATGGCCTTGCAGTGGTTCACATGTAGGTGGTTCTCAGAGCATGCAAACTTAGTGAGTGCGACCACTGCTTCCTTGGTAACTGGTGGCTCACGCTCATCAAGAAGCTGCACAAGAGGGGCGATGACCCTAGTTTCACTAGCTGTGAAGGTACGTGCAAGGCAGCCAAGGGCGGTGATACATGGGAGGAGCAACACATCATATTCACCATTGCGGACGACGCGGAGCAGCTGATCAACCACAGCCTTAGCTGCTGGGGAGCTGGGCTTGAAAGCCGACTGCCGCAGAACAAGGCTATGCTCAGCAACACGTGCAATTTCCATGATTGCCATTGCCGAGAAGAACTGTACTTCAGTGCCCATATCTCCATCACCCTTCTCAAGAAGTACAGCAAAGCACAGCAGCGCACGAGACTCTGTAATGCTCTTGCAGACACCCAAATGGTTATAGGCCAGTTTCCACAATGCTTTCGCAGCCATGGCCTTCAAATGTGCCTTGATCTCAGGATCCTCCACCTCACGAGCACCACGGCCACTGGAGCCACTAGTTCCAAGCTGAGGCCTGAACGGTGGAACAAATGAGCCGTTTGTGTTTGTTTTGGCAGCCATAGCTGAGTGCACCACCGACTGCATATGGGGATTCCTTATCGCGTCATGATCGCCTCCGTTGGACATCCTCGGCGGCTCATCAGTGTGAATTGCGGTGTCACGATCACCACCGGTGTGGCGCATGCTATGCGTCTTGGCAAGTACCACAGAGTGGAGCGACTTCATGGGCTGCTGTGGTGCAGTTGTGCTGTTCTTGGAGCTGTTGGAGCCAACAGAGTACCTGCTGTGCTCCTGGATGGTCCCGGAGGCAAGGTGGCCTACAAGGTACCGCACAGTGTTGTTCTGAGCGAAGAGGTCCTGGCACGTGGAGCTCCGGTCGGCAAGGGCAGCGATGGCCTCCGCCACCGCAGCCTGCACGCGCATGGGCGGGTCCTTGAGCGCGGCTGCGAAAGAGGAGCACACCCCCGCCTGCACGAGCTTGTCGACGCTCTCGGCGTCGCATCCGAGCAGACCCAGGGCGCGTGCGGCAGCTTCCTGACCCTCGTCGGTGCCGTCCTTGAGCAGCTTGAGGAGTGGCGGCACGCCATCCTCCTCGATGATGAGCTTGGCGAAGTGCTGGCTGTCGCGGGCGAGCGAGGCGAGGTTGGCGGCGGAGTCGGCGCGGGCGGCGGGGGAGCCCGTGTGCAGGCGCGCGACGTGGTCCCAGATGAAGAAGAGTATGGGCTCGTTCTGCGCTATGTTGGGGAGGCCGAGGAGCGAGTCGTCGCCGCCGTCCCCGGCGGCGCCGGGCGAGGAGATGCGGAGCAGCCACGCGACGTCCTCGAGGGCCGTGTCGAGCGCCGCGATGGCCCGCGGGAACCCGGCGGCGGGGCTGAGCGTGAAGAGGCTGCGGAGCCGCGGGTGGCCCCGCGCGCACCGGGCGGCGAGGGCGGAGGCCCTGGAAAGCGCCGTGGCGCCCCCCGCCATTATCCGGGCAGCGGGGCGGTCGTAGAGGTCCGGCGCCCGCGCCGCCTGCCGCAGCAGCGCGGCCAGCTTGTCGGCGCGCGCCTTGAGCTCGGCGCACTCGGCGCGGAAGCTCCGTGCGGCCGCGCACTGCTTGGCGACCTCGTCGGCCAGCTGGATCGGCCGTGCCAGCATCGCCTTCACCCCCTCCCCCATCTCCGCTCCCCAATCAAATAGCCGATTTTTCTGGCGAGGAACCAGAGCCAGGGCCTGGGAGGCTGGGGATTGGGGTTCGAATCGTCTGCAACCGCGCGCCGATGGTGCGATCTGCGAGGGGGCAGGGCGAATTGGGGGGATTCCTCGTGGGGTTTTGGGAGGCCGGTTGGTGCGGTGTGTTCTTGGTGGTGGGTTTGGTTGGGGGAAGAGGAAGGAGTGGGGGCGGGGGGGGGAGGGGAGAGACGGCTGCGGTTGCAGTTGGAGTGCTGGACCGGGGCAGCGGCCGGGTCGTCCGTGCGGTCAGCGGGTGGGCCCGGCAGAGGGGTGGTGCCGAGGTGGGTCCCGCGGGCCGTGTCGTGCCCCGGCTGGCCCCGGCTAGCGCGCCCTGGCCCTGGTGAGTGGTGACCGGGTCGTGCCCTGTTCTGCGTTGTTTCTCCGGAGATTCCGAGAAGCAGGGCAGCGGAATGGAAATGTGGCATTTCGCGCCGCGTGAGTGATGCGCGCATCGGCGCCGTCCGTTCGCCGCATTGTTCGGATGAACTCAAAGAGCGCAGCTCCAGCCGAAGTGCCGAACGGTTGGTGTATAAGGGCAGCTCCAGTGCTGCAGACTGCAGTCGAATTGAACTAGCAGAGGTTGATGACCTGCCAACGTTCGAAGCCGTTTAGTTTGGGTTGTGCTCGGGAATAGTGATATTTTGATCACTAATTACGGTGTCAAACAAAACCAGTTTATAAAACCAATTTCAGAATCCCGCACTAGTGACCCTGAAGGATCTAATGAGACTTTTGATTCTGCGATTAGAGGATAATTACTGTAGTATTACTGTAGTAAATCGTCGATTAATTACTGTCATTGGATTCGTCGCGAAAAGTTACACTCATTTCTAAAAATATTTTACAAATAGACTTCATTTAGTACACCATGCATGTGAGATTCTTTTGTAGAATAGAATGAGGGAAACAAACAGGGCCAGTGTAGAATCGTTTTCAGGGACCACAACAACAATAAACTACAGAATGAAACACAGCACTTTACTCCATCCCCCTCCGTCCCCTCTATTTTTTAACTTTGTGGGACCGTTTTCATGGCTCACAGTTCGAACCAAAAACTCGATTCGTTTTTAGATTCCGACACCATGAGTCGAATCCCACTATGTGCTCTGTTCGGTTTACGGCAGTCACGATTCGATTTTCAACCACACTGTGGGTGCCCTAAGCCGCCAACCGCCTCTTGCTGGGGTACGGCCGTATGGGTGAGTCTGCGCTGCATGTCCCCTTCCGGTGCTGAATGCTGGCTCTGGCTCAATCTGAAATTTCTAGCTGTTTGAACAGCACCTCTAGCCCAGCCTCCTCTGTCCAGCCAGCCCAAAGATTGTACACGGGAATCCTATGTATGGCTGAAGGCCCTTGCCCCCGATTCGCTTTCCCAGGTGGCTTGGGCGACTCTGCCGTCGCCAGGCCCTCCCCCACCTTTTCCATTCCTGCCGCCACGGGAGCTCGACGCCGGAAGCCCAACGGAGGGTAAGGAAGGTGGCGGCACGGATCTTCTCTTCCTCTCGGCTATTGGTGGAGGTTCGGAGCACGTGGGGGCACATGGGTTGGTGGCCAAGGTGGCAGTCTGCTGCGGTGTGGGCTCGGTGGGCAGCATGCAGCCACAGGCCAAGCATTGCATTCTATACGGATCTTCCTCCGGTGGTGGCTCCTCATGGCGGTGTTGGCGGCGGCCGGCGGCTGGATCCGCTCCCCCGACGGCCGGATCAGGTGTGGTCCCGGCGGGATCCGGTCATTCAGCGGTGGTCCTGACGCCCCTCGCTTGGTTCTGTATATGGTGGCACACGGTGGTGGAGGGTTGGCGTCGGCGACGCGGCCGGCTGTGGCAGTGCACAGCCTAACGTAGCCGGGTGGGGCCTGACGCGGTTGGATACAGCCGCCCATAAGGGGTGGGTTACATGCGGCGAAGTCGTCACCACGGCGGCTAGTGCTAGAGCTGGCGTTGTTGGTCTTTCACGGCCTCAGTGTACGACTGTGTTACGCGTGCGGTGGAGTCTGGTCCGGCTCTACGTGTTGCCCGACTGAAGGAGGTGGTGGCCGATGTAGCTGTGCGGCTGCTGCGTGCAGCCAGGGCGTCGATGCCCCTTTGAATGGCTCATGTGGGATGGCCGGATAACAGCAATGGTGATGCTGGATGGGTAGGGGTCCTACTTCTTGGCCGACGTCCATGGTAGAAGGCTTCCTTGGGCGAAAACCTTGGCGATGATGACGCTAGGTGGCGCCTCTTTCCTTGTTGGGGGCATCCTACTCCCCTCTAGCTCTTTCATCTAAGGGTGAGAACCTTGCGACAGTGGCGCCATCGGTGTCACTCTCTTCCAGAAGGCGTTGTGTTTGGATTTTCGTCATGGCTTTGAAGTCTCCTTGAGTGGTTGTGCTTTGTTTCTCGGCACTTGGTTGGACGTGTGGAGGCAATTCTTGCAACGTGAAGTCGGAGCTGATGCGTCGGGTATGTGGCTCGACAACGATGACACGCGGCGAGACCCATCCATCGAAGGCTTGGGCTCTGCTGGGGGTTGCAATAGCTGGGGGCGAGGTGTGGGCTTGTGTTTGTAAGTCGAGGCTACTCTTCGCGGGGTGCTTGAGCTTGGCAACAATGACCGGTCGCGGGCGTTTGCTTCGGAGCAATTGGTGGATGGCTCGTGGGTGACCTGCCATGGGAAGCCGGAGCTGCTAGCAGTATTACTTCCATGCTCGGCAACAATGACCAGTGTGTTGTGTTTGTGCTCAGCCGCGTTGTGTGGGTTAGTTAGCCTAGTGGGTGTCCTATTTGGCATTTTGTTAGGCTATTCTTGTAAATAATTTTTTTATCTTAATTTAGCGGCAGAGCTCCTGCCTTTACCTCCTGCCTTTGTTTAAAGAAAAATCCTATTTGAGCGGCAGAACTCCTGCTTTTGTTTTAAAAAAAATCATATGTACGAAAGTGTATCATGCGTATCACAAAAATGTACTCTACTGATGATAGCTACAAGAAGCTAGCTGAGGTTAGGTGTATTCCATCAAACAGGACGATCACAAGAACTCAGGTTGAATTTTATTTTATCATACTGATTGTAGCGAAAATGGCCTCTCATGCCATATTCCAATATAATGTTTTGGCGATTGATGACACACACAACACTTGGACTAATATGATTGTTAAGATAAACATTCCCAGGCTTTTAGGTTCAAGTGATGACAAAGAGAAGATAGGCGCAGCTAGGCCCGAAGGGCCGCCCCTACGGTCCAAGGGACAAGAATTGAAGAGAACGTGAAGAAATTCAAGTCAAAACGAACAAGACAGAGACAATTTGCTATCACCGGTTAAACCGATGTTATACACTGGTTAAACCGACGTTAGGCAAATTGTACTCATCGGTGCAATGGACCCAGAAAGCTGAGACTAGGTTTTGCGCCGGATGAACCGACGATGCTTGAAGACAACTCGTCGGTGCAATGACTTGAAGTGAAGACAGACTCAGAGACACCGGTTAAACCGACGATAAAGAAAAAGTGAGCATCGGTGCAGTTGTCCAGAGACTCCATTTTTCGGGGGTTCTGAACTTTGCACTCACCAGTTAAACCGACGTTAGTTTTGAGAGCGTCGGTCGATTGATCAAATAGCCGTTGGAAGTTTGTAACGGCTAGTTGCTGGGAAAATACACTCACCGGTTAAACCGGTGATGACAAGAACTGAGCGTCGGTTTAACCGGCGTTAAGGGTTTTTCGTCAGCCTTTTCCCAACGGCTAGTTTGGGGTGTGTGGGCTATATATATGGCACCCCACGGCTCATTTGAGTGTGCTGGAGACCAAGGAAGTATACAAGAGCCAAAGATCATCTCCAACCACCATAGAGCTTCATTGTACATCATATAGGCTTAAGCACACTTGTTAGAGTGCTTAGTGCTTGATTAGGGATTAGTTCTTGCGAGAGCTCCCTTGAGAGAAGTCTTGCTGCGGCAAGCAAACACTTGTACTCGTCGTGTGACCCTCCTACTTGGTGTGGAGAGGCAACGACACTGTGCGGGGAAGGAGACCCCTTTTGGTGAGAAGCTCCGACAGTGAAGACGGTGGCGTGGTGACGCTTCGAGATAGACGGTGGCGGTGACCTCGTCTTGGTGACTTGGTGGCACTTAGCCTTTGCTTGCCGGGTGCCTTGGTGGCCGACGCAAGACGGTGATCAAGCGAAGAGACTCAGCATCACATTTGTTCGTGTTGGACAAGTGGTCGTGGACGTAGGGAGGGACTTTGGTGTCCTAACCGAACCACGTTAAATCGTGTGTCTTGGTGTCTTCACGGGAGTTTGCATATCCTCTCCCTTACTGCTTTACTTACCGCATTACGTTTCCGCATTTACTCTTTCTTGCTTACCTTTACTTTCCTAGTTAAGTTTGATTAGGATTGGCTATAGGTTGCAAGTCTTTTGGGCTAAGTAGAGAGTAGCATAGATAAACCTTAGTCATAACTAGCATGTGTAGGGCATGTTAGGTTTATCTTATGCAACTAGTTTAAGCCCTGGGTTAAAAAGCGTTAACGACCCTATTCACCACCCCCCCTCTAGGTTCGGACACCCCAGTGATCCTTATACTGATCTTAGGGTCAGTTTGGTAGAGCTCCATCTAATTCTGATTTTCTGAGAGAAGTGATTTTGTGGCTAAAAGTGGTTTTCTTTTGATTTCTAGCATGAACTCTTAAAATTAGGATGGAGAATCACTTCACAAAATGAGGAGAAACTACTTTTTTTAGCTCCCAACTTTTTAAGTTTATTTTACAGAATCACTTCACAGAGTCAGCAGAGAATCACTTCTCTCTAGAAAAACTATTTGGTAGAGCTTCTGCTGGATTCATCAGAGATCAGCTCCAGGAGCTCTGCCAAATGTATTGTCGGTTCTCACATGAAACTAAAATTTTGGCATGTGATCAATTCTCATATGAAATTGAAACTTTGGCATGTTATTAATTTTTGAGTATTTGAACAATGTAAAAATCTTTTTTTTACTGAAAATGCATCTATGGTTCTTGTAATAGAAAAAAATAGTCCTTAACCGATTTTCCTATTCATATATCCAAAATACATAAGAGAATAGATAAAGACTTAGGATGTTTATGCATATTCGAAAAGTAAACATACGCAACAAATATGCAATATCGGGTGATGTGGATACATAAATAAGAAATGTAGTTATTTTTATGTTAAGAGTGTGTTTAGATCACTTTGCAATTTTGCGTTTTTGTGTTTTTGGAAAGGAATCTTCAATATTTGAAGTATTAAATGCGTTTTTGCGTTTTTGGAAAGGAATCTTCAATATTTGAAGTATTAAATGTAGACTAATCACAAAACTAATTACAGATCTCGTCTGTAAACTACGAGACGAATCTAATGAGCATAATTAATCCATCATTACAGCATATTTACTGTCCATTTGTGTAATGTGATTTATTTTTTTGACTATATTTAGTACACCATACAAATGATTTACAAAAAATTTGCATTTTGGGATCTAAACAACACCTAAGTTCTTAATTATGATAAAAGTTCTCTAGTACACAATGCCACTTTTGTCGGTACATGCAAGCGCTCATCATATCATCACGATACTTTTTTATTTTGTTGTGAAATACAAGGATATAGTCTTCTATGATCGCGAGATTTAAAAGAATGGATTAGTTTGGAGTTGGGACACTGCACCGTGAACCTCCGGCTCATAATTATCAGAAGCTTAGTTGATCTAGTTGTTTTGTTTGGTCGTAGTATTAGTTTGATAAGGTCCACGTGCAAAGCTGGAAGAATCACTGTCGTGGTGTGCAAACCCACAGCCGGGTGGCGTAATACACCCGTCTAAACCCAGAGGGTGAATACTCGGGGGTTAGTTAGGATTAGCCCAATCTCGGTGCAAGAACACGATGAACACAGAGTGTTTAGAGTGGTTCGGACCGACGGAGCGTAATACCCTACGTCCACTGTGTGTTGTATTGCTTGTGCTCTCCAGAGGTTGAGAACAGGGTTGTTCGGAGTGAATCCGAGCTTGTGTTGCGTCTGCCTTTCTCTCGCCTCAGCTTAGTCTAGAGTGTGCAGCGAGTGCCTCCCTTTTATATCTCAAGGGAGACGCGTACATGGCCGTTGAGTCCCCGACAGGTGGGCCCAACGATGTAGTATAAAAAAACATACTGTACAGACATTATGGCGTTGCAGGCGACGGAGATCTCATTCCTGGATTTCCTTGCTCTGCCCATGGGAATCTTCCGTCCGGCATAGTCATGCCCTGTCTTGTCGAAACGGCACCAGTGCGTAGCTTGCGGCGTTGCCAGCCGCGTAGCTGAACGGGCTGTGTAGCTTGCGGCGTAGGCGGTATGATGAAAAGGTGCCATGCCGTCGTATCCATTTAATGTGGCAGACGGGCTCTGCGTGGATGCGGCGCATGCGGCTGTACTGTGTACCTCAATAATATGCGGTCTACAACGAGGCCTGACAAAAACTGCCCCGCGTGCTGCGGCGGCAGAGCACGCCTCAACCACCCGCATTGAATGTGGTGGGTGGGCGAGTCTTCCAGCGGAAGACTTGCGCCCGCGCCTGCTCCTGCGGGACACGTGGCGCCCCCGGACACCACCCCGGCGGTATATTGGTTCTACGCGGGTGGGAGGTCCGGACGGATGCGGGGAGGTCCCGGACCCCTATGGGGGGTCCGCGCCCTCGGCTGTTGGCGCGGAGCTTCCCCTCCTCAGGGACACGTGGCGTCACCGGACCCGTCCCAGAGCGGGGAGCGGGTCCGAGGCCGTTGGCCCGGTGAGGTAAGAGCCTGACCCCCTAGGGCCCGGCTGCTCCGTCCCTTAGTGCGTAATTATGGATGACTACGCGAGTCCTGTCTTGTCGCAGTAGGAGTGAGTATCCCTGCTACAGGGTACCGACAGTGGCCCCCGGGCCCACCTCGGGAAAGGCCACGAACCCGCGGGTGGGGCCACTACTGTGATCTAGCTCCGCATAACTTGAAGCCTCCAGCATTAGACTATGCACGCTGCAGGAATCTTGTCCGGCTTTGACCATCCATCGGCCTTTCGCTGCCTCATCACATTGCAACGGTTTACTGAATCGTGGCCCCCCCACACAGTGGTACACCTAGTCACGCGAGCGACGCTCGGCATTGTTGCGGCCTGGGTAAATGGAATCTTTACTACCAGTGCTGTTCCCGAAAAGCCTGGTCTTGCCAGCGCTTCATGCGCGCACGTCAGCTCAGCTTCCGCCTCGCTTCGCGCGTGAGCGACGGTTCAGATCCTGCCTTTTCACACCTTCGTTTGTTACCCGCCTCTCCTGACAGGTGGGCCTGGGCCCCCTGGTCATGGACTGGACGGCTAACGCCAGGCGTGAGCGTCGCTTGGCTTCTAGCGACGGTTCCGGGGCGCGCCGGATGGATCAGGCTTCATAAAGGGCCGAACCGCATACCGTGGTTACTTTTCCGCATTCGACTTCTTCCTTCCAAACCTTTGCGCCCCTTTGCCTTCGAGCCTCCTCGCCCCTTGCTCTTCTGCACAGATTGTTCCTTGCCTCCATAGCAAGATGGCGCCCCTCGTTCGTCCCAGTCGTTTCCAAACCGAGGAGGAACTGAACACGGTGCACCGCCTGCTTGGGTGGAGTCCACAGGAGATTGCCTAGGGGATTCGAGCAGGCTCAGTTCCCCTCGGCGATCTGCGCGCCGGGTATTTGTGCTGTTTATTTCGCACATTTCCACCGGCTTGGGGCTACCGATATCTTCGTTCTTCCTGCTGCTGCTGGAGGATTTCGGCCTCCAGCTGCAACATCTCACACCCCACTCCATCCTCATGACGTCAATCTTTGTCCACCTATGTGATGTGTTCGTGGGGGTGCGGCCCTGCGTCATTCTCTTCCGCCACTTCTTCGTCCTGGTAAAGTCCGGGAAGGGCAAGGATGAAGTGGGGGCGTACTACTTCCAGACGAGGAGCGATTTGTGGACGCCTTACATTCCCGGGCTTACTGGCGGAAAGTGGCAGGATTAGCGCAAGGAGTGGGTGATCGCCACCACCGAAGCCAACGAGCGCCTCATCATGCCGACCGGGAGACCCGCCTCCGACCGCCAGTCCTGGAGGGCCAAGCCGTCCCTGCCGTCGTAGTTTGACCCCGTGCTGAGCAAGATTAGGGCGCTGGCGGAGAACGGCCTCACCTCGCTGCACGTGCTCGGGGACTTCCTGAAGCGCCGGATGCCCCTCTGAAGCAGTGGCCGTGTCCTTCCTGGAGCTTCACCAGACTTCAAGACTGCAGCAGGACCCACAGCGGGGAGGACAGCGATCTGACCCAGGAAGGCCTGGAGGTCGTGGTGCGGGCGGTGACGGGGGAGATCTTCGTCCCGGAGCACCTGATCCTCCTCAGGGTGTCGTCCCTCTCTGCGAGGACTCAAGCCTGAGGACTGCGGTGCTGGCCACTCTGCCGACCCTCGACGACGGTGGGCTAGCGGCGCGCCAAACTGGGGGCGACCCGGACCGTGGGATCCGAATCCCCTGTGCGTCTGTGGAATAGGCTGTGCCGAGCACCGCGGGATCTGGCCCTTCTGCCAAGGGCAAGCAGGCCGTGGCTAGTAGCTCCACCGCGAGCGATCCCAGCCAGGCCCAAAGCAGCTCTGGCGCATCGCCGGAGGAGGTGAGCCGGCGCAAGTTGCACCGTAGCGACGGGACCCCAGTTATGGAGCCCGCCGCAAAGCGTCAGAGGACCGCTGAGGACGCGGGCCAGGGAAGCTCCCGGGCCCCCGGCTCACGCGGGACTCCTGGAGTAGTCGCGCCGCCGCCACCACCACCGGGAGGTGCCTCCACCCGGCAGCAACAGCAGCAGCAGCCACGAGGTGTGCCTCTGCCACCGCCACGGCAGCCACCACCACCGCCGGGAGGTGCCTCTTCCTGGCAACAGTAGCAGCAGTGAGGTGCGCCTCCGCCGCTGCCACGGCAGCCTCCACCACCGCCGGGAGGTGCCTCTCCCCGGCAGCAACAGCAGCCACGAGGTGCGCCTCCACCGCAGCAACAGCAGCCTCCACCACCACCGCCACCACCAGGGCAGCACCAGCAGCCATGAGGTGTGCCTCCGCCGCCGCCACGGCAGCAGCAGCAGCATCCACCGCCACCACCAGGGCAGCAGCAGCAGCAGCCACGAGGTGCGCCTCTGCCGCCGCCACGGCAGCAGCAGTCGCCCAGCCTCCGTGGACGCTGGAGACCCGGCGCTTCGGGGTAAGTGTTCTTCCGTTCACTCCCCTTATTCCCGGTGCTTCGCTTTTTGCTGAAGGGCTTCTTCTCTTTGTATGCCAAGGCCTCTCGCCCAGGCAGCTCTTCCGCCGCCGCTGGCTCATCAGCGGGGGTCAGGAGACCGGCGCCTCGGCGGCAATGGCGGAAGCGACGGCGGATGTGGGGAAATCGGGTGCGGCGACCTCTGCTACCTGATGGCGTCCAACGCGGCGGCGGCAGATGTGCCAGTGCCAGGCGCAGCAACACCCGTTGCGGTGGCCCCCAAGGACCCAGCTACGGTGGCAGACGAGCCGACACCGGGCTTGGCGACGGCGAGCACAGCGGCAGCGGGCGCAGCAATGACGAGCACCTCGGTACCCGAGGTCCCGACGTCTGTGTCGGATGTCCCCACCCCCAGCTCCCATCCTGCAGCAGATGAAGAGCTAGAGGTGGTCTCTGGTAGGTGGCTCTTGCAGGATCCCTCAGAGGAAGGTGCGGTTCCCCTCCCCCGGGTGCTAGTCCGGGTCCGGCGGACGATAGAAGAGGCGACTTCTACCGCCGAGACAGCATTCCGGCGGGAATGGGCATCTCTAGAGAGCAAGCGTCAGCGCCTCGGTGATTGGCACATCCGCCTAGAGGAGCGCACGAAGGCCGAAGCCTCCCGTGCAACCGCCGCCCGGTCCGAGCTCCGGAAGGTGTTCGACTGGGAGCTCGCGGCGGCGGGACTGGAGAAAGCCCTGGCACTGCGGGAGGAGGCTATTGACAAGGAGGAGGCCAGCCTTGCAGCCCAGCGATCCGAGTTCGAGTCTCGTAGCTAGGGACTCGAGGTTCGCAAGCTGTAGCTCGTCAAACTCTCCGAGTCCCTGCATCAATGGCGCCAGGAGCTGCAGGAGACCGCCAGAAAGCAGGCTGTTGCCGAGATAGAGCTTGAGGGGGAGAGGAAGTCCCTTGCCCGACGGGAATCCCTCACCACCAGCATGGAGTAGGCCCTTGCGCGCCAGCACGAGTGTCTTAAGACCCTGAAGGAGTCAGCGGCGCGGAAGGAGGCCTCGCTCCAGGAGAAGGCCCGCCAGCTGGAGGCGGCTCAGGCGGCACTGGATGCCCAGGTGCAGGAGGCGGTCCAGGAGGCAGTCCGAAAGCTGCAGGAGACCAGCGCACGGGGGCCCAGCGAATCATCGAAGTGGCGGAGCCGCCAGCTTTAATGGCTGACGCCCTCCCAGTGCTGAACTCTGCTTCAGATAGACTCCGGCGTTTGGAGCCAATCCTTGCTGGCCACCTTGAAGCCGAGGGCCGCGAGTTGTGCCAGATGGTGGCGGAGTACATTTTGACCTGCCTCTGGAGCCACGACCCTGCCATCTCGCTAGCCCCCGTCGTTGATGGTCCAGTGGTGGAGACGGAGGCCTCTGCTCGGGAAAGCGTGCGGGAGGTCGTCGACTTCGTAGCTGCTTATTTCAAGCGGGAGCCTGCAGATTCCTGAGCTGGACCATCACAGCAGGCAGACTTTTGTTTTTTGTGTTATGTAAAAACATTATACTTGCTGAAATTTTAATAGAAGTAAATTTCAACTTAGTTGTTTGTCAATTGCTCTGGTTTGCGGTATGCAGCACCCCGGCGCCCTGGCCCCCTGGTAGATAGGTTCAGTTGTTAGAACCTATCTGCCATCCGAGCCGAGAAGATGCTCCGGACTCCCGTATGAGGTTGAGCAAGTGTCCTTGGGCATAGGTGTAGCATAGATTGCAAGTCAAACGAGTGACTTATTCCCTGTATAGCAGAAAAACTACAAAGAGGAAAATCAAACTCGCTGGAATGGTAGTAATGATACTGCAACTTAGCTGCTTGACGCATGCAGAATCGATTCTTAGTGTCTGGCTCAAAGCGAACGCTCCGGGCCCCCTAGGAGACAGGCTCAGTTGTTTTGAGTCTGTCTACCACTGAGACTGGACCTCGATCTGCATGAAACCTTAAAGCGGATGCCGGGGCTCCCTGGTAGGTAGGCTCAATGGTTTGAGGCTAGCTACTACCAGTCAAGGGTTAACTTGCATACCACTCAAAGTCAAAGCTTAGTAGCAGGCCCGCGGGACCTATTTTGAACCGGCCCCCAAGCTAGTATGAGGTCCAGAGCTCCGGATACGCAGGTCCGGGCAGCACGATGCTTGTTACAGAGTGGTGGAGTGTGCAAGCTTAGGGTACGGAACCAGGCTAAACCGCTACACAGGGCTCCGGACCACTCCAAGAAACAAGCACGACTTTACAAGACCTGGCTCCGATGTTCCGGACCCCTCCCTAGCAGTGGGTGAGGCCATTCTGTCGTACTCGATCCTTTGATATATGTAGCTGGACCTGCCGTGTAGGACTTAGGAAGCCAACCCTTGAGCTAGAACGAGGTCCGGGCCCCTAATTACCCAGCTCCGGGTACTAGAGCACTCGTTACAGGGTGGTGGAGCGAGTAGGCTTTGGGTACGGAATCGGCTAAGCGGCTACACAGGACTCCTGACCACCCCAGGAAACAAGCACCCCCTCTCTAGAGCAGGTCCCTAGGGGTCCAGACCCCTCTCCCAGTAGCAAGGGGGTCCGGACCTGTACGGCAGTTCGGCAACTCAATACAGATCTTAGCTGTAGCGACAAGAGTGGAAGTCCGCGCGGGGGTTAGAAAGGTAAAAGCTCGGAAATCGAAATGCGAAATAAAATTTTGACACAAAGACAGAACTGGGAGCAAATCTTTCCTTTGCAACTTGATATACATGGCTTGCGCGATGGATGCCAGAGGCCGGGTTTATGAGGGAGGACCTCTACCGCTCTGGGCCGCACGTTAATGTTAGCCAATGGTGCGATGGATGCCAGAGGCCGGGTTTATGAGGACGGACCCCCACCGCTCTGGACCGCACGCTAATTCTATGTTATTACAAAAAAATCATTTTCCTGCTCTATCTAAGTGTAAAACTTACGCAGATGCTCTATGTTCCATGGGTTGGGTAGAGACACCCCTTCTTCTGTGGCAAGGCGAACGCATCCGGGCCGGCATACTTCTGTAACCTTGAAGGGACCCTCCCAGCTGGGGGAGAGTTTGTGGAGCCCTGCTCGGTTCAGGATCCGCCTTAGGACGAGGTCCCCAGCCCGGAGCTCCCTACTATGCACGAACCGTTGATGATAACGCCTGAGCGCCTGGTTGTAACGTGCATTTCGGATTGCAGCTCACCACCTTCGTTCATCAACGAAGTCCACATCGTCACGCCGCAGTTGTTTCTGCGTGGATTCATCAAAAGCCTGGACCCGTGGTGAGCCCTGGTGAATTTCCGGGGGAAGGAATGCTTCAGCCTCGTAGACCAGGAAGAATGGGGTCTCCCCAGTGGCTCGGCTGGGTGTGGTCCGGTTGCCCCATAGTACGCACGGAAGCTCATCAACCCATTTTGCACCATGCTTCTTCAAGTAGTTATAGGTGCGGGTCTTGAGTCCCCTAAGGACCTCTGCATTCGCTTTGTCGACCTGTCCATTGCTGCGGGGATGTGCCACGGACGCAAAGCATAGCTGGATGCCGATGTCCTCGCAGTACTCTTGGAAGAGTCTGCTTTTGAATTGGGTCCCGTTGTCTGCGATGATGCGGTTTGGGACACCAAATCTGCACACAATGGATTTGAGGAATGCGACTGCAAATTTTTTTGTGATGTTCACCATAGGGGTAACCTTCGGCCATTTTGTGAATTTGTCAATGGCGACGTAGAGGAACCGGTACCGCCGACGGCCCGGGGGAACGGCCCCAGGATATCCACGCCCCATACGGCGAATGGCCATGAGGGTGGGATCATTTGCAGAGCTTGAGCCGGTGTGTGTATTTGCTTTGCATGGAACTGGCATACTTTGTAGGACCTTACCAGCTCAGCTGCATCCTGGAGTGCTGTCGGCCAGTAGAAGCCATGCCGAAAGGCCTTACCAACAAGCGTGCGAGATGAGGAATGACTTCCACACTCGCCTCCATGGATCTCCGCGAGCAACTCGCGGCCCTCTTCCTGGGAAATGCACCGCATGAGGATACCATTGGCGCCATGGCGGTAGAGATCCCCTTCTACCACCGCATAGCGTTTAGCCAATCGTACTATGCGCTCAGCGGACACATCGTCATCAGGAAGGATATTGTCTTTCAGGTAGTCCCGGATCTCGGAGATCCATGCATCGGGACCTCCCTTGTCCGGGGTCTGGACCTTCAGACAGAGGAGTGGTTGCCTGACCCCCATGTCCGTGGTCCTGCTCACCATCCTTGGCCGAGGAGACCCTGGTGTCCCCCTGGCGAGCTTGCTCTGTCCTCTCGACGACCATCACCATGCTGACCGCCTCTGCAGACGTCTCACCTGGCTCTGGAGCCACCAATACTAGCAGTGAGGTCAGGTGCTGCTTCAGTTCTTGGAAGGCTTGTTCAGCCTCTTCAGTCCAAGAGAATGGACCGGATCTCCTCAATAGCTTGAAGAAGGGGAGGGCCCTCTCAGCCAGCCTTGAAATGAAGTGGCTAAGAGCGGCCAGAGATCCAGTAAGCTTCTGGACGTCCTTGATGCGGCCAGGAGGCCTCATCGCCTCAATCGCCTTGATCTTGGCTGGGTTTGCCTCGATGCCTCGATGTGAGACCAGGAAACCCAGCAGCTTCCCTGCCGAGACACCGAAAACGCACTTCTCGGGATTCAACTTCGTGCGAGTGGCGCACAGTCGGTCGAAGACGAGGGACAGGTCCTCAACTAGTGTTGTCCCTACCTTAGTCTTGACTACAATATCATTGACATACACCTCAACTACATCGCTAATTAGATTACAGAAAGTTTTGTTCATAGCTCGCACAAACATGGGTAAGGCATTCCGCAGACCATATGGCATGACAATATAGCAATAAAGTCCATCCACTATTACAAAAGCAGTATGTTTTCTATCCTCTCTAGACATCTAAATCTGGTGGAAACCAGAGTATACATCTAGGAAAGACAAAAGGTCACACCCGGAGGTGGAGTCCACAATCTGATCGATACGTGGAAGAGGATAGGGGTCTCTAGGACATGCCTTGTTGAGGCTGGTATAGTCGATGCACATCCAAAGCTTCCCGTTGGCCTTTGGGACGACGACCGGGTTGGCCAACCACTCGGGGTGGTGGACCTCCTCGATGAAGCCAGCGTGTAGCGGCTTGCGGACTTTTTCACGGATGAAGTTCTGCCGCTCCACGGACTGCTTTCGAGGTTTCTGGCGTACTGGCGTGGCGTCGGGGTAGATCCTCAGATGGTGCTCGATCACTTCCCTGGGAATCCCGGGCATCTGTGACGGTTCCTAGGCGAACAGGTCCACATTTGTCCGGAGGAAAGTGATGAGCGCGTCTTCCTATTTCTCCTCCAGGTTTCCCGCGATGCGGGTGGTCCGGGAGGAATCCGCTCTGATCTGCACGGTCTTCACGGGAACATTGTCCGGATCAGATGGCTGAACCTTAGGTGCCTTTGCGGGCGCCCTAGCTCGCGAGGTGGATGGGTCCTCCTCGAAACGTGCAGCCTCTGCCGCCAGAGCATGCAGTTTCTCAACTACAGCGACGGCAGCGGTGCGGTCACCCTGCACGGTGAGGACACCGGCAGGGGAAGGCGTCTTCAGGACCAAATACCCATAATGAGCAATGGCCATAAAGCGGTAGAGAGCCGGCCTGCCAATGATGGCATTGAACGGGAGGTTCACCTCCGCAACATCGAACATGACGCTCTCTGTGCAGAAGTTCTCCTCGGTCCCGAACGTGACCGGCAGAGTGATGCTCCCCAGAAGGAACACCAGATGTGGGCCCACTCCAGAGAATGGGCGAGAGGGAGTCAGCTTGGACTCCGGAGGGTTGCGAAGCAACTCCCTAGCTGCCGCCAGCGCTCCGCCGCTCGCAGCTTGTGAGGGGGGCCCTTGACGGGCGCCCTGACTCTTGCCGACGTGCAGCGCGTGCCGCTGCCGACGGTGGCTGCTCCACGGGCACGGTTGCCCCTGGCGCAGGAAGGCGAGAGGCGTGTGGTGCGGATGACGCCACACCCTCCATCATCTCCACGTCGTCGTCGTGGTGGGAGTGCTCAACCACCCGAACCATGGAGATGAGCAAGAGATGAACTAAGACTAGCTAAATTTCCCCTACCTGGCGCGCCAAATGTCATGGTGTGCAAACCCACAGCCGGGTGGCATAGTGCACCCGCATAAACCCAGAGGATGAGTACTCGGGGGTTAGCTAGGATTAGCCCAATCTCGGTGCAAGAACACGATGAACACAGAGGGTTTAGAGTGGTTCGGGCCGCCGGAGCGTAATACCCTACGTCCACTGTGTGTTGTATTGCTTGTGCTCTCCAGGGGTTGAGAACAGGGTTGTTCGGAGTGAATCCGAACTTGTGTTGTGTCTGCCTTTCTCTCGCCTCAGCCTAGTCTAGAGTGTGCAGCGAGACGCGTACATGGCCGTTGAGTCCCCGACAGGTGGGCCCAACGATGTAGTATAAAATAACATACTATACAGACATTATGATGTTGCAGGCGACGGAGATCTCATTCCTGGTTTCCTTGCTCTGCCCGTGGGAATCTTCCGTCCGGCATAGCCAGGCCCTGTCTTGTCGAAACGGCATCAGGGCGTAGCTTGCGGCGTTGCCTGCCGCGTAGCTGAACGGGCTGTGTAGCTTGCGGCGTAGGCGGTATGATGAAAAGGTGCCGTGCCATCGTATCCATTTAATGCGGCAGAAGGGCTCTGCGCGGATGCGGCGCATGCGGCTGTACTGTGTACCTCGGTAATATGCGGTCTACAGCGAGGCCTGACAAAAGATGCCCCGCGTGCTGCGGCGGCAGAGCACGCCTCAACCACCCGCATTGAATCCGGTGGGTGGGCGAGTCTTCCAGCGGAAGACTCGTGCCCGCGCCTGCGCCTGCGGGACACGTGGCGCCCCCGGACCCCGCCCGGCGGTATATTGGTTCTACGCGCGTGGGAGGTCCGGACGGACGCGAGGAGGTCCCGGACCCCTATGGGGGGGTCCGAGCCCTCGGCTGTTGGCGCGGAGCTTCCCCTCCACAGGGACACGTGGCGTCACCGGACCCGTCCCAGAGCGGGTCCGGGACCGTTGGCTCGGTGAAGTAAGAGCCTGACCCCCTGGGGCCCGGCTGCTCCGCGTAGTTATGGATGACTACGCGAGTCCTGCCTTGCCGCAGTAGGAGTGGGTATCCCTGCTACAGGGTCCCGAAAATCACATATTCTATCGGTTGTATCTAGGTCTACAAAGCAAAGCTCTCTCTATTCCAAATTATAGATTATTTTAATTTTTCTAGATACATAATTTTTACTATGTATCTAGAAATAGCATATAACTACGCATCTAGAAATAGCATAGGACATGGCTAATTTACAGCTAGCCGTATTATAAACTATTTGTACCGTCGTTTCTTTTTAGAAAAAAAGAAAAATTTTGCAAGCCAATTTTCCTTCGGTAACACATCATATCTGGATGCATGCATGTGAGGGGTAGAGAGAAATAAAAAAGAGTAATGATGTCAGCGCATGCATGCCTATGTGAGGGATGAGAACGAATACACGTGCATGCACATAAGTATAAAAACCCGTAGTTTCAAAATCAGCATTGAAATCAAAATCGAATTGCACCATTGTGTTTGTTTCAACAAGAGCTTCAAAACAAGATCTTCCATAATTACATTTCAATGATATATATTTTGAGATAAAATACTTTTTAGTGTATTCTAATTTGCTTACGTATTTTGCAAAAGTTGCATATGGTGTTGTTAAATTTTTTGCTTCACATGCCTAAGTTCAGTTAAGTGGATACTGGTGTTGATATTACGAAGATAGATTGATTGGCGTAATTAGCGGATAAGGGTCAACAACTTTGTTGGGTAGGTAAATGTTTATTACATGATCAATGATAAACAACTTTAGCAATTAATTCAGCATTTTGGCTAATTTATTTGGTATTTTTCTATGCGAATTTCAAAAATATCAAAATATACAAGTAGGATCTTATTATGAAAGTCTCGTAGAAAGAAACATAGTTGTGCAATCAGAATTTAAATCTGATGGACGGTTCAAGAACCACAACTTTTAAAGTTTTGAAATTATTTGCATGTGCTACACCATTTGAGCAATCTGCATTGAGTAGAGTTGAATGCACACTGTACACTGCATGAAAAACTACAGGATCGTATGACTACACGTAAAGTTGTAGGGAAGTCATTACGTAAAGATAGACAATTTTTATTTCTGGTTAATTATTGTAACATGAAAAACCATGTATTTGATGTTCAATGCTCACGGAGAATCGCAGGCCCTCCTCCTCCTCCTCCTCCTCCTCCTCCTCTTCTTATTCTTCGGCACATTCAATAACTGACATTATATGTAATCTTCATTGGAATTCAAGTTGTAACAAAAGCACATATTCCTGGTCAAATATACTCTCTGGTCATGTCTAGGCAGACAAGGTTTCTGCCGATTTTCCTTCATACATAAGAAATGTGACCACTTTGTCATGGTTTAGCTGTAACACCAAGAAACTAAGAACAAATGCATTTTTAAATACACATCAATATCAGAAGCAATATTTTCATGTGTACAGATAATGATAGAATAACGAGAAGCACGCATCATAATTAATATTAATTTATAAAATATATGTTAAGTGGCAGGAGATAATTATTTCAACAAAAAACTTTTAAATCTGAAACTTATTTGAAAAAATAATTTCATCAAAATAGATAAACTAACATATTTAAAATTTATATTAATCTTCACATATCTTGCTAATATTAAAGACCCACAATGGTCATAAAAATAGAGATAATTTAAATAGTTTTAATGGATACATCGTTAATAATATTAAAATTATCATTGATCATTAGTCATAGTGAATTTTTTTTATAGTTTCAATGATGTACTATCATTATGAATATTAATTATACAGAGCTAATTTTTTATTAATCTCACATGTTACTTTATTTTTCGCACATGGATAGTGTCAGACATTTTGGAATACAAATCTTGAATCGGATGGAGAAAGGTAATGGAAAATAGAACTGGATATACCCATTTAAGTGCCATATTGGAATTGGATACAAATTTGGATATTCAAATTCATGTTTTTAGAGATATGGATACTGGATATCTGTTTTCACATTTCTACATCCTAGTTATATTAAAAGAATAATAATGGTCATGAAAATAGAGATAATTTAAACAGTTTCAATGGATACATTGTTAATAAATATCAAAATTGTCATTAGTCATTCGTCATAGTGAAAACTTTTGTTAATCTCACATGGTACTTTAGTTTTCACACATATGGGTAGTGTCAGTCATTTTGGAGTACAAATCTTGAATGGAATGGAAAGGTAATGGGAAATATAACTGGATATATTCATTTAAGTGCCATATTGGAATTGGAAACAAATACAAATATCCAAATTTACGTCCATATATGGATATTGTATATCTG
Organism: Panicum virgatum; assembly: GCF_016808335.1. NCBI lineage: Eukaryota > Viridiplantae > Streptophyta > Magnoliopsida > Poales > Poaceae > Panicum > Panicum virgatum. The sequence continues at coordinate 44,331,400 of NC_053153.1, read as the reverse complement.
TTTTCACATTTCTACACCCTAGTTACGTGGCCACCTATGGAAATGTGTTTTGTTAGAGACGACCATATAGTATCCATATTTCCAATAGGTAATCTAGCCACCAATGTTTTTGTTATTTGCACATCAGATAATGAGTTAGAGTAGTAATATCTCTGTCCCAAATTATTAGTCATTTTGGCTTTTCTAGATACATAAATTTTCTTATACACCTAGAAATAACACTTGCGCCGTTAGTACCGGTTTCTGCAGTTGGTACTGGCTGGCCGGTACTAAATGGAGGTCTATTTAGTACCGGTAGCAGCACCTGATACTAAATGCACCATCACTTAGAAAAATTATGTCCGGATAAATGTGCCTGTGCCGGGGTTTGAACTCGTGACTTGTGGTCTCGCACGTAGTCTCCTCTACCATCCCACCCATACAGCATATATGAGTACATTAAAGATACTATCATTTTGAAGTAACCAGGACATACCATTTAGTATCGAGCCATAACACTACCCGGTACTAAATGCCATCATTTAGTATCGGGTTGTGTTATGGCCCAAAAGTTATTTAGTACTGGGTCATAACACCAATGCAATCGGTACTAAATGACGTCATTTAGTACCGGGTGGTATTATGATCCGGTACTAAATGGTCCCGGGGGTACTGTGCTATAGAACCAGTACTAAATTGGTATTAGTACCGGGTTTAAAGCAACTGGTTCTGACCGGAGGTGGACGAATGCCTCTTTTTCTGGTAGTGTAATATATATCTAGATGTATAACAAAAATTATGCACCTGGAAAAGCTAAAATGACTGAAATTATGCACCTGAAAAAGCTAAATGGCTTAGAAAAAATATGATTGATTAGTTCTATGTGGCTTGTCATGATTGATGTGGATGGCGCACAAACATATATACATCCCTATCAAACTTAACGATGCATGCCCTGTTTACAATATTTGTCGCTAAAAGAAAAATAATTTTCAATCATAGATGAGTAGTAAGGGTGAACCATTGTTTTCTATCAAATGGAATAACATGTGGTTTCCGGGGTATTACAAGCTTTAGCACATTTGCCAGACATTAACACGTGAAGAGTATATCTATAATAAAGATTTGAATAGGTTTTAGCTTTGAAAAGTGATTACAGTTGGTGGTATGCGCCTTTTTTGCAGCAAGGCTGGAAGGCGATACTCCCAGCTATTTGTGCAGCGTGAAAGCCGCATAGTCCAAAAGGAAACGGAAATTTCCTCTGCCCTGCCACCGAGGAATTTTTTTTATTTTTAACCCTTTTTAAGATTATTTTAAAACTAATCCACTCTAAACTATATTTCCATGGGTGAAAAACTATCCCGTGCAAATATAGTTTGGAGCAGGTTAGTTCTAAATAATCTTTAAAAAGGTAAATAAATTGCCACCGAATCATGTGCTTGTGCTCCATCGACCTGAAGAACGAAATGAGTGCGCAAAAATGTTTCTTTTGGATTCGACATGATATTTTTTTAATTGATTTATTTATTTACGTACAAATTAAGGGAACCAAAGCTGTCTACCCGGTACATCCATGACTTGACTTTAAGTGAACAAATACCCATTACATCAAAGCTTTTAAGGAATTGACGTGCTGTCGGCTTCAAACTGTGAACTAAGTCTCTTTTTTAGCAATAGTCCTACCATGATTAGTGAAGCCGAAGTATAGACTGTCGATAATCTCAACAGACTCTTGATAACAGAAATTCTCACTACTCAAGGATCCAAGACGTGCGATAGATATTTATTCCCAACTTGGAATTCTGTCAAAATAATTCTGTTAAGTGAAAATGACAAGAGTTTTGGGTATTCTTTTTCAGATCTGCTATCTATTAAGTTCTGCCCTCATTGAGTTTCTATGCAGAGAGATCATATGATAGCTAGCTCTGAGTATTTACACCCAATTCTGTGAGAATGGAACTGCAATGATCAAGGTCAGGAACTGTATCCCTTTGCCTCCTTTTCTTTTCCCCCATTCCTTATGATACCAAACAACATTATGTATTTCTCACTTGTGATATGCAGCGGGTGGACATGCACTGTACTAGAGACATTAAGAGATTGTGATGTGTGTTACTTTCGAAGCTAACAGTTAGCTGCTCGACCAAGTATGAACGCAGATGAGACAATGAATTGCATTCTGACTAAGTCAAAATTAGTATGATCGAATTTCATGAAAATTACATTGGTAATATTGAATTATGAATCTGGTATTCTTTAGAACAATACTGCAATGCATCTATTAGCTGTATGAAGACCACTGTATCTCTTCATAAATACTTTGTCGTATATCGTAAAATATGAGAAATGATAGATTATGTGATTACTTGCAGGAAGGTATGCTTGAGGCCATCACAATTCAGGAATTGGCTCAGGTAAATATAAATCTTTAGCAGTGCAAAAGACTATTTATGTTGTTAAGACCTTTTTTATCTTGCAAATTAGGCTGTAGCATATTACTATCTGGACTTGCCAAAAACATTTATGCAGCAAATTTATGCATGCTACTAATAGTACAGTATTGTGACTTTAGGGTGCACTCTCATGAATGGTTCTTATCTTCTTTTGGATGTAGAGGACTGGAGCAGCCGCTGCATGGCCTATTTAGCAACCTGTGTTGGCTGCTGACTTTAGTTTGCTAGGCCTCTAGATTTAGCATTTCAACTATATGATGTGTGAGTAACTTGAATGGTGTATCAAGATTTTTCAATGTAACAGCTACTTGAATGGTTAAATGAGCTGCTAGTGACAGTAAGTTGAATGGTTAAATGAGATTTTAGTATGTATGGCTTATTTGCTCTCTTTTCCTGTCCTATTTTTCTTTTTCTTTTTCTTTTTCTTTTTCTAATTCATCATTGGAGACATGTTTTGGCATGTGACGTCACCGATGAGCAGTCATTGGAGACGCGTTTTGGAAAAACGTGTCACCGATGAGGATCATTGGAGACGCGTTTTGGCGAAACGCGTCACCGATGATTGTCATTGGAGACGCGTTTTTGCAAAAATGCGTCACCGATGTGATTTACATCGGTGACGAAAATTTGGTGACGCGAGTTTTTTTCGTCTCCGATGCATGTTTTTCCGCATCTCCAAAGTGGAATTCTGGCATAGTGAGGAGATACCGTTCTTTAGAATGTGTTAATCGAATACTTCATAACAAGAAACCTATGGAAGCAAGCCGACGTCAAGGCAGGAAAAGTATAACAACATATTGGGCCCGTGGGCTGAAAGAGCGTCGCAGCTGATGGAGTGGGAATTGGGCTAGCAAACTTCGTCAGCAAGTTATCATGTTCTAGGTTCCTTTTATTTTAGAAAGTTTGTTTCTTGTTAATCAAGTCATGTCATCATCGACTAGGATTTATAGCCTATAAATATCAGCCTGCAGGCTTATAATCAGATTCATCACATTGATCAATCAAACACATTTACTTTCTCAAGTACTTTAATCTTTTTGCCTTAGGAGTTGGAGTAATGTAGCTCCTCGACGAGCTTACTTCTAGTAAGCTAGGCTGCATCGCTTAGATCTCCAGCAAGCTGCAAGTTTCCGTCACCGAGTATTCCAAATTTCAACTTTCGAGTGCATCGCTGTCGTTGGGTCTAGATCTTATCCACTAGTTATCGAGTATCTTGGATCATCGACCGATGGCGTATCGCTTTTGTCTCAATCTACAGTATTCACCAATTATCGATTTTACCCTGTCTTGTGAGGATGATCTCTTGCTAGATATGGTAAAATCAAAATTATCCTAGCCTTGATTAAGATTGCATCCACTGATATTCCATTAATCCATCGTCACTTGTTTAGATTGCTTAATTAGCTTTTATATTGTTGAAATAGACGATAGATTGTTTAATGGTCTGTTGCATATTAATCTTGGCTACTTCTCAAGTGCCGTTGAAACCGAGTTCTGCTGTAATTAGATCTATCGGCTGGTGAAGTTTAGATTAACCTCTTGCTGGCGGTATTTCTATATCGCAACTTCCAGGCGCAATGTTGTCGTTTCATCTAGAAAATACTGATGGTAACGTTACTTGAAGATTTGTTGGTTTGTGGTTCTATTCATAGCGAATCAAGAGCTCAATGGCACTATGTTTCCTATCAGCTTTCCAACCGATAACTTTTGAGTTTTATTGTCATGAATCATATAGATCAGGATCGGATAACCGATGAACTCTATGACCCTCTGGTTTGGTGTGGAGCGGTGTGGATGGCCTTGTGCAGGGGACGTGGAGACCCCATTCTTCATGGAGAAGCTCTTTAGTGGAAAGCGGAATCAAGGTAACCATGGTGACTTGGCAAGTCTTGGTGGTGAGTCAAGAAGACTTCCAGAAGAGACTTGGTGGCCGAGAGCAGGGTTCTAAATAGAGTACTTCAACAACGTGGACTAGGAGTGGTTTAGTGTCTACCGATACTATGAGATACGTATCGAGAGTTTGTTTCCTCTCATCCTCTCTTTACGTTTCCGCATTTCATACTTGCAACTTGTGTGCCTTTATTCTCTTAGAGTAGCATCAAGTTAGGATTGGCTATAGCTTGCATAACTCTTTTGGGATGTAGTTTCACACTAGATGAACCGTATATAGTTGCACATTTAGATAACATATTTTAGTTTAAATATTGTGCAAATTAGTTGGAGCCTTGGGGTAAGATTTTAAGTTGTCTAATTCACCCCCTCCTCCTCTTAGCCTACGAGCACCCTAGAGATGCAAATTTCTTTTTTTTCATATAATGCCGTCTAGAGATGCTGGTGAAAGTGAAATTGTCTTAGTGGAATACGGGATTAAGGTGACCGTGGTGACTTGGCAAGCTTTGGTGGTGAGTCAAGAAGAGTCCCGGAAGAGACTTGGTGGCCGAGAAGCAATACTCTCGATAGAGTGCTTCAACAACGTGGACTAGGAGTGTCTTAGTGCCTACCGATACCACGGGATAAATCTTCGTGTCTAGAGTTTTGATTTCTCTCATCCCCTCTTTACGTTTCCGCATTTCATACTTGCAACTTGTGTGTTTTTACTTTCTTAGAGTAGCATCAAGTTAGGATTGGCTATTGGTTGCATAAATTTTTTGGGACGAGGGTTTCACACTAGATGAACCGTAGTTGCATATTTAGATAGCATGTTTTAGTTTAAATATTGGGCAAACTAAGGACCAATGGTGGTCACCCTTTGGATGATGAGTGATTGACAACATTGTATGGATTTGATGTATCTCTTGTCTCGTGATGTGCAGGTGTAGGATGCGGCATGACGGTCGACGGCGCGAGGTGAAGATCAGGCGAAAGATTCATGCCGAAGGACCGTGGTGAAGGATGGACGCGAGTAGGCTCGGTGAAGCGAAAGGTTCATGCCGAGGAACCAAGACGGTGATGGGTGAATGCGAGTAGGCCTGGACTGAGGGACACGAGGAGACCGGGCGGAGTCATGGGGCGGTCCACATGGTGCACAGAAGAGCAAGAGTACATGATGATGAAGACGGCGTCGGCCAAGTCGGCGAGGACGATGGCGAGTCAAGTAGGCGGCTCGTGCGGCGGGCGCGCGTGAACGACTCGAAGGCGTCAAGGCTCGGCGGGAGGTCGGACATTCATTGACATCGACGGTTTGACCGGTTTGGCCTCAAAACCAGGGAGGCAGTCACGTCATGCGGCGGCGTGCAAGAAGGCTTGACCGGTTTGACCTCAAAACCGGGGGCGCATCTGATGCGGCCGGATGGCGGTGGTGGAGGACATGTGGCGTCATCGCGAAGCTCCGAGTGGAAGATGGATGAAAATGCCACTGGACGAGTTATTCTCTAGTAATAGTAGAGTAGGGGTAGTTTAGTCTTTGGACAATTTGGATGTAATAAGAAGAGAATGAGGGCTAATCTCATGCTTCGTTTCATTTTCTTCCACCTTGATACCTTGCACAAATAGGAGATGCCCTAACTTTCTTTTTGTCCTCCGAGCGTCAAGTTTTGAGTGATTGTTTTGTTCATCCTTTTGTTCTTCACGTTTTTCTTTTTCTGTGATTTTTCGGAGAAGTTTTCGTGTGATTTTCGATTCGCATGTTTTACTCCATCTTTTGCGATTATGTCTGAAACATCTTGTGGCTTATAACCTTGTGATCATTTTATCCAGAGGAATTCGCGTGTGATGGATTGAGCGAGTAGATCGGTCGATTTCTTCACTTGCTGTTCGTTTTCGCTTTCCTCTTCTTGTTTCTGTTCGTTTGCAGGAATTTTTGGGTGAAGCAGAGGAGGCTCGAGGGGAAGGCAAACCAGTTGCGCACGCGGGCGCTGGAGTGTTGGCGCAGCCTCTGGCAGCCGCAAGCACGGCGGCGCGGCGAACGGCTGCTCGTGCGGCTTGCTCTAGCGCTGGACCAGGTGCGCGCGAGCCTGGCACGTGCAGCCAGGGCACGTGGGCTGCCACGCACAGCAAGCCCAGGGCGATTTTTTATTTTTCAATTTTGTTTTTTATAAAAAATATATTTTTGTTTTCGAAATTTGTAGAAATATATTCCGGCTGGCACCTGGCCGGGCGGTTGGAGCTTTTCTACAAAGAATTTCACGAAATATTTACGTCCAAACCCTAAAAGACCGGTCGCCCGGCAACATACTACCGGCCCCAGTCCGCCCGGTAGCGGGGGACATGTACACGCCCGACGACGCGAGGCCGTGCGCGAGCGGCGCACCGTCGCACCAACCCAACCTGGCCCGCACGCATGCCCCGTACCGACCTCTCCCGATTCCAGCCACGCGACGCCTCCACGTACACCACAACAAGACGAAGGCGCAGGCGACCATGTGCAGGGGAGGGGCAGCTGGATTCAATAGCTACTGGTAGCCAGAAAATTCTATCTAGCCGTCGACGGTACCAACAAATGTCTCGCTCGCTTGAACAACTCTATATAAGTAACCATTCACTCCTTCTGAATTCTGAAAGCAACAGAGATTAGCCTTTCACCCAACACGAATCCCATAGCTTGAGGTCGCTCGATCGTCGGGTGCAGCAGCCGCTTGTTGGAGCCTGCAGGAAGCAGGAGGAAGAGCAGTGGTGGTGTAACCATGGCGCAGCCGCAGCCGCAGCCGCAGCCGAGAAGGGAAGACCCGGAGCTGCGCCAGGCGCAGCAGGGCAGCAAGGCCCCGCAGCAGGAGCCCATCAAGTACGGCGACGCCTTCGCCGTGAAGGGCGGCTGGCCGCGCAGCCTATTGCGCCGCGCGACGCGGCGGCCATACGGTCCGCCGAGGATAGCCTTCTGGGCGTGCAGGTCCCGCAGGAGAGCGGCGGCGGGTTCAGCGCTGCGGCCTTCATGGAGTCGGCGGCCGCCCTGCTGCCGGCGACCGGTCCTTTAGGGGTCCGGGCGCAATTTTTTTCGAAAAGCCCCTGCCGCCTGGCAGCAGGGCGGTCAGGTGCCGGCCGCCCGGCAGCGGCCGGCAGCGGGGCGGCCGGAGTATATTTCTGTAAATTTTAAAAATAAAAATATATTTTTGTAAAAAACGAAATTGAAAAATATAAAAATAAAAAAATCGCCAAGCCCAGGTGGTGCGAGCGGCGTGCAACCGGTCCACGCAGGCCTGCAACCCTTGCGAGGGCCACGGGGCGCAGGCCCAGGCAGCTCCCGCGCGGGCCAGGCAGCGCTGGTGGCCAGGCCCAGCTCGAGGGGCAGGCCGTCCAGCAGGGCTTCGCTTCCAGGCGGAGGCAGGAGGGCACAGCTGCTGGTCCGCAGTCCAAGGTGAGCACTAAGCAGGCCGTGGCCAGTACTTGCAGCACCGTGACTCCGTGAGCTTTTTTGCTTTATTATCTTCTCACTTTAAATTAATTCCTGCTCACCTATTTAAGCTAATTGTTTAGCTCACTAATGTCTCGTGAAAATCAGCATGCTTATGTTTCGAAAAAAATCAGCATGCTTAATTTACTTGTGTTGATTAGCTTTTGATACTTGTTGGTAGCTTTACTTAAGTAGATCGCTTTACGTCGGCTTTCGCTTTGTGTCAAGTTTTTGGCATTGCTTACCTTTGCTTCCGCTTTGCGTCGAGATTTTTCTAACCGTTTCTAGGGTGAACTCGTCATGTGTTGGCTTGTATCATCTTGGCGGTTAGAAGAGAGGTGCGTCGGGTTGATTTTGAAACATAGGTCTTGTTCTCTCGGAGGCTTTTCAAAGGCTCTCATTCACCCCCCTCTGGTCGCCCGTCCGGTCCTTCACAAACTAGTTTTGAGCTTTATGTTAAGGTTTTAAGTTGTCTAATTCACCTCATTCATCTCTTAGGCTACGAGCACCCTAGAGATGCAAATTAATATATTTTTTTTCTTATAATACCCTATAGAGATGCCGGTGAAAGTGAAATTGTCCCGGTTTATGTTTAACCTTTTGTATAATGCCCACGATTTACAAGAAGTCATACTACCAGATAACTTTTCTTGTATTTTCTGTTTAATAATTAATACTGTAGTATATTTCCATTTCCAGTTCATTTCATTTCTAATCTCTGCAACCCGCGATGGCATTCCTTGCTACCCAGATTTTCAGAACTTGTTAGACATAACACTAACAACTTATAAATGCAACGTACTTCGAACTTGGAAAACAAGCAAGCAATGTTGTGTCTTACACTCCTATGGTAGGGCTGAATTCTGAAAAAACCACTTTTATGAAGTATGAACTCTGAGTCTCTGACCAAATCTTATCTCTTCACTACTACAAAGGCATGCATGGGCTTTTGCGAGTCCAGTCTCGATCTGAATCCCTCGTACAGAAGAAAATCTGTCAGTCAGACCATTTATAAGTCACGCCTAACCTTACACAAAATCAAAATCCCATTTCGTCCATGCAGAAAGAGCTGGTAGCTTCTTATATGTATATTTATCAAGATAATGACACATGGTATTAATCACAGACCAACATGAACAATTTGACAACAGTCAACATGGAAACATCAACCGTAGGAAAATGCAAATACTTATATGTAATTATCCAAATTTAAGATAATTTCGTCCAGGCCTACATCCTCATTCCCCAGAACAAATGCTTTATTCCTAGTATAAGCTGGAGGCTTGTAAGAGGCTAAGAGCTAATGAACAACCTCAAGAGACCAAAAGAGGTAAGGATCCACGTAGCATTACGAATGCAGACCAAAGAACTATGCTTGGGCTCTGACCGATCTCTCTAAGCCTTGATCTCCTCCTTGCCAGGAGGGAACTTGCGGAACTTGGGGAAGAAGAAGGGGTTCTTCTTGATGAAGGGGAGGAGCTTCTTGAACTTCTCAGGATCCGTCTCGGGGTTCTGGGTCTTCTGATCGGCAGGAGGATGGTAGATCGGCGTCGGGTGGGAATGCTCCGGAGTGGGTGGCTTGTACTCCGGCACGGGCGAGTGGTACACCGGAACGGGCGTTGGCGGCTTGTACTCCGGCACGGGCGCGTGGTACACCGGCACGGGCGTCGGCGGCTTGTGCTCGGGCACAGGCTTGTTGTGGAAATGGGGGATCACGATGGGCTTCTTGGGGATGTGTGGGATCATGATGGGCTTCTTGTGCAAGAGGTGCTTCTTGTGAAAAGGGTCGCACAGGAACGCGGAGGCGCACTCTTTTGATGAGTAGTGCATCTTGCCGGCGACTGCGACGAAGGTCTTCTTCTTGTCGTCGTCGCTGGACGGCCGGACGATCCAGGACGGCTCCTGTCCGGGGCATGGCTGGTTGGTGGTGCTGTGGAGCTGCGCGAAGCAGTCCTGCTTCAGCTCGCTGTCCTCGCGGAGGAGGTCCGCTGTGAGCGGGACGCTGAAGGCGCCGGACTTGCCAACCTCGCCGAGGGCCTTTGTCTCGAACACGCCGTCGGCGTTCTTGCACTTGACAGCCACTTTTAGGCCTGCAGAAATAAAACGAGGTCATGAAAATTCGTCAGGTAATATTTCTCTACAAGATCGTGTAAACACAAGTTTCCCAGCAAAAATGCAAATGGTTGGAGGTTGAATGTAGATCAGCCGTCAGCGTACCGTTGAATGCTGCCTCAGCATTCATGTTCTTCCTGCTGCAGTCGGCGCACTTGGCCAAGCCGACGACCATGGTGGCCATCTCGGGTTCTACACCATGGGCTAGTACTGCCACTAGCAGGACGGCACCGAAGCCCGCAAGCAGACGGGGAGTTACAGGCCCCATTGTGGAATCTTTGGCTGGTTCTTGCGAGTTCAGATGACTCTTGACTAGGTAGCAGTGGATGGATGGAGATCGAGGAGAGGCCGTCCCGGGTTTATATAGGGATCCCAGGTGACCGACGGAGCTGAACCGAAGTGTCTGGCAGAAGTTAAGTGCAGCTGCTAGCTAGTGATCAAGGAGCTATCAAAATCTGGCACCGGCTTTGCAGATTTAAGAGTTAATGTGCCGTTCCAAGTTGATCATCCTCTGTCTGCTCCCCAGATCTACCTGCAGGCTACTAACTCCGTCGATCTTTGTTGACGTCGTCCACGCCTCCATGGATGCATGCATGGAGGATCACCAACAAATAGCTGCATTTAAGGAACAATTATTGTTGACTTTTGTTGAAGCGCTTTGCTAAATTTCTCATACTAGATTGTAAGAGCAAGGCTAGCAACCCAGCCGGCCGGTTGGCTGGGTGCGCTCGCTCTGCGCCTCCTCTGTGCCAGCTGCAGGCTGGGAGCGGGCCTTTATCTCTCTCCAGACCCACGAGCAGGGAGGATTTCGCCCATCTCAGCCGGCAACGAGTGAAGCGCCCACTTTCTTCTCTCTCTTCTTCTCTCTTTTCTCCACGTAGGATTTAGCCTGCTATAATACTTGCTCTAACTAGATCAATATTTGTCGCACTGGTTCCCTCAAAAAAAAAAAAAGTCGCACAGGAATAACGTGGGTCGTAGTTCAGGTTCAGCTGAAGAAGTGTCAGCTGCAGGTAGCCTGGTACCAGCATTTTTGTAGGCTAGGAAAATTTTACTGAAAACATGTGAGCTTCTGTTCATCTTTCACCGTCGGGATATGTTTCCGGAATCTTTTTATCCTGACAATTTTCAAAGGGCTCCCGGAAACAATGGTAGTAAGTAGTACTCCGTAGTCACTGCTAGGTTGAGTCTCTCGGTTCCAGTTTGTCCTAAGAGAGTGCGACATATCTGAGTGCAATGATGCAAGCTGTGAAGCTGGACTATTGACTAGATGTGCCCTCATTTATTTCCTGGGCAACGTTGAGTAATCCTGAAGGTTCGAAATTCTCAGCTCACTGCCCTCGGCCTTGTTTGGTTGGCGTCTTCTAGGATCTTCTAGAATAGAATTTTGCATGCATGACAAGTTAAATGAAGTCTATTTGTAAAACCTCTTCACGGATGAGTGTAACTTCTTAAGACGAATCTAATGATGGTAATTATCGATGATTGGTTACAGTGATAGTATAGTAACCATCCTCTAATCATGCTGTCAAAGGGCTTATTTGATTCGGCTCGCGAATTAGCACAGGGTTCAGAAGGTGGTTCTATAAATTGCTTTTATTTAATCCCTCTAATTAGCGGTCAAAGTAGTAAACAGTTTTAATGCTAGGATAACCATCCAAACGGGCCCCTAGAGTCCTATGTGGCCGAGCATGACAACCCTGTTTGTTTTGTGCTATACTAAAGTTTAGCACAACTTTGACTGCTAATTAAAGGTATCAAATAAAAGCAGTTTGCAAAACTAACTCCACAACCCCTACACTAATTCACGAGATGAATCAAATGAGATCTTTGACTGCATGATTAGAGGATAGTTACTGTAGCATTACTAGATTTAATCATCAATTTATTAGGCTCATTAGATTTGTCGCGGAAAGTTGCACTCATATGTGAAAATGTTTTGCAAATAGACATCATTTAGTACTTAATGCATATAAGATTCTCTCTTAGCGCTAAATACTGATTTGTTTTTTATCCGTTTGTTGCATGACACCTCCAAATTTCAGCCTTGTTTGGTTTCTTCCTATAAGATTCTACAAGGTATTTTGACCGCTAATTAGGGGTATTAAATAGATGCAGTTTACAAAACCAACTCCAGAACCCCTGCACCAAGAAACCTGACGAATTTAACGAGGCATTTGACCGCATGATTAGAAAATAGTTACTGTAGCATCACTGTACTCAATCATCGATTAATTGCCATCATTAGATTTTTCGCAAAAAGTTACACCCATCCGTAAAGAGATTTTGCAAATAGACTTCATTTAGTGGTCCATGCATACAAGATTCCCTCCTAGAAAAATTCTAGAAGAGGGAAACCAAACAGGGTCTTGGTCTTTGAGGAAGGGGTAGGGAAATAATAGTGAATTTGGGTAAGTTTGTGGCGGGAAGACAGAACCCAAGCTACAAGCAATTGCTTGCTTAGTGCGTCGCCATGTGCCGTTAGTACTCCAGTTTTGTGAAAAGCCACCCGAAAAATGGAGAGGCTGTGGAGACTGCTTGGTTGCTTTGTAGGTGGAAGTCGTTTTTTTTTCAGTTGAGACGCTTCGGTTTCTCTAGAGTTAGTATTGGGGCATTTGATCAAGAAACTTTCATATGTGTTTATTTTCTCTTAAATACAAATTCTATTGTAATACGGTTAATTGGATCTGTGCCATTATAATTCTTTCGTATTTGAAGCACTCGAAGCACGCCACTACTTCTCGACAAACTCCGCTTGTGCCAGCTTGTGCCATTACGACAAACTCCGCTTGTGTCATTACAATTGACCCGTTGTTGGAAATGCGCCATTATGTATGCAGGATACCAGGTTGGGCCCAGTTTCCGGCATATGGTCGCGTCTCTCCCGTACCGTATTTCCATATGAATGGTTTTGCCCTCCCCAACGGGTGGATAAGGACCGACCTCCCTTGACTCTCCTCGGACCTCTACTCTTTCTCCCCCACACCCTCAACCCGCTCCTTCTCTCCCGCCCCCAATCCCTAACCATAGATCCAGCAGCAGCCTCCTCTACCTTGTCTGGCGACGGCGAGGTGCTTCTCCAATGGATCCTGCATGGTGGAGACATGAAGGTCGACATTGATGCGTCGGCGATGGAGTAGAGTTGCTTCGGCCATGATGAGAGGCAACATCATGGCTGCGCCAGCAATGCCGAAACACGGCGAGCCTCCAGGTACGCTCTCACGGTGGCGCTCACTTAATCGTGGTTGAATGTGCGTTATCTAGTTGCAACGGGATGAGATGTGCTGCATGTGTTGAAATTAGGAAGAAATTAGGGCTGTAATTAGGAAGAAATTAGTTAGTATTATTAGGGTACCCTTAGTGTCATAGTGTTATCATGTTGTCCTTGTGTTTCAATTCAGCTTGACCGTTTTGGTTCTCCTATCTTTTGTGCTAGGATTTCTATGTTTTGGTTAGAGATCAAAGTTGAAGCCTTTATGACCACAGGTAGTACCACAGGCAGTGCTGGGAAAATTCCTTACTTTAAGAGCAAGGTTGTTAAAGAGTCTGTAGAGGTAGGCACGATTACATTTGATATGATGTTTTCTACCCTTTCCTCTGTTGTCAGCTGGAGGTCTAACCAGACGGCCACATTTTGGCTCTTTGACAAGACTGTTAGTGAGGATGCAATGATTGTAGATGACAATCAATTTCAAAACTTGTTAGAAATGTATAAACTGGAGGTGCATTGCAGACTCCACTTAATTGCGGTGGACAAAATTATCCTTTAGCAACCTTGCCTCCCACAAATTGATAATGCACCATTGCAGCCTGCCATAGAATTGCAACATGAACCCCTTGTTGTATTTCCACCTATCATAGATGCACCACTTCCTCTAGATCCACCTCTACCAAGTGATCCACAGCAACATCACCAACCACTTGACACCACTAATACTAAGTCTAAAAAAACTGAAAACCCCACTGATAATGAGCAACATCCTCATACAATAGACCCCACCGATGCTGACATCTTTTATAACTTTGAAGAGTATGTTGGTGTCAATGATAAGCATATGTACATTCCAGTTCCACCTGCACAACCATCTTTGAATCCCCAAAACTGATCCATCTGTGCCTACTAATGATTATCTTGAATGTGCTACTGCTGAATGAGTTCCTCCCAATGTAGAGGTTACTGATGCAGATCCTAATGAGATAAGGGTCCTCCATGACCCAGAGACTCCAAAAATAGAGAAGGGTGCCCTATTTCCTAACATTACATCATCCAAGGAAGCTATTAGGCAGTATGCAGTGAAGACTGGCTTTGTGTTTGCTCCTGGTATCAAGACTAGTCCTAGAGATATTGCAAAGTGTAAACATCCTGGTTGTCCTTGGCATATTCATGCTTCACGGATTCATGATCACACAAAACTATATAGGTACTTTCTTACTTCTTCCTTGTTATGTATTCATTCAATTTGGGTGTGCAAAGTACTTATTGCTACTTTGCTTGGCTAGATTAAGGTTCTACCAGCAGAGCACAATTGTCCATTCACTGGGTGGCACATATCTCTAGTTGAAGGAAAAATGGCTTCTCAAAACTGGGTAGCAGATAGACCACAGTCTGGTTGAAAAAATAATCCTAGCAAGGGGTCAAAGGCAGGAAAGGAGAAAGTTGAGGAAGAATATGGAATAAAGCTGAACTACTCCAAGGCATATTCTAGCATGCAGTTGGCACTACAACAAATCCATGATAAATATGAAGAATATTCAACTTACTATTTAATTGGAAGGCTCATATGGAGATAACTTCTCCTGGTAGCATTGTAGAGATAGATGTGCAGAAGATTGGCAAAAAAAAAAATTTAAGAGGATATTTGTAGCTCTTAAACCATGTGCAAATGCCTCTAGTCTAAATGGTAAGAACATAGGACAATTGACATCTACTAATGGAGTTGATGGACGGCACAATTGGTTGTACTACATTGTGTATACAATTTTTGATATTGAGAATGAGGACAATTGGAAGTGGTTTATGTGGCACTTGAGAAGGGCTGTTGGAAGCCCTTTAGGATTATTGATATACAAAGATGCATGCAAAGGTTTGGAGAAGGCAGTTGGAGCTCTTTTTCCTGAGGCTGCGTATGGAAAATGTATGAGGCATTTATATGCCAAATCCATGAAGCATTACAGGTGATCTTTTCACAACACATATCTACCCAGCTACATGGAGCTTCACTGAAGGGTTATTCAAGTGGCACATGTAGAAATTTTTTGACTTTTCTCTAGATGCAATCTAATACTTGCAGGATCACCACTATAGGATCTGGTATAGATATGGCTTCTTTGAGCTAAGTAAGTGTGACTATCTCACTAACAATGTATCAGAGAGCTTCAACAGTTAGGTGAAAGACATGAAAGGGTTGCTGATTCATGAGTTAGTGGATGGGATTAGGGAGATGGTCATGCAAAAGAGGTATCTTAGGATAAAGATTGGAAGGGAAATGACTGATGACATTTTGCCAAAGTATAATCAAGGAGCTGAACTTTATCATGAACAACTAGAAAGTGGTCAAAGTTGCAGTTAGTGATGAAGTTTTTCCTAAGGTTACACTGCTTGATGAGTGGAACAAAACCATAAGGCACACTGTTGACCTTGTCAACTACAAATGCAACTGTAGGGCATGGAAAGTTACTGGAAAACCTTGTAGGCATGCTTTGGCTTGGATCTTGTCCAACAGATTGCAAATCAAGGATTTTGTGCATGAATACTATTCTGTTGCTAGGTTTAGAGTTGCTTATGTAGATAGAGTTCCTCCAATGCCTGATATGGCTAAGTGGTCTCAAGTGGATTTATGTTACAAACTGTTTCCACTTTACAGAAGAGGGCAGCAGGTAGACCTAGAGTGGTCAGGATCAGATGAACTATGGAAGAAGGGCCCGCAGAAAGAAAGTTAAGTGCAGCAGGTGCAAAGGATTTGGACACTTTGCCAAGACCTGCAAGCTTGCTAAACCAACAGAAGGCGATGATGGTGTTGATGTGGATGCTACACAAGCTTCACTTAAAAGGTATTTCTCTTAGTCCCTATTCGCTTGCTCACTATACATAGTAATCTTCTATACTGACAAATGCATTTGTGGTAGGACGAGAAAATAAAATGAAGGTCCAAGCACGCCAGTAAAATAGAAAAAGTAGAAGTGCAAAGAAGAAGATGAAGACTCTTGATAAGAAGAAGAAGATGAAGTCCCATGTAAAGAAGAAGGTAAATAAGGTTGATAGAGCACTTGAAGCAAGAGTTGTGAGAAGCCTTAAGAGCTAGCTGGGCATGGAGTAGCTAGACATGCTTTGCCTTGGCTTTGTCTATTGACTATGCATTACCTTGTGTTGTCTGTGAACCATGTCAGCGAACTATGTGACCATGTGTTGTATGTGAACTATGTTAGTGAACTATCTGACCTTGTGGTGTCTAATAACAATTTATTGTGATTCATGTACTATCAATTATCTAGTTGTGAATGGATTACCCTGTCATGTGTGGTTGGATTTATCTCATGTCATGTTCCCATGTTGTGAAACTACACACGAAATTCACTAGAAATGAACTGCAAATATTGGATTCTAGGCACATTCATAACAACATATCTAAGATAACAGGATTTGGTTCATTCTGATTACATCCAACAAACATCACAACAAATGACCAACAAACATCACTTGTTCCCCTTAGGAATCTCTTCATTGATCCCTTTCTTTGTTTGCATGATCTTGAGCATCACTTCGCCAAGCTAGACGTTCAACTCACACATCTAGAGTTTCACCTCACACATCTGCAGCTTCAACTCAGTCCTTCAACTCGGTCATCTGGAGTTTCAGATTGCCATTAGCCTCTTCTAGACTGCTTTCTACTTTCTACTCTTCTGAATGACCCGTGACCAGTAGCTCAGGGTGATTTCAGCGCAAGTACTCAAGATAGGCTTCCTCGAACCAGTAGTATGGGTTTCTAGTGCACCTGAAGCAAGACTCGTGAGAAGCCACAAGAGCTAGCTAGGCATGGAGTAGCTAGGCATGCTTTGCCTTGGCTTTGTCTATTGACTATGCATTACCTTGTGTTGTCTGTGAACCATGTCAGTGAACTATGTGACCATGTGTTGTATGTGAGCTATGTTAGTGAACTATATGACCTTGTGGTGTCTAATAACAATTTATTGTGATTCATGTACTATCAGTTATCTGATTGTGAACGGATTACCCTATGGTAGGACGAGAGAATAAAATGAAGGTCCACGCACGCTAGCAAAATAGAAAAAGTAGAAGTGCAAAGAAGAAGATAAAGACTATTGTTAAGAAGAAGAAGAAGAAGTCCTCTATAAAGAAGAAGCTAAAGATAAGTGCTTAGTGCGGGTAAGCCAGATATGATAAAATAATGTCCATGTAATGACTGTTTGACACAGGAGAGTCTAATCCTTAGAGAGGTAAACAACTGAGAGGACAATGAGTGAGAAAGACTCCTAAAACACTTCTAACTATCGAGCTAGCCTCGCTAGTCTAAACATTTCTTCAAACCAATTATCAAGAACCTAGAGCTTACTTCAGCGACCTCAGAAAAGGACTCAGACTGGGGTGAGGGAGTCCGACGTCAGTCGACAACTACTGCTATGAAAGCACCCAAACGTGGTGGACTACGAAGGACGGATAGGGCTGTCACCACCTGCCGCCTACCACTGCGGTACCGTGGGGTGGAACATACTTTCTAGCTAACATTAAGCCAGACACCACATCTACACTTAGTGTTAAAATTTCTCTTGTCACGAATAAGATAAATCGCCCTCAACCTAGGGCACTGACTTGAGCCCCCTAGTCCGGGCGAGAAAACCCATAAGGTAAGATCCCGATAAACAAGAAAGATAACAAAGCCTAAGCTAGAGAAATTTAATTCCGCACACAAGTAATATAACTTGGAAAGATAAATAAATGCGGAAAGTAAAGCTAACTCGAAAAAGTAAATAAGATAACAAAGCCTAAGCTAGAGGAATTTAATTCTGCACACAAGTAATACAAGAGCTATACCGACTTCCGATGACGACTCCGAAATCCCGAGACACGTTCGACTCGACTCTAACTCCTAAACTACCTAACCCACTCTAGAAAGTAAAAGTGAGAAGAGAACTCCTTGTTGTGTGTTACAAGTGAAGGGTGGAGGCCTATTTATACTAGTTGCAGGTCGGCTCTTGGCCGGTAGCTGTAGTTACATGTAGGAGCTTTCTTGGCTTAAACTTCGTGCGAAAAGGGAGTACCAGACGCTGCCAGGTGGGGCCGGGTGGCCTCCCCTAGGTCGGTCAGCCTAGGGGTAGTGCCATCTGGCACCGCCTTTTTGGTGGATGTTCCTGATCCCTCCTGTATGTTGGTTTCATTGGAACTCGATCCAAACTGCATGATCTTAGGTCGGGTGGCCTGCCTCTGGTGCCTTTCAGCCCTCCGTTTCGCCGAAGTTGCATATCAACACTTGTAAATGCTCCATGGATGGTATCACCGATGTTTGCTTGTGTTGACTCGGACTTTGGGGTCCTTTGATTGAATCAAGTCCTAATCCTCAGTTCAGGGGCATTGTAAACGTGTCACGTTGCTCCTGTAATGAAGGTGCACCCCTGTATATTGAGGTGTTTGGCATGGCGGCCTTGGTTTTACCCAATTTCGTCCATTTTTGGCGTGTGATCTACTGCAAACACAACTCATCCAAAATTTGTGGAACTTATTAGAAATAAGTAGAATATGTAAGGAACATAGTGCAAGAGCTCAATTTATTATGGGAAGTTGATGGTCAAAATGTGGCCGTCAACACCCCCCAAGCTTACATACACCAATAAATTTTAAAATTTGTCCAAAGGAAATGTATATCATGAATAGCTTACCATAGAAATGTCACAGCAAAAGGAGCAACATAACTGCAAATATGAATTTATCCCAAAAAAACATAGATAAACATGTAGAGCAATATTTTTCTGCTAAAAGATACAATATTATATATCTACTACATAGATCTACTCACAAGGATTCCAAATCATCTTCACTTTCCTTTTTTATGTTTTTTCTAAGATTTACTATGCAATTTCAAAGTTTGCAGCTATTTAAAATAAAATTTAAATTAGAGAAAAAATTATTTAGAAACTCAAGATGAACCTGCAATGAATATTGTGATTTCAGAACAAGGAACCTAACAACTTTCATTTTGTATTTTTTTATTTGTTTTACGATTTTATGTTGATTTTACAAGTTTACATGTGCAAACCATATGACAAAATTTAAGTCTTAAAAACATGCCCCTGGTTTTTGCACTATAGACCCTAAAATTAGCTCGAGGTTTGGAATATGACCCCTGGGTGTGGCGGGGGAGGCTAAAATCTGGCGAGCGGAGGGCTCGCCAGTGGTGTGGAAGTGGTGGGGTAGCACGAGGGGTTCACCGGCGACCGGTTTGATGCGGGAGTTGGAGTCGGGGCTAAACAGAGTAGGGGCGCCGGCAGTGCAGCAGCCCGAGTCGCGGTGGCGAGCTTGTTCCGGTGAGGGGGTGGCCGGTGGAAGTCGGGGAAAGGGCTAGGGAGGAAGAGGTGGTCGAGGGGCACCTCACCGAGGGTTTGAATCGGAGGGGAGGTGGTTGGAGGAAGGACTTCGACGGCGGCCGGCCTCATCTCTAGATGTTCACAATCCTCGGATGATGGCAACCTCGTGCAGATGGTGCCGAGGGTGAAGGACCTGTCCTAGGATGGACTCCGCGATCAACCCCCGATGATGATGACGTCTGGTGGGTACACAAGCGGGTGGTGAAAAGTTTATGGTGGAAACATTTTCAATCGATCAAAAAGTGATTGGTCTGCACTCCAGACCATGGTGGGCTCTGACAATTGGGGTCCTTGTGAGAGGTATAGGATGTTTTACTTAGGTACATGCTAACTTCAATTCTTTTTTTCTTTGTAGTATATTTTTTGTCTATAAAAAGTTGAAACAATTGAAATCCTTTCTCACCAAGATTAGGCCCACCATACCCCTCACGGATTCCTCACTTGTCAGGCCAAAAGGTTTGACGAAAGGGAGAGGGAGATTGGTTTTGTCTACTAGCAACCACCAAAACCTAAAACTTTTTTCACCAAAGCCTTGTACATACCCACCTCTTGTACCCGTGTACTTTCCTTTGGCACACACTTTACTTTTCTTTGCACATGCATTCACCCATATGTTATTATTTGTTTTTGAAGGATAATAATTAACATCATTGTTTTAAGAAGGAAATGAAAGACATGTATTATTTTTGGAAAGAAAATGAATCGCATCGTTGCTTAATGGAAGAAAAAATAAATACATGCATGTGGCACGTACATCTCCACTAGTAGATTATAAAAAGAAAATAGAGGTGAAAGTCACACATGCATTGAAGACCATGGAAAGGAAAACATGGTACTCGTACACGTTGCCTAATTGGAATATCAAGTCTTTTAAAAAATTGGAACATCAAGCATTGTTTGATTTAGAACAAAGCATCATCGGATACATTAGAAGAGCTTGTAGCAACAAGGATATTTCAATCCTCTGTCATTCAAAACAGAGTAATAGCTAATAATTTCATAAAAAACGAGGACGGATGATTGGATGAAGGTACGCAATCCGCTTTAATCAAAGCTAAACAACGATCACCAAGTACAGCCTCACAACTAATTCTCGACAACTATTCTCCAAGCGTGCACTAGTACTTGCACATAACGAATTATTAACTAATAACACAAGCAGTGGTACAATATGCTGAACTCATGCGACGAGTGATGTATGTAGTGCGCAGCACTAGTACGAGGATGGTAGATCGGAGTTGGCTTTATGGCTCCCCGTACACCGGAGTGGGAGAGTGGTATCCCGGCGTTGGTGGGTGGTACTCCGGTGCGGGAGGATGGTATTCTGGCGTGGGAGGGTGGTATTTTGGCGTGGGGTGGTACTCCGGCGCCGGCTTGTGCTCAGGCACGGGGTGGTACTCCGGCGCTGGCTTGTCCTCTGGCACGGGGTGGTACTCCCGCACGGGCTTCTTGTGGAAATGGTCGAGGAAGTGCTTCTTGATCGGGTAGCAGAGGAACGCAGACGCGCACTCCGCGGATGGGTAATGCGTCTTGCCGGGGATGGCGACGAAGGTGCCGCCGGACATCGGCGCGATCTTGGACGGCTCCTGCCCGGGGCAGGGCGCGTTGGCGGCGCTGTGCAGCTGAGCGTGGCAGTCGGCGCCGTGGAGGTCGGCAGCGAGGGGAACGCTGAAGGTTCCGGAGCTTTGGAGCTCACTGATGGCCCTGGTCTCGTACTCGCCGTTGCTGTTCTTGCACTTGATGGCCACCTGAAGACCTGCGAACAACAAAATACGGTTTTCTCATGTTGGAAAAAAGCTAAGGGTTCTACCAGTTTTGATTATTAGACACATATATTTGGCTTGTCATTACCGGTACTTTCAAGCTCTGACGATCTCCAGGGCAATATGAGCGATAATTTTTTGCTCGTTATTGTTTCAAATTAAAGATTTCCATTTAAAACTCCATGTGAATTTTGGTTCTATGTGGTAGTTTTTTCTCTGAGGGAGCTATGTGTTTCTTTTTTTTGAAACATTAGGGAACTATGTGTTAGTTTCATTAAGTCGTCGGTGATAGAAATTATTAACCCGGGTATCAACAACTTCACCACGGCAACGTATATTGCGCTAGCCATGCATCGTCCATGCCCCCTACGTCATATTGACATACTCCCTCCGTCTCTAAATAAGTATTGTTTGTGCTTTCCGAAAAACAACTTTGATTAATTTTATATTAAAAAATATTAATAGTTATGATACATAATTAGTATCACTAAAAAGATATTTGAATCTAGTGTTTTAACAAAATTATTTGGAGACTCAAATATTGTACATATTTACTATAAATCGAGTCAAATTTATAGTACACACACCAACAACAATACTTATTATTTAGGGACGGAGGGGTACCTTTGAAAGCCGTCTCGGCCTTCATGTACCTGGTGCAGTCGGCGCACCTGGCCAGGCCGACGACGACCGACGCCACCTGGCCCTCTGCTGCGTTAGCGACGGCTATCGCCATCATCACTGCACAGACGCCTAGGAGCATCCTTCCTGCCATGGTGCTGCTAGCTAGCCAAGGAGGCTACCGGTAGCCGTTTGTGGTGGATCAACCTGGCACGCCATGGCTTTTATAGGCGCGACCGCATTGATCACACACAGCTCGGCAGCTCCATGGCAGGGCTGGAGCGGGCAAGGCAAGCCGGCCGGCACGCAGCGTCGCCGGTTTTGTAGATGAGACATTAAAGGATGTGTTTAGATCATTTTGTAATTTGCATTTTTGTGTTTTTGAAAGGAAATTTTTAATATTTGAAGTATTAAATATAGATTAATCATAAAACTAATTACAGATCTCGGCTGTAAACTACGAGACGAATCTAACGAGCCTAATTAATCCATTATTTGAGTATATTTACTGTAGCATTAATTTAGCAATTTAGTGTCTAATCATGTCATAATTAGGCTCATTAGATTCGTCTCGCGATTTACAGTCCATATGTGTAATGCGATTTATTTTTTGACTACATGTAGTACACCATGGAAGCGATTTATAAAAATTTTGCATTTTGTGTTTTGAGATCTAAACAAGTTCTAATTGAATCCACGCCATCCGGATCAAGCTGAATTCAATTTTTGATCGCCTCGGCGATACACATTTATTCCGTGGCAACGCAATCGCATCTCGGTGGATACGAATACGATCGTACGCGCGCGCGCTCCAGCACATGGATGCATGCCAATGCCAGTGCCGGTTTGCTGCCGCAACTACTGCCATCATGCGCTTTTGCAGTGAGAATGAATGAATGGTACAGGGATATGAGCTGGATACATGGTCCACTCCGATGAAGTGGTCTGAGGCTCTGAGTTAAACGATCCTTACCTCTAGTAGTAGGTTAATTTGGAATACTACTATGGAATTCACCGTACTTGAATTTCTTTTTTTTTTTGCGAAACACAGTATAGATACGCATGCTCTTATTCACACATGCACATCTACTCCTATGAAACAACACACGCAACCCTATTCTTATGTGCACCTCCTAAATACTAAATCGGCAGATTTCAATATCGGCAAGATGTGACCGCAGACGCCTCTTTGTTGATGGGTATGTCACTACTTACCACTAAAAGAAAAAGTGATGTTTAAACTCTAAGCTAATCTAAGCACATTATATGAGACACCACAACATCATCCACTAAAACTCATCTATTTATGTCTTCCACCGATTTTCTGTGGCTAATAGCATCTATGCAAGGAATTTATTAATCTTTGTCACTACCACGCTATAAACATGGAGGATCAATCATTGAGATGTTCAATTGTCTAACAACAAAATAAAAATATTTTCATGTATAATGTTGTTTGCAAAATAATATTGCCATGCAATCACCATAGTGTTTCTAGCTTCAAATTTCACCTTAAAATTTTTATTTAAAAAATCTCGTAGCAATGTGTGTAGTATCATCTAATTTGGTACTGCAAGGACAACCTTCATAAACAACGAAGTACAGGTTACCGGAAATCCTACTGCGGATTACGGTAGAAAATAATGCCGTGCCTTTTGCAGGCTCGAATCAGATCTCTAGTGGGCATAGTGTATAGAGTCGACTCATTAACTTGTAATTATTTTACCTCAACCAGCTTTAATGTACAGGCTGGACAAATTGCCCCCCCCCCCCCCCCCCCCCCAACAGAAGCATTGGTATAAATTGATTAAACTACACTGTGCGCCTTTCTCTTTTCTAACAGTAACTACATTTGCCTGTGCTTTGATTTTGTTAAAAAATAGAAAAAAGGTACTTTTACATATTTTAGAACAGTAGTTTCGTTCTCATCTTCAAACTTTGCCGATACATGAGTGGATCTCGAACGAGTGCATCGTAATGCTTTTCTAAAACATGGGAAAACTCTGTAATGAAAACATTTATTGTGAATATTTAGAGTATAGTGCATGGCCGGTTTCTAAACTACTCTTGAATTCTCTTATTTGGGTCCCCGGACTCTCCATATGGAGATCCGGATCCCTAATCTTTTCAAATGGTGTCACTCAAGTCTTATAACCCACTCAATTCTGGCACGGCAGCTTGGTACCAGGATGGCCCCTGGCACTGTTGACACCTATTACGGGTCAACACGCGAACGCTCTAGGACGCGCGGCGTGAGAAGGGGCTCGATACAGCACCTTCTGCGTGGAGTGGTCAGATAGGTCTAAGAGACCGGTTAGACCTGTCGCCATTGAGAACCGGCAACAGCCGACGAACGCTCGCCCGGGAGGGATCCCGTCAGGGTAGGCGCGCGTAGAGTTATTCTAGGATCGGCAGGCCACCTAGAACGCATTCAAACGTCGCGGAGACGAAGGAAAAACAGCAGATGGAGGTTGGAAAAGCTAGGGTTTGGAGAAAAGATAAAGATGATAAAAAATAATAATTGTATTGTGTTTTGATCGATTGGATTCCTCCATCGCTCGTGACCCTTTATATTTATAGGGTGGGGTAAACTTATCCCGTAAGAAATCCTAATTACAGATCTAAATGTATAAAATTCCCTAATTGTACTCGGACTTCTTATAGACCGGTCAGACCGGTCGGACCCACCGGTCAGGTTCCTGCCGGATCAGCTACAGCACCGGACCGGTCAGACCGCTTGGTCAGACCGATTAGACTGGCTGATGCAAATTTTGGCTGTCAACATATGCCCCCTGTTTTTTTATAAAGCTTGCTTGCCAAAAAATATTCTTCTAAATCAAAATTGTCTAAGAGCGATGATTAACAATACATCGGCCATTATTTGCACTAAGGGCTATAAACAACTATTGCCCATAACTTACCTTATTCAAGTTGATGTTGAAACTACTTGTGGATCCTGCGGTGCTCCTTATCGATGTCCTTGTTGTCATCCTCCAACTTGACGGTGCCTGTGACTGTTGGAGGGGGAAGTGAGGACTCATGATTGGAGTTTGCTTTTACCTCTGTGATGGCTTGAGTTGTCTGCATGTCATCATCGGAGAGGTACTCTTTGAAGTCATCGGAGTCGTAGTCATCCAGATTGACTCGCTCCATCGAGTCATCTTCGTAGTCGATCTCCATAAGGCGCACCATATTAACTTCTTGCGAGAAGTCTTTGGTGTCTTCTTCTTCGTGTGGGGGTGGCAGAGCTGGTCCCTCTTGGAAGGGAAGTTCTTCAAAGGCTTGGATGCCTGTCGCCGGTAGGGTTTGATCGTGAGGGTTGCTCCAATACATGGTTCGACCCTCAGGAGTTGATTTTATAGTCAGGACAATAGACTTGATAGGGTTCGGGTCCCCCTCTCCTGACTCGGTTTTGATTTGATCGGTTGTGAGGGCCGCCCGATACTCGGTGGCCTTTTCTTGCCCGATCAAAATTAAGAAATCTAGATCCTTTCCTGAGTCGGTTAGGATCTTTGTCTCGGTAGCCTTCCGGAAGACGATGGCTAAGTTTTGTAGTCCGAAAGGAAAGGTTGGGGGCGCAATAATATGGTTCGTGGGGAGGGAGTCCCATCTCAGCAAGGAAGAGCCACGTCATCTAACTCGTGCAGAGTTTTGTTAGCTGTGGAAAGATCTCATTGGGTGGTAGGTTGTGGGATATTCTCCTCGGGTACCTGCTGGTTCTTTGAGCTAGATTGGAGATTATCCCACATCTTTTTGGCTTTTGATTTTTGCCAAAAATCTTCGATCATATGTGGTTTGCATAACCCATCCATAAATAGGTCGACGTCATGTGACCAGTCGTCAAGATCATCAAATTGTCTGGGTTATCCAGACTGTTTATGTAGTCAATGAATTCTAGATCGTCAGTTGGATCGAGGAATTTTGGGTTGATCTGAATGTAATCAGGGTTGAGTGGTTCAGGGTTATTGAGCCTGCTCATGAAACCATCAAAGTCTTGGTTAAATTTTGCCTCAGAAGTGTCATGCTCCTTGGCATTGAGGGTAGCCTCCACTAGGTTGATGCAATCTAGCAGAGAGTTGTCCATTCGATCTAGATGGGCAAAGATGTCCTCTGGTTGAGGGTGGCACGATCTTGCTACTGTAGAATTGCTGACGAATGGAATGTCATTTTCTACAAGAGTAGTTTTTGCAAGATTAATGCACTGGGTGATTTTTTTTTCAGAAACACAATCAATTCCATCGATTAGATCGGAGTTGTCCACTCGCGGATGGGAGTTGCCTCAGAATTGGTCCAGTATCTTTTGATTAGATGAAAAGTTTCTTCCTCCTGGAGATCCTCAGGAGGGTTTTGTGTGGTGGCATCTTGAGTTGCCGAGTTTTTTGGTGGAGGAAGCGGATTGCTAGATTCTTGATTGGCAAGGTGATTAGTGAAACCACCCAACCCGTCTGCAATGCAGGTCCATGACCAGAAGGTGAAGGTCGTGCCCTTCTCCAGGGCGTTGTCAAAATTGGAGGAAGACATCGAGTTCATAGGAAGATCACCAGTGATCGGCCCCATGGTGGGCACTAGCTGTCGATGTTTTACCGTCACGTCTACCTAGGGATACCCTTAGGTAGATAGATGATCGTGGGAAGTCATCGAGATCAAGAACATGATGGTGCAAGAAACACAAGGGTTTAGAAAAGTTTGGGCCGTGAAATGCGTAATACCCTACGTCCTGTTGGTTGGTTTGTATTGCCTTGAATGGTTATGGTGTGCGTATGGTGCCTATGCTTTGGACGGGTCCCTGCCCGCCATTATATAGGTCGGGGGAGCAGGGTTACATGGAAACCCTAGTTCGACTAGTTTTAAGGCTACATGACTAGTTACATGATCTATGGTATGATACATGCCCCATCCCATACACAGTACAGATCCGCGCCATGTTAGGTACCCCATGGCCCCGGGTCTGACAATGTCCGCCAATCTGAGTGCGTCATTCAGTCTCACATCTGAGCAGGTTACCAATTTAGGACAGTGGGGACTCAGGTAGAACCAACCTTAGGGCGCACCTAGCAGTCACCCAGCTAAAGATGCCCCGGTCGGCCGACCAGCTATTTTGGCCACCGACCTTCCCCTTTGACGTGGTGCCTCCTCATTGTCCCCTCAAATAGGTTCCGAGAGGCTCTAGACCAAATTCTCGGCAGAGCACCCCATGGCACCCTCTTATAAATAGTAGAGGGGGTCTCCATTTAGAGATGGAACAGTCTATATCACCCCCTAACCTATGGGGGGTGGACTACATAACCCCACAACCTATGAAACAGTCTATATCACCCCTAAACTTTTCAAAACGGGTCAACTTACCCCCTAAAGCAATTTTGAAAAATCATAGTCAATCACAGAAAAATCATAAAATAAAAAATCCAATTGTGTTGGACTCCAAATGAGTAGATCTACACAGTAAACATATAATATGGTATACTTTAGTACATTTTTTACAGCTATGAAGAAAAGCATAGATCTAAAGCTAGAGCAAAAAAATATACTAAAGCATACCATATTATATGTTCACTATGTATATCTACTCATTTGGAGTCCAACACAATTTGATTTTCCATTTTATGATTTTTTTGTGATTTACTATGATTTTTCAAAACTGCTTTAGGGGGTAATTTAATCGGGTTT
This sequence comes from Panicum virgatum, assembly GCF_016808335.1. Lineage (NCBI taxonomy): Eukaryota > Viridiplantae > Streptophyta > Magnoliopsida > Poales > Poaceae > Panicum > Panicum virgatum. The sequence goes on along the minus strand of NC_053153.1, from coordinate 44,303,882 downwards.
GGAAAGTTCAGGGGGTGATATAGACCATTTCATAGATTGGGGGGTTATGTAGTCCACCCCCCATAGGTGGGGGGGGGGGTGATACAGACTTTTTCCTTTGGAGATACAACCATCAAGTGCTCAACAAGCCTTCTCTTGAGTTTAGAGTGGCCTTGCAAAGGTTAGGGCTAGAGGTACTTAGGAGGGGCTCCGATCTGTCGGCGCTCTTCTCCAGTTTGTACCTCTACGAGAGTGAGGGGGTAGTTTGGGAGAAGTGTTGGGGCGTCGGCACTCTGCTCCCAGCTTGTACCTCTACGAATGCTGCTACATTCTTCAGTGCTCAGTAAGCTTTCGTGGTTCCTACCTCTAGTATTTTACTTGGTATAATATATGCTAATAGTGCTTATATTTGAGTGAGATCAGTTCTCTTACTTGCAGTTTTGTCGCTCCGTATTCATACGGAGTGTTATAGTTTGCTATGGGTTGACATACATAGTTATACTATAGTAGTAATCAATATCATAGACATGGTATCTAGGCTAAGGGTTATCCTTCATTTGCCTTATATTCCACAGTTTGTTAGAGGTAGGCTATAGGTGGTGGCAACCCTATTGGTCCTTCGTAATCCTCCACTCTTTGAGATATTGTAGAGCTCTTGGCCAGAGTTTTATGGCAGACCTAGGGTAAGCCGCAAGAGCTCTTGACCTAGAGTTTCATGCCTGAGAGATTGAATTTTAACTAATCTATAATGCTAGCTTAGGAATCCTCTCTACCCTCGCTATCTATCTTGGTATGTTCTTGGACTGACTAGACGGGAAGTAAGTGCACACACATTTCCTTGGATTCGACAACCTTTGAAATACTCTGAGGTAAAAGCTACAATGGTATCCGTGCATTTGAGGATTCATTCGCTATCGCTAAAATACCCAACAGAGGGATTGTGAGGAGTAAACTCTGTTACACTCATGTTGCCAGACTAAAGAGTCACCACTACCAGTGTATTGGACTTCCTCTACAACCCCTGAGAGCTCCAACCATCTACAAAACATCTCGTCTGAGAAAATTCTCCTGAAACTTAGCTTTACATCCACTCCCTCCCAGATATTAGCTAAGGTCACAACAAGGTGCTCGAGGCTCCAATTCACGTCCAAGCAAGCCATGGCTCCCTCCTATAAATATGAGAGGGTGGGGGCAGAACGAGACACATCCCATACTTGCAACCTTTGTCTTCTCTCCCATTCCGAGCTCTAGGTTCTCCTTAGGGGTATAACACTGCCTCGGTGGTGTTAGAAAGTTGGCGGAAGTGCTGAATTTGTCTGCACTCTTCTCCAGGTTGTACCGCAATGGAAGATTATCAATCATAGTAAGTATTCGTGGTTCACTTTGAGCTTCAGTTATTTAATTTAAGCTTGGTGCTAGTTCCTTAGCTATTTATGGGATCATTGCTCACAAGTTAGTGGATAAATCTAGTCTAAGACTCCTGATAGAGACGGATGTTCTTGGCCAAGGCTAGAGTTAGTAAAAGACAATGTAGATGTGGTGTCTAGACTAGACTTTACCCTTGATTGTGTATACCCCATGGTTTGTAGATGTAGGTGGTAGGTGGTGACAACCCTATCTACTCACTATAATCCTCCACATTCGGGTATATCGCAGAAGCCATATTACTAGAGCTATCTGGTCTTATCCAGAAGAAGCTGTTAGACCGAAGTAATCAAAGTTCTAACTTATCTTAAATTCTAAGCCTATGAAAATCCTCTCAACCATTACCCCTATTTGTGTGATGCCCTTGAACAAACCTGAACCTTAGACATATACTAACGTTCCTTAGTGGATACGATACCATAGAATACTCCTGGGTGAAAGCTACAATAGTATCTATGCGAGTGTGAAATATGACCGTCAACTATGTCAATAACAATGGGAAACTATAGACCTTAATCGCATATTTGTATCACTAACCTAGCTCCACAGTTATTTTGTTTATCTAACCATTTCAGGTTGACAAGTCTGAAATAAGAAGAAAACATGCAGAAGACACCACAAGAATGCACAGAAGATCCCCAACTCTACCTCAGCCCCGTGGATAAGGTTACCATCCAAGGAGACGGCGGGAACACCTTTGGAGATTATAAAAGGAGGCCACACCCTCTCATTTGACACACACCACAATATCAAGCCTCTCTCTCTTTGACTTGCTACTTGTAACCCATAGGCTATTGCTAGGTTATAACTTCTCATTATCGAGTGCAAGTCATCCTCAGGGTCGTTACGCTATCTTGATAGTTTATCAATCCATGCTTAGTTTAATCATGAGTTGTGAAGTATATGGTTAGCCCAGATGATCCAAGTATGAATATTAGTTAGTTGTGCCTTTGGGCTTGCCTTAGCATATTACTTGTCCATCAGAAGGGTGGGAGACCCAGGGATGCTATGGTAGTGACCTCATACACGACACCCTGTCCTTCCACTATGATAGGTTTGTTGTGTTTAGTGCACTCTCCCATGTTCGGGTTCGGTTTAGGAATTCTGAAAGATGTAACGACCCTAACAGTACCCGGGTCAGGACACTCTCCCTGATGTTCCTATTTTCCTAGTACCTGCAGCCCTAACTGTGTGTAGCGTAACACTTGCTAACATCAATAGATGCCTTACACTAGAAGAAATGTTTTAATCAATGATGGTCAACTTCATTCACAAAAGCCTCAAAAACCATCACAAAGTGTCATCTATGACAGTTTCAAATTCCATCAAGGATTGAATGTCATGGATTGACTTGCGAGATGGATTTATTAAACTGTCACATATTGGTTCAATCTATGATAGTTCTATGCCATCATAGATTAATCCTAGGCCAAGTTAAGCCCAGCCCAGGCCTGAGGTTTGTGATGAAAATTAACATCTCAATCTTCATCACAAACTAAACCCTCTGGTGACATGGCTGCTGACATGGGTGGTGAGTTGGCTGCTGACATGGATGCCAACATGGATAATTACATTGATGATGACCTAGCTCGCGACGTGGACTTCATGTGGATGTGGGCGTTTACCAGCGTGACGGCTAAGTGGGTGTTCCTAGGCAGTGGTGACCGTAAATGCCAAGAGGTGGGGTATTTCGTAGATTATGAATAAATCCGCAAGCGCACGGAATACCGCTGTAGTATTTTACACGAGAGGAAACTAGTGTTGTCATTTATATTTCCATAGGGAAGATGACTGTTAATAAATAGGTAAGTCAGTGAAAAAAATCATGCTTGGATATTCAATTGTATAAATTGGGGTAAGATAAATGATGGATAGAGGTAGTGTGACACACAAAATTCATGCTCAAGTTAGCTATCCGGGTTTTATGTACTTGCATATGATTATGCAGCTCATACTATACATTACACCATACACATGATTATCCTAGCATTAGACAACTACAACTATCTGAGACCACTCCTAACGGATAGATAAGACTATCTATATCATCACGGTACTTTATAAACCTTCTACCCTCTAATCCGAGCGTTGAGGATTTGGATGGCACAAAACATAGTTATCACCACCTGCAGGCTACCTCAACAAACCATGGGAAAAGGTGACACCTAGCAAAACTTGATTAACCTAGATATCATGTCTGCATTAATAAACGATATTCTAGTATCTAGCGTATAGCCCCTGCCCTTCGGATGGACAAATATCATACTAGTGGAAACATACCAATACTGGAACGGTTACTGATGTACCAAAGCTATGTCTAATCATGCAAATCATATGGTATCAATATAAACTAATTATGAATTATATGTCTGACACTGCAGGATATAAGTCATGTGAATATAAATATCTATAAAATATGTCTAGCTATCTGAGGGTTCCAAAGGAAAGTAAGAGCAAGACCCATACTGAAACTTCTAAGCAACCTCGGAGACCCGAAGACTAACTAATTCCGCCTAACTCCATTAGCCTAAAGGACTAAGCAATACAGAATTGAGCACTTGGTGAACTTGTGGTGTGTCCTCATTCCTACACCCCCCCCACACACACTGTCAGATCAAAGAGAAAAGACGGTGGCGCCTAATTATGGTCGACCGACCATGGTTCAAACCCAACCAACCTTTACTTTAGTTGAGACACTAGTAGGTGGGCCCAAGTTGGTTGCCCCTGCAAGGGGGGTGGAAGGCCTTTGATCCGTGTGAGACTAAATTCTGCGCTCTGATTGATCGATGTATTTTTTTTATCTTGGATCAGTAGGTACTAGCAACTTATATTTCTGTTCAATTTCGAACATTGCATATTTTTTCAAGGTACGTTGGGTTTTGACATTATTTCAGATATGATAAGAAATGCAATCTCTCTTAATTTTCTGATCAAATTGACACTTGAAATCAGACTTTAGCGAGCATCAATAGTGGACAATGATATGGCCCAGCAAATTTGAACCGTATTGCAGCCCATTTTCACAAACATTGTAGCCTAGCCCATGAGAAACCATAAAGCCCATATAACAACTTAGTAATTTTCAAAGCACAACAAATGAAACAAGAATTAGTTTCAAAATTAGAATGCTGATACATCATAAATTAGAAATCTGATACATCCCAATGTTTTCCTGCATCACATCATATCAAACATCCAACAAACAGATCACTTATGTTTTCATCTAGCATCAAGTTTTCCATCGAGCTCAGCTTGCTCTCTCTCATCCTCCCCTCTCCCCTGTTGTGTTTCCTAACAAAATACATATTAAGAAGCTGATATGAATGATTCTTTTATAAATTATACTATACAAGTGGTATCCTAATTTCACATTGGCATGTGTTGACGACCAAAATTGGTAGATTGTGCAGACCGGTCAGACCGGTATGCACAAACCGGTCTGACTGATTAAGGTGACTTTTCCAAAATGCAAATTGGACTTCACCATTGTGTAGCTCTCGTCGAGACGATCGAAATGCATATGTAGAAAGCCCAATTTGAAGTTCGGATGAGAGAGTTATGGCTTCTGGAAGATTTGACACAGGGTCGGACCGGTCTGACCGGTCTGTAGACCGGTCCAAACTGCATAGTCCGGATTTAGAGTTGTATTTTGACACGGGATCTATATAAAATTAGACTCCTAATGGGGTACGACATCCCCTCCCTATAAATATAAAGGGCCACGGCCGATTGAGTTCGATCCAATCGATCAATCAATACAACTTTTATCTTTTTATTTTCTCTTGCCCTAACTTTTTCAATCTACTACTTGCTGTTCCTCCTTCGTCTCTATGTCGATTGAGGGCGTTCTAGGTGGCCTACCAACCCTAGAACAACCCTACATGCGCCTGCCCCGACGGGTCTTCCCGGGCTAACGTTCGTAGGCTTCGTCACCGTTCTGCCGGCGGTGACCGGTCTGACCGCTCCTTGAGACCGGTCTGACCGGTCTGTGAGGCGGCGCTGCACCGCACGCCTCTGCTTGCTGCACGTTCGAGTGCGTTCGTGTGTTGGCCATATTTGCGTCAACATACTTTTTGGTGACTCCGATGGGGAAGAATCAATCGGCTGCCATGGCCGGTAAAATTCCTAAATCTAGTGATATTGATGCCGCCAACATAAAAAAGGCGACTGTTCAGCAACTTTCGGCCGAACATCAGAAGGCTCTTGATGACATCCAAAAGAAGATCAGAGAGGAGAAGGAGATCCAGAAGCTGGAGGAAGAAGTTATGAAGCAGTACATCTCGCACTTCTCCATCGACCGTCAAGGGAAGGTCACATCGGATGCCGCCTTCGATGCTTCCCAGTTTGAGGTACAACTCGATGAGAACGAACAGCCTGCTCTTACTTCAGAAATAGCTAATGCTATAGATGATGCTATTTCTTCTCATGTTAATAATAAGTTAGAATTTATTGGTCAAAATATTCATAATATATTTGATGATCGCTTTAGCCGAAGAGAATCACATCTTGGTATGAAGCCTATCGGTAGTGATAACATTGCATCTACATCTAATACCGATAAGGCAATGAATGATTCGGCTAATTGTAAAAATCCAACTAATAATGCTTTAGTAATTAATTCGGCTAACCAGTGTAACCGAATTAATTATAATTCAGCACCTCATGTAAATGTACCACATGGGGCAGCAAGTTCGTTGCAGCATTCTACGCCACCGAACTTTACTCAACATTATGGCGCACCTAGTCGGCCTATGTCCGATGATTTTGGATATGGTAGTATTAAAGATGAAGTGATTAAAATCTTTAGACAAACTTTTGGTATAGATCCAAAAAGAAGATGCCGATCCTATAAGAGACCATACCCTGAAGAATATGAGCATGTTGCATATCCACAGGGTTTTAAAATTCCTGAGTTTGTTAAATTCACTGGTAATGATAGTAGAACTACATTAGAGCATATTGGCCAATTTATTATATAATGTGGTGAAGCTAGTACAAGTGATATTTACAAATTGAGATTATTTTCTTTGTCTCTATCGGGTGTTGCATTTACTTAGTTTATTTCATTGCCACCCAATTCAGTTCACACATGGGCCGATTTAGAGCAAAAATTCTATGATTATTTCTTTAATGGTGAAACTGAATTAAAATTGTCACATCTTACATCGGTTAAGCAAAAGATACATAAAGGTGTTGCTGAATATATTAGAAGATTTAGAGATATTAGAAACCGATGTTATAGTTTGACAATTTCTGATAGAGACTTGGCTGATCTAACTTTTGCTGGTTTACTCGATTTTCATAAAGAAAAGCTAGATGGACAAGAATTTCTAGATGTTAGTCAAGTTCTGCAAAAGGCTCTGGCTAATGAAAGCCGAGATAAAGAAGCTTTGCAAAAATCCAATGGAAAGTCTAATCGTCCTGTTTATGTTCTTGGTTGTGAATCAAATTGTTCGGACGATGAAGACAATAATGTTTATGCTGCTGAATTTGCTTGGCCTTCTAATAATAAATCTTGCACTTGCGGTTCTCTTAAACCAATTCAGAAAAATCGGCAAGATATTATTAAGTTTATTTTTGATGTATCCAAATGTGATTGCATATTTGATGAGTTAAATAAATTAGGATACATCAAATTATCTCATGCTATTCCGCCGCTTGAGGAATTAAAGCGGCGTGCTTATTGCAAGTGGCACAATTCATTTTCTCATGCAACCAATGATTGCAATGTGTTTAGAAGGCAAATCCAATCGGTCGTTAATGAAGGACGATTGGTTGTTCCACAAATGTAAATTGATAACAATCCTTTCCCTGTGCATACTGTTGAATTCTAAAATCCTAAGATTTTAATTCGGCCAAATCAAGTCGAATCAACAAAGGAGAAAAATGTGGTCATTGGCGAACCAAGATCTGAACAGAAGAAGAAATCCCTCGAAGCTTCATCAGAAAATTCAATGATCGGGGGGCAAGAACAGAAGAAGGGCGTCAGGTCTGTACAGACCGGTCTGAGACCGGTCTGACTGGTCTCTCTGGGAGTTTTGGAAAAAAATCCAGAAACAACAAGAAGAAAGGAAGGCCGAGTTTCAAGCAACTCTTGGCAAAATATGAAGAGGAAGGAGCAACCCAGAGGTAGAAGGAGCGACCAGATCAAGCTAAAGGTATAAATCCATCATCGGAGCATCATGAGCAATCGGCTTCTCATGTGCAACAAGGTAATAATACTTTTGTGCCATATTTATTTGGTGTGCCGATTGCTCCATGATTCTAGTCGCATCCTTACTATTACACACCTATGGATTATAGTAGAATGTATATGCATCCATATTTTATTTAAGAGTAAAGTGCACCGGAGGTCCATCAACTTGTAAGGACGTGTCACTTAGGTTCATCAACTTTGAAATTGTATTTTTGGGTCCATAAACTTGTATTTTGTGTCATTTAAGTCCACAAACTTTGAAAGTCCATTTCTAGATTCATAAAATTGTAATTTGTGTCACCTTGGTCTATAGTCCTCCACCTAGTCTTCATTCACGATATATCATACCAACATGAATCTATACTATGTCCACACGTTGCTAGAGTTTCGCTAGAAGGGTGAAATTTGAGCCTTGATTTTGAATCGAGAGCATATGGAGAGGAGATAGGAGGGATGACAGATTTATTTTTGAGGTTATTGACATGTATCAGGATTTACAAGGGAGCTTACGAACACTCAACAATATGTGTACCGTGGTAGGGGATATTATGTCCTCCGTGGCGTGGGTAGCCAAATATGGTGGTGCTAGGTGTTGTGGTAAAAAATCTCGTGACGACGTTAGACATTTGTCAATCTAGAGTGGTTCTTGGTGAGTGGATGAAAGATATTCATCGACGGCGATATCAGAGTGACCTTTGTGGTCGTGTTTGTTGCAATACGACTGCTCATGGATGAAGTTTATGGATTTAAAAATGCATTTTTGGAGTTCATGGACCTAAGTGACACAAATTACAAGTTTATAAACTCAAAAATATACTTTCAGAGTTTATGGACCTATATTTTCAAAGTTTATGGACCTAATTGACACAAATTACAAGTTGATAGACCTAAAAATGCACTTTATGAGTTCGTGTGCCTAAATAACACACCCTTACAAGTTGGTGGACCTCTGGTGCATTTTATTCTTTATTTAATATTTTTCTATATATCCATGTGATAGTGCTTCTCAAAGACCGATTGTTGCTAGCAATAATCTGGTCAAAAGCAAACCTGAATGCAGTCAAGATGGTGAGAAGGATGTGAAGCAAGATAATCAATATTTACAGCCGAGGTGGTGTCCCTCAGGCTTGTCTCACACTCAAAAGAGGAGGCTGCAACGGATGCGCAAGGAGTCCATAGAACAGCAAGCGGAGGTTGTAACAGTCAGCGACCATGAAGCAGGTATGGATGCCTAAGCAAGTTGTTTCATCATATGCTTGAAGAAGAAGCAAGATACGGCCGATAGAATTTATCGTCCTTAGAACAAAAAATGGCCGATGTGTGTTTATCATCGTCCTGAGACAATTTGGGTCTAGAGTCTTGTTTTTTGGCATGCCAGCATCACCAAAAAATAGGGGGGCATATGTTGACGACCAAAATTGGCAGACTGTGCAGACTGGTCAGACCGGTATGCACAAACCAGTCTGACCGGTCAAGGTGACTTTGCCAAAATGCAAATTGGACTTCACCATTGCGTAGCTTTCGTCGAGACAATCAAAATGCATATGTAGAACGCCCAATTTGGAGTTCGGATGAGAGAGTTATGGCTTCTGGAAGATTTGACACAGGGTCGGACCGGTCAGACCGGTCCAAACTGCACAGTCCGGATTTGAAGTTGTATTTTGACATGGGATCTGTCTAAAATTAGACTCCTAATGGGGTACGACCTCCCCTCCCTATAAATATAAAGGACCACGGCCGATTGAGTTTGATCCAATCGATCAATCAATACAACTTTTATCTTTTTATTTTCTCTTACCTTAGCTTTTCCAATCTACTACTTGCTGTTTCTCCTTCGTCTCTACGTCGATTGAGGGCGTTCTAGGTGGCCTGCCGACCCTAGAACAACCTTACATGCGCCTGCCCCGACGGGTCTTCCCGGGCTAATGTTCGTAGGCTTCGTCACCGTTCTGCTGGCAGTGACCGGTCTGACCGCTCCTTGAGACCGGTCTGACCGGTCTGTGCAGCGGCACTGCACCGCGTGCCTCTGCTTGCTGCACGTTCGAGTGCGTTCGTGTGTTGGCCGTAATTTGCGTCAACAGGATTGATAAAATCAAATCATAAATAGACAAATGAAGTAGATGAACTATGAAGCATAATTTTCAACTTACGAATACAGAGATATATAGATTTACAATGCGATAAGATTTTTTCATTAACACAGATTTACATTGTCATAACTCCTGATTACTTTAACCATGAAGCAAACAAATATGCAGAAAGGACTGATTACCTGCATGACTATAAAGCAAAGCAACTAGCAGCTACTTTGTCTCCAGGGCCATTTCATCAAACAGATTACCTGTATGGACATAGCTGCATGGAGAGCTGCACCATGCCAATGCAATACTGGGTTAGACAACAATTTGATTCAGAATTAAAACAATGCTGAATAAAAATGAGGAGGCGAAGTTAACCCAGCAGCACACGACAAATGAGATGGTGGATGCCAAGTTATATATAAAATTAGTTTCAGTCTATGTTTTTTGGGAGCAACTAATTTTCAGATTGATGCATGGCCATATCATAATCTTTATTCCAGTAAATAAACATGGTTTGATTGCCTGGGTAAGAACTGCTATCCCTTGGTTCTATCCACAGCAACATACCAAAAATATCAAGAGTAAGCTGATGACTTGACTCATTAAGATGTAGCAAAGCTCACCTTGGATTTTGATGAGCTCAGATCCAGCAAGAGCATTTTGATGTGGAATTGTACGCACTGCAAAAATGAGCATGCTTAGTTATTTTGCTCCAGCTGTTTGTGTATTCAGAAACTTCATGGAACAGGCCAATGTAAGAAGAAAAGGTAGCAAGTACAGAGAAGACGATGACAGGGGAAACTAGATAACAAGTAGCCAGCATATCATGTGTTACACTAGTACATCACTACTCTCAGCCCCTATGGAAAGTGACAAACATGTACATCGTCAACTGTACAGCTGCACAACATATTCATGAGAAAAATGTTGCAGCTGTAGAAAGTGATCCAATGCTGCTTGTGTTATTATTCTGTAAACATCAACAGGAAGGAGGATCGAATGAACTGAATCTGCAGTTGGCACCTGGGAGGTTGGGACAGACCTAGTAAAGCAACTTGAATCTTCATAGTTCAGACTTAAACTAGATTCATACCAACAAATTCCAAACTTATCTGAATCACAAAGCCTTCAATATAATTATACATCGACTAACTAATTCTTGCTCAAAACAAGTTGCAATGTGCTATGCTGTGCAACCACAATTTGCAACAGGCTGGCCAGTGGCTTGCATATCTATAATCGACAAGAAAATCTAGAATTGATAGTGTTGGTCTGGGTAAAAAGAAAGGCCATTATTTCATTTTGTGCATTGACTTGCACCAGGATTAACTCCTATTCAAATGACAATTAAGGCAACAAAGCTTTGATAGAGATTTCTAGGCAACTGCAAGTCAAAACAAGCTCTGAGCTCCAGACAAGGCCGATAAGGACTGACGTCGAGCAAGTTCAGCCCAGCCTTGACCAACTGCATAGAACCTTGCCAAAATCGTGATCTCGTGGTACTCCAAGAACCATGATTCTCTACAAGGCAATGTGTTGACGACCAAAATTGGCACAACTGAGCTGTCTTCTAAACCGGTCAGACCTGTTTGGTCAAGTTCCTCAAAAGGCAAAATGGACTTCACCATTGCGTAGATCTCATCGAGATGATAAAAAAATTCATATATGGACTCCTATTCAAATGACAATTAAGGCAACAAAGCTTTGATAGAGATTTCTAGGCAACTGCAAGTCAAAACAAGCTCTGAGCTCCAGACAAGGCCTATAAGGACTGACGTCGAGCAAGTTCAGCCCAACCTTGTCCAACTGCATAGAACCTTGACAAAATCGTGATCTCGTGGTACTCCAAGAACCATGATTCTGTACAAGGCAATGTGTTGACGACTAAAATTGGCACGACTGGGCTGTCTTCTAAACTGGTCAGACCTGTTTGGTCAAGTTCCTCAAAAGGCAAAATGGACTTCATTGCGTAGATCTCATCGAGATGATAAAAAATTCATATATGGAATGTCTTTGGACTCCGTATGATAGAGATATGGCTTCGGGAAGTTCTGCACCCCGGGCAGACTAGTCAGACCGGTTTACAGGGGCGGTCGGACTGGTCTAGACAGTCCAAACCGAGTTAGTAGTTGTATTTTAGTATGAAATTAATTAAGATTTCGACTCCTAATGGGGTAAGACCAAACCTCCCTATGAATATAAAGGGCCACAGCCGATTGAGGAAATACAACCCAATCGAATCTATCAAAAACACATCTTTTATCTTTTTACCTTATTCTCTTTACCATTGCTTTTTCAACCTCGACATGCTATTCTTCCTTCATCTCCTTGGTGTTTGAGGATGCCAAAGCCGGTCTGCCGAGCCTAGGGCAACTCTACATGCGTTTGCCCTGACGGTGCCCCTCCCGGGTGAGCATTCGTCGGATTCGCCGGTCTATTCCGGTGAAACCGGTTTGATCGGTTCCAGCCACCAGTCTGATCAGTTCCAGCCCCCAGTCTAATCGGTCTTCAAAGGAGGCACTGCAAGGAGCCCCTCCTGGCGCCGCGCAATCTAGTGCGGTCGTGTGTTGGCCCGAAAAAGGTCCCAACACAGTGCTACTCTAAGAACATGGAAAATATGGGCCAAGAACATCCTATACTGCAAGGTGCTCATCGTGCAGGTCTACTACTGCAGGGGTGCGCCGGGGTCGTGGTTGGGGCTGGGGCTGGGGCTGGCGTTGAGGGTGGCGCCGGGAGTTAGGGACGGTGGTGACCAAGGTCCAGGCGTCAGCGCCATCTTGAGGCCCCGTCATGGCTGCCACATGCGCATGTGCAGGATTTGGGTCCGCAGCAGCCGGATCTTGGCTAGCCATGGCTGGATCTGACGCTAGCTAAACACATTGGCCAGCCGCCGGCCAACCCCATGGTCAGGTGCCGGCTGCCACACCTTGCCACTTAAGGTAGTTGCACAGCTTGTCCGCTCCTCGATCTGCCATTCTGCGCCCCTTCACCATGGGCTAGCTGGGGTAGGGGGTGGGACACGTGGAGCCATGGTGGGGGCGCCACCGGTGCCAGAGGCCATGTGCATTGGTGGGGATGAGGGAGAGGAAGGGAGGACAAAAAGGATGAGTGAGAGACGAGAGGAGCGGTTTCAGCTGGTTATATACCATGGCACTGTTGGATTCGGGATGGACAGTTAAAAATAGTTGTGCTATTGAGGTCGAAATAGTCTTTCTGCATTCCTTCTCTGTTTTTTTCTATCGAACAGGAGGCGGGAGCCCTCTACTGATTATATATGTTAAAAGGAAAAGGAAATAAAGATCTTTACAGCAGAGTTTCAAGAAACAAAAAGGAAAGTAAAAATTCTGATAGGTTATACAAGGGCTTCTAGTCATTCCAACATAGCAGATTTGTGTCGTGCTTTTGCTCTCAGTGTATCTAAAGGCAAAATCATCCTTAAAGCATCGGTAGTAGTCAACTGTTGAGATTTGCACACCTTTAAAGATGAGATCATTTCGCTGCATCCAAATGTTCCAACAGAATAGGATGATAATGTCGATGTAGAAAGGCAGATTAAGTAGAGCCTTAGTCTCCTTCGATGCCAAGAATGGATCAATCTCCAAGAACACAATATCAAGCTTAATCCAACAAGCTTGTGCAAAAGAACAAGTCTCGTTGACCTTCACTTGGCCGTAGACCAGATACCTGAAGGTAGGTTAGTTAGGATTAAACGAATTTGAATTTTCATTACACCAGATACCTGGGCTTGGTTGATTCCACCTCTGACCTTCTTGTGGATGAAACCCATTGTTGTTGTTCAGAAACATCGCCTCTTCTTGGGTTTCCGAGCAATCATTACCTGAGCGTCTAGTATTTATGCAAACCTCGCACGTCATGCAAGCATCCAAGGCTTGAAATGTCTGTGTTTGAGCCTTGTATTGGGAATAATCTTCAACTTTCTTGAGGAGGAGATCAATCTTTGCAGCAAGCATATTCGTCTCATTGATGGTGTGCATGCCCCGCTGACGTGGTTGGAGTCGGTCATCTCTCCACCCTTGGTTGGGTACCATCTTCTCAATTAAAGATGTAGCTCGTTCAGTCGTTCATAAGAAGAAAGCTCCACCAGTAGTAGCATCAACATAATGACATGCTGTTTGGGTCAGCCCGTTGTAGAAACTCTGAAGTATGAGCCAATCGTCCATCCCATGGTGCGGGCATGCTAGGATGTACTCCTGAAGTCGCTCCCAAGCTTCAGGAATGGTCTCATTGGACGTCTGCTGAAAGCTCGAAATCCTCCCACGAAGATCATTAGTTTTGCCCATCGGGAAGAACTTGCGTTGGTGTAATTATCCCAAGTATTCACTGCACTCTTGTTAGCATAGAACCACTGCTTCACTCTCCCCAGAAGAGAAAATGAAATAGACGGAACAAAAGTACCGCAAACCTCCAGGAATTGCTTGAGGTGAGCGCTGTCATCCTCATTAGCCTTGCCACAGAAAGGGTTGGCCTGCACCATCGTAATTAGACCCGTCTTGATCTCGAAATTCTCTCCTCCAGTGCTGACCTCTGGCCCAACAAGGACGTTGGCAGCAGAAGGAGCAAAATATTCATGAAGCGTCTATTAGGCCATGGAGTTGGAAGTGGATGGCATAATAATGATTGGTTTGATTGTTGAGAGTGTACGTTGAGGAGGTATGACACTAAGCTGAACTCTTCTCAAAAGTGACTCTGGATTACGAGTGAAATTTTGCGGCTGATCAAAACTAGTCATACACTACCCTGTTTTCACCATAAAGAGAGGAAACAAGCCAAGTTAGCCTATTTAGACAATGAATATCCATTTTGATTTGGTTCATAACCCTAACTACTTATTTAACCCATGCCTTCCGTGGCAACGGCGCCAAAGGTTCTTGTTGGTATTTTACAACGTCATATCAAAACTCAAGGTTATTATATCCATCTCCGGCAATGGTGCAAGAAATGATTGTTGGTGTCTACCAGTGCCTAGTCAGCAACACTTGTAGATTCCAAACAAGGTACAAGTATTCCAAACAAGGAACTAGGAGTGAAAAGAAGGAAAATCTCACTCCGCCGGAGCAGAGAAGGAAGGAAATCCCTCTAATAGGTGCAAACCTGGGAACCGAGACGGAAACCTACAATGAAGAGCAACGTGGCCAAGTCTGAAGCAGGGCAAACACCTTACCCGATTTTGGCAGCTGAGCCTAAGATGCCTATGGGAAAGGCAGGGGGAAATCTGATGGGGCAAAAAAAAAAAAAGGTTTGCTCTATCGAATGAGATCGCTGGGCTGGAGTAAAATTTCGGGTTGGATCAAATTCCGGGCCTGAAGATACGGAGGCAATGACGCCCAAAGTAAGTGAAAGATTCAAATTTAAATCAGCCGGGGATTTAGGACAAGATTCCATGTTCTTCGGTGGGCTATTGTTCGAAACAACTTGCCAAGATTTCTTGGTGCGACCCATACAGGAAGAAACATTATGTAAAAGATCATGCGAATTAAGGCGACCAAACACTGAAGGACAAGTGGATATGTGCCCAAGAGGGATTTAATTGTTCCCAAAAAGTGGCGGGTGAGAATTGGCACGCACAAGAGAGCCACGCAATTTCTTAGAAATCTCCGGCAAAATTTAGACCCAAGGGAAGTCTTGGGTATGATCAACTGAAACATTAGCTTTGGCAAATGCAAGTCCCAATTTATTCTAGAGATTGAAATGTAACTTAAAATCAGTGCATGCAAAAGATTTGAGCGCATAAATCATGAAACCTTTTGAAGATGCCACACAGAACTTGAAAACCCATTGATCAACTTCCACGACAGAGAGACGAGAGGATTCTTCTCCCAAGACAGATGCAAGAATTAGGATGACTGAGCTGGAGTCAAAATTTAGAGCGACTGAAGGAAGCGATCAGCCAAAAGCTGTCCGCATCATCCGGAGTGGGGGAGGCAACCGGAGAAAAGAGAAGTTGTCATACCTTGGCAACGAAAAGGACACCATAACTGTGGGCGCGTTTAGTTCCCAAAAATTTTCACCTCCCCTTTAAACACATGTTTGAAGTATTAAATGTAATTAAATAACAAAACTAATTACACAGTTTGGATGTACATGACGAGACGAATCTTTTAAGCCTAATTAGTGCATGATTAGCCATAAGTGCTACAGTAACCCACATGTGCTAATGACGCGGTCAAAGGCCTCAAAAGATTCGTCTCGTGGTTTCCAAATGAGTTCTGAAATTAGTTTTTTAATTAGTGTCCGAAAAGTCTTCCCGACATCCGGTCAAAGTGCTGATTTGACATCCAAAAATTTTTGGAGGGGGAACTAAACACCCCCTGAAGTCCTGACAAGAAGCATCCATGAGCAGCGGTCAAGAAAGTGGTTGTCGGAGCCAGGAAGCGCGATGGGCAGCTACCAGTTCTCAGTCTGACAACACAACTTTTTACAGTTGAAATGCAGCTTGTTGACCAAGCGTGATATGGCAGTGGAAAAGTTCATTTCTATGTGCTGCTTGTATTCGCAAAGGAAAAAGTCCATATCACTCCCTCACCTACGGGGGTGGACTACATAACCCCAACCTATGAAACGGTCTATATCACTCCATGAACTTTCCAAAACCGTTCAACTTACCCTTAAAGTAGTTTTGAAAAATCAAAGTAAATCACAAAAAATCATAAAATAGAAAATCTAATTGTGTTAGACTCCAAATGAGTAGATCTAGATAATGAACATATAATATGGTATGTTTTAGTATATTTTTGCTGTAGCTTTAAATCTATGCTTTTCTTCATAGCTGTAAAAAAATATACTAAAGCATACCATATTATATATTCGTTGTGTAGATCTACTCATTTGGAGTCCAACACAATTGAATTTGTTATTTTATAATTTTTCTATGATTTACTATAATTTTTTGAAACTACATTATGGGTAATTTGACCGGTTTTGGAAAATTCAGGAGGTGATATAGACCGTTTCATAGTTTGAGGGGTTATATAATCCACCTGACATAGGTGAGGGGTGATATAGAATTTTTGCTATTGGCAAATATGGAATATACTAGTGAGTGGCCGCCCATCCAAATAATTATCTTATACACACCAATTATATGTAATAGACGGTCCGCTCAACACAAACAAAACAAAAAATAATGAATCTGTGCCAGGAGAACTCGAAACTCAAGTTTTTGCTTGGGAGTTAGACTGGTAGAGAGAGAAAGCAACTGAGGAAGGCGGCAGGAAGTTATGCCCAGAGAGAGAGAGATTGGAAAGGGAAGTTCGATGCCGGGAAAAGCAAGCAGGTCACGGCTCTGTGACGACGACGACGGCCTCACCGGAGGCGGGGACATGGGCGCGCAGCGCGTCCCGCACCGGGTGGTGCAGTCCCGCTGCCACACGGAGGAAGGCGGGCCCTTTCGATTCGTCTGCAACGTGAAGAGTGGGTTGGAGGAAAGAGATTTGCCACCTGGACCGTGCGCGGCGTCGCCGAATGGGGGTGGATCTCTCACCAATGTGGGGGCGGAGAGAGGACTTTCACCTCGACGGGATGGAGGATTCTCCACTGGAGGAGATGAGTTCCCTCTTCCTTGGAGAATCTCTAGTTGTTCCCGCTCTGTTTCGTGGAGTTCCCCCAAAAACACACAAGCAATTCGACCTACTCTGGGATGACTTAATCAGAGAGCGAGATCGGAGATCCTGCATCGCGTTGATAGGGAGGAACTTCAGGGGGAGCGAGCTCGTCGAATTGGGCATGATCTAGAGGTGGACAGAGAACGTGCGGCTCGTGAAATCAAACGAAATCTCTTCAATTCGACTTGGAACTCGGAATCTCCCTTGCTGGATGAGGATTGCTCGTCTCCTAGTGGAAGTGATCGAGAACTGGAAGTGGCCTGCGCAGCATTGGAGGCAGCGATCAGTCGAATTCCTTCTACTGATCAGGGGGTTATGAAGAACAGAGAGGGGATTGCGAAGAACAGAGGGGGGGGGGGTACGAAGAACATTGAGGAGGTGCCAAGTGGCTCATTGGACGGCGGGGAGAAATTTGTTTTTGGCCGTTCGATTGGAGACCTGTTTGGGCATTCCTGGCGGGCAGACTCGGGACCCGTTGGATCTGGATACCCAAACCCGCGCTGCTGGGTGAGGAAGGCTGCCCCGCCCGATTGGATGAGATCCGCAGAGAGGGATGGAGGGCGCGCAAGGTTTTTAGGGTTCGTCTGCCTCCACCAACCTTAATTCCCTTCGCTGCTGTGCTGCGTGGTCAAGATCCAGATAAGGAATCCAGCAACGCATCCATGGATTTTGCTGGGGTAAATGACACTTTGTGGAGGAGAGAGGAGGTGGCCGTTTCCATCAAGGTGGCAGCAGAGAGGGTCGCAGGGATGAGGATTTCAGAAGGGGAGAGGATCTGAGAAGAGGGGTGCTGGCACTCCTTAGCCTAACGAATTACTCCGCAAGCGCACAGAGACTGATTGTAGATTTCACCAGGTGAGTAAGCTTGGGATATCGAATCCAAGGAACGATAAGCGTCGACTAGTGGTCTGGAGCAGAGGTACGAGGGTAGAGGGCTTATCTCTAGATAGAATTATAATTACTAAGATAATTTGAAAAGCTGCTGACTTGATCTGCTTCGGCGGCCTAAGTGAAGGGCTCAGAAAGAGATGAGAAGGGGCCCAACATACTTTCAGTAATCCTACTGCTATGAAAGCAACCGAACGTGGCGGACTACTAGGGACGGATAAGGCTGTCACCACTTGCCGCCTATACTACTGTGGTACCGTGGGATGGAACACAACCCGAGGTAACTACCAAGCTTAAGCACCATGCCTAAACTATTGAGTCACTGACTTCCGCCTCGCGCTAAGGCAAGAAGAAACCCCAAATAGACAGAACTTGCTGTCCACACAGACAAGGGATCCCACAGATCAAAGAGAGCAACTAAGCAAGTAACTTAAGTAAAAATTAAACTAGCGAGGAACTAAAGATAAGCGAGGAAAACTTACTTGATTATAAGATTCCCCCGAGGTGGGTATAAGATGGGGTAAGGTCGAGAGAACTCGACTCCGCCCCTTTAGCCCGGCTTCCGCCAAAGCTCTCACCTCACACACTCCCTATTCTACTAAGGATGAAATTGAAATTGTGAGGCACTCAAGCTCCCAAGGTGTGTTTTACAAGTGAGGTGAGGGGGTCCTATTTATAGTGTGCCCAGGTCGGTTCTTGACAGTTATTTAAGGTAGCGCCAGTTGTAAGCAACAGTGGAGGCGGTGCTTGATCTTCACATGAAAGCTAGACACCGGAGGCTGCAGAGTGGGGCCATGCAGCCTGGCCCTGCCTCCACGTGGCACCGCCTTTCCGTGGGACGGTCCTGATCTCCTCTAGGCGTCGGTTCTTCAGGCGGTTTGATCATCCGACCTCGTCTGGGGCCGAGCGGCCTCCTTGGGGCCGGCGGCCTAGCTCTGGCGGCCTCTCAGTCCTCCGTTGCACCGACACGCTCCTCTCTGGCCATGGATCAATCCTGGATGGGGTGGATGTTGCATGCTTGACCATGGCCCAGGTTGGCTTCTCTTTTGGATATGGGTCCAAGCCTTCTGGGTCCAAGTTGTGTATTTCTGGATTTAGCCCATTGAGATGGCTTAGATTCTCCCTCTATGTGACTCTGGTAAATTTTAATGCCAAGATTCCACCGAAAGTATGCCGGTCGACAGGATTCGGGCCTTCAAGTCCAAACAGCGTTCGTTTTGGGTCAAATTTTGATATGTTGTTCCTGAAGTCAAATAAACACCAAAACTTGTGGAACTCATTAGTAATAATGGTTATGGCATGGTTAGGGCCTACATTTCATGAAATCAGGTGGAGCGTTGGTGGTGAAAACCATCGTTATCGACCGCCAACACACCCCCACAGCCAGACTTTGCTCGCCCCGAGCAATAAGGTCGAGAAAAGAGTGAAGACTGGTTTCATGAACTCAAACCATGCATTAGAATTATTTCTTAACTTTCTTTTCATACCTTGGATTCCAGGTGGCTAACATCTTCACTTTTGTCTATTGACCCTCAGAACTTGTCACAAAAATCAATGCAAGTCTTTCTTCTTGGAGTTTGGAGGGTTTTCAGATTTTCAAAATAAGGCAAACTCTAGATGCCCATGGTGTATGATTCTGTCAAGGCTAAACATCTCTCTTTTGTATGATAACAAAGGTATATGCTTATCTTTTTCCATTTATTTTGCAAGTTCAAACAATGTATCTCCAAGTAGCAATGCCATTCAAATACTCTGACCATGTGCATATGTAAACAACGACACTTGTCCGTCATTATACTTTCGCTCTTATCATCTTCCCCTCTATCTCTTTTTTTTTTTGAACAAGGATTCATGAGTATGATGACTCACTTGTTTTCTTTTTGTTTCAGGGGGATGATGAGCCTTTGTATGATTGACCATGACAGACAGTGACTCATGCCGTGTACGTGTATGGTCAGAGTAAGAAATGTGCATAGCGAAATCGAGAGGCAATGAGTTTGAACGAGCTCAAAATGTACAAGATAGCTATGTGGAATCATAGAAACTACTCTCATGTATATGTGGCATTGGTGATGATTGAGCATAGGAGAGTTGCCATGATTTTTTTTGTTTTCAAAACAAATTTCTCCAAATCCTTGAATTAGAACAAGCATGACCTTGGTTCATAGTATCATAAGAGTCAATAAGCAAAAGATCTGATGATCCTAACATAGTTAAGTTCCAAAGGCATGTAAATACTTGCATTAGAAATAAAACTTAAGCATGTGCTGATTTTCATGAAATGATTTCACCTTTCTCTAAGTTCTTGTTCAAATTTTAGTTTGTATTAAATCAGGCACAATTTGAACTGATCTTTTAGGGAAGTAAGCTATAGGAATTGCAAACCTGCAGCACGAGAAAGATCTCGGCGTTTCGCTGACAGTGGGGTCGGGCGGCCTAATCTTCCACTATTTTGCAAACGGCCTGTTGCAATGTGTCCATTGTGCCACGTGTGTCACAATTTTGTTGGGTGTTGCAGCAGATTGCAGAATTGGTATGCCGGTCGGCATAGATTTGGCCTCCCGATCTTTTCTGCAACGAAATGCCCTCAACTTTTTCTGGTGCTCTCCATTCGTTGTGTGTGCTGTAGATTCATGGGTACTTCGCAGAATGTGAGAACAGGGGTGTGGTTGTCACACAAGTGTGTCCCAACCACAAACATGACATGGGGAAACTTTATTTTATTCAATTCAAAAATTTTCTAAAAACAAACTAAGGTGCTGGAGAAGGAAAACAAAATGAAAGAAACAAAACAACACCTACACCTAATCTATTTATTCTATCCTCCCTATCTAGATCTAGTCCCTCGGGTCGGGGGCTCGGTAGAGCTCCTCGTTCCCAGTAGCCTTTGCAAGGCGTTTGATCTTCGAATAAACGGCCTTACGTAGCGTGTCAACCTTGTCATCTAGATCCATCCGGTCGATCTCGGACTCCGCCACCCGCTCATCCATATTGTTGAGCCGAAGTTTAAGACAGCGAGCTGCTCATGGAGTGCGGCGATGTCGCTCTCCTCCTCCTCCTCCTCGTCGCTGTCCGTGTAGGCGTAGACCTCCGGAGGACCCCGGATCGGTGGTGGCAATCTGAACCATCGCACCGATCCTGGGTTGGAGTCAATCGACTACTTCTCCTCCCGATCCAAGGACGGGCGCAGCTCCTTCCCACGGCCGACCTTCCGTCCAACCACACGAATGCGTGGTGGACTCGGGCTGGCCGGAGAATACTCCGGGGACTTGGGCATCACCACCTGGAGGGCAGTGACTTGCATCACGTGGCCGCCGGAAGATGATGGCACGAGAAGCTTCCCGATGGCCTTTTGCGGGGAAAGAACCCCCATGGTCGGCCGTCCAGGAGTGCGCGCACCAATCCTCCCATTGCCCCTTGATGCAGGGCTTCTGGAGGGTGACGACGCGCGAGCTGGAGACAACCGGCGTGAGGGGGAGACCGGGAGGCCTCCCCTAGGCCGGCCGGCCTGGGCAATGGCCCGCTGGCCTGGCGGCGATGCGAGGGTGTTAGCCATAGGGATTGGCTCAATGATTCGAAGGCTGTAGTTTGAACTTTGGCTCTGGATCGATTTGGATGGAGCAGAAGTGGTGGAGCTGTCCGTGGCTGCCGATTGTGAAGTTCTGGGCGAGGATTGTGATGCCATGGACGTGATCCAAGCTCAAGAATTGGTGGCTGAGATCTGGGACTGTAGGAAGGGAGTGGAATGGTAAGGAGGAAGAAGCCTCCCGGCTTAAATCAACTCTGATCGGTGTAGCTCCTCCAGAAGTGGAATGTTCACCTAATGAGGAGTGTTGCCGAGCAACGGCTCTTTAGAACAAGTCCGGGGGAGGCCGGGCGGCCCAGGCAGGGCCGGCTGGCCCCACACCCTAAGGTGTGGGCCCCGGTCTTTTGGTAGAGGCTCTCTCATCAAGCGTAGGACTCAGTTCTTGGGGTGGTTTTCCCAGGGGTAGAAAGGGAAGAAAAGAATAGAATAGAGAAGGGTTCTATCCTACGATAAGGCCGGTTTCGGGTCTGGCAAGGACCATAGACGAGATTTTTCATATCTCGGAATGCTCGAAGACGTCTTCTTCCTCGAGTTCTAGCATTTCTTGTTCTAGGAACACTTTTAGTCTTTGGCCATTGACCTTGAAGGTGTTCCCATCATCATCTTGGAGGGTAACCGCGCCGTGATCGGCGGCGTCAAGCACTAAGTAAGGGCCTTCCCACTTACTTCTAAGCTTACCATGACCAAACAATTGAATGCGGGAGTTAAAGAGGAGTACCTTATCCCCTGCCTTAAACTGCTTGATCTTGATTGGCTTATCGTGCCAACGTTCCGTACGCTCCTTGTATAACTTGGAGCTATGGTACGCCTTTTCTCTCCACTCATCCAATTTAGCTAATTGGATCTGTCTCTTAATTCCAGCTAATTGGAGGTCCATATTCCACCTCTTGATTGCCCAATGGGACTTGAATTCTAGCTCAATTGGAAGATGACAGGTCTTGCCGTAAACCAGTTGGTAGGGGGTCATCCCTATCGGAGTCTTATAAGCTATCCGATACGCCCAAAGTGCCTCGGGTAATTTGTTCTTCCATCCCTTCCCCATGGCATTTACGGTCTTTTGCATAATGTTCTTGATTTGCTTGTTAGATGTTTCTGCCTGTCCACTCGTTTGAGGATGGTATGGAGTAGCAACCCGGTGGTCTACACCAAGTTCGCTGAGACACTTCTTAAAGGTTTTATCGATGAAGTGTGAGCCTCCATCGCTAATCACGACTCGTAGAACTCCAAAGCACGGGAATATTGTTTCCTGAAACATTCTTTTGGAGCTCCTTGAGTCGGCCGCAACACAAGGAAGTGCTTCTACCCATTTGGACACGTAGTTCACAGCCACCAAGATGTATTCTCACTGCTCTGACATAGGGAAGGGACCCATGAAGTCAACTCCCCATACGTCGAAAATTCTCACTTGAAGGTTGCTCTTCAAGGGCATAGCATCTCGGGAATTGATATTCCCGTGCTTTTGACATCTTGGGCAATGCCGGACAAATTCTTTGGCGTCTCCATACATGTTTGGCTAGAAGAACCCACTCTGCCAAACTTTTGCATGGGTATGGAATGCTCCGTAATGTCCTCCATACGGCAAGGAGTGACAATGCTCAAGAATTCTCCGGGTCTCACAAGGTGGGGCATAGTGACGAAGTAGACCATCAGCACAGACCTTAAAAAGATAGTGGTCATCCCAAAGGTGGAATCTACTGAGGTGAATTAGCCTCTTCTTGTCTTCTCCTAGAGGTATGTACCCGGTCACCATAAAGTTCACTAGGTTAGCGTACCATGGACTGGATGCAGTGACCTTCAGGAGAGTATCATCTCTCAGATAATCGTTGATCGGAAGATCTAATCCTTGGATTTGCATCCGGGAGAGATGATCAGCCACACAATTATCTGCTCCTTTCTTGTCCCTGATTTCAAGATCGAACTCTTGAAGGATCAAAATCCAACGGATTAGTCGTGGCTTAGCGTCCTTCTTGGTGAGTAGGTACTTAAGTGCAGCATGATCCGTGTACACTATCACTTTAGCACCAACCAAGTAGGACCTGAACTTGTCCATGGCAAAGACCACGGCCAAAAGTTCCTTCTCTGTTGTGGCATAGTTGAGCTGGGGGCCGGTCAGTGTCTTACTGGCATAAGATATGGTGTAGTATTGCTTATCCTTGCACTGACCGAGCACTGCTCCGAAGGCATAGTCACTAGCATCACACATGATCTCGAAAGTAAGGCTCCAATCGGGGGGTTGTATGATGGGTGCGGTAACGAGTGCATTCTTGAGGGTATAGAAGGCTAGGAGGCAATCGTCATCAAAGTTGAAAGGGGCATCCTTGGCAAGGAGATTTGTCAAGGGTCGGGCTATACGGGAGAAATCCTTGATGAATCTCCGGTAAAAGCCAGCGTGGCCCAGAAAACTTCTCACCCCTTTGACATTCGTCGGGGGTGGCAATTGCTCGATTACCTCTATCTTTGCCCGATCCACTTCTATCCCTCTTTTGGACACTCTATGTCCGAGGACAATCCCCTCTCTGATCATGAAATGGCACTTTTCCCAGTTAAGGACCAAGTGTGTATCTTGACATCTCTTGAGAACTTTATCAAAATTCTCAAGGCATTCATCAAAACTCTTTCCTTAGACCGAGAAGTCATCCATGAAAACTTCCATGATGTTCTCGATCAAGTCAGAGAAGATCGCCATCATACACCGCTGAAAAGAAGCGGGTGCGTTGCAGAGACCAAATGATATTCGCCGGTAGGCGAACGTGCCGTACGGGCAGGTGAAGGTAGTCTTATTCTGGTTATCAGGATGGATAGGGATCTGATGATAACTAGAACAGCCATCGAGGTAATAGAAATAGGAATGCTTGGCCAACCATTCAAGCATTTCGTCAATGAAGGGCAGTGGGAAGTGATCTTTCCGGGTAGCTTTGTTAAGCATCCGGTAGTTGATACACATTCGCCAACTAGTAACGGTCCTATGAGGTATGAGCTCATTTCTCTCGTTCTGGAACACTGTCATGCCTCCCTTCTTTGGGACTACTTGAACTGGGCTAACCCATTCACTATCTTGCACGGGGTATATGACACCTGCGTGCAGTAACTTCAGAACCTCCTTCTTGACTACCTCCCACATCGCATCATTAAGCCGTCGCTAGTGCTCTCTCGACGGCTTATGGTCCGGTTCAATAGGGATGCGATGGGTACACAGATTGGGGCTAATCCCCTTCAAGTCCTGCAGAGAGTACCCGATGATGGATCGGTACTTCTCCAGTACTGCAACGAGACGCCGAGTCTCACTCTCGGTCAGCTTGTCGCTGATGACGACTGGCGTGGCCCTGTTATTGTGAAGAAAGGCGTACTTCAGTCCAGGAGGTAGCGGCTTTAGCTTTGGGACAGTAGGTTGCGGTGGCTCCTCTCCATCCAGCTTACTCTGGCCGTCCGGTTCTAGCTCCTAGGTGAAATGAGTGGCAACGTCATCAAGGGAGGGTTAAGTTAGCCCTTCCTGGATGGTGCGCACAGCCTCTTCAAGTGGGTCTTGCTCCAGGTTAGCTTCTGCAATGGTGTTGCAGGAACGCACTAAGCTGACCGGGATAATTTCTCTGCCAACCTTAACCTCGAGCATGGCTCGGTCTCTGTTGGGGTTGACGAGAGGCTCTATTGGCCTTCCGACTAAGAGGAACTCTACACCTTCAGGGATATCGAAGATGTGGAAGTCTAGGTAGACCTTGTTGGTTTCCATCATAAATGGAACAACTCGGAGAATACCTTTACACTCCACAATCTGGCCATTGATCCATTTCAGGTGCTTACGAGATAGGGTCAAGGGCTGCTCGGGTGAGATGTGGTCTGCCAGAGCTCCGGAAATTATGTTCACCCCGACCCTTGGGTCGTAAAAGGCCTCTTGTGGCGGCAGGCGTCCCCAATAGTGCAGAAGAGAAGTCTAGGATTACGATAGCTCTAGATGATGCTACCGCAGGATTCCGCTTCGTCTGTCCATTCCCGGCTCGTAATCGCAGAAAGACCCTCGATCTGCGAGGTGGCTTCGGGAATGAATGCCTCAGATCGTGAGAAAATGCACTTATGTTCCTTCGGCATGTTTGAAACATGGCTGAGTTCAATGTACTCTTCCTCTGAGAAGAGGTCAGGTATGAACATAGGCAATTCTTCAAGGAGTGGCTCATGATCTGAGGACTTGGGTGGTTCGGTGATTTCCTCTATGTGTGGTGGAGGTGGAGAGGAAGCAACGAAAAGGATGTGGAGTGGCTGCCTTTCAGTGGGCGGAACTTCCGGATCAGGAGGATCGTCAAAGACATCTGTGTATGGAGTAGAGTTAAGGACCTTCTCTAGGATGGTCCTTACCTCAGCCGCTGTCTTATACATGACCGGTCCCTCGAAAGCGAGGTTTAAGAAACGCTCGCTTTCCGGATTGAGGCCGTAGATGAAGTGTTGCATCAACATCTCCTCAGCAATCTTGTGAGAGGGACCTGAGGTCGCGAGATGCGTAAATCACGCCCACGCTGCCCCAAGTGATTCATTGTTGCCTTGCTCAAAAGTGAGCAGTTGGATGTGACGCGGGATCACTTTGGGGACATGGGAAAAGAATAGACAAAACTCGTCCTTCAGCTGAATCCAATCTCCTCCAACTCTCACTCCAGTCCGGTAGTACCAGGTTTTCGCTCTTTCTGTCAGAGAGAACGGGAATAGCTTCCACCGTAGGGTGTCCTGGTTCATCTCGGGTATGATGAGGAGAGAACAATTCTCCTCGAATTCTTGCAAGTGAGTGTAGGGGCACTCGTCTCTTCTACCAGAGAAGGTTGAGGCACAAACCATGGCTAGGAGACTGGGACGGATCTCGTAACCATCAAATAGGATGGGATGGCAGGATGGAGGAGGTTCCATATACTCGTGGTATGGAACTGCTGGATAACTAGGAGAAAACTCCATGGGGAAAGATGGATGGATGGATAAGTGTTCAGCTGAAAAGCTCTAGCACTAGTGTTGCTACCGTTCCCCGGCAACGGCGCCAAAAAGCTTGTTGGCACTCCTTAGCCTAACGAATTACTCCACAAGCCCACAGAGACCGATTGTATCTTTCACCAGGTGAGTAAGCTTGGGATATCGAATCCAAGGAACGATAAGCGTCGACTAGTGGTCTGGAGCGATCAGCCAGACCCGCTAAGGATCAGAGGTACGAGGGTAGAGGGCTTATCTCTAGATAGAATCCAAATTACTAAGATAATTTGAAAAGCCGCTGACTTGATATGCTTTGGCGGCCTAAGCGAAGGGCTCAGAAAGGGATGAGAAGGGGCCCAACATACTTTTGGCAATCCTACTGCTATGAAAGCACCCGAATGGAGTGGACTACTAGGGAGGATAAGGCTGTCACCACTTGTCGCCTACCACTACGGTACCGTGGGGTGGAACACAACCCGAGGTAACTACCAAGCCTAAGCACCATGCCTAAACTATCGAGTCACTGACTTCCGCCTCGCGCTAAGGCAAGAAGAAACCCCAAATGGACAGAACTTGCTGTCCACGCAGACAAGGGATCCCACAGATCAAAGAGAGCAACTAAGCAAGTAACTTAAGTAAAAAGTAAATTAGCGAGGAACTAAAGATAAGCGAGGAAAACTTACTTGATTATAAGATTCCCCCGAGGTGGGTACAAGTTGGGGTAAGGTCGAGAGAACTCGACTCCGCCCCTTTAGCCCGGCTTCCGCCAAAGCTCTCACCTCACACTCTCCCTATCTACTAAGGATGAAACTAAAATTGTGAGGCACTCAAGCTCCCAAGGTGTGTGTTACAAGTGAGGTGAGGGGGTCCTATTTATAGTGTGCCAAGGTCGGTTCTTGACGGTTATTGTGGCAGAACCACCTGAATTATCCCGGCTCAAGTGCGCAGGCCATCACCATAAAGGCAACACCGGCTCAAACGCACTTCAAACGGAACAATTCTTGGTCTGTCGGGTAACGTCCCGATACAACCACCGGTTCTCGGATCGAACAAGCATACCCCGCACGAAGGCGAGTCCAGAGATATTACAACCACAGTTTTACATCACAGGCATAAAAGTTATTACAAACCAGTTCTAAAGCATTATTACAAGACCAACCTTAGTAAAGCAGTTATACAAGCCATAACTAAAAGTTCAGAGTTTAAAACAGCGGAAGATAAACACGACGGCTACACCACGTCGCAAAAGTATACCAGGCTAGCCCAAGCATGGTATCACTCGTCATAGTCATTCCTAGTCGCAGACGTATCCCACTCTAAGGACCAGCTGTAACACCCTAATTTTAAATTTCAGCATTTATTAATAAATTAATTGGCTTTAGTAAATTTTCTAAGGTTTATTGTGTTTAGTTGGCATTTAATCTAATTTTTGTTCCTTAATTAATTAAAATTTATCATAGGTTTAAATTTTTGTTGCATTCATGCTGGTGCATGGTTTTATTTTTTGTTTGAATGCATAGGAGTTGAATTCAAATTTTGTTTGAATTCAAATAGTTTTGTTTGAATTAGAAAATAGAAATAGAAAAGGAAGCCCAAAAACCAGCCCAACCCCAAGGTCCGGCCCAACCCACTCCCCTCCTTCTCCCCCGCTCGGCCCAGTCCGGCCCGTGGCCCACCCAACACTCCCCCCCGGCCTGCCCAGCGCCTCTCCCACCCGTGCGCGGCCCAGCTCACCACCCGGCCCAGCCGAGCCCCGCAACGGCCTGCTTCGCCCGCGCGCGCGCGCCACCGGTCCAGCCCGCTTCCCAGTCAGCCGTGCCCGCGCCTCATCCCGCTGACAGTGCGGCCCCGCACGCCAGCCCCCTTCTTCCCCGCCGCGCTGCCGAGATCCTCGCCGCAGTTTTCGCCGGTTTCCCAACCGCGTGCGCGCACGCCAAGGCCTCCGCCGCCCTATAAGTAGCCGCGCCGCACCCCCTGCTCCCCCATCCGCAGCCGCCTCCCTAACCCTAGCCCTCCTCCACTGTCGCGCCGGGATTTCACCCAAGGTCCGTCGGCGGTAAGTCACGCCGCCGCTGCAATTCCTCGCCTCCAGGGGTCCTCAGACCTCTCTGACCCTTTGCTCGGCTTCGTAGCGCCGTCTGGTCGCGGTTCGTGCCACCCCGGAGCCCGGAGGAGTCCAGTGTCACCCGGACCGCGAGCTTCTTCCCCGGCTCCGACCGTGCGCCGCCGCCGGACTTCGCCGCCGGCACGTCTGCGCCACGTTTTCGACCACTCCACGCCCTCGGTGAGAACCCGTAGCCCGACTCTTTCTTTTGCGCTAGCTATGGAGGCGCCTAGGCCCAATCCAGGGCCGGAATGCCGCTCGCCGGCGTGTTCCGCCGCGCCAACCCGCCACCGTTTGAACCCAGCGCCGCTCAGGCACCTGCCGAGTCCAGGTTTTGGCCCAGCTGTGTCACGCACGCCTCGCTCGTCCTTTTGCACCAAACCGCGACCCGAATCGAGCCCGGGAACACCGGATTCGGTTGCGCCGGCGACCATCCGCCGCGGAGCAGAGCTCCGGCGACGGCGCCGCCGCCCCCACGCGCCCAAATCCTCCCAGCCGCCCGATCCCAGAAGCACGGCCCAGATTAGATCGGAGCCGCAGTAGATCTCGGCCGCCGGATCCAGATCCAACGGCCCAGAACCCTAAATACCGGTTCGGCCTGGCCTTTTTGCTAAAGAGCCCCTGCCTTTTCTCTGTTTCAACCCGCAGTCCACCTTTATTCAAAAATAATACCACTCAGGTCCTGTTTTTAACGTTTTAACCCCTGAGCTCTTTAGAAATAGAACCCGCCGTCCAGTTAGGGTCTTTTTACGCGTTGGCCCTCGGATCTTTTCAGTAATTGCGTTTTAGTCCTCGGTTTTAGCAGAAAAGCCCCTGGAACTTCAGTTTTCTTACAAATAAGCCCCTAGAACTTGTTTTTGGCCTAGTTTATGCGTTTTAGCTCCGTTTTTAGCGTTCTTTATATCCACGCGATCGTTGTGACGCGTAGAATAGTTCTAGAGTAGTTTTGTGCGCTGTTTTTATGTATTGATGTACTGTTCTTTAGTTTTTGTTAGTGTTTGCTTGTATGCTTATTTTTGTGCATTGTTTTGGCCATGTGTTCGTGAGTAGACGTTGATCCATCTGAGGAGCCCCAATACCAGTACCCGGAGCAGCCGTCTTCGGATCAGTTTGAGCAGCAGCAGGAGCAATACGAGGAAGGCAAGTATAACATGAACAACCTATCACTTTTAATTACATTTTCATACTGCATTTAATACTGTATGCCTTTAAGGATTTCCTAGCCACTTTATACCCTTTATATATACCTTTGGGTTGCACTTTGGTTAGTTGTGCTAGGTTGCTACGCTATAACACACTCTGGTCCTTTTTAATTAATTTGATTAATGGTTTACTTGAACTTAATTCTGAGAGTGGCACTCTGTGTGGCTTGAGTGGCTCACTTCTCGTTAAAAGATGTTTTTTTAGAAACATGGTTTAGGGGGCCAGCACGGTGCTTACTGCCTGGTTGGCCACTCTCCATAAGGACCGGTTCATAGAGCGACAACCTGGGACAACAGCGCTACCACAAGGCTAGAATGGGATAGACTTGGCGTAATAACTAGATCTTTTTGGTTTGGAGTAACTTACCTGCGGGGCAAGAGTAGTAAGCTTCAATGGTCCCTGCTCCTCCGGCTTGGTCTGTGCTTGGATTGCGCTCCTGTGCTTGTACCCCCGGAGGTGGGCCCCATCGTCGCCGACCTATCTCTCGCGGTTACGCCTTACCAACGAGATTCTTTTTAAAGGCCTCGTAGTGAGTCGCTGGCCATCTCACCTAAGGAAGTGTGATGAACAACTGGCGTAGCTCACGACTTGTGGGTAAAGATGTGCAACCTCTGCAGAGTGTAAAACTGGTATACTAGCCGTGCTCACGGTTATGAGCGGCCCAGATCCTCCTTTTGATTAGTGAAGTTATCTCCTTCCGACGAGGGAGGTGCTTCTCGGGGTTACCTTGGTGGCTTGGTTTTGGTTTGGTTCTCAGTAGTAGTATGATTAAACTTGATTAATTACTATGTAACTGGGTTAATGGTAATTCATCAACTAGTAGTAAATAGTTTAAATAAAATCTGCCAACACTTAAAAGCTAATGCAATTGAGTCAGCCAGCCTAGAGCCTCATAGTTTGTGTTATACTTGTTGAGTACAAGTTGTGTACTCACCCTTGCCTCTTCTCTACTTTTTCCTCTTGGCTACGCTACTGCTGCTCAGTCCCTGCCGACACGAGGGAGTTCGTCCAGCGCTACCAGGACTACGAGGACTTCTAGGTGCTTCGTCTCCCAGTCGACGTCCCTGTGGCGCCCTGCTTCAGTTTCAGAGAGCTTTATCGTATTTTTGTACTTCGCTTCCGCTGTATCAGACATTTTGTCATTATTGTAATAAATAACATTCGTATTTCGATTTATTATATCTTTTTACGTGATATGTGCTATGATATACTGTTCATTCTGTTGTATATACGTGTGACTTGATCCTGGCACGTATATGATTGCTCGGTTTATGTTCTTTTATAAACCGGGTGTTACAGAGTGGTATCAGAGCCGTATCGACTGTAGGACGAAGCCTAGATAGAACTGGTCGAGTTTTAGGACTTCTTCTCTCTAATCCTTGTCTGCTGAAACTATTTTACTATTATACCCCTTGACTTCTTTGACTTTTTACCCTTCTTGCCTTGATTTTTCTCTCTGAAGAATAGTTTTCGTAGATTTTGGCCTGAATCAGTCATCTGACCACCATGAGTTAGCTAGGTGACCTTTTTATAATAATACGATAGCACGTTCTGCGACGTGTTGTGTTAGTCGAGTCTTTTGCTAAACTCGGCTAAGTTGTGAAAATTGTCTGCTTGTTATTATGCTACATGCTTGATTTGGATTTTTGAATGATTGCATAGTTTTGTAGTTTAAATTTGTTTAAAGAAAATCACTCAGATGTTAAAGTTAACTAATTAATAAAATGACTTAGATCGTTGGGGGTAAAACAGTCAACTCTATCCTGTCTACTTTATCATGGCTGAGTCTTTTTCCGCTAAAGAGTTATCATATCCATCTGAGTTTATTCCTGCAATATCCTTACTCGTGAAATCTTTTGTTCAAATCAGATGGTGAACACCAGGAGCACCGGTTCCGGTTCTGGCCAGCAGCAGGGTCAGAACAATCAGGGTACTGGGATCCCGATGCCTCCACCCTTGACTCCGGAGCAGTACTTCCAGCTCCAGATGCAGATGATGGCTACCCTGAACAACACTGTTCAGGCTCTTCAGCACGCTCACACTCAGCCTCCGCCTCCTCCACCGCCGCAGCCTCGCGACAGGCGTGCTGAGTTCCTGAGGGGTCACCCGCCGACGTTTTCTCACACGTCCGACCCTCTTCAGGCTGACGACTGGCTCCGTGCAGTGGAGCGTCAGCTGGACATCGCCCAGTGCGATGATCGTGAGCGCGTCTTGTACGCAGCAGGACAGCTGCGAGGGGCAGCTTTGGACTGGTGGGAGTCCCACCCAGTTCACGACCGCGAGGCTCTCACTTGGCTCCAGTTCAGGGAGCGCTTTCGCAGCCACAACGTCCCCGCGGGCGTCATGAAGATGAAGCAGAAGGAGTTCCTTGCACTGAAGCAGGTAATCTTAAATATAATCATTCAGCGGTTTCTTTTGAGCTAATACCCCTTGTTCTATCCTTATGAATCCTGAGTTAATTTTCCGATATCTATCTGTCTTTGTGAATTCAGGGGACTATGTCGGTCACGGAGTATCGTGATCGCTTTCTTCAGCTGGCACGCTACGCCCCTGCCGAGGTTGCGGATGACCGCAAGAAGCAGGAGCACTTCATGGAGGGTCTTGAGGACTACCTCCAGTACGCGCTGCTCAACCTCCGCTTCGACGACTTCAACCATCTGGTTGACAGTGCGCTCAACACTGAGCGTAAGCACTTGGAGATGGAGGACAAGAAGAGGAAGGTTGTCCCCGTTGCTTCCGGCAGCAACACTCGTCCTCGACTCCAGCAGCCCCAGCAGTACCAGCCTCAGTACCGGCCTCCTCAGCAGTACCAGCAGAGGCCACCGCAGCAGTACCCGCCTCGACAGCAGCAGGCAGGTCAGGGCCCGAGGTTACCGGCACCTCCGGCTCGTGCTCCACCGGCACCGCAGGCTCCACGTCCGGCAGCTCCTACCGGACAGCAGGCTCAGGGACCTCCTCGCACCTGCTTTCACTGCGGCCAGCCGGGGCACTACGCCAACGCTTGCCCCCGGAAGGCGCAGGCGGGACAGCAGGGACGCCCAGCTCAGCCCAGGGCGCCAGCACAGGGCAGGGTGAACCACGTGACGGCCGAGTCAGCGGCCGAGGCTCCCAACGTGGTCATTGGTACGTTCATGGTTAATTCATATCCAGCTACAGTGCTTTTCGATACTGGTGCTACGCATTCCTTCATTACTCAGTCTTTTGTCGAGCATCATGGTATTCATACTAGCACATTAAAGAGGTGCCTGTTAGTATCTTCACCGGGAGGACAGTTGAGGTCTCACACTTACTGCCCGAGAGTCAGTATTTCCTTGAGGGGAGTAGAGTTCTGTACTGATCTGATGGTGCTAGACACCAAGGGCATTGATGTCATTCTGGGAATGGAGACTCTGGCCAAGTGGGGAGTTCGAATAGATTGTGCTCAGAGGACAGTCTTGCTATCAGCTTCCAGTGGCCAAGAGGTTGTCATCAGTGCAGTAGAGCCTTCTGGATTTCTTCATCAGATGGAGGCTAGACCCACGGACGGTATTCGCGTGGTGTCTGAATTCCCGGATGTCTTTCCGGATGATTTGCCAGGTATGCCGCCTGAACGCGCCATTGAGTTTTGTATTGATCTCTTGCCTGGCACAGCTCCTATTGCAAAGCGGCCCTACCGTATGGCGCCTATAGAGCATGAAGAAGTAAAGAAGACTATTGATGAGTTGCTAGCCAAGGGCTATATCCGTCGCAGCTTCTCTCCTTGGGCTTTTCCATTGCTGCTAGTAGATAAGAAGGATGGCTCGAAGAGGATGTGTGTGGATTATCGGGAGCTGAATGCAGTCACTATCAAGAACAAGCATCCACTGCCCCGTATTGAGGATCTCTTCGATCTGCTTCGAGGTGCTCGTATATTCTCGAAGATTGATCTTCGTTCGGGTTACTTTCAGCTGAGGATCCGTCCTGGGGATATTCCGAAGACGGCATTCACCTGCAAGTACGGGCTATATGAGTATACAGTCATGTCCTTCGGCTTGACTAATGCCCCGGCTTACTTCATGCATCTGATGAACATGGTTTTCATGGATTATCTGGATGTTTTCGTGGTGATCTTTATTGATGATATTCTGATCTTCTCCAAGACAGAAGAAGAGCATGAGGAGCATTTGAGGCTCGTGTTGCAGAGATTGAGAGAGCATCATCTGTATGCCAAGTTCAGCAAGTGCGAGTTCTGGATTGACGAGGTGCCATTCCTCGGTCATGTTATCTCTCAGGGAGGCATTGCTGTTGATCCGAGCAAGGTGAAAGATGTGCTCGAGTGGGAGACACCGCAGACAGTGAAGGAAGTCAGATCTTTCTTGGGCTTAGCTGGATATTATCGGAGGTTCATCGAGAATTTCTCCAAGATCGCGAAGCCTTTGACTTCTTTGCTGGAGAAGAATGTGGCTTTTGTATGGACTGATGAGCGTCAGATGGCCTTTGATGAGCTGAAGAAGAGGTTGACTACGGCGCCAGTCCTGACTCTGCCAGACCAGACGAAGAGGTTCACGGTATATTGTGATGCTTCGAAGGATGGTCTTGGGTGTGTTCTGATGCAGGAGGGCAGAGTGATTGCTTATGCTTCACGGCAGTTACGTCGGCATGAGCTGAATTATCCTACTCATGATCTCGAGTTAGCCGCAGTTGTGCATGCTCTGAAGATTTGGAGGCATTACTTGTATGGGCAGCGGTGTGATATCTACACTGATCACAAGAGCCTCAAGTATATTTTCACGCAGAATGAACTGAATATGCGGCAGAGGAGATGGTTAGAGTTGGTCAAGGACTATGATCTGGAGATTCACTATCATCCGGGCAAGGCCAATGTTGTAGCAGATGCTTTGAGCAGAAGGAGTTATGTCAACATGGCCGTTGCTTTCCAGATGCCTCCAGAGTTATGCGAGGAGTTCGAGCAGTTGAGTCTGGGTTTCTTGCATCATACTTCTAGTGCAGCATTTGAGGCAGTACCGACTCTAGAGTCAGAGATCAGGCAGCATCAGAAAGATGATGAGAAGCTGCAGGAGATTCGTGAGTTGCTCAAGAAGGGCAAGGCTCCTCATTTCAGAGAGGATGATCAGGGTACCTTGTGGTACAAGAACCGGATCTGCGTGCCTGATGTGCATGATCTCCGGAAATTGATTCTGAGTGAGGCCCATGATACAGCTTACTCTATTCATCCGGGCAGCACGAAGATGTACTATGATCTGAAGGAACGTTTCTGGTGGTATGGGATGAAGCGTTCAGTGGCAGAGTACGTGGCTATTTGTGACACCTGTCAGCGTGTCAAGGCTGAGCATCAGAGGCCAGCAGGTCTATTGCAGCCTTTGAAGATTCCAGAGTGGAAATGGGAAGAAATCACTATGGACTTCATTGTTGGATTGCCTCGTACTCAGAAAGGGTACAACTCTATTTGGGTAGTAGTGGATCGTCTGACGAAGGTTGCTCACTTCATTCCAGTGAACACTACTTACTCCGGAGCTAGACTTGCAGAGTTGTACATCTCTCGGATTGTCTGTTTGCATGGTGTGCCGAAGAAGATCATATCTGACAGAGGGTCTCAGTTCACTTCTCGGTTCTGGGAGCAGCTCCATGATTCTCTGGATACGAAGCTGCGTTTCAGTACGGCTTATCACCCTCAGACAGATGGGCAGACAGAGAGAACCAACCAGGTGTTGGAGGATATGCTGAGAGCTTGTGCTATTCAGTATGGTACTAGTTGGGATAAGTGCCTGTCTTTTGCCGAGTTCTCATATAACAACAGCTATCAGGCCAGTCTAAAGAAGTCCCCATTCGAGGCATTGTATGGCAGAAAGTGCAGGACTCCTCTCTATTGGGATCAGATTGGTGAAAAGCAGCTCTTTGGCCCTGAGATCATAGATGATGCAGAGCAGATGGTTCAGGCTGTGCGAGAAAATCTGAGGATTGCACAGAGCAGACAGAAGAGCTATGCTGATGGCAAACGGAGAGATCTGACCTTCAGTGTCGGTGATTATGTATATCTGAAGGTGTCTCCGATGAGAGGAATCCGCAGATTTAATGTCAAGGGAAAGTTAGCACCTCGGTATGTGGGGCCATTCAAGGTGCTAGAGCGGAAAGGCGAAGTTGCTTATCGCCTGGAGTTACCTCTCAGTCTCTCAGGAGTTCATGATGTCTTCCATATATCTCAGTTGAAGAGGTGTTTGCGAGTACCCGAGGAGCAGGCACCCCTGGATGGAGTCGATGTCCAGGAGGATCTGACTTATATTGAGCATCCGGTGAAGATTCTGGAGACATCAGAAAGGGTTACTCGGAACAAGCGCATCAAGATGTGCAGAGTTCAGTGGAGCCACCACAGTGAAGCTGAGGCTACATGGGAGCGAGAAGATGAGTTGAAGAAGACATATCCAGATCTCTTTGCTAGCCAGCCCAGCTAAATCTCGGGGACGAGATTTCTTTAAGGGGGTAGGGTCTGTAACACCCTAATTTTAAATTTCAGCATTTATTAATAAATTAATTGGCTTTAGTAAATTTTCTAAGGTTTATTGTGTTTAGTTGGCATTTAATCTAATTTTTGTTCCTTAATTAATTAAAATTTATCATAGGTTTAAATTTTTGTTGCATTCATGCTGGTGCATGGTTTTATTTTTTGTTTGAATGCATAGGAGTTGAATTCAAATTTTGTTTGAATTCAAATAGTTTTGTTTGAATTAGAAAATAGAAATAGAAAAGGAAGCCCAAAAACCAGCCCAACCCCAAGGTCCGGCCCAACCCACTCCCCTCCTTCTCCCCCGCTCGGCCCAGTCCGGCCCGTGGCCCACCCAACACTCCCCCCCGGCCTGCCCAGCGCCTCTCCCACCCGTGCGCGGCCCAGCTCACCACCCGGCCCAGCCGAGCCCCGCAACGGCCTGCTTCGCCCGCGCGCGCGCGCCACCGGTCCAGCCCGCTTCCCAGTCAGCCGTGCCCGCGCCTCATCCCGCTGACAGTGCGGCCCCGCACGCCAGCCCCCTTCTTCCCCGCCGCGCTGCCGAGATCCTCGCCGCAGTTTTCGCCGGTTTCCCAACCGCGTGCGCGCACGCCAAGGCCTCCGCCGCCCTATAAGTAGCCGCGCCGCACCCCCTGCTCCCCCATCCGCAGCCGCCTCCCTAACCCTAGCCCTCCTCCACTGTCGCGCCGGGATTTCACCCAAGGTCCGTCGGCGGTAAGTCACGCCGCCGCTGCAATTCCTCGCCTCCAGGGGTCCTCAGACCTCTCTGACCCTTTGCTCGGCTTCGTAGCGCCGTCTGGTCGCGGTTCGTGCCACCCCGGAGCCCGGAGGAGTCCAGTGTCACCCGGACCGCGAGCTTCTTCCCCGGCTCCGACCGTGCGCCGCCGCCGGACTTCGCCGCCGGCACGTCTGCGCCACGTTTTCGACCACTCCACGCCCTCGGTGAGAACCCGTAGCCCGACTCTTTCTTTTGCGCTAGCTATGGAGGCGCCTAGGCCCAATCCAGGGCCGGAATGCCGCTCGCCGGCGTGTTCCGCCGCGCCAACCCGCCACCGTTTGAACCCAGCGCCGCTCAGGCACCTGCCGAGTCCAGGTTTTGGCCCAGCTGTGTCACGCACGCCTCGCTCGTCCTTTTGCACCAAACCGCGACCCGAATCGAGCCCGGGAACACCGGATTCGGTTGCGCCGGCGACCATCCGCCGCGGAGCAGAGCTCCGGCGACGGCGCCGCCGCCCCCACGCGCCCAAATCCTCCCAGCCGCCCGATCCCAGAAGCACGGCCCAGATTAGATCGGAGCCGCAGTAGATCTCGGCCGCCGGATCCAGATCCAACGGCCCAGAACCCTAAATACCGGTTCGGCCTGGCCTTTTTGCTAAAGAGCCCCTGCCTTTTCTCTGTTTCAACCCGCAGTCCACCTTTATTCAAAAATAATACCACTCAGGTCCTGTTTTTAATGTTTTAACCCCTGAGCTCTTTAGAAATAGAACCCGCCGTCCAGTTAGGGTCTTTTTACGCGTTGGCCCTCGGATCTTTTCAGTAATTGCGTTTTAGTCCTCGGTTTTAGCAGAAAAGCCCCTGGAACTTCAGTTTTCTTACAAATAAGCCCCTAGAACTTGTTTTTGGCCTAGTTTATGCGTTTTAGCTCCGTTTTTAGCGTTCTTTATATCCACGCGATCGTTGTGACGCGTAGAATAGTTCTAGAGTAGTTTTGTGCGCTGTTTTTATGTATTGATGTACTGTTCTTTAGTTTTTGTTAGTGTTTGCTTGTATGCTTATTTTTGTGCATTGTTTTGGCCATGTGTTCGTGAGTAGACGTTGATCCATCTGAGGAGCCCCAATACCAGTACCCGGAGCAGCCGTCTTCGGATCAGTTTGAGCAGCAGCAGGAGCAATACGAGGAAGGCAAGTATAACATGAACAACCTATCACTTTTAATTACATTTTCATACTGCATTTAATACTGTATGCCTTTAAGGATTTCCTAGCCACTTTATACCCTTTATATATACCTTTGGGTTGCACTTTGGTTAGTTGTGCTAGGTTGCTGCGCTATAACACACTCTGGTCCTTTTTAATTAATTTGATTAATGGTTTACTTGAACTTAATTCTGAGAGTGGCACTCTGTGTGGCTTGAGTGGCTCACTTCTCGTTAAAAGATGTTTTTTTAGAAACATGGTTTAGGGGGCCAGCACGGTGCTTACTGCCTGGTTGGCCACTCTCCATAAGGACCGGTTCATAGAGCGACAACCTGGGACAACAGCGCTACCACAAGGCTAGAATGGGATAGACTTGGCGTAATAACTAGATCTTTTTGGTTTGGAGTAACTTACCTGCGGGGCAAGAGTAGTAAGCTTCAATGGTCCCTGCTCCTCCGGCTTGGTCTGTGCTTGGATTGCGCTCCTGTGCTTGTACCCCCGGAGGTGGGCCCCATCGTCGCCGACCTATCTCTCGCGGTTACGCCTTACCAACGAGATTCTTTTTAAAGGCCTCGTAGTGAGTCGCTGGCCATCTCACCTAAGGAAGTGTGATGAACAACTGGCGTAGCTCACGACTTGTGGGTAAAGATGTGCAACCTCTGCAGAGTGTAAAACTGGTATACTAGCCGTGCTCACGGTTATGAGCGGCCCAGATCCTCCTTTTGATTAGTGAAGTTATCTCCTTCCGACGAGGGAGGTGCTTCTCGGGGTTACCTTGGTGGCTTGGTTTTGGTTTGGTTCTCAGTAGTAGTATGATTAAACTTGATTAATTACTATGTAACTGGGTTAATGGTAATTCATCAACTAGTAGTAAATAGTTTAAATAAAATCTGCCAACACTTAAAAGCTAATGCAATTGAGTCAGCCAGCCTAGAGCCTCATAGTTTGTGTTATACTTGTTGAGTACAAGTTGTGTACTCACCCTTGCCTCTTCTCTACTTTTTCCTCTTGGCTACGCTACTGCTGCTCAGTCCCTGCCGACACGAGGGAGTTCGTCCAGCGCTACCAGGACTACGAGGACTTCTAGGTGCTTCGTCTCCCAGTCGACGTCCCTGTGGCGCCCTGCTTCAGTTTCAGAGAGCTTTATCGTATTTTTGTACTTCGCTTCCGCTGTATCAGACATTTTGTCATTATTGTAATAAATAACATTCGTATTTCGATTTAT
Organism: Panicum virgatum; assembly: GCF_016808335.1. Lineage (NCBI taxonomy): Eukaryota > Viridiplantae > Streptophyta > Magnoliopsida > Poales > Poaceae > Panicum > Panicum virgatum. The sequence goes on along the minus strand of NC_053153.1, from coordinate 44,264,237 downwards.
TATATCTTTTTACGTGATATGTGCTATGATATACTGTTCATTCTGTTGTATATACGTGTGACTTGATCCTGGCACGTATATGATTGCTCGGTTTATGTTCTTTTATAAACCGGGTGTTACACCAGCCAGGAGGCAACGAGCAAGGATAGGTCAAGCTAGCGATTTGCTCCTCAAAACTCATACCTGAAAGAAAGTTCAACATCAAGGCTGAGTATTCTAATACTCAGCAAGACTTAACCGTCAACGGGTATACTAAACCTACTGTAGCTAGACTATGCAGGGTTTGTGAGGCTCTGGTTTCCTTTTTGCTGAAAAGCAATAAAGAGTAGGTCCTTACTTTCAACTTTTAGCTTTCCAGATTCTAGTAGATTAACCATTCTATGTAAGCAACTACTAAACAACCATGGTAGATCTTTTAAGCAAGCATCAAGATTAAACATAGTAATGTTGCTCTTATTACTCTGTGTGGCAAAGAGATCAAGCAGTCTCATATCATCGTGAGAGGCGGACAATTCTGAATCGAAATTCAACCTGGCCAGGCAAACCTAACACACACGTTTGGAACACCATCGGGTCGTTTCCAAACAATCGTTTTCCTTTCTTTCCGGCTTGTGGATAGGAACACTCTCCCCGACTACAGGGCTCCAAGGTCCACCCATAACGGTCCACCCTTGTCCCTTGAAGTCGTAGTGTTGCGCAACATAAAATAAAACCTATCCCTAAGAGAGAGTGTCAGGTATATCCACTCCCCGGTTCAATCGGTTACTAGGCTTACCGCATACCATATTTACGGCATGTGGCTAGTACGTTCAAAAACTTAACCAGCACTACCACACACCGCGACCTTAGCAAGTTTATCAACACAGACGGGGTCTCACCAAAAGTCATGATATCGAACACGACCCCGTCCGTCGTCCTTATATTAATAACCGAAAGTAAACAAGCAATTCCTATAAAGCTCGCGAGTGACAGGCAATCACTCGACTTTTACCGGTCCTATAAGCTTAGCAAGTAGTCGAACTCAGATCTAGTGTTCAGTACATAGGTTCCTAGGATCATGCATCTAGGGTTTCAATTCAAATCCTAAGAACTGTAAATGCACAAGCAAATAATAACAGTAAATGATAATAATTTGAAATATAGGTTATGTCCGGGGCTTGCCTTCTCGGTAGTCGCTAACTATTTCAGCCCTAGGCTCTTCCGAACTTTGGTCCGGGGCTTCAGTTAGTACGGCGGTGTTCGCTTGAGCTTCGAGATCACCTCCGTCAGACTCCGGGATCAGTTCGTACGTCCCGTCCGATAAAGTAGTCGTATCTATATGTAATGCAAGAACAACATTATAAACACACATGGGCAAACATTTATAGAGTAGTTAAATAACAAATCTAACTACACAAGGCATCATGATCAACAGCACAAATGAAGTGAACTACTCCATAAACAAGTGGGGGTGGTTTTCTATAACAAACAAAACATAGTTTGCTAATAAATCAACTACTCAGAGTACAAACAGTAATAAATTCTGCCAAAATTACACTAAATAGAACATGAACAAAGTAATCTACCCTGTAAAACTCATGCCATAACATCTAACCATTTATTCAGAATAATTCATTCACTCAGATAACATCTAGAACAAGCATGAATTACACAGGTCAAACTAAAGAAAAACAGAAGCTCAAAATTTAACAGGAGGTTGAAACAGAGATGAACTAGCTACTGTGAAATTTTAATTATTTTATCTACACAGTATTAATTGTGATAAAATAAACAAAACAGACATTAGTTTAGCAAGAATTATTTTTAGCTCCTGTTCTGTTCATGACCTAGTGCTCAAACTTCTTGGACAAGCTAAGCTACTCAGGAAGAACTTGCAGAAATATTTTTATGAATTATTACGAATAGAAACTATTTACCATAATTAAAGTCTATTAAACAAGGATTAAAACAAATAAATAGCTACACCAGAGAACTGATCATGAAATTTTTATAGCAATATTAGTGTTATAAGAACAAACTACCATACAAGTTCCAGAGCAAGACAAGCTTTCAAACAGTAGTTAAGAAAAAGATAAAAATTAACTAATATTTATGCACTAGTAACACAAATCATATTCTACAGCAAAAACTTGCAACTAAAGCCTAACATATTATGGTTCTACTGCATAGAGCTCTTCAAGAGGATTCCAAAACATCCAGATTTACTATTTTACGAATTTTCCACGAATTGATATTGAATTTCAAAGTTCACTGAAAATCATCACAAAGAAGTCCCTAGATAGAATTCATCTGTGTCTTGAGCTATTCAAATAACCCCCTGGCCTTTCTCGAATTTAAACCCGAGGGTCCTTGGCTGGGTCAGAGAGGGGAGGCGACGGTTGACCGGCCAAATCCCAGCGAGGGGCTCACCGGCGGTGAGGGGTAGGTTGGGGAAAACGGAGAGGAAGTCGAGGCGGTTCTCTGGATGCCCTTGGGTCGCGAAATGAGGGCGGGTGGAGGTCGGTCCACGGCGAGCGGCGGCCGGTGGAGCTCGGAGCACGGCAACGGGGTGGCTCCGGTGGGGTTCGGGCGAGGGAAAAGGGCTGGGGAGCTGCGCGAGGGCGAGGCGGTTCTCGATAGGGGGTCAGAGCGGGCGGAGGAGCGGCGGTGAGGCGGCTCCACGGCGGGGGTCAGCTCGCCGGCGTTCAAGCAGGGCGGCGGCGGTGTTCTGCGGTGTGGGAGCACGGAGAAGGCAAAAAGAGGAGAGGAATAGGACGCTGGGGTTTTTGTAGTGCCCGTGCGTGCGATAGGGAAGGGCGGCGGGCTCAGCAGGGGGCGCTCCACGGCGGCCTCACGGTGGCGGCCGCGGGGGCAGCCCTAAGCTCGGCGGGGGCGCGTGGCACGACAGGGAGGGGCACAGCGCGAAGCCAAGGGCGGTGGAGAGGCTCCGTGGCGACGCGTGGGCGCCAGCGCGAAGCAAGAGAGGCCGGCTGGCTCTCCACGGCGGGCGAGCGGCGCTGCACAGCGGCGGCGGCAGCCGGCGCTGAAAACAGAGCAGGCAGCCAAGCTGGAGGTGGAAGAAAGGGCTGTTTTGCAATTTCCAAAAATTCCAGGGACCCCACTGTAAAACAGCGATAACTTTTAAAATAGAGCTCAAATGAAAAAGTGCCCAACATGAAAGTTGTTCAACTTTTCAAGATCTACAACTTTGATGTTGTGCAAAAATTTATTTGATCAAAGGATAGAGAGCTAAATTTGAAAACATAGAAGGGAATTTGAATTTAAAGGAACTTGACTTTTTCAATGAAATTTCATTTCAATCTTGGGCTGATTCGAAAAGTTTCCTGCCATGTAATGATTACACCACATTTTGCAAAAACACCCTCCACATAAGCTATAATTGCACACCCAAATTAAATATAACTACAGAAAGGACCTTGCATAAAATCATAATTACACATATAACCTTTAATAATTACAAAAAGGTCCTTAACCAAACAATTAAGCACATGATGCATACAATCAATACACAATTACGGTGCAGACACCTAGGGTGTCACAGTTATTTCAGGTAGCGCCAGTGGTAAGCAATAGTGGAGGCGGTGCTTGATCTTCACGTGAAAGCTGGACACCGGAGGCCGCAGAGTGGGGCCGGGCGGCCTGGCCCTGCCTCCATGTGGCACTGCCTTTCCATGGGACGGTACTGATCTCCTCTAGGCGTCGGTTCTTCAGGTGGTTTGATCAACCGACCTCATCTTGGGCCGGGCGGCTTGCCTCTGGCGGCCTCTCGGTCCTCCGTTGCACCAACACACTCCTCTCTGGCCATGGATCAATCCTGGATGGGGTGGATGTTGCATGCTTGACCATGGCTCAGGTTGGCTTCTCTTTTGGATATGTGTCCAAGCCTTTCGGGTCCAAGTTGTGCATTTCTAGATTTAGCCCATTGAGATGGCTTGGATTCTCCCTCTATGTGACTTTGTTAAAGTTTCATGCCAAGATTCCACCGAAAGTATGCTAGTCGGCCGGATTCGGGCCTTCCGGTCCAAACAGCGTCCGTTTTGGATTAAATTTGGATATGTTGTTCCTGAAGTCAAATAAACACCAAAACTTATGGAACTCATTAGTAATAATGGTTATGGCATGGTTAGGGCCTACATTTCATGAAATCAAGCGGGGCGTTGGCGGTGAAAACCATCATTATCGACTGCCAACAAGGGGCTCCCTACCGCGGTGGCTATGGAAGAGATCACCAACATCACATGGGTGGAGGAAGGAATTTCAGAGATTGGGATCAAGCTCAGAAGCGCCGAGCCTTTGAGGAACCTTCCCATAAGCAGGAGGAAGGTAATTACCATGTCTCAGTTCAGGATCGCCTTGGTGCTCATCGCTCTGGAACTGATTCTCATGCTAATTGAGGTCTGAACTCGGAGAGCAACCAGATGGGGTTTCGTCCCAAAGAGTCTGGGATTTGCTTCTGGTGCCGCCAAGAGGGCCACCATCAAGCCGATTGCACCAATCCGCCATTTTGCTTCAGGTGTAAGAATTCTGGACATTTGGGTTTGAACTGTCCAAGCAACAAGGGATGTACCATTAAGATGTTTGGATTTGTCTTCTAGGACAGGGGTTCCATTGCCTAGAGATTCCAGGACATACTAAGAAGAGTTCCAATGATAATGTGGGATTGATTAAAATCAGAAGTGGGGAAACCAGTTCTGAAAAACTGGAAGAAGAACTGAAACACCTTATCGATGCAAAGTGGAATTGGCATGTCAGACAACATTCAGACCTTGAATATTTGGCCACCTTCCCTAACAAACTAATTTTGGATACTTTCTCTAGATCCAAAGGGATAGACATGGCCTTACACAACATCTCTGCTATGGTTACCCATTCCAACTTGTCCCCTACTGCCTCTGCGGTGCTGCAAATGGGATGGGTTCTTCTCTCTAATGTCCCTGACCCAGCTAGGAATGTGGACGCTGTCACTTTCATTGCTGAGTTGGCTGGGGAGGTGATTGTGGTTGATGAGGTTTCTTTGATCAAGGAGGGGCCGGTCATAGTTAAATTTCAGGCTAGGGATATATCCAAACTGAGGGGCTTTCTTGAGGTGTTTATTCTGGGTGTGGGATATGAAATTAAGATCACTCCTAAAGCAAGCAAACCTGGGGGTTCAGCCCCCCACCCCAAGATACAGATGAGGAATCCTTGCAACATACCTCATGCAACAAGACCAAGGCAGCCTCAAGTAATGTGCCCAGCCATACAGGACACAAATGAAGTCAACAAACTAAACATTCTTAGACTACTCTTGATGGACAACCTAAAGAAGCAGTGGTTGCTCAGATGATCCAGCCAATAGCCATATATGATCCTACATCTGAGCTTCTGCTGAGTTGCCTTCTTGTGGATGGACATGTGAGTCCTGTGGATAGACATGATAGCCCTGTGCGGGAGAAATCAGCTACCAATGATGATGTGTTGAAGAACCACTATATTGTCCACACTGACAATGGAGGGGTTAGCCTGCTCTGCAAAGACAAATGGCCTGTACTTTCTACTCCTCACTTACCGAATCAGGTGTTCAAGATTCTCAGGAATCACTTGGGATGGGGTAGGTAGAAGAATCTGGACCAAAAGGAGGTGATGAGAAGGAAGAATACCTAGTGGTGAATGAGTCACAGGAAATGCTGCTGGAAGATATGGAAAAGGGGGAAGTGTCAGGATGGCTAAGAAACCCAGATCTTCAATCCCTGCAGGTATCACCCCTTCTCCTCATAACAATAATTCCTTTACTATTCTTAATTCTTGTGATGATACCTACTTGAGGAAATAGCTGAGGAGTGGGACATATGCCTGGGTAACAATGCTGAGGAGGTTCTTGAGACCATCTCTGCCATGAAGCTGGAGGAGTTGGCCAGAGCTAACTTAGCTGAAGCAAATTACAAATGCCATCTAGAGAAGAAATTGCAAGACCAACATGTCCCACAGGGGGAGAATTTGGATTTACAGCCAACTGATAATGTGCAAAGGGGGGCTCAGAATGAGATTATGGTTAGATCAAAGATTGTAAAGTAGAAAGGGAATAAGCTCAATAGAGAGCTCAAAAGGATTAGTTTGAAATGAATTGTCTCTTCTGGAATATTAGAGGGATGGGAAAGCCGGCTAGGGTGAGACAGCTAAAGGAGCTTTTGATTCAACATCAAATAGACATGGTGGGGGTGCAAGAGACTATTAAACAAGACTTCACTCCGAGAGAGTTGGATAACTTATCTTCAGGAGGGTCTTTTAATTGGCACTGGATTGCTTCTAAGGGCCACTCAGGGGGGATCCTAATGGGAGTTAGAGAGGATATCTTGCAAGTGGAAAATTGGGAATCTGGGTAGTTTTTTGTGGGTGCCATAGTTAGACATAGAATTTTGAATTTCAGATGGGACATCCTGACAGTCTATGGCCCAGTCAATCATGAGTATTCACCACAGTTTCTCCAAGAGCTGCACCTAAGGTGCCAGGGGCCGGGGCTAGCTAGCCTATTGTCATTGGGGGGGACTTTAACCTGATGAGATCTTTAAATGACAAAATCATAGGGGTTGGAGATGAGTCTCCGATCCATGCCTTTAATGATTTCATTGGAGGGCTTGGGCTGAGAGACATTCACAGACTAGGGGAAGTTCACTTGGACCAATAAGAAAGAGTGCCCTGTTCAAAGTAACATTGATAGAGTACTAGCTTCAACTGAATGGGAGCTTAGATTCCCCTTAGTCACCTTATCTAGCTTAACCAGATTGGGCTCTAACCACTGCCCTATTCTGTTATCTACAGGAGAGAAAGTACAAGGACATGACAGACAGTTCTTCTTTGAAAAAATTGGTTGCAGTGCCCAGATTTCTTAGATCTTGTAAGGAATAGATGGCAGTTGATTATGGAAAGGAGCCCTGGGAGGTCTTATTCTTTAGACAAGTGGCATGGGGGTGTCTGTGCTCTTAGACAATTTTTGAAAGGTTGTGGGAAGAACTTTAGGGGGGAGTACAAAAGAAGGAAATCTCAGTTGTTGCTACAGATTCAGGAGCTGGATGCTGAGATTGAGAAAAATGGGATAAGTTCAGAGAATATTAGACAAAGATCACATTTGGAACAAGAGTTGGAAGATATTATGGGGACAGAAGAGATCTATTGGCAACAAAGGGGGGGGGGTGAGAAGTGGATCTTGGAAGGGGATTCTAACTCCAAGTTTTTTCATTTAGCTATTGGCCGTAGGAGGAGGAAAAAAATCCTATCACTTGAACATGAGGGGGGACTGTCACTAACCCTACTCAGATCCAGTCTACAATTTATTCCTTCTACAAAAAGTTGTTTGGATCTCAGCCTCCTAGTACTCTCAGACTTGGTGAAGAAATCTGGCAAAATAAATACAGGTTGGACCGCTCTGATGTTGAAGAATTAACCAAACCTTTCACTGAGGAGGAAGTTAAGAGAGTAGTGTTTGACATGAAGGAAAATACTACTCCTAGTCCTGATGGGTTTAGCGTGACCTTTTATAAACACTTTTGGGAAACAATTATGGGGGAGATGATGGATATTAATACATGACTTTTAGTAGGGGAACTTGGACATTGCAAGACTTAATTATGGGGTTATCACATTAGTTCCAAAAGTGAAAGAAGCTAACAATGTCAAGCAGTTTCGGCCAATTTGCCTACTCAATGCCAGTTTTAAATTTTTTACCAAACTCCTCATGGACAGATTATCAGGCAAAGCTCAGAAATTGCTGGCCCCTAGCCAAACTGCCTTTGTGAAAGGGAGATACATTGTGGATGGGTTTGTGATGCTCAATGAAATTGTGCATGAGTTACACAGCAAGAAGCTTCAGGGGGTGATTTTCAAGATAGATTTTGAGAAGGCTTATGACAATATTTCTAGGAATTTTCTTCAAGAGGTCTTGACTAGAAAAGGCTTTGACTACAGATTGAAACATTGGATTATGAGTACAGTCAAAGGGGGGAAAGCTTGTATTAACATTAATAGGGCTAATGGACCTTACTTTAAGACTCATCGTGGCTTACGCCAAGGGGATCCCTTATCCCCCCTCTTATTTAACTTAGCAGTTGATGCCCTGTCCCACATGTTAAATAAGGCAAAAGAGAATGGCCATATTAAAGGGGTTGTTCCTCATCTAGTCCAGGGGGGTGGTGTGACACACTTGCAATATGCAGATGATACAGTGATCCTGACCGAGTGTGATGACTCTTCCATCATTAACCTAAAATTCCTGCTCTATTGCTTTGAATGGATGTCTGGTCTCAACATCAACTATAATAGAAGAAATCTGGCAAAATAAATACAGGAGAGACTCGATCCTACGAGTCCAAGAAGCCTTTTCAGAAGAATATCAACTATGTGGAGTATTCTGCTAATGATGAATCTGAAGAGGAGCAAGAAACGGTCACATCGGCTGAGTGGATACAGAACAGTAAAAAGCCGGTGATGTGTCTGTTTGGAAAGAAAGAGCCTGTGTCATATGGGTTTGACATCACCAAAGTCGACAAAATCTTTGACTTGTTATTGTCGGAAGGGTTGATCAAGTTGAAGCCATATCACAAGATTCCATCGGAGGACGAGCTCAAGAATATAAAGTACTGCAAGTGGCACAATGCCATATCACATGATACAAATGAGTGCAAGGTCTTCCAGAAGCAAATTCAGATGGCTTTTGAACAAGGGAGATTGAAATTTGAGGCTCCCAAGAAGATGATGAAGATCGACGAGCATCCTTTCGCCACAAACATGGTTGATATGGCCAGAGATGAGGGTTCTCCTCAAGCCAAGATTCTGACGTCGTCATCGGCCAAGAGATCTGGGGCTGTTGATCCTAAAGCATAGATAGCGGCCGATGAGGTTAAAGGAAAGGGTCCGATGAGGGATGTTGGACGTTCATCGGCACCACGTAGACGTGTAACATCTCAGATGCTGTTGAATAAGTTTCAGCGTGATCGTGAAAGGCGGCAGCATAGACAAGAAGAGGAACGATGCGAACAAGATCATTGGAGGTGTCCTTTCTTTGTCTACTGCTGGGAAGAAGGGTTGACATTGCCATCGGCATATGATTGTCCCGAATGCAATGGTCAAGGCGGCCGATCATATGCAAAGTCACGTCATGAGCCCTATCGGCGTGAGCACACTCCTGTGCATGATCGGCTAGGAAAAAGGGTATCGGTGCATGATCGACTGGGGGCAGGACAATGCTACGTGATTCAGCTGGGAGAAGAGTGCCCGCACACAATCGGCTAGAGCAGATAGCCGATGAAAGAGTGCAAGATGATCAGCCGATGCAAAAAGATCCAGAGCATGAGCCTGATCGCACGGATCAATCTCAAGGGTGCCCAGGGGGTTTGACCAGGTCTCAGAAGCGACGTGTTCAGAGATTACGCCAACTGGAGATCATTGTGGAAGAACAATAATAGATTCTGTGCAAGAAAGGGATCAGGTCACAAGTTTGGCGTGCTAAGCCCAGGGCCGATAGTGATCAAGATTCTGGATCATCGGCTGTGCCAATTAATATGGTTTTCATAATGCCGAAAGAGTTTATGGTGCCAGGTGATGAAGATCATGAACCAGAATTAGAGGAAGCCATGGCACAATTAAATTTGGAACCATTGCCAGCAACATTTGAGAAGCCAGAAGATGATAAGAGGCAGCATCTTAAGGCACTGTTCCTGAAGGGATTCGTTGATGGCAAGCCTGTTACGAAGATGTTGGTTGATGGAGGTGCAACCATAAATATTATGCCCTATGTTATGCTACGCAAGCTTGGGAAGAATTAAGATGATCTGACGAAGACTGATATGATGCTTAAGGATTTCGAAGGAGTCGTATCTCCTGCTTTGGGCGCATTATGCGTCGATCTCACAATTGACAGTAAGACCCTTCCCACTACTTTCTTCGTTATTAATTGCAAAGGTTCATACAGTTTGCTGTTGGGTCGGGATTGGATACACACCAATTGTTGCATTCCATCTACTATGCATCAATATTTGATTCGGTGGGTTGATGATACTGTTGAAATAGTATCGGCCGATTCGTCATTCAGTGTGGCATCGGCTGAAGCCCATATAGTGAGTTATGATCGGATGAATTGTCTTTCTGGTCAAGCATGGGAGAAGGATTTCTTTCGGATGGCTGATTATGAAGTTACGTTAGAAAAGTCAGGAGATTCTTCGGGAGAATCTTGATCAATGAGGGATATGGCCGATTGTAGTGTCGGCCGGATTTTGTAAGTTATAGCCAGTACTAGGAAGTATTGCCTTTAGTGCAAAAAATATGTAAAAGCTGATTTTCAAGTCAGATGCATCGGTTGTAACATGGCCGACACGATATGAGTCGCCCTTAGAGCAATAAATCATAAAGACAAATTTCTTGATTAAGATCAAGTTGTCTACTAATTCTGGAGGTTGCCGTACATGAAATGATTTTACAGTAATCCTAGAGCATCCCGGATTACTTTTATCGCGCGCAGGCGGATTTGATCAATGTTTTCGATTACTTGATTATTGTCTACTAATGAAACAGAAATCGGTCTCAAGCTCTTGTGGAGTTGATATGCCTGACGAGCATACTTTTGCTTATCTCCCTCGAGTCTGGTGATGGCTGGTGGAATCTGAGAGAGATCGTGATCTGCAGTATCTATTACTTGATTTACTTGATTGAGTTCCTATAGAAGCGATCACGTTTAGCCTCCAATGCAGCCTTGTTTCTCAGAATGCTGGCTCGGGTGTCATTTAGAGATTTGATCTCGCCGATGGCCGATTCTGCCAAAGCTTTGAAGTCATCCCTCTGTTTGATGATTTCTTCCTGCTGACGACGATCGGTGAGTTGTTTCTGAGCTTTGTTGAATTGTGTGCGGTGGCTCTCGATGAAGGTTGCAGGAGTTAGTGCATCTTCAATTGCTTCTGGGAGTCTACCCTCTAGTTCTTCCAAGATGGCGCGGATCGACTGTGCATTCTTGATCAGTTGGTCGATGTCTTGATTCAGAAATTGGAGGGATTCTTGGAGTTTGGCCTTGATTTCATCTGATAGTACAGTTGAATCGGCCGATGTTGCTTCTTCTCCTTCTTCCAGAGAAGTGGCTCCGATTTGAAAGGAGAACAGACTGTTGTCCGGAGACTTCTGTGCCTGAAAGGAAGATAAAGTTAAGATGGCCGATGGAAACAAAAGAGTGATGGGATCGGCCAACAGAGAGAAGGGTTGTTTACCTGCTTCAGGTGTATTTCTTCTAGATTGGAGCCAACAGGAACGAGGGGTTGCGATGAAGAGCTCGGGATTGCAGTATTTGGCTGGCCAAGTAATTCAGATAGTGCATGGTCGGCAAGCTGAAGGATGATTGTCAGAAATATATAGAATATGTTCATGGACAAGTTTTGAAATCGTACCTGTATCAATGGAGAGTCCGCCCTGGATTTCCTGGGAGCTGAAGGTGAATGCTGTACCTAATGAAACCAGAAGGAAATAATACTAGATTCAGGATCACGGGAAAATTTGAATACTTGCTGAGTAAGCAGGGTTACACCTGAATGATGGGTGATGGAGGAGGAGGTGTGTTCTGAAGACTTTCTTCTCCTTCAAATTAGTGTTCAGGAGTATTTTGATTGTGAAGCAAAAATATGATCAGCGTTCAAATAAAGTAAAATCATAAAAGTTCAGGCTTTTACCTTCTGAGGAGGGGGGAAGGTCAACCAGAGCATCTGTTTGGGATGCTGCTGCTGAAGATTGGCCTGGAGATTTCTTTTTCTTACGGGTTGTTACCTTAGTATAAGATACCTTGCATTTTCTCCAGTGGCCACATCTGTCAGAGTTGGGGTACCATAGCCGATATGTGGCTTATCGGCTGGCAAGGCGTAGTTGATCGGCTGCCCACTCCTGCTGATTGTTGGAGGATTGCGATCATTATTCTGCAAAGAGTAGAAGTCAAAGGCTGCAAGTGAAAGATGTTAAGATGTTTTGGGAGGTAATTTGACTTGTACCTCATTCTCGCCTGATTGGTAATTGTTGTCCAGGGCCATGCAATATAGATTGGCCGATTTGCAGAAGATATGCTCTTGCCATTCAGACCACCATTGGATGAAAGGGGTAGCAGCAAAAGGTGCAATCTGCCAATTGGCTAGGAGTGTCATGTCTACATCAGGCTCCAGATCTTTCAGCCGACTATAAGAGAGAGCGCTGTTGAGAGCTTCTCTGAATTGGACTTTGCCGACAAAGAAAAGAGAGGGTGGCACTTGGCCAAATCCCAATTGTCTGGCTGCCACAGATGGATTATAGAATTAATAACTATGAATATCTTTACCAGTTGTGAAATTAACTGGCAGTACCCTTGTGGAGATTATTTCCTTCATGATCTTGGTGGCTTCTTCATCAGTTTTCCATGAGTCAAACTAGAACTTGAAGGGATTTTCATACATAACTTTTTCATCCTGATATGCAAACCAGATAGTGGAGATTTCTGGGAACCCATTGTAGAAGGATTTGAAAAAGTCAGTAATGCCAAGGGTCTTAGGATCATTGGCAATCATGATAACTGCTTCATCAAATGATGTGCATCGGCGAGTGACGATTTCTTCTTCTTCAGAGAAGTTTTCTGATGGGAATTCTATTTCTGACAATTCAACTGTCATAGTTTTGTGCATGTACATATGCAGCCACAACTGAATGAACCACCAGGGGCCTCCCAAGTTGGTGATCGGTTGGCTCTTTCTGAGTCTGGATGATACTTGATGAAGCAGGTGGTAAACTGACCCCAGAAGATGTTTGCCGAGAGGGACAGGATTGCCAGTGGCCAGAGTTTCTGCCAGCTTAAGATTAATATTTGTTGGGCCAACTATTTTGCCACAGAAGATGAATTTCTCAAGCCACATGTTGAGAAAAGGCGGTATGCTCTCTGTCAGATACTGATCCGGTCTTCATGTTCTTGCCGATATATCCTTTCCATCCGTCGATGCTTTTTGTTTCAATCTTAAAAGATGCTTTTTCAAACAAACGGAAGGGTCTATCGGGACCATTGATATTTAGGCCAGTGAGCATCACAACATCCATCAGGGTAGGTGTCATTGGCCCATGGTTAAACATGAACGCGTTAACAGCGTCAGACCAAAAATAAGAGGCTGATATGAGCATCGGCTCATTTCTAATCATTTCTGATAAAGATAAGTTTAGACATTGGCTGATATCATGCTGTTCCCAATTGTTTCTCTGAGAATTGGCCATCCTACGAAACCAATTTCTCCACCCAGGAGTGACACTCGGCCAAGATCTAAAGGCCTGAGACCAATCTAGATTCATATCGGAGGACTTCAGGGGGATTCTGTTGGTTTCTAGATTAGTTATGCTGGTCGGATCTGGGTTTCCCATAGGGCCTAAATAGATCATGCTGGGTTGGTTCTCTAGCGGAATAATCATATTGCCCCTAAGATTCTGGAAGAAAAGGACGGAAATAAGATGACGCGACTGAAGAAATTAAAAGGGGAATGAAAAGCAAATGCTGCGGGTGAAAAAAGGAGACGAACCTCTGGAATCTCGGAGATGGACGCCATTGCCAGGAGAGTGATTCTTGGACTTGGGTCTTTGAAACCCTAGGAGGCTGCAATGGCGGCGGCAGGTCAGATGTGTTCTTGAGGAAGAGAGAAGGCAGAGGTGCTACAGGAAACGTGCCAGCGGAAGGGAAGACGGAGATATTTATAACCTTTGCTCGAGGGCAAAATGGGGATTCGATACACCGTCTGGTTGGCAGATGAGGATAAATTTGAACGTTGGCAATAATGATTAACAATAATTTTGGAGCAACGGATCTATTACTCCGAAACTGGGGAGCATGTGTTGACACCGTTTTTTTGACATGTGTCAAGGAAGATGATTTTTTGTGAAGGGAAGGTGGCCAATTTGGAAGAAACCAAAAGATGCACATGGTTGGAATCGGCCGATGGAGTTCGTCCGTTGGGCCAGAAGAATATGCTTTGAAGATGCTGATCCGCTAGCTTTGGTATCCGGCCGATGGAGAGTTGCTGATGAAGTCAAGGAAGGAGAAGAGGATCCGGACTCTACGAAAATCTTGATGATTCGGTTGTAATATTTTAAGTAGTTTATCTTTTAGATAGTCTTTTCATTAGGGTCAAGTAATGTTTGCCGTAATCGACTAGGACTTGATAGCGCTAGGCTATAAATATGTGTTGTAAGGGACTAGAAAAACTTGATACACATCCAATACAACAAACTTTACAATTCCTTTGCACTTTTTCGGCGACTTCGCCTTTTTTTTCGACGAGTTCTTTCAAGTTGATCAAGGACGCCTCACATTTGAGCGACTTGATTTGCTGGTGAGTTTTCATTTTACCGAGTATATTTGAGATTTAGCTACCGGGCGCATCGCTGTGGCTTCGTTCAAATCTATTCAAAAGTTATCGAATTTATCTAGGCTTTGACTTCCGGGCGCATCGCTGTCGTCTCGTCTAGATTTATTCACCAATTATCGATATCGGCTAGATTTGTCGGCTTTCCTATGCTTTTTGGCCATTATCACATCTAAAAACATACTAGATCGGCTTTAGGTTTTGGAGTAACACTTTTGTTATCTCAAGAGCCGGTTTAGATCTGTTTTTAGCTTCACATCTTCCGAGTTACACATTCGTAGCTTAGATCTTATCATACATACACGATCGGCTGTCCAAAGCCGGCTTTTGCCGTTTAGTGTATCGGCTGATCCTACCGAGACGCTCGTTTACTACGTGCTTGTATTTAATATCTTTTTGTCGTCTATAGTATCGGCAAAGCTTGCCGATACACCCATCTGAGAGATATTCGGAATCCCAGCCGATACGCTCTCGAATTTGACTTTGTTTTCTCCCTTGTCAATTTCAGGTCAAATTGACTGGCACACTTGGTTGACTTTCCGTGAGTCGGCGAACACTTGCCCTAGGATGGAGTGTGTTGATTTTTGCGTCAACACTTGCACAATAAACAGTCATCTCGACAATTCGTCAGATAAACTCCCGATTAAAGCCATGTTAAGTCGGGATCGAACAAGCAACAACTCACTCGAAGGCAAGCCCAGAGATTACAACAACTCACATTTCATACATCACAGAGTTTGAAGTGGAATTTAAAATTATTACAAACCAGTTCGGAATTTAGACAAGTACTACAGAAGTCTTAACTACAACAGTTCATCAGAGTTTATTATTTGCAGCGGAAAGTGTTGGTCGGGGAAATATCCCACTCCACGGACCAACCCGGGGGTAAAGTACAAGGCCAAGTCAAACCAGCAATTATATCCTCAAAAGCATCACCTCAAAACAGTGCCACAAGCAAGGCTGAGCATACTAATACTCAGCAAGGCTTACATGTCCAACGGATATACTTAGTCCACTTAACTAGACATGCAAGACTGTAAAAGCTCTGGGTTTGTTTTGCTGAAAAGCAACAAAGAGTAGGCCCTTATATTCAAATTTTATCTTCAAAATTCTATGTCAAATTAACTAGGCTAGATGAGCATATATCTCTAAACAAGCATGGTAGTAAAACATTAATCGTACATCAATATTCATCATTGTTATGTTACACTTGTTACTCTATGTGGCAAAAGTGTTAAGCAGTCCCATCATGAGAAGCAGACAATTCGAATCGAGTTTCTTAACCTTACAAGACAAACCTAACACACATGCATGGGGACCTAGTCACCCACACGACTTTTTCCCTTTCTTTCCGGTCCATGGATCGGGGTCACCTCCCTCGACTACAAAGTACGACTACTCTGCACCCGCATGTTGTTCTCATCCTGAACAAAGGTTCAGAACATGGTGAAAGAAAAGTCCACTCACCGGTCCAATCAAATACTTATGCTTACCGATTATCATATTTCTCGGCATGTGGTTAGTACTTTCAAAAGCTTAACAACAACTAGCACACATTGTGGCCTTAGCATCTTTTCACTACACCGGCGGGGTCTCAACCATGAACAACATACCTTGACCCCGCTTGTAAGCCTTATAATTGCAGTATGTAGTAGATATTTAAGACCCTATCATCTCGCGAGTGACAGAAAATCACCCGACTTTTGCCGGTCCTAATTAGCAGAGCATCTATTCGAGGTTAACTACTAGTGATCAGTACATGGGTATCTAGGATCATGCAACTAAGGTCCCAATCAACTCCTGTAAACTTAAATGCATAGATACATAGATATAAACATAAATTGCATATGTAATTTGAAAATAATTAATAGACATTTAAATGCACCGGAGCTTGCCTTCTTGGGTACTGCTAGCCATAGGCTCTTCCGAACTTTGGTCCGAGCCTTGGATCACTTCAGTTAGATTTACTTGCGCATCCTGGGACAAGTTCTCGGGTGTTGGCACCAGCTTGTATGTTCCATCAACAAGTGATGTCGCTTGTATATGAATGCAGAATGCTTAATGTTACTTAGTGACACAATTTCAATTCTTTCCTTCATGATAAAGTTTCAGTCCAATGATTATGAACTTTTAGTGATGAATTCCCTTAACTCATTTTACTGGGCAATCGTTTATAGAGTAGTTCCTAAAGCAACTTAACTTCATACAATGAGGTGGGTGGGTTGTTTTGAATCTAAGTCAAATCACGAGGATACTTGATAAATTCATTGCTTAGGCTAGGATGTGTTTCTAGTGCTGGAAATTTAACACAGTGCATGAAACTTAAGAATGAACTTGCAGTAAAAATTTCAGCTAAAAACAGTAAAAAATCTAGGCATGAAAAATAACTTAAATAGATTACTTTAATAATAAGATCAATTACTCAGGGCAATGTACAACAGTTCTGGTGCTCAAAACTTTACAGAGTGTTCTAAATATGTTGTACATCTTACTGTAAATTTAACAGAATTTTCTCATGTAATTACCAGGAACAATAATTTCTACAAACTTAAGTTCTAGTTAATAAAATTAAATTTTACAGAGACTTCCTGGGAGTTCCTGAGTCTTAAATTTTTACTACAACCTCTCCTAATCACAACAGAAACTTTTATTATTACATTTACTTAGATCAACACATGAATAAATACTCGAGCTAGTTCCTGTTAAACATTAAAATCTCAAACTTTTTGGGCATGCACATAATATGAGTCTGCGCAAGTTTCATGAATAAAAACACAGTATATCAACTAGATGAAAATAAACATTATAGATCTAGGATAAACATGAGCTAAATGTATCTCTGTTTCTACCAAGAATATGGCTTTCAAACTTTGTGTGCAGGTTCGTCTACTCAATAATAGATGCTAGTACAAATTTCAGATTTTTCCGGGTACTACAACTATTTAACATGATATAATGTCATTTCTCATGGATTAAATCACATATATACCTAGACAGTTGCAAAAATTCTCAAACTTGTGCATTACTATTCTTTCAGTACTCTTAGACCATAGAAAAAGTTTCATTCAAAGTTCTGTAGTAAAATATCAGGAACTAAAATGTGAAGTTTAACTCTAGATCTAGCAAGAATCATAGTTTCATCTAGTTATAGTGACCTTCTGGTTCTCAAAATTTTACACAACGCTAGACATAGTATAAAGTATTTACCACTCAAAAATCTCTTATTGTTGATGAGTAGAACTCCTAGAAAAAATA
This sequence comes from Panicum virgatum, assembly GCF_016808335.1. Taxonomy (NCBI): domain Eukaryota; kingdom Viridiplantae; phylum Streptophyta; class Magnoliopsida; order Poales; family Poaceae; genus Panicum; species Panicum virgatum. The sequence goes on along the minus strand of NC_053153.1, from coordinate 44,246,613 downwards.
TTGTCAATTTCATTAAGATTTAAATGCCAAGCTCAAAATATTCAGAATCAGTTCATGTCCATGTTGACAAGTTATAGAGTTCATTTCATAGATTCCAAAATAGTTGGATTTGCATTTTTTCAATTTTTTTTACAAATTAATATCAATTATCAAAGTTCACTGATTTGAATTCAATAGTTCATGTAATCTTTACGTTCTAGCCCCTAGAATCAAGTTTTGAATTTAGAACTGGGTCCTTTGCCGGGTTCAAAAAACAGAGCATCACCCACCGGCGCATTTCCGGTGAGGAGGCTCACCGGGGCGTGTTCTAGGGGGCGGAGGAGCAAGAGAACGTTAATGTGCACATGAGGGTTACTACTACAATTCTGGATTTTGCAAGGCACTTTAAAATGGCCTCTGAGGCGTTCATACTGGCCGAACGCCTCTGTTAATGCCCATCATTAACAGAGGCGGTCATTTTTTATTAACAGAGGCATTTACAGAAAACACGTCAGTAAATTGATTAACAGAGGCGGTCATGTGTAACTTGAACGCCTCAGTTAATCGGGGTATTTTTAGAGGTGTTTATCCGTAACAGGCCCGCCTCAGTTAAACAACCCAGCCCGTTCAGGCCCAACTCGGCCCGATAGATAACTCGATATATATATATATCCACACTTAGGGTTTTCACTCATCCCCTCCCTCTCTCTCTCCCACGCAATGGCAGCTGGCTCACCTCTCCTCCCCTCCCCTCCCTCTCTCCCACGCTCTGCAGCCAGTCCACCACCACCTCTCCTCCCCACCCTCCCTCTCCCTGCCAAGCACCGGCGGCGGGACCAGATCCGCGATCGGCCGGAGGAGGCCACGCGTGGGCCTGGGGTGGCAGCATGGCGGGCGGCCGCGCACGGGCTGGGAGCGGCGTGCGGCGGCGACGGCCATGCGCGGCCTGGGGCGACGGCGCGGCAGGCAGCCGCGCGCGGGCCGGGAGCGGCCGGCGACGGCGACGGCCGCGCGCGGGCTTAGGGCGGCGGCGTGGCGGGCGGCCGGCGGCGCGGCGTCCGGCGGCGGCGTCATCGGCACCTCAGATGGGCTCGCCGGGCCTAGATGGGCTCGGCGGGCTCGTATTTTTTTATTTATTTTTATTGATTAACAGAGGCATTCACAAAAATGCCTCTGAAAATGTTGTATTTACACTGACTATAGCTCGAGGCATTTCCAAAAAATGCCTCTGAAAATAAAAAATGCACGCCTCTGAAAATGAAAAATGTAGTAGTGACTGCTTGCAGTTGGGGCTGGGATGGCTGTGAAGGGGCTCGTCGGCGATGGCGCGGCGGTGGCCGAGGTAGGGTTTCACTGCCAAGGTGGCCACGGCGGGTCTGGCTGGCAATCTCTAGGGGCTACAGTTCTGGGGGGTGAGGGGGTGGTTTTGGCTGGGTTGGATTGGCCAATGCGCGGCTGGAGAGGCAGCTCCACAGCGAGCTTGAGCTCGCCGGAGCAATGGCGGGCGGCGGAGGGGGTTATGGGGTGTACGCGCGACTCTGGGCCACTTGGGTCCTACTTATAGGCGAGCGGGGGGGGGGGGGGGGGGGCTAAGCAAGCTCCATGTCGAGTCATTACGCTCGGGGAAGGGCTATCTGGCCTTGGGAGGCTCGACGGCAAAGCGGCCGGCCGTGGCGACGCCGTCAGTGGCGTGTTGCGCAGCCGAGCTGGCCTGGACGCGTGGCGTCCTCGTGGGGTCCCAATTGGTTGCCCATGACCAGGCTGCGCCGTTCCCGACTGCCGGCGGCGTACAGACAGCGTTAGGGAGGGAGCGAGTGGTGGGAGAGAGAAAGAGGGTCCTAGCTGTAAATAGGGAAACATTTAGGGACCGGTCTGTAAACTAAAAGTTACTCCCTGTTCCCTAGGTCAAATCAATAAATTTTGAATACCAATTTTGTGTAGTTTTTCAAGATCTACAACTTTTATTTCAGGCACTTTTTCATTTGAGCAACGGTTTGTGAACTAATTTAAATTTTCAAACCTTTCACAAAGGACTTGATATTTTATGCAAAATTTCAGCTCTATTCAAACTAGAGTTCTAATAGACATGTGCTTCTATTACACTTACAAATAAGCCTACAAAATTTCCAAGTTATTTGTGACATGTTTTAAGAGTTGAAATAATTTTTTTATTTCACCTAAATATAATCCCATATTTTTGGTTCAAATTTATAATTAGCTTTTTAGGTGCCCTTTTTTTGAATTGTTCTCACATTAACCATATGATTTTGTTAATAAGATTACATTAGCATTTTAAACACCTAGGGTGTCACAGAAATACACCACACTAACAAAGAATTACTCTAACAATGGACCAACACGTGAGGTCGCTTTAGACAACTAGGTTGGAGGAGGGATGAGGAAAGATGGGGGAACAAAATCCAAACCTGATCTTGAGCGTGTGGCTGACGCAGTCGACAGTGTCGATGTAGTTACCTGCTGCGCCGGAACTGTAGGGGCAGCTACGGCACTCCCTAAGAGCATCTCCGGCAGTCTCCCAATTCCCAATCCAACTATCATATTAGGAGAGTTAATAAGAAAATAGTGTTTTACCAGTCTCCCTAGACTTTTCCCTTTTCCCACTAGTTATTGGGGCCACCCAATAATTCACCTCAACTCTCCCTAAATAAAGGGGGAGTTGTCACTCTCCCTATAAAATAGTTGGATTGAGATGAGATTATTGGGAAACTGCAAAAGCAATCCCCCAATAATCCTAAAGTTGCTATTAGGACATCTCCTAATATCAATTATTGGAAAATGATTATTGAGAACTGCTGGAGATGCTGTAGGGCGCCGCCCGATTCTCACAAGACCCCCCCCCCCCCCCCCCCCCCGCGCTTCCCAGGTCTGACTCGTGAGGCCTCCACCGCCCGTGGTCCCTGCTTGGTTCATGCTTCTGTTGGAGTTGCGGCATCCTCCCCTATATGCCCGCCCACGAAGGGAAGCGGTCATTATCCCCATTGCGGCACCGTTAGTGTGCGGGAAGATCCGTGCGGAGCTCCGCCTCCGGCCTCCCACCGTCGCTGCTGCCACGTGAGCTCTGTTGGCCAGGAGTATGGGTCCCAGCCACCTTGGCCCTTGGCGCCGGCTCGCGATGGGCATGCTCCGGAGTCGCCTCCCGTCGGCGAAGCCCTAAGCGCGAGATGGAAGAGTCGCTGAGGAGAAGAGAATGGAGATTGAGAGAGAGGTAGATAATAACGTGTGACGGAGAGCTGAAAGGCAATAGGGAGAGTAAATGGGTCGAGTTGCGTGGGGCCCTGACGTGGGTGAGAACTAGAAGCTCTAATCTAGTCGCGGAGCCGGCCGTTCAGCAGAAATAAAATACGGCCGACTACATATTACCTTCTAAATATTAGATAAAAGTAAAAAACAATCACAGTATTTTAGGTCGGCTACCTAATGGTTTGTCCTGCAGTATAAAAGAAAATCGGTGGTCTGGCCCAACTTGTACGCCGGCAAAAAGTGTAGTACTTCCCTATGTCAAAAGGTTGTGCAGGGTTAGCTGGGGTGCACTGTACTAAAGGGACAGTGTACAGTGTAACAATGAACGGATGTTCAATAAGAGCTAGCAGACACGGTGATCCATATGATCTCCTCTATCAAAGAGACTTTATTTGCTTGTGCACGATTGCTTCTTTAATCACCTCTTTTCCTATCGCTCACAGTAGCAGTAGTTGAAGCTGCACTGTCGTTTGAAACCGGTAGAGATGGAGTCTCTGTTTCTTGATCCAGCGGGAGCGGGGTACAGATGAAAAGGTAAACATCAGCAATGCGATAAAACTGTCAGTTGAATACCCATGTGGGTTGATCAAATTCAGTAGTGCTTTCGAACGATCAACACGGCTTAATCATAGATAAAAAGGTACATATATAAACCATAAAGCACATATCTTGGTACAGCTCCCCACTCATCATTACCGAAAATATTACATATGCCATGTCTCCGAATTCTCAATAAATTATAGCACCCCTATTTGTAGCTGAATGATAATCCATGGCTCCAATCTCACAGTTTGCTCGTGGAAAAAGAAAAAAAAAGTCTCGCACTTGTAATATAGCCATTATTCTGCAGACTGCAAATTAAGTCACGCAAGATTGACATGGATGCTACTCAGGGATAACGAAAGGAGTTCAATACTTTGCCGGAGGGTGATAGATCGGAGTCGGTGGTGGAGCGGAAGAGGGGTTCTCCGGTTGCGGCTCTGGCATGGGATCTGGTCTAGGCTCTGGTGGCACGGGCTTCTTGTGGAAGTGATCGAAGAAGTGGTCCAGCTCATGGTGTTTGTGGAAGTGTCCGGTCAAATGAACAGCTGGAGGCTTCGGTGAACCGTTGGACGGCGTTGGGGCCTTGGGCTCTGGTTCGGGCTTGGGCTGGTCTGGCTTCGGCTGTTCGCCCTTCTTGTGGAAGTAGCTGCGGAAATGTTTCATGATCGGGCCGCAGATGGTCACAGATATATGCACACTCTGCTGACGGTTGGTGCATATTCCCAGGGACGGCAACGAAGCTGCCATCCGCCAGCGGCGTGATCCTCGACGGCTCCTGTCCCGGGCACGCCGTGCCCGATGCACCGTGGAGCTGCGCGAAGCATTCGGCGCCGTGGAGATCGACGGAGAGGGGTACGTTGAAAGCGCCGGAGCTTTCGAGTTCGCCGACGGCCTTGCTCATGTACTCACCATTGTTGTTCTTGCACTTGATCGCCACCTTAAGACCTGAGATTACGGTGTCATAAGGACATCAAGGATTAAACATCACTTAATAGTGTAGCAAACACGTCTATCTTACCCTTGAAAGCTGCCTCAGCCTTCATGTTCTTCCTCGTGCAGTCGGCACACTTGGCCAGGCCGACGACAACCGATGCCACCTCGCCAGAGGCAGCGTTCGCGACGGCTATCGCCATCAGCATGGCGCAAACGCCGAGAATCCTGTGACATGCAGATCCCATGCTCGCAGAACAAGTCGATCCAACTTGCTGCTAGCTAGCTTGCTTCCTGATAAGTGTGAAGTGTTAGAGGTTGGGTTCAGAACTCGAATAGGCGACGCTTGGTATATAACTATATATAGGGTGTGTGTACATATCGAACGATGTGGTGAGTACGTGGATTGATTACAGATGATAAAGGTCTCCAAACACTTGGCGCCGAATTTGGTGGTTGTTAATAATCAATGCTCTCCCCGGCCCAAATGAGCCTGTCTCAACTGGTGGGAAGCAAATCGCCAGATTGTTGACGCAAGATTGGTCAACACTCAAGCACTAGAACGTGCGGATCGTAGCGATCACTTTACCAACGAGATCACAAGGCAACCGGTCAAACCCGTTGCGCCAACCGGTCAGACCGGTTAGACGCAGAGAGTCCGCGAAACCTAAAATCCCAAGTTCGGGAGGGACCCCATCGGAGCTTAGATATCTAGGGTTGTCTTGAAGTCGGCAGGCCACCCAAAACGCTCTTGAACGCCGTAGAGACGAGCAAAGAACAGCAAAAGATTGGAAAAGCTAGGATTTGATTGAAAATAATAGATTGATTGATTCGATTAGGAGAAAAACCTCACTCAGTCGTGGCCTTTATAGTTATAGGCCGGGGAGGACGTAACCCTTCCAAATCGGGTTACAAAAGAACTCTAAATACATATCTAACTCGACTTGGATTACACAAGCTCAGACCGGTCGACCTTAGTATTTGCTAATTTTGGCCGCCAATATATGCCCCCTGCCTTTTTGGTGAGCTTTGCAAGTCAAAAACCAAGTACCAGAAACTAACCTAGATACATGTTTACACATAAAGTACAAGGTCTTAAAAATAATGCTAAGGGCGATACTCATATACCGGCCGCCTTCGTCTTCAAGCGTCTTACCACACGCTGGGTAGTATTTCTTCAAGTATCTTCCATTGAAAGCCCTTGAAAGATGTTCTCCTTGCAACGTCTCCACCATATAAGAATTGTCGAATATAACCTTGACAATCTGATGCGGTCCTTTCTAGCTTGGCAACCTCTTGCCAAACCTCTTGCTCTTTGTCCCAAGAGATAGAATTATTTTCCAAACTAGTTCACCAACCTGAAAAGATTTAGCTCTTACATTCTTTTTGTAATCCCTAGCCACCCGAAACTTGTCCTTCTCAATTTTCTTCAAAGCTTGCAACTGCTTGTCACTCATGTCATCAATGTTATCCATCATCAAATCATGGTAATCAATAGAGGAGAGATCATTTTGTTCAGTCAATCTATAAGCGTCCAGATTCACCTCAATAGGTAAAACGGTCTCCTGACCATATACAAGCTCAAAAGTAGTAACTTTAGTAGCACCATGTCTAGATATGCGATGAGCCCACAAAGGCTCAGATAAAACCTCATGCCACCTCCTAGGATTGTCTTCTATCTTTTTTTTGATGAGCTTTATCAAGATCTTGTTACTAGACTCGGCCTGACCATTGGCCTGAGCATAATATGGAGATGAATTGAGTATCTTAATCTTGTAGGGTTCAGCAAACCTTTGAAATGAATGATGAGCCATGATCCGTTGTCAAAGTCTGCGGAATGCCGAATCTATGAATAATATGCTCTGTAATAAATTTAATCACCTCTCTATGTCATAATATTTAAAGGAACTACTTCGGTCTACTTAGTGAAGTAATCCATAGCAACCAACATGAAGGGATGCCCCTTTGAAGAAGGAGGATTAATTTGTCCAATAAAATCCAACTCCATCATCTTCGTCTTAATGGCTATGGCTTGATACTAGGATGTAATAATGTAGCAGACACCAATTGTATATCACCAAATTGCTGACATTCTTCACACTCTTTATAATATCTGAAACAATCCGTCATCATACTTGGCCAATAAAAACTGGCTCTCCTAAGTAATCACTTCATTTTATGAGCCGATTGATGTGTGCCATAGATGCCTTCATGAACTTCTCCCATAGCAACACGGGTCTGATTGGAATCTAAACCCTTGAGAAACAAATCTTCAGCGGTTCGATGATAAAGCTCACCATCGATCAAAATATACTTAAATATAATGTCAAACGCCGAATATTTCTCTCTGCACCACGACCAGAATCCCTCAAATATGTTATGATATACATCCTCCAATCCCCAGCTTCGGCCTTGCCCTTTGGATTAAGGTTATTGGCCGAATTGATGTTTTCGGCTGTCTCGGCCGGCCAGACCGGTTTGGGCGGTCAGATTGGTCGACGCGATGGATTGGACCGGTTAGTCCAGAACCAGTGACTCGGCTATTGTTCGCATCGGCCTCCTCATGTTAAAATATTTTTTGGTAACATTGTAGCAGATGCTTGCTGAGCCAGAGTATTAGCATTTCTATTATCTTCTCTTAGAATATGTTGAATTACAAATTCATGAAAGCAAGAGATAATATCAAGACATTTATCAAGATATGCACTTAAAGACCTGTTGTAACATTGGCATACCTTGGATACTTGCTACACCGCAAGAAGTGAATCTCCATAGGCATCGACATGCTTGACACCCATAGATTGCAAAAATTCCATGCCAAATAGAAGTGCTTCATATTCAGCTTGATTGTTCGTGCATTCCTCTTCCAATCGGTTAGAGAACTAAAAAATAGCACCATTCAGAGATATAAGAACAACACCAATTGCTTGACCATCATCACAAGCCGATTCATCAAAATACAGTTTTCATGGTGTACAAGTAACATAGCTGACTTCCAAATCATCATTAATCCGATGTTGAACAATGAAATCCACTACAATTTGACATTCTATAGCTCTTAATGACTCATAAGCCAAATCATATTCAACTAGTACATAAGCCCACTTTCCGTTCCTACCAGTTAAAATCGGCTTTTGTAGCATATGCTTAATAACATCGGCTTGACAAGTAACTATGTAAGTACTAGATAACAAATAATGTCTCAACTTGGTACAAGTATAGTACAAAGATAAGCACAACTTCTCAATAAAAGTGTACCTCATTTATGCATCAATAAGTCGTCGGCTCATATATGTAATAATATACTTCTTGCCTTCGGTTTCTTGAGTCAAAACAGCGCCAATAACTTTATCTTCTGCAGCCACATAAAATCTAAAAGGGGTTCCTCTCTTTGGCGTCTTGAGAACTAGTGGCGAAGATAAATAATTCTTGATCTTCTCAAAATCTTCTTGCTATTCTGCCCCCAAGTAAATTTAGGCTCATCTTTTAACCAAAGAATAGGAGTAAAAGCATTTATCTTTCTGGACAAATTAGATATAAACCTTGTCAAAAATTCACTTTGTCTAGAAACTTCTTCAATGTTTTCTTGCAAGTAGAAGCCTACACTTTCTTCATGGCCTCAATTTGCTTTGAATCAATCTCTATGCCCTTCTCATGAATAATGAAACCCAAAAAATTTCCAGCCGATACCCCAAAATTACAATTGAGAGGGTTCATCTTCAAACCATACCAACGCATTCTCTCAAGAGCAAGTTTTAAATCAGCCAAATGATAATCTAAACTGGCCGACTTAATCACAATATCATCAATATAAACTTCCAAGATAACACCAAGAAAATCATGGAAGATCAAATTCACCGCTCTTTGAGAAGTAACGCCAGCATTCTTTAAACCAAAAGTCATGACAACCCACTCAAACAAACCAACAAAACCAGGACATCTAAAGGTCATTTTAGGCGTATCTTCTTTGGCCATAAGAATTTGATTGTAATCTGCATTACCATCAAGAAAACTGATAACACGATGTCCAGAAGCTTCATTGATCAACATATCAGCTATAGGCATAGGATATTCATTTTTAGGAGTGGCTTTATTAAGATCTCTAAAATCAATACAAACTCTAATCTTGCCCGAATCTTTCTTTTCGATGGGCGCGACATTAGAGATCCACTCCGCATAATGACAAGACCGAATAAATCCCACAATTAATAAATGATTAATTTGTTCTTTAATTCAGTCGTACATAATAGGATTAAAACGCCTAGTAGGTTGTTTATATGGTCTAAAATCGGCCTTAATCGGCAGCCGATGCTCAACCAAATCATGACTCAAATATGGCATCTCAAAATATTCCCACACAAAACAATCGACATATTCTTTTAATAATTTTATTAAATCGGCTTTATAATCAACCGATAAATTTATATTTACAAAAGTCGGCCTAGGAACAATACCATCTCCAATATATACCTTTTCCAAAGGATTAGCCGACGTAAAACCTTGGCCTAACTTATCTATATCACCAAAGTCCTAAATGACCTCGCACATATCATTTGTCCTCACCCGATAGTGCCCAATGCGCTGCTGTAGCCAGTCTGCGCTAGACCGATCTGGTGCACCGGTCTGACCGGTTAGATGCTGCAGTCTAGCCAGTCAGCTCTGTGTTGCTGTACTGATGCAACACAATAGTAAATTTAGCCGATTCTCCATCGGCTTGAGAACAACAAATACAAAACCATCTTTGATGCACCTGATCAAGTCATAACCAGTCAGATCCAGGCCCGATAAGCACTTGATGTTGTCACGTGCACCATCAAACTCTTAATCGGCAATTGCAATGAAAGAAGAGGTATCACCGTGTACCACCTCAATTTCATCATCGATCCACTAAATAAGAAATTGATGTAAGGAAGATGGAACACACTGATTGGCATGAATCCAATCATGTCCAAGTATGAGGTTGAAGTTACCTCGCACTTCGAAGATGAAGAAGGCTATTGGTATCGTCTTGGTCCCAATGGTCAACTCCATGGAAGCAACCCCTTTAGAACCAATAGGATCGCCTCCACCGATGCCGCTGATCATCATGTTCGTCTTGATCAGCTCTTCGTCTGTACTGCCAAGCTTCTTGTACCATGAATAGGGCATCAAATTTAGAATTGCCGCGCTGTCCACAAGCATACGAGAAATTGGCTTCCCATTGATATGCTCGCTCATTTAGAGAGCCTTCAAGTGATTGTCAGACTCTTTGGGCTTCTGAAATGTAGTCTCGCGTGGCCTAAAGTCCAGATGAGTAATTTCCTCCTCCGAGATTGCCAAGTATTCCTCAGAGAAGTGCACAACATTGATCTCCATATTGCTGTGCTAAGGAGAAGCTTCATAATCCACCAACTCCTCATCATCCTATGTTGGAGGAGCTTCTGGCACCCTTGTTGCGCCAATAGCCGAAGCGGGAACAACTTCTTTGGCTTTTTGATCTGTTGCAGACTCGACCGGTCTAATCGGTTGCTCTGAGTGGTCAGATCGTGGCATGGTTGCATAGCCAAAGATATATAGGTTTCTGAAGTGCAAGCTTTCCCTGCACCTTTGGCTGGTTAGTCTTCCACATTTCCACTTCCAGATGCTTTGTCTTGAATGTCCGAGGCTGACAACCAGGGCGGTATGACCGGTGAACAGAACTGGTTTGACTAGTTGCGGCTACCAGTCTGACCGATCTTGCCTGAGCAACAGACCAATCACCTGAAGAAGAACCCTCTTGTTGCCCGGGCATATGAGCTTTGAGACTGATTTTCAAGGTCTTCTCACCTTCAGTAGTCTTCTCCTGAACCACCTCTCTGGCCAGAATCTTATATTTGACAGTTATCCGCCTTTTGTCACCAATGATCACGTTCTACCCTTTTGCTCCTTCGGCTTGCTCCGGCCGAATAAGCACCTTGGAGTTGTTCATATCAATGGAGCTTTGTCAATCTTCATCTCAGGAAAGGTCAATCATTCTTCATTTATGGCCGATTGTACTTGTCGACGAAACACATTACAATTATTAGTAGCATGAGATGAAGAATTATAAAATTTACAATACACATGCCACTTTAGCTCCTCAAGCAGCGGTATGACATGAGTAATTTTAAGATGCCCAAGTCTCAATAATTCATCAAAAATACGATCGCACTTGGACCCATCAAAAGTAAATTTCATCTCTTCCTACTGATTCTTTCGAGTCAGCTTGAGAGATGCGCAAGAACATGATTTGGCCATTGCTGGCCAAACAAACTCAGTAGTGTAGACCTATGAATCAGAATAACGCTCAACAACATAAGTATTAGAACGATGAGGCTTATGATTTTTTTCTCTTTTAAATCTACACTCTTCACCCAAAGCGCTTACGTGAATTTGATTTAGAGAGTAATGATTCATACCATCAAGTTTCTCCCTAAAGTTAGAACGCAAACCAGTAAGAGCTAAGATAGCCAAATCTTTTTCTGAAAGCAACAAATTAAAGCATCGGTTTTAATATCTTTAAATCTTTTAAAATACTCATGGATAGATTCATCTCTACCCTGTTTAACTGATGTCAAATCTGTCAACTTAGCCTCATTATCCCCATTTACAAAAATGATCATGAAACTTTTATTCTAATTCGTTCCAAGAGTGGACCGAATTCGGGGCCAATGAAGAAAACCAAGAAAAGCTATTCCAATTAATGAAAACGAAAATAAGCGAACACGTAAAGAGTTACTAGAACCAGCTTCCCCAAGTTGAGCGATGTATTGGCTAATATGCTCCCAAGTGGTTCTGTTATCATCACCGCTAAATTTAACAAAATCGGGAACACGCCAACCAACAGGGTAGGGAATTAAATCAAAACTATCAGAATACGGCCTTTGATATAGCCGATTCCTATCCACATCTAAACTAAGTTTAGATTCAAACATGCTGGCCAGATCTTCTTTCATCCTAGTAAGATTGGCCTCATAATTTCCCATAGATGTTTGGCCACTAGCATTTAAATGATGCATCATAGGATCAGTGGCAGACACCATTTATGTAGCATAATGGGGATTACTCTTAATGAGATCATCCCAAACATTTTTGAGGCATTGCTAGAGGAAAAGGGGTTCACCGTAATATTTTGTAGTATACGGCGGCTCGAAATTCGCCAATTCATCTATTCGGCCAGAGGCAGCCGAAGAGGGAAGAGGTGCGAGCTGTGGTTGCGGCGCTGAGCCCATCACCAACGCACCGGTTTGACTTGTCTGATCGATCCAGCCACCGAGGCACCAGTCTGATCGGTCGGAGGGGCCGGTCTGATCGGTTCGGCTGGTGTGGGCCGAACTGGGGCTGGTGGTGGTGATTGCCCTGCGAAATAATTCGGTGGCATACCATATTCTGGAATACCTGTATGTGCAGCCGAAGAATTGGCATTAGGGGTTTCAGTGGAATAATCATGAGCTAATTTTTTCCCCTTGTTACCATTGAGTTGCAGATTCATATAAATATGCAAATCTTGTGTAAGCTTTTGCGACTCTTCAAATCTAGTACCGAGAGCATCTACAAACTGTTTAACAAAGTCATTTATATGAAACTTACATTGCTTACACCAGAAGTAGATGTAGTGGTAGTAGATGGGTTCGGCGGCATTAACGTAGGCATGCGAATTGCTCCTTCTCGATGACACCTTGCCTAGTCTTCCCATAACATGCAAGCAACCTCTTCGTGGACACTTCTTGCTCCTTCTTGAGGTAGGCCTCAGACTGCTTGCAGCACTCCTCAGGTATGTCCTCATACTTGACATCAATAGTTGTAGCATCTACCTTGGAGGGATTTGTCTTGTCACCGGCCATAGCTGCCGATGGATGCTTATCCTTCCTCAGCGGAGTCGCCAAAATGTATGTTGATGCAAGATTAGTCAACACACAAGCGCTAGAACATGTGTATCGTAGCAATCACTACACCAGCGAGATCACCAGGCGATCGGTCAGATCGATCGTGCCAACTGGTCAGACCGGTTGGACGTAGAGAGCCCGCAAAACCTAAGACCCCAAGCTCGGGAGGGACCTTGTCTTGAAGATCTAGGGGTGTCTTGGAGTTGGCAGACCACTCAAGATGCCCTTGAACACCATAGAGATGAGCAAAGAATAGCAAGAGATTGGAAAAGCTTGGGTTTAATTGAATATAATAGATTGATTGATTCGATTGGGTAGAAAACCTCAATCCACCGTGATCTTTACATTTATAGGCCGATGGAGGACATACCCCTTCGAAATTGGGTTACAAAAGGACTCTAAATACAGATCTAACTTGACTCAGATTACACAGGCTCAGACCGGTCTGACCTGTCAGTCCAACTAGTCAGACCGATCGGCCTTGGTATTTGCCAATCTTGGCCGCCAACACTGATCTATTAGGAAAAATGATCTGATAATAACAACGGGAACACATCAACATAATGGACTGCCTCCATGATCTGGACGACGCAACCAGCGGTCATAGTGGTACAATACTGTGTACCTAAATCAAGAAGTTTACACAACAGATATAGAATAACGAGATAGGCTTGTTGGAAATAACAGCATTTTAGTGTTATGAATAAATTAATTCTAGCATGAAAGATAAATATTGCATAGACATGTATTCTAGGCATGGCATGAACAGCAGGCATTCCTATCTCAAATACATATACTATCAGATCACAAAAAGACAAGAGACATGAACTACTGACAGTAGAATCTAGGAACAAGATCATTTGGATCAATAGGTGATCCGATCTACTCATCATGGGGTTTTTCGAGAATGACTTACAAGGAAGCGCTCTATCGATGGGTGACGTAGAGTCTGGTGAGTCGATGCAGGCAGAAGCGGTGAAGGCGAAGACGACGTAGACAAACAGTGAGCAGTCATGACAACGCTTCCCAAAAACCTGATACGCCCCCTACCCCGTGCAGGGACACAAGACGACGCCGGCTTCGGGGACATGCTCTCCCGCAGCCGATGGCACATCAGCGATGGGATGGGGGAGATAATGAGTAGTGCAGCGCAATGGAACGGAAGGCAAAACATGGTACTGAATGAGGCTGATGTCTCATCCTCATATGGATCTCGAATCATGCACTTAAGGAAACCCGCGGTGATCAAGGAACCACATTAATCACCGGCCATTAAGTGAGAGATAATTTCCTACCATAATTGGCTAGTGCAATTAGCTCTTATGCATGCAAAAATAGAGTGGCAAAAGGAAGCTACAGGCAGGCCCACGCAAGGACCAGAATTGGCCAGACCATTCATGCGGGTGCCAGGCGCCTGCGCCCGGCCCGACCCAGCGGGGCGTGGCAAGGCAAGGTGTGCAAGAGCGCGCGTGTGTTTTTCCTTTTCCTCCCCTCTATAGCTTCAACCATGGTGGCACAACTCAACTATATAATTTGGTCTCACTCCACCGAGTCAAGCAATATGGGACTAAAGTTCCCACCATACCATGCATACATGAGTGGGCCTTTTGGATTGATTCGAATCATTATTTGGCCCAAGGCCCAAATCTTCTAACAATCCCCCACCAGATCCCAAAGGCACAACAGAATTGCTCAAAGTACCAAAGCGTTGTTTATATACCAGTGTTTCGGTGGAGACCAGTTAAGGTTGAACATCCACCTAGAACCCCAAGTTGCACTCAAACACAACTGCACAATGGACTAGGCCTTGAATTGGCAGTTTGGTGTGAAAGAGTTTTACCTGAGGCCTTAGCTGATACTTGGCTGTCAACTGACTACCCCGCGGATGGAGCATATGAGTCTTACTCTTGTCTCACTTCATGAGCTTTTCAAGAACTCCCTTGGTAAAGGGATCTACCAGGTTTTTAGCTGTATTGATATATTCTACAGCTATCACTCCGGAGTTTCTCAATTTCCTGACAGATTTCAATCTGTGCTTCACATGTTTGTTGCACTTCATATTATCCTGACTACTTCTCACCTTCACAATGACAATTTGATTGTCACAGTTTATGAGAATAGCATGAATTGGCTTTTCAGCCACTGGCAAGTCCATCAACAGTTCTCTCAACCACTCTGCTTCAGTAGTGGTTGTTTCTAGGGCTGTGAGCTCTGCTTCCATAGATGATTTTGTTAAGATCGTATTTTTACATGATCTCCATGAAACAGCCCCACCAATACATATCCACTAGTGGCATTGAGCTCATCAGCATCAGATATCCAGTTTGAATCACTATATCCTTCGAGTACACTAGGGTATCCTGAATAGTGAATTCCATAATTCAATGTGCCTTTTAGATAGCGCAGAACTCGATCAACCCACGCCAATGATCATCTCCCAGGTTTGAAGTAAACCGACTCAGTTTGCTTACAGCAAAGGAAATATCAGGTCGAGTTGTGCTAGCTAGGTACATCAGTTAGCCGATAATTTGGGAATATTTTAATTGATCCTTTTCATTTCCTTGATTCTTCCGAAGTATTAGACTAGGATCATATGGAGTTGGAGATGGTTTTCTGTCCATATAGCCAAATCGGCTCAAAACCTTCTCCACATAATGCGATTGCAAAAGAGAAATCCCATTCTCATCCCTTATCAATTTAATATTAAGGATCACATCTGCCTCTCCCAAATCCTTCATGTCAAAATTTTGAGACAAGTATGATTTCACATCATTTATCTCGTCAATACTTGTCCCAAATACCAATATGTCATCAACATACAGACATAGTATTACTCCCTTACCCCCACCATAGCGGTAATACACAAAAGTGTCAGCTTCATTTACCTCAAACCCAGCTGATGTTAAAGTTTTGTCAAACTTCTCATGCCACTGCTTTGGCGCTTGTTTCAGGCCATACAAAGATTCAGTAACCATCAGGCGGATCCATGTAAATTTCATCATCCAATTCTCCATTAAGGAAAGCTATCTTCACATCCATTTGATGTATGAGAAGACCATGTGAGGCAGCCAAGGACAGTAGTGCGAGGATTGTAGTTAATCTGGCAATTGGTGAATAAGTATCGAAGAAATCTTCGCCTTCTTTCTGAGTATAACCCTTAGCCACAAGTCTAGCCTTGTAATTTTTGATAGTACCATCAGGTCTGAGCTTTTTCTTGAACACCTGCTTGCATCCGACTGGTTTATAGCCAAGTGGTCTATCTATTATCTCTCATGTGCCGTTAGCTGTAATGGAATCCATCTCGCTATGAACCACATCCTTCCAGTACTCTACATTGGGAGATGCATATGCCTCTAAAATGGAAGTGGGAGTATCATCTACAAGATATATAGTGAAGTCATCAGTGACGGATTTTGCAATCTTTTGTCTCTTACTCCTTCGAGGAGCTATTTCACTGTCATCATCATTATTATCATGCGAGTGCTCAACTAAAGTTTCGGGTTCAGGAATATTGTTTGATGAACTAGGTAAGCTATGTGTCTTTTCCATCGGAAATAAATTCTCTCAAGACTCTAAAATTGTATCTACCAAGACATCAGGTGCTTCTGATTTGATCACGACAAACCTGTAAGTTGTGCTGTGATGTGCATATCCTAGAAAGACACAACCAACAGTCTTAGGCCCAAGTTTGCGCTTCTTATTTATTAGTATATTTACCATGGCCAAACAGCCCCAAGTGCGCAAAATATGAAAGTGATGGCTTTCTTCCTTTCCATCCTTCGTAAGGAGTGATATCACTGTTCTTAGTGGGAACTCTATTTGGAACGTGACATGCTGTTAAGACAGCTTCCCCCCACCATGCCTTTGACATACCGGACGTACTTAGCATGGCATTTACCAAGTCAGTCGATGTTCATTTCTTCCTTTCGGCAAGCCCATTGGATTGAGGCGAATATGGTGGTGTTCATTCATGAATAATTCCATTCTCCGAACTGAAAGAATCAAACTCATTGGAAAAGTACTCTCCACCACGATCTGACCTTACTCGTTTGATTTTCTTTTCTAGTTGATTTTCCACCTTAGCCTTATAGGTTTTAAAGAAATCTAAAGCCTCGTCCTTGGTTTTCAACAAGTACACATAGCAGAATTTCGTTGCATCATCAATCAAGGTTGTAAAGTATTTTTCACCTCCTTTTGTCAACACACCACTCATCTGACAAATATCAGAATGTATGAGTTTTAATAATGTCGAGTTTCTCTCCTCTATAGCCTTGTGAGGCTTTTGAGGTTGCTTTGCTTGCACACAAGGCTGAAATTTAGAACCCTTGACAGTATATATCTTTGGAATTAAACTCACAATGGACAGCTGAGACATACAACCAAAATTAATGTGACACAAACGAGAATGCCATATATCAGACTCACAATTTTTTGAATCACACATGTTGTTCACAACCTTATTACAAAAATCAGCAAGGGACAAGCGGAACAAGCCTCCTCTGTCGTAGACTTTGCCAATGAATTGGCCAAACCTAGAGATGACTACCTTATTAGACTCAATTACCAGTTTGAATCCATCTCGACACAAGAGGGATCCACTAATGAGGTTCTTGTTTATTGAGGGGGCATGCTGTACGTTCTTCAGACGCACGATCTTTTCCAAGTAAACTTCAGATCAATCGTACCGACACCAAGAACAGGAGCATGCGATCCATTCCCCATCATCACGCTTGACCCTCGTGCGACCTGGTAAGAGGAAAACATGTAGATATCAGCACAAACATGAATATCTTGTATCTATCTACCATTCATTAGATTGACAAACAGAAAATACAGTAGGTAAATTACCATACCCAGAGCCTCTACTAGGATCACCAATTGTCACATTGGCAGACTCCTGCCCTTGATGAATTTTCTTGCCCTTGCAGTTGCGACATTTCTTGATGAAGTGCCCATTCTCACTGCACACATAGCACACGATCTCATCCATGTTAATCTAGCAAGATCTAATCAGATGTCGATAACATAGCCTAGATTAAATAGGTCAACCTAGCAAGATCTAATCAGATGTCGATTACTTTTGGTGATAAAAGTAGTAAAAATCCAGATTAACGGATAAAGATTAACCTAACAGATTACTAGCTTTTATCGATAACTAGTGAGCAAATCAGACCCCGCCGGATGGATGCAAATTGCTCAATAACTGGTGAATAAGCTAGATCCCGCCGGACGGATCTAACTTACTCAGTAAATTGTGACCAATTAAGTCCCGACGGACGGACTCAACATGCTCGATAAATTATAGCACCATAGATGGAGGAAGAAGCGATGCGCCATCAACCTGAACCCATCTATGCAACTCTACTCAGAACTTTTCAACAAGCGAATGACATAACTGCTGAGAATAACTCGTAAAGAGAAAATCTACTGCAACTAGGGCAAAGATGCCGTACGAAAAAGTAGATGCATTGAAAGGTAAAGTATTTGGTTGGATGTGGTTGATAAGAATTTACAAATGCCGGCGGTCTACTATTTGTAGCCTAACCCTAACCTCCCTTACCGATACGACGAGATTACAACTTGATTGATGTGAAACAAACTTGCCTAACTAAACAAACTGAAAAATCTTAAAGATAAGCTACCAACATCATGTGTTGGCTACTTCCTTAGCCCCATCGGCTACGATGCTTCCTTCTTGCCCAAAGGCCCATTTTGCTCCGGCTTTATCTTCAGTCCAGCATCAGCCCATTCCAATCAACCACCTGCTCAAAGATTGACACGTGCCAAAAAAACGATGTCAACACATACCCCCCAATTTTGGAGTGAAATATAATTTTACTCCCAAAATTCTCCTACAGTACGATCAGCTCCCTTCTCTTCCGCGCGGATTCCGACTCCACACAGTTGTTTCCTCGCCTCCTGTGCAAGCGGCATGCCAAAAAACTCTGCCACTGGTTTTTCATCTTCCTGGCCACTCATCTGGAACGCAGCGGTACACCTTCCGTATTTTCACCCTGATTTTCTTTTCAATTCACCACCGGATCAAGACGTTCCATCTCCCTTAGCCGATTCCAGCCCTGCTTTTGGGTCACAATAAATAGGGAACTCCAAAATAGCAAACCCAAGCTCCGTCAACCGCCAAAGTTATTGCCTCCTTCTTCCTCCAGAAAACCCTAGTCGCTCCACGTTACATAATGGCCAGCAACAAGCACGCCGGTGGGGGTCCCTCTAGCCAACCATTAACAGCTTGCCGCCACGGGTAATTGATTTTGCTTCTTCTCAACCCCTATTTTCCTGCAGTTGCAAATTTGTTTCCTGACCTTCCTTTGCTTTAGCGATGATGAAGCTTCCAGCACACCACCCCACTCTTCTTCTTCAGAGCTGCCTGGCCCCTTTCATGGCATGGATGAAGAAACCAGAGAACTCATCAGGATGCTCCTTCGCGAGAAAGATGAAGCTCACAGCAATTATTCTGAAGAATCTAAGAAGACAAGGTGACTGGAAGCACATCTGAAAGCAGCTCGGGAGGCTCACACAGCCACCGAAGACATGGCACTGACATCATGCGCTCAACTGGTCACCACAGATGCGAGGGTAGCAGTTAGTTCGATCTAAATAACCCTCATTTGATACGGCATTAATTTCTCATTTGATTTTATCTCCACCCTTTTCTCTAGCCCTAGAATCGCAACTTCAGGCTCTTTATGCCGCCGCAGCCTCCGCCACAGATGTTGTGAATGCACAAGGCAATACCGTCGCCGGCTGCCTACAGGACATCCCCGACTGCGTCCGGGAGGTCACCGGCCACGAAGTCCGAGAAGGAGCCACCATTGCCCCGGCCGTGGTGCAGACCCGATTTAGAAACGACCTCTGGACTTTGCACCCGGTCTTCCCAGAAGACGAGGAGCAGGCTGACTTCGAGGAATTAGTTGGCGACCTCGACATGGATGCCTCCATCATCGGCAGAGAAGTCGATACTAATGCACTAATCAGCAATGTCTTCGCTGATGAGTAGATTAGTCATATTAGTAACTAGCCGATGTACCCGCCTGATCATTCAGATCGGCCCTTTGTAAATATAACTAATGATGAATGAATCGACTCTTTTTCTCTTCTATTGCATTCTGATGTTTCAGTGTATAAATTTCTGATTATTTTCATCACTAAGCAAGATTTCTTGATTAACTAAGAATGACTGAAATGTAACCCTCTGCAACCAACCAAGCAATCTGCCATCACAATTTTTCCTTCTGAATCCAAATCGTAGGTCCTCTGATCAAACTCATCAATTTCTAAAGAAAACCACAACTATAACACCAAGAACCACTGAATTTGATCGTTGATTTGACCTCAAGGATAACCCTTCCGACTTTGATTGATCAAATATCCAAACCAAGGCTTTATCGCTTAGCGAATAAATTTGGCCAAATTCAGATGAAGCAAATTGGCCACAACATATACTGCCAAATCCGATTGATATCTTCACTCCAACCCATATTGGCAAATCGACATCCATGAAACTCCATTTTATCTTCCAATTTCCGGTATTGATTCACCAATTGTCAAATAAGAAACGATACGACAAACCAGAAATTGGTAGATGCCTCTTCTGAATAATCATCAATGTAGCCAATCATAATAACCATGGATAAGAAAATTTTCAATCAAATTCTTTTGATAAATGAGGTAACATCAAAGCCAAGCCATTCAGCCATCAGAGATTTGTTTTGCTGATATTTTTGCACTAAGGTTGATACATGTCATATTGGCTAGGATACAAACAATGCTCGAAACAATCGGCTATGCAAAATGAATTCACCTTTGCGGAATTGTTGAATCATCAATCTTTAGCAACGATACATAGTATTGGCTACAAAAGGATTTGCTCTTAGAATGAAAGATGGTCCATCCGTACTGAAGCAATCCCAATCCTTTTCTTTTCTTTCATTATTTTTCTTTTATTTTTCTGCTAAAGGTGATGCATTGTATCAGCTATCTCCTGTCCTGTTCTGGATAATCAGGACGAACCTTCCGAGCCGATTTCTGAACTGTTTCCAGCTTGAAATCAGCCAACTTCGGGGTGCCCCTTGCCAGGCTTCACCAGATATGCACTTCATGCCAACACCATGCCAGACTTCAGGGTCGGCTGCAGCAACGTCAAAAGATGAATCAGTATGGACCACTTCCACAGAATCTCTGATCCATTGAATCAGGCGCTGATGCGTTGTTGATGGAATGTAACAGTTGGCATGAATCCAATCCCTACCGAGGAGTGCAGCATATGATCCCTTGCCTTTGATGACAAAGAATGTAGTGGGTAGAGTTTCTCTCCCAATTGTCAAGTCAACACAAACCGCACCTCATGTTGTTGATACATCTCCTTCAAAATCAGTCAGCATCATTTCAGTTTGGACTATATCTTTCTTCCCGAATCCGAGCTTTTTGAATGTCGCATATAGCATGAGATTCACCGCAGCACCTCCATCGACAAGCATCTTGGTCATTGGTTTGCCGTTGATGAACCCTTTGAGAAGCAATGGATTTAGATGCTTGCGCTTCTTATCTTTTGGCTTCTCAAATGTGGCCTCAACAGGATCCAATGATAATTCTGCCATGGCCTGCTCAATGTCTTCATCTCATGGAGCTTTAAATTTCATCGGCAAGACAAAAACTATGTTAACCGATGTGGTCTGAACCTCATCGGCTTTGTCTTTGGTAACGAGCACACTCTTATTCCTGACGAGCACGATTGCTTTTATCTAGGAGAAGTTGGTAGCTCGAAGTAAACAACTAGAATAGCGTGGTGTCCTTGGATTCTAAGCCATAGAAATCATCTCTACCCTTAACCACATATATAGCATGGTGTCCTTGGATGAATTTAAACCACAGATAATATAATAACATTCCTCTATAGATAAGATACCCTAGAATATTCACTTGCGAATTTATTTGTGCTGCTATAAAATACCAATAGGCATCATCATCCTCTGATGAAGCTTTGGGTTCATCTTCCGGTACTTATTTTTCAGAGTCCAACGACATGGTGATATGCCTCGGCTTGAGGTAATTAGGGCAATCAATATCAGGATGAGGAGTCATGCTCCTATATAAATTTATATCTTCCTACAAGCAGCACGTGTTAATATCAGTATATCAGCAGGTGCACAAAAGTAATCAATGAAAGGAAACAGCAACTCAATCTTACGATTTTGGAGGATTGCTTGCACTGAACAGCTTGGGGATGTATGGAACAACAATTACATCCAACAGGACTCAGTCTGTCCTCTTAAGTGCTTCTAATGGTGCTAGAACCTCTGCAGAAAATTAGGAGGAACCTTGGGTACCCAAGTACTCCCAACTGAATTTATCCCTTTTCTGCAGCGGCTGGATCCTCCTCCACATCCAATTGAAGACAACGGACGCCCAGTGACTCCCATCTCCTTATAATCTAGGATCACTTTGATCATCAGTTCAAGTATTTTCTCCTTGACATTCCCTGGGGGATCCTCCATCCACTCAGGTACAATCACGGGTGCTTTGTCTTCCCTGATAGGCAACATGGCTCACGGTTTCCAATAGAGAACCACTGGTCTTTAACCACTGGTCTTTCCACCCGGGCAAACTACTTGGGAGCTTGGACTCAACATGTTTATTGTCTCTGCCCTGCTTCAATTGGAAACCCGCCCTCCAACTATACTGTTAATTTTTTTTGGCTGGGCTGGGGTTTCACTAGGAAAAAGATTTGTGAAAAGATGGAAGTGGGGCTTGATGCCCAGAAAAGCCTCACATAAGTGCACAAAGATAGCAACGTGGAGGATGGAGTTGGGATTAAGATGGTGAATCTGATGGCTATATTGATAAAGAAGACCTTAGAGAAAATCACTAGACGACAATACCAGTCCACACTCAACGAAATGCTAGAAAAGAACAATTTCGGATGAAGACTCTTAGGGCAGGAAATCTCTTCTAGCCAGGCGCCACAAGATTATCTCCCTACTCTGGAACAAATCCTGATCTACCACACTTTGCAAATCAGATTCGAGGCACTTACTTTTGCCAAAACATGATGCCTCAGCCTTGGACTCCTCCTCCCGGCCCTCTTGTACTTCTCTCCTTGGTTGGTGACTTTTGATTTGCCCATCTTGAAAGTCACGGGCTGCTTTGATTGCATACGCTCGAGGGCTTCAGAGAGAGGGTGTGGAGGTGCGCGTGAAGTGTGGGGAAAGTGGCAAAATAGTATCTCCAAGGGCGGAGGGGAGGGGATTGGATCAGAAGAGAAGATCTGATAAAGGAGGCGGCAGCAGCGTAGAAGCTGAGGATGGCAAAGGGTTAGAGCAGGGAAAGTGTGAATTTTATCTAAGTGACTGTGCAGTTAAATAACCAGCAAAGAGTCAAAAGAGTTATTCTTTGGAAGATGAGATGTTTTTTATGGGATAAGATCTGTTTTGAGCGGTAATTTAGGGTTTGTATCAGGAAGTTATTTTCTTAACCGTTTTTTAGAGATTTCATTCCGGAACAAGGGGGGTTTCAAATTTATGAACGAGTAATCTATTTTAACCATCATATCAGATTATTTTAACATCTACAAATGCATGCCATGTTGTTTTGGATCCTTTTTCCAAATCTGATACTTTGATCTAAGGCTGGGGGTTGCGGGACACATGTCATCAGCAGCTTGTTTTCAATTTTATTTGGAAAACAAATAAGATTCAATATTTAAGTTAGATCCTCAACCCTCGAGCCAACTTAAGGATCGGGGGTATTCCATATGGTGTGCGATTTTTATCGCACTTCATATATGAAGATTATTTCTGATTATTTAAAACCTACTCGGGCAAGAGCACAACACATCCTTGGAGCATCCAGAAAATTACTTGGAAGATGCATTCCAGGAGGAGTTTGAAGAACTCAAGGATGACTTCTAGAGTACTCGAAGCCTGTACTACTCGGTTACGAAGAGCACGAGGGCTTATCAGACTTGGGGCCATAGGATAGCTTACGTGGCACAGATCCGTACTATATAACGGATGGGGTATGTCCCATACCGTGATATCATGTAAAGTACTTGTATACGAGTAGGAATAGTCGGTACAGAAGGAAACTATTCGCATAGAGTTCAGGGAGATTTCCTAGGCTCGTACCAAGCTTGATTTCCATGTAACTCTGTCCCTGAGTCTATATAAGGGCGAGCAAGGACCCCCTCAAATAGAAGACCGATCTTAGGCATTTCAAATCACCATACAGGATATATAGTATTACGCAACACGTGACCCAGGCCTGTCTAAACCTTGTGTAGATTGTACCATCGAATTCTTGATTTTGGTGGCTTGTTGCCTATAATCTACTACCTTGATGTATCCCTAAGTAGGCTTGGTTGTACAACACCGACAGAGTAAGTGCGTGGAGCTGCCACGTGGCGCGCCGGTAGACGCCGGGCCGCGCGGCACGCGGTGCGGAAGTTTCTGTCTTTTTTTTTGAAAAAAAAATCAGGGGCAATTCTTGAACCGGCGGTGATGGCACAATCCATCGCTGGCGGTCTTAATCCAACAAGTCGTAGAACCGGCGGTAATGTAGTTTTTGACCTGGCGGTGATAGGGTCATTTGTACAAGTGCCTAGAAGACAGAGCATTTTATTTCGTTCCATTTCATTTGGGTATATTTCATGGTACATTAGATTTCCTCTTGATTACTCGCCACGGACGAAATTTCGGTAGGTTTGACAGAATCCTCGGTGCGCACGTTCTTGAATTTATTGACCATAATGATGTGGCAGTGCAGTTGTGCTGTCGTTTTGAACTACAGCTTTGGGAGGTGGGAGTTGGGTTGGGACCATCCACGCCACATGTCGTACCTGGAAAAACTGTCAGGTTTATAGGTCTAACAAACAAAGTTCTGTCCGTATCGTCTTATATGTTCTATATACAATCGAAAAGGTTGAAATTGCAGCCTGCACCTTGATTAGTAACCGATGAGTTTTCAAATATATATGTTATAAGAAGGTAAAAAAGAAGAACAGTATGGCCGGCACTGTTACAATAATCTTTTACCTACTATTTTATACAAAACAGTGTGTATTGTTTTGGCCAGTTGGTATAAAACCAGTACTCAAAGTAACTGCAACACTATATGGATACATATATATAAGGTCAGGAAAGAACTTATTTTGTATGTACATTTTGAAAGTACTGTCCCTTTTCTGAAACACAAGTACTGCTGTCCTGCATATTTATTGTCCAGTACTCCAGAACACCGAACGCACGCTTTACAGCAACTTTGCTTTTCCGATGTCGCCAAGGAAAGCCTTACTATGCACGTACTGGGCGCTGCATGCATGCAACAAACGTAACCAACACAACTCAAACTACTACCAACCGATTGGACATGTACATGATGAATGAATGGGACAGAGATTGATCAACTCAAATGAGCGGCGTTAATTCCCGATCTGCAATTTCGGCGCCAATATTATGCATGTGTGCTGGCGCCTCATCTCTCGATCATCGAGCTGAATGATCGATGCATCACACGCCTATATAAGCCGTTGCATTCCCTCGTCGTCCTTTCATCGGATCATCATCAAACATGGCAGGGGCACCACGGGGGCTTCTCCTCGGCGTTTGCGCCGCGCTGATGGTAGTTGCCATCGCAAATGCGGCCAATGGCAACGCGGCATCTGTCATCGTCGGCCTGGCCAAATGTGCCGACTGCACGCGGAAGAACTTGAAGGCCGAGGCGGCTTTCAAAGGTACCTGATGAACGAATATATATGTCATAATTTTGCATGCTGTAATAACGTTATTAGCACGTCATGCTTAACATAATGACTAGATTAGAAGCAGGTACCAATGGTGCTTTTTCCTTATTCATTTCAGGTCTTCAGGTGGCGATCAAGTGCAAGAATAGTAAAGGTGACTACGAGAGCAAGGCCGTCGGCGAGCTGGACGGCTCTGGCGCATTCAACGTTCCGCTAACCACTGACCTCCACGGCGCTGACTGCTTTGCTCAGCTGCACAGCGCGGTGGGCACGCCGTGTCCCGGTCAGGAGCCTTCCCGGATCGTTCCACAGTCCGAGAGCCACTTCGTGGTGGTGCCTGGCAAGACAAACAACCCATCGGCAGAGTGCGCGTCGGTAACCATTTGCGGTCCAATCAAGAAGCACTTCATGGACCACTTCCACAAGAAGCCCGTGCCACCAAAGCCGAAGCCGGAACCGAAGCCACAGCCGGAGTACCACCCCCCGACGCCGACATATGGATCCCCAACTCCTATCTATCATCCTCCAGCGAGGCACTTGTTCGACAAGAAGAAATTGCTTGATCACTTCCACAAGGACCATGACCACCATCCCTTCCTTGACCACTTCCACAAGAAGCCTGTGCCACCAAAGCCAAAGCCAGAGCCCAAGCCGCAGCCAGAGTACCATCCCCCAACGCCCACATACGGGTCTCCGACACCGATCTACCACCCTCCAGCTAGGCATTTGTTCGACAAGTTGCTTGATCACTTCCACAAGGACCATCACCACCACCACCTCTTTGACCACTTCCACAAGAAGCCTGTTCCACCGAAGCCGGAGCCCAAACCACAGCCAGAGTACCACCCTCCAACACCCACGTATGGGTCTCCTACTCCAATCTACCATCCTCCTACTAAGCACTTGTCCGACAAGAAGCACTGGCTCGACCATTTCCACAAGGAGCACGAGCACCACCACTTCTTCGATCACTTCCACAAGAAACCTGTGCCGCCAAAGCCAAAGCCAGAGCCCATGCCCAAACCTCAGCCGGAATACCACCCCCCAACGCCTACATACAGTTCACCGACGCCTACATATGGGTCCCCGACTCCGGTATACCATCCTCCGGCCAAGCACTGAGTTGAAGAATGCTAAGTCATTGACACTGCAACAAGTTGTTGGATGCATGGTCGTCTTGTGTGATTTGAAGGCCTGTTATTTTGTTTCTACACAATAAACTACAGCTACATTACTTCTCATACGTTTGAGTGAGTATATATTACTTCTTTGGGTGTTGGGATATGTGTCGTATGTAATTAAAATACAGGTGTTCCTTTTTTGTATTCATTCAATGTTACTGTAATATCATTGTTCACTTTTAAATGCAAAAGTTGAAACTATTTAAAGTTGTACAGTGTGTTCTTAACTTCTCTTGCACATTGAAACTATTTAAATGCAAATATCTGCAGTTCAATTTGTATATGGAAATGGGCAGATGATCCCCGGCCTTGGGCTGTCTAACCTATATATATGGAAAAATCCATTCTACACTCGCTTGTAGCTACTCCCACGTGTATATCTCATGATGTATGATGTATCTGACCCAACAAAGAGTATGTACATGAAGTATGTGATCATACTAGACAATATATGATGATATATACATTAGATATGTGACCATACATGGACTATATGGACATACTTATTTTTAATATATAATAGTAATGTATAATCATAATATATTTAAAAAAACAGGGATGTTCTTGAAATTTTTCGCATGTATCTATTTGAAGTATCTTAGAATTAGTATATGAACATACTCAAAGTGATAAATGAGTATGTGGACATACGCCTGATGGTATATTGATGGTGAGAGTAGCTACACGCAAGTGTAGAAAAAACTCATCCATATGGAAAAATCCATTCTACACTCGCTTGTAGCTACTCCCACGTGTATATAATAATGCGGACCATGGTGGACTATATTAATTTATAGATAATGTTATAATAATACTATTCATCAGGAAGCTCTCTACAGTGTGATCTATTGGTGGCAACTGATAAGCATAACAATCTATAGATACGCTCTAAAGAATTGATACTACAACATAATCTGAAACACTACTTAAAAAACAATTTGTACCAATGTCATTTTTTCTCTTCAAGGGCGGGTCAAAATGTAATCTATTCCTATAGAAGAAGTGAGGTTACTCTAGCATTTGACCGCCCCTACAAAAGCCATTTTCATGGGCAGGTCAACCCCCCCCCCCCCCCACACCCCCCACACACACATGGTCCTGAAAACGGGCACTACTTTCACTGGTGGTCGCTTTACCCGCCCCTGCAAACAACATGTTAATTTTAGCTATGAAAAGCAGGGCTGGGTATGCATTGTAACACCCTAATTTAAATTCCAGCATTTATTAATAAATTTAATTGGTTTTATTTAAATTTCTAAGGTTTATTGTGTTAGACTTGCATTTAATCTAAATTTTTGTTCTATAAGCAATTAAAATTTATCATAAGTCTAATAGTTGTTGCATCATGCTGGAGCATCTCTTTTGTTTGTCTGAATGCTTGTATTGGATTCAAATTTGAATTTGAATTCAATATTGTTTGGGTTAGTTTTGGAATAAGAATTAGAATTAGAAATAGAAAAGGAAGCCCAGCCCAAAATAAGAAATCAAACCAAAACACCAACCCAAACCGGCCCAAAACTCCAAAACCCAAAGCCCAGCCCAAGGCAAAACCCAACCCAACTCAATCCTATCTAACCCCACCCTTTTCCTGGGCCCAACCCACTCTTTCCTCGCTCACCGCTCGGCCTTTTCCCTCGGCCCGCTTCCTCTCCCGCACGGCGCACACCACGGCCTGCCCCGACCGTGCAACACTCACCCTGGCCCAACCGCCCGCGGCCAGCCTCACCCCGTTTGACCTACAGCCGCGTCCCCGTTACCTTGTCTCGCTGCCGGGCCGGACCCACGGGTCAGGGGCGTCTCCTTCCCCGCGCCCACCGCTCGCTCCGCAACCGCGCGCAACAAACCGGCCGTGACCCCAGCCGCAATCCCCGCAGCCCTTTCCCTCTATCCCGCTCGCCGAGATTCTCGGTCCGGGCTCTTTAAACCACCCTGTAATCTCCTGCTCCCTATCCCGCATGCCAGCGTCGCCTAAAACCTAGCCGCCGCCTCGCCCTGCTCAGAGCGTAGCCCCGCCGCCACGGTCACGCCCCTCCGCCGCACCGGAGCCCCGACAAACCCTCGCAAGAGCGTCGCCGTAGCCCCAGGGAACTCCCCAAGTTCCTGCCCCGGAGCCCAGGCCCCACCTCGCCGGAATTTCGCCTGGATCGCTCGACGGTGAGACCCCGCGCCGCTGCAATTCGTCGTCTTCAGTGACCCCTGGACCTCCCTGACTCCGGCTACTGTTTCACAGCGACGCCGTGCATCGATCCGTGCCGCCCAGACGCCCGGAGACGCCCCCCTTCAACCCCTCCGCACGTTCCGCCGCGGACCGCCGCCGGAGCTTGCCGCCAGCCGTCCTGCACTGCGGCCCTCTCCACCCCAGGCCCTTGGTGAGCATCAAAGCGACTCCCCCTTCCTTTTGTGCTAGACAGCATAGGCTGCGACGCACCCTAGATGCTAGGACCCTGTCACAGGCGTTCTCGACGCCACGCCGCCATGCCTCGCCGCGGCAAGCACCCTACAGTGCCGTTCCGAGCACCCCCGCCCCCGCACATGGCACGGGTGGACGACGCATGCTGAGTAGTACCCTCTAGGCCCAAGCGTAGGTTGTTTTAGCCCCTGGAGCACCAGATTCACGAACTCCGGCGAGTCGGTGTTGGGCGCCACCACGGGAAAGGTCGCCGGCGTTTGAGCACCGCCGACCCGAGTGCCCAATCCATCCTGACCATCAGATCCAGAATCAGCGGATATGATTAGATCCCGCGCCGATCTATTGCTAGCCCTCAGATCTAGATCCAGCGGCCAGAAACGGCGCATAACGGTTCGGCCTGGCTCTTTTTCTAAAGAGACCCTAGCTTTCTTCTAAATCAACCCGCGGTCCACAGCCTTTCAAAAATAATTACAGATTAGGCATGTTTTAATCACTTAGGGCCCTGAGCTTTCCCAAATTAGTACCCGCCGTCCAGCCCTGGTTCTTTTATGAGTTAGACCCTGGAGTTAACGTTTAATTACGTTTAGGCCCTCGGTTTTAGCAGAAAAGCCCCTAGAACTTGTTTTTTGGCCTAGATAACGCGTTTTAGCTCCGTTTTAGGCGTTCTTTATGTCCACGCGATCGTTGTAACGCGTAGAATAGTTTTAGATTAGTTTAGTGTGCTGTTTTTATGTATTGATGTACTGTTTCTTAGTTTTTGTTAGTGTTTGCTTGTATGCTTATTTTTGTGCATTATTTTGGCCATGTGTTCGTGAGTAGACGTTGATCCATCTGAGGAGCCACAGTACCAGTACCAGGAGCAGCCGTCTTCGGAGCAGTTCGAGCAGCAGCCAGAGCAGTACGAGGAAGGCAAGTATAACATGAACAACCTATCATCTTTAAATACATCTTTCATACTGCATTTAATACTGTATGCCTATAAGGACTGTTCTAGCCACTTTATATCCTTTATATATATCCTTTGGGTTGCATTTTGGTTAGTTGTGCTAGGTTGCTGCGCTATAACACACACTCTGGTCCTTTTAATTAATTTGATTAATGGTTTACTTGAATTTAATTCTGAGAGTGGCACTCTGTGTGGCTTGAGTGGCTCACTTCTCATTAAAATTGGTTTTTGTTAGAAACATGGTTTAGGGGGCCAGCACGGTGCTTAGTGCTTGGTTGGCCACTCTCCATAAGGACCGGTTCATAGAGCGACAACCTGGGATAACAGCGCTGCCACAAGGCTAGAATGGGATAGACTTGGCTTACTAATTAGGTCTTTTTGGTTTGGAGTAACTTACCTGCGGGGCAAGAGTAGTAAGCTTCAATGGTCCCTGCTCCTCCGGCTTGGTCTGTGCTTGGATTGCGCTCCTGTGCTTGTACCCCCGGAGGTGGGCCCCATCGTCGCTGACGTAACTCTCGCGGTTACGCCTTACCAACGAGATTCTTTGTAACGGCCTCGTAGTGAGTCGCTAGTCATCTCACCTAAGGAAGTGTGATGAACCTCTAGCGTAGCTCACGACTTGTGGGTAAAGATGAGCAACCTCTGCAGAGTGTAAGACTGGTATACTAGCCGTGCTCACAGTTATGAGCGGCCCAGATCCTCCTTTTGATTAGTGGGGTTGTCTCCTTCCGACGAGGGAGGTGCCTCTCGGGGTTACCTTGGTGGCTTGGTTTTGGTTTGGTTCTCAGTAGTATCATGTTTAATCTTGATTAATTACTATGTAACTGGGTTAATGGTAATTCATCAACTCGTAGTAAATAGCTTTAATAAAATTTTGCCAAGACTTAAAAGCTAATGCAGTCAGTCAGCCAGTCTAGAGCCTCATAGTGTGTGTTATACTTGTTGAGTACAAGTTGTGTACTCACTCTTGCCTCTTCTCTACTTTTTCCTCTTGGCTACGCTACTGCTGCTCAGTTCCTGCCGACACGAGGGAGTTCGTCCAACGCTACCAGGACTACGAGGACTTCTAGGTGTTCGTCTCCCAGTCGACGTCCCTGTGGCGCCCTGCTTCAGCTTCGGAGAGTCTTTATCGTATTTTGTACTTCGCTTCCGCTGTATCAGACATTTATGTCATTAATATAATAAATAACGTTCGTATTTCGATTTATTATGTCTTATTCGTGATATGTGCTGTGAAATACTGTTCATTCTGTTGTATATACGTGTGACTTGATCCTGGCACGTATATGATTGCTCGGTTTATGTTCTTTTATAAACCGGGTGTTACATGCATCCACCCCTAAAATACGCTTTTTACCTGTCCCTAAAATTTTTTTTCGTAGTAGTGAAAGTTATAACACTACATGAGAACCAGAGATTTGTAACGGGCACATTACCCTTATTTCGTTACTATTGATAGGTCAAAGGTTACTCATAACACATATTTGCAACCCGCATTTAACAATGACCGTTACCAACAGCAGTAACCAATAACCTAAAATGGCTATTTTTATGGGCCCACAGAGAGATTTCATAATGGGTACAGGCTAGCGATGGTTACAAAGACATAAATTTCGTAACGGGCACTCCCTGAAGACTGTTACAGATATCCATTACCAGGTCTCCTTTTGGGCCCACTGGTCAGAGATTGTAATGGACGTTAATTAAAGCCTGTTACCTTCATACCATATAGGTAACTGTCATTTCTAGTGTCTACTGTGCTTTCTGCAAGAACACTTATGATGCCACCTTAGAAAAGGTTATTGGCCTCCTCGAAAGCTTTCTCCTTGTCGACGACCAAAATTGGCACCAAGTCAGATCAGGCTGAACAAGCCGGTATGACTAGTTCTACCAAGCAGTCTGACCAATCAAAGAGCGGATTGTCCGGTATTCACAAGCAGACCGTCCTCCGGTCACATGTTCCCAGTAGAATACAAAGGCGCAGACCATCCGGTACTAATAGGCGGACAGTCCGCTAGTCAGATGTTGGGACGATCGAACCCGGTTCCATCAAAGGCGCACAATGGAGTAATGTTCGAACAGCCAAAACTGCGGACAGTCCGGTTTCAACCGGACGTCCGCCAGAACGAGGTTCGGACACCCAAACGCCTTTGGCTTGGTCCCAGCAGACTAATGTTCGAATGTTCAAACCCGCGGACCGTCCGGTTCTTAACTAGCGGATTGTCCGCTGGAGCAAGGTTCGGACACCCGAGTGCTTTTGACTTGGTCTCAGCCGACTGACGCGTCCGAACCCGCGGACCGTCCGGTTATTAACTAGCGGACCGTCTGCCAAAGCGACGTTCGGACACCCGAGGCCAACCAGTCTAATCAGTGGTCTGACCGGTCTAATGCAGAATCCGATGCATCCAATTGATCAAATACACAATCTTTATCTTTTATTCTTTTACCCTAGCTCTTCCAATCTATTCTCTACAATGAGCGATTGAGGGCGTTCTAAGTGGCCCGCCGATCCTAGAACAACCCTGTGTGTACCTGCCCCGACGGGTCTTCTGAAACCGGTCTGACCGGCCTGCGTAACAGGTGCTGCAGGAGCTCCTCTTCGCGTTGCATGTTCGAGTGCATTCGAGGCGCTTGTAGCATCCCAGTCTCCTTTCACCCAACTTTACAGTCGATGTACCGAATGCCCACCTATTAAGTTGGTTAGGATAGTCTTTAACTACCCATACGGAATTAACCAGTTTTAAACTTCTTAGTTTTTATTCGTAGTCTTTAATTCTTTATTATTGGAATAAATGGGTCTAGCCCAAATATTCCAACATTTGTGAGATAGAGTTGCTTTACACTGGCAGGTCCGAAGTTAATTTTTCTACCACTTCCTCTACTGTCTCATAGACTCAATATATATTTTGTGCATTGTTCATCAGTATAATATAAAAAGCAAAGATTTGTTCGACTAAGTGAGCTATTATCTGACTAGGTTCCAGACATTCTGATCGAAAGTTTAAACCCTGGAATGATTAGACATGAAGCCCTATGTATATATTCTTTTTTAATAATGTTTTCTCTTATTAAGTTGCAAGATGCTGCACCTGAAAGATGACATAATGGCCCATTCTTTACGTACTGTCATTTTTGGCCATACTACTGCTGAGCTGGCAGAAATCTTATCTATGGTGAAGCGTACCAAGTGATCAAGTTCAAATTATCTTCAGAAAATCCATTTCTTATTTAGCATTGAAAAATTAGGTGTATTTTTTAATATATTACAATGATATGTGCCACTGTTTGTGTAGGAATTGTGCAGTAAGGGTCTCCTTTGAATATAAGTTAGCGTGATAGGGAGAACACCTACACAGCAAGTTTAGAATCATTTCAGCAGCATATGGCTACTTTACAAAAGCTCTTGCAAATCTATATGCTTCCAGTCCCATGCCAAGCAAAGCACGAAGTAGCAGTTAACTAGATTGTTCGTTCCTTTCAGGCGTCTCTCTCTATATATATTTGAAGTGCCTGGAATAGAGCTTCTCCATTATACCAGAGAAGTAAGCTAGTCACTATTGAAAGTATTGAAACTGGAAACAATGTCGACAATTACTTCTCACACCCTACTGAGCCGACCGGCAAGATCTCCCGGTGGTTTATTTTTTGGTTGTGGGACCAAAGCCGGCGACCAGAGGGGGGTGAATGGGAGTCGATCAAAATTTCTTCGAAATTCGAATCGTCGGCCTATGTCCCAAAATCGCCCAAACCCTCAAGCGTTCTGACCAAAGTTTGGAGTAGCTATTGAAAAGCTAAACCAACACAAAAGGCCTCGAACGAGCGAGCGAAACCACGAAAATCAATGAAACTTGGGGGATAGCTTCGCCCCTACCCCGTGAACATATCCCCAAAAGATCTCATCCTAAAGATCATCGAATCTTGAGAATTATGGAGGAGATCAAAAGGGATGGGGTTTTCTCTAGAACTCAAGAAATTGAATTCGAACGAGCTAGTGATTCCAGAGGGTTTAGGACAGGGCTAGAAGCACGGGAATCACTGTAAAGAACTCGTAGCCTCCTCTCAATCAAGTGAGCCAAAAATGAAATCGAAAATCCATTGCACAAGGCACAAAACCAGGGGATTGAATCGAATCAAAAACCCAGAGGGCATGAGGAGGATAGGGCCTCCTTTCCCAATCAAATCCCTTACAAGGTTTCAACAATCCATGGACAAAATCAACTCAAACGAGAGGAACAGAGGGAGGGAGACGCAGGGGCGGCGGCCTGGGGAAACAGAGAATTCACGGACAAGTTCTAAAAGCCGCTATTAACCTAACACAAGTGAAGGGGTATTTATACCCGCGGGACCGGTCAGACCGGTACGCTGGACCGGTCAGACCGGTTTGTTAGACCGGTCAGACCGGTGCCAAGGACTGGTCAGACTGGTGCTAGGGACCGGTCAAACCGGTTGGCCTGCAGCACCCCCTGTACACGATCTCATCCGACGGCCGAGGTTCTTTCTTCGAAACGAAGTCTTCTCCGCGATGCCGTCGTCTTGATAAAGATCCAGTCCGCGGTTTTGGAGGGTCCGCGAAACCCGGGGAGGTGGCCGGTTTTGAGAAAACCGCCAAAACCTCACGCGCGGGAAGATTCCCGCCTCCGCGCCGTGGCCCTGGACGCCGTTCCCGCCTCGGCCTTCTGACGGCCCTAGACGCCGCCCGACGCCCGTCACCTCCTCGCCCGCAGCGAGGCCCTAGACGCCGTCGACGCCCGTCGCCTCCGTCAGTCCCGAGACCGACGCCCGTCAGCTCCACAACTTGGCGTCTTCAACCGCCGTCCGTCTCCTTGGTTTTGTGGCGCAAACCAAGAAACCCGCCTTCCGTCGCCGCTTGCGCCCTCGATCCAGGAGTGGATGCCACAGCTGCCGCCCGGTCCGAGCTCCGGTCCCGGCTGCCCTTCACCACCGTCCACTGCACGGTCCATCGACCACAGCACCTCCACGGCAGCTCCCCGTCAACACTCAACGCCCGTGTACCTGCAATCCAAAGACCAAGCGCACGATCACACCGCACGGTTGACAGTTCACTCATCACAAGCAGGATAGAGTACTCAACATTCCTCAATCTCCCCCTTGATGAGTGCATTGTCAACACACCACAAACGAACTAAGAGAAGTGAAACCAGAAAGGAACAAAGAAGCACAAGCAAGTGACAAAAGGCTCAGAAAGGCAGGAGCAGTCA
Source organism: Panicum virgatum (assembly GCF_016808335.1). Lineage (NCBI taxonomy): Eukaryota > Viridiplantae > Streptophyta > Magnoliopsida > Poales > Poaceae > Panicum > Panicum virgatum. The sequence goes on along the minus strand of NC_053153.1, from coordinate 44,211,507 downwards.
CTCACTCAAGCAAAATCGATCCCCTAAGATAAGGGCAAAGGCTCGACGCAATCGATCAAAAGCCAAAACATGACTCCTCAAAGACAGAGGTAATGCTCGACGCAGTCATGCAAGAAGCAGAGGGAAAATGAGGAAAACCAGGAGCCAAAACCAAAGCAGAAACTCCCCAAGCAAAGTTTTTTCCCTCTCACAAGTGCAACTCTCCCAAAATGATGCACTCTCGAAGCCCTGTGCACAACAAGTTTTTCAAAAATCAAACAAGTCTCCCCCTTGTTCGATCACTTCTCTCAAAATTCTCCCCCTTGTTGGCACATGCACACATCAAGTCTAAAAAGACCTAAAGCTCCCCCTGAAGCAGAAACTCCCCCTGAACAGATGCTATGCAATGAATGCAATGCAGGAGGTGTAAGTGAAAGCATTCAGAGATACAAGGATATGAGCAGCATCTAGTCACAAGCACGTGTGCATACATAAACAAGACCTGCATCTAGCTCAACAGGGTATATCATATCAGTCTAGAGCTAGGCAAGTTCAGTTTATGAGAAATAAAAGCATCACCCATGATCTAGCACTAACAAGTAGGAAATGAAAAGCAGTGGTACTCATACTCATACAGGTGAGCCAAATCAGCCAAAACAAGTTGCCAACATTCACTTTTCAATCAATTTTTATATCAAGCAATTCTAAGTGCCAGGGGTTGAAAGCTTGTCATGCTTTACTTAGCAACGAGGCCAAGCCTATGCCAAAAGACAATCAGAAGCTTAAAGCACTCGTTTCAGTCATGCACAGCCTTGCCCGGGTTCTCACAAGTGCAAAGTGAGCCGTCCCGAAAGCTCGATCAGTGCGACAAGCAATCCCACCTGGATCTTTTCCATCCATTTCCAGAACAGTTCAAGCAATTTTATCAGATTTAGATCATTTCAAATATGAATTGCTGAACGAAAGGTCACACTAGCATGAATAAGATAGCAAAGCATATCAACACGCCCTAACATGCTAGTAGCCAAGACAGGGTGATCATGTTTTCAGATTTTCAAATCAAAATAGCTTAACTCAGATGATGTCATATACACAGTGGAGCAAGCTATACATGATCAAGTTTATCAACTCACACTAGCAGGCACTAGAAGATCATAGCAATGTATACAAGAATGCTAGTGCAAGTGAGACAATGCAAAATGCAAACATGTACAATGCATATGCACAATGCAACTACCAAACCTAGAAAACAAAGAGAAGCAAATAAAATCTACAAAGCTAACCAAAGAAAACTCAGCAATCAAAAGGGGTAACAAACCCCAAGCTCCCCTCGCAAGCGAGCAAAGGTGTCCTGCTCTAGCGGTTTGGTGAGGATATCTGTGGTTTGCCTCTCTGTAGGGACATGGATCAGGTCTATGTGTCCTCTCTCATGGTTATCTCGCAGGAAATGGAATCTGATATCTATGTGTTTGGTTCTGGAGTGTAGGACAGGGTTCTTTGCAATGCTAATGGCTGACATGTTGTCTACAAAGATAGGAACCCTACCGAAACTCAAGCTAAAATCCTGCAAGGTTTGTTTCATCCAAAGTATCTGGGAGCAGCAGCTAGCAGCGGTAACATACTCAGCTTCTGTGGAAGAAAGCGCTACGCTAGCCTGCTTGCGAGAGGACCAAGACACCAAAGATGTACCGAGAAATTGACAAGTGCCGGATGTCGACTTGCGATCCAACCGACACCCACCGAAATCGGCATCAGAAAAACCCACCAAAACCAGAGAAGAATCAGCAGAATACCAAAGACCAAATTCAGGGGTGAATTTCAAATACCTGAAGATGCGTTTCACCACCTGCCTGTGGGAGGTGCGCGGAGAAGCCTGGTAGCGCGCACAAAGGCAAACGCCGAACTTAATGTCCAGTCGCGTCGCCGTCAGGTACAGGAGGGAGCCGATCATGCTCCTGTACTCCTTCTGGTCCACCGCCTCGCCGTCCAATTCCTCATCAAGCACCGTAGATGTGCTGATAGGAGTCGGCTGAGGAGACAAGTCACTCATGTCGAACTTCCTCAGCAAGTATCTAGTGTACTTGGCTTGATGGACAAAAGTGCCCTGAGGAGTTTGCTTGATCTGCAGCCCGAGGAAGAACTACAACTCACCCATCATGCTCATCTCGAACTCCCTGGACATCTGCTCAGAAAACTTGGAGACAAGAGCGTGAGAAGAGCCACCAAAGATAATATCATCCACGTATATCTGAACTAAAAGAAAATCAGTGCCAGATCGCATGAGAAACAAAGTTTTATCAACACATCCCATTTTAAAGCCCTGAGCCAGCAAAAAGGTTTTCAATCTATCATACCAAGCTCTAGGTGCCTGTTTCAAACCGTAAAGAGCTTTCTGAAGTTTATAAACACGGTTTGGAAACTTGGGATTTTCGAAACCAGGGGGTTGCTTCACATAAACCTCTTCTTCAATAAAACCATTCAAGAAGGCAGATTTCACATCCATTTGGAAAACCTTAAAACCCTTGGAAGCAGCAAATGCAAGAAAAATTCGAATAGCTTCCAAACGAGCAACAGGGGCAAAAGTTTCCTCAAAATCAATACCCTCTTTTTGGCAAAACCCCTGGGCAACAAGACGAGCCTTGTTCCGAACAACTAAACCATCCTCACCCTGCTTGTTTTTGAAAACCCACTTCGTTCCGATGGGATTACAAGCAGATGGAGGCTCGACTAAAACCCAAACTTGGTTTCTTTCAAAATTCTCAAGTTCCTCATGCATTGCATTGACCCAATTAGAATCAGAAAGAGCGTGTCCAATATCCTTGGGCTCAAAAGAGGCAACAAATGCTGAATGAGCAAAGCCAGCGATACTTGTTACCTTGGACCTGGTGACTCGCTCGTTGAGATCACCTAGCATCTGTTGAGGTGGATGGCGACGCTGAATGTGTTGCGGTGCTTCCCGTGTCGAAGTCGCCTCCTCCTCAACCAAAGCTGGTGCCTCCTCAGGTGCAGCTGGTGAAGCCTGAGTCACCTCCTCGAACAGCCCCCGGGAAGTAGACGTAGTCGGGTTGGGGCCGTCGTCATCATCCGGGCTCGTATCAGAGATAGCTGGGTCCACAGCACGCGTGGTAGCCTCAGCATCACCATCTGCAGCTTCTTCCTCCTCATCTTCAAAGATGGAGGTGCCGATCTCATCATCTCCTGCAACTTCAAAGACAGAAGAATTTCACAGTGCAGTCTCGTCGAAAGTGACTTCACAAGTCTCTCTGACGATGTTAGTATCAATAATCAGCACACGGTACGCTCTAGAGTGAGAAGCATAACCGAGAAAAACACCGTCAGACGAGCGAGACTCAAACTTATCAAGATTTCCATCTTTCAGCACAAAGCACCGGCAACCGAAAACTCTGAGATGGTCAACACGGGGCTGGCGTCCAAACCGCAACTCATAAGAAGTCCTGTGCATGAAAGCACGCAAGAAAATGCGGTTGGATACGTAACAAGCGGTGTTTACCGCCTCTGCCCAGTATTTGCGAGGAGTCCTATGCTCATAGAGCATCGTCCTCGCCATCTCAACTAGCGTCCGATTCTTCCTCTCTACAACTCCATTCTGCTGTGGAGTGTAGGGAGAAGAATACTGGTGTTAAAGAACTTGATCACTGCAAAAGGCGTCAAAACGAGCGTTTTTGAATTCTGTTCCATTATCACTGCGAATCGCTTGCATGGCCTGGGGTAGCTCATTTTTCAACCTCAAGATCAAGTCTCGAACAAACTCGAAAGCCTCATCCTTGGTTCTCATGAAAAAGACCCAAAAATAGCGAGAAAAGTCGTCCACAATCACAAGCACGTACCACTTCCCACCAACAGACATCACCCTAGAAGGACCAACTGTGTCCATGTGTAGCAACTCTCCAGGGTGAGCGGTCATCACCTGATTAACAGGCGGATGAGAAGTGGCAATCATCTTCCCGTGGGGACACGGATGGCAAATAAGGTCCTTTTCAAACTTCAATTTGGGCAATCCTCGGATCAGACCAAGTGAGCTCAGTCTCGACAACAAATCGAAGCTCAAATGTCCAAGTCTCCTATGCCACTTCCACAAATCTGAAGAAGGACCAGCCATCAAACAATGAGAAGGGCCAAAAGGAGTTCCAGAGAAGTCAACCAAGAAAACTCGATCACGAGGTGTAATCCGGCAAACCAAATCTCCCCTGGAATCCAAAACACGCGAACAGCCCTCTTTGAAGGGAACCTCAAACCCCTCATCAAGAAGTTGCGAAACAGAAAGAAAATTAAAGCCAAGATTCGAAACCAAAGCAACTTCTCTCAGGGTGAAGCGATCAGAAACCCGAACAGTGCCAAGTCCACGTACCTTTCCTCTTCCATTATCCCCCAACACAATGTACTCCTTTGAGCGCATCGGGGTGAGGCTGGATAACCATTTGTCATTCCCGGTCATGTGGCGCGAACAGCCGGAGTCCATGATCCACCTATTCTCCAAGCCTCCGACCTGCACATCAGTAGTGAGACAAAGGGTGAGCAAATGTCTCAACACTAGGGTTAGCAAAGTGAGAAGCAAACCAGTGTTGAGCCATTTGCTCTACAGAAGGGTTAGCAAAACCAGACAAAGCGTATCCCCCGTCCCGTCTACCGCGTGACTGACGAACACCACCGTGAGGAAAGCGTGGAGCCTCAAAACCTCCTCCAAAGCCTCGGTCCCGTGGTCCATAGCCGTACTGAAAACGACCAGGAGCACGGCCGGCAAAGCGACCACCCGCTGGAGCACGGTAACCACCACCGTCCCCCTGACCTCAACCTACACGGCGTGCCCTAGCATCTCGCCTATCACCATGCCGAGAAGGACCATGCACCCGAGCAGAGTACATGTCCGCGTTCTGTCTCTCCTGCTCTCTCCTCACAGCCTGCTTCCTCCTGAAGCAAAACTCCTCCAGGTGACCTTCCCTGTCACAGAACTCACAGTGGTACCTCACCTCACGCTTGGGAGGTGGAGGCCTAGCCTGCGGACGGGGAGGAGCAGCCCTCTTCTTCTGGGCAACCTGGGCTATGGCAGCAGGGAGCGTGTCGAGGGAGTTCCTCAGCTCATTGGGCTTTGGAACCCAAACCTGCTTCTGCGGAGGTGCTTTCGATGGTTCTTTAAGCACACCATCCGCGGGGTCAACAAGCGAAGGCTGCATGCTCGTGCTAGCAGTGTTTCCAGCAGCCTTGCCAATCTTACCATACAACCTGTCAAAGTCTGACTTCGTGTATGTGTAACCGACCCCAAACCCATCACCACGCTTGAACTGCTTGATCATCATGCCCAACTGCGGCTCACTAGCAGAAACCCAACTAAGAATCGCCCTAAGATAGGTATTCTCATTCTCCAGGTTGGCTTTCTCTACCGCAAGATTATCCAAATCAGAGATCAAACCAGGGCAGACAGAGCAGTCAATAGGTGGGCTAGACTCCATGGCCTTAGTCTTTCCAAAAGACTTGATCAAAGCGTTCTTCTCCTCTAGCTCCGACCTAAGCGTGGGACAAAGCCTACAAGCACCAATCAAAGCAGGTCTAGATCTAAGCTCCTCTAGTTCAAAAACAACAGTAGCAAACTTGGACTGCAAAGAAGCTAGATCGGACTTAAAAATAGGACACTCCTCTCATTCAAGCACATCGCTAACAATAGGAGCATCCTTAACCAGTTCTAGTTCATGCTTGGCCTTAGCGAGCTCATGAGACACGTCAGAAAGAGAAGTCTTAGCAACATCTAAGTTTGTGACGTTCTCATCATGCTTGGCACGGAGAGCAACAAGATCATTCATGTGAAATATGCAGCCAGCGCACTCATCCTCACTAGACTTCTCTCTAGAACAAGCCAGCTCAGCCCTAAGCTTTCTACGCTCTCTAGCTGCTTCCTTAAGCAGCCTCTTCTGGTTGTCGAGAGCGGCGTACAACTCCCTAACCTCTGTATCAAGTAGGTCAATCGTGGAGTTTACCTCTGAATCGCTCTCGGATCCAGGAGAAGAGCCGGTGTGCGTCGGTGTAGCGTGTCCACCCGAAGACGCACGAGCACCATTGGCTTCGCCTGCCATGGTGCAGAAGCTCTTGCGCCGACCGGCCGCCAAGCAAAGGCCGATGAAGCCGGTGGCTTCCTTGTCCCGCTTCTTCTTCTTCTTGTCGTCGTCGTCGGAGGTCGGTGAAGAAGAGTGGTCGGTGTCGGAGCTCTTGTCGAGGTCGCTGAGCTGCGCCAGGAAAGCCTTCTCCCGCTTCTTGGCCTTGTACTGGAAGCGCTTCTTTAGTGACTCCTTGTCAAAGCGTCCTCCCCGGTCACGACTGCGGTGCTTGTGGCGCCGACGCTCCTTGTTGGAGCCTCCCTCGTCACGGTCGCGGTGGCGGTAGTAGTCGAAGGAGTTGTTCTGGCCACCACCGGACTTCTTGGGGCAATCGGCGACGAAGTGGTTCAGATCGCCGCAGTTGTAGCACCCGGGGTTCTTCTTCCTCTGCCTGTTGTGGTAGACGCGCTGGAACTTGCTGATGAGGAGGCACAAGTCGTCGTCGTCCAGTGTCTCCAGCTGCTCATCTGAAACAGAAGGCAAAGAGGCAAGAGAAAAACCAAGAGCAGAGTTAGCGTTAGAGCTCGATCCACCTGGGCCAGTCACAAGAGCGACGCTCTTGGAGGGAGGGGCACCATTGAGCTTGTTGAAAAGCTCGTTCACCGTCAGAGTCTCATAGCCAGCAGACTCAATGATGGTGTTCACCTTGAGATCCCACACAGAGCGATCAAGTGCGTAAAGCAACTTGAGGGCCTTCTCGTGCTCTGTGTACTCAAGGGCACCAGCAGATCTGTTCGCATTGACCTTGTTCACAATCGACTGAAAACGACTGAACATCAGGTCAATGCTCTCACCCGGCTCCTGTGTGAAGTTCTCGTACTCACGCCGGTGAGTCTCAAACAGTCTGGCCTTCACCTGACGTGTACCCTCGTGGTAGTTCTCAAGACACGTCCAAATTTTGTGGGCTTCCTGAAAACCCTGGACGCGTGAGAACTCCGCACGAGAAACGCCAGCGAACAAGGCATTGATGGCCTTGGCGTTAGCCTCGTGCTGGGTCACCAGAAGAGGTGTGGTCCGAACAGCCAGCACCTCGTAAAGCTGGTTCGTGGTAATCTCCCAGACATCGGCTCCCATGCTCTGCAGGAAGGCTCTCATGCGAACCTTCCAGTAGGTATAGTCCTCGCCGGAAAACACAGGGACCTTACCAAGACTCGCCATGGTCGCCGAGTGGTTTTCGAACCGGTTAAGGTACTGAAAACCTCAACCGAGCTCTGATACCAATTGTGGGACCGAAGCCGGCGACCAGAGGGGGGTGGATGGGAGCCGATCAAAATTTCTTCGAAATTCGAATCGTCGGCCTATGTCCCAAAATCGCCCAAACCCTCAAGCGTTCTGACCAAAGTTTGGAGTAGCTATTGAAAAGCTAAACCAACACAAAAGGCCTTGAACGAGCGAGCGAAACCACGAAAATCGATGAAACTTGGGGGATAGCTTCGCCCCTACCCCCGTGAACATATCCCCAAAAGATGTCGTCCTAAAGATAATCGAATCTTGAGAATTATGGAGGAGATCAAAAGGGATGGGGTTTTCTCTAGAACTCAAGAAATCGAATTCGAACGAGCTAGTGATTCCAGAGGGTTTAGGACAGGGCTAGAAGCACGGGAATCACTGCAAAGAACTCATAGCCTCCTCTCAATCAAGTGAGCCAAAAATGAAATCGAAAATCCATTGCACAAGGCACAAAACCAGGGGATTGAATCGAATCAAAAACCCAGAGGGCACGAGGAGGATAGGGCCTCCTTTCCCAATCAAATCCCTTACAAGGTTTCAACAATCCATGGACAAAATCAACTCAAACGAGAGGAACAGAGGGAGGGAGACGCAGGAGCGGCGGCCTGGGGAAACAGAGAATTCACGGACAAGTTCTAAAAGCCGCTATTAACCTAACACAAGTGAAGGGGTATTTATACCCACGGGACCGGTCAGACCGGTACGCTGGACCGGTCAGACCGGTTGGTTAGACCGGTCAGACCGGTGCTAGGGATCGGTCAGACCGGTTGGCCTGCAGCACCCCCTGTACACGATCTCATCCGACGGCCGAGGTTCTTTCTTCGAAACGAAGTCTTCTCCGCGATGCCGTCGTCTTGATGAAGATCCAGTCCGCGGTTTTGGAGGGTCCGCAAAACCCAGGTAGGTGGCCGGTTTTGAGAAAACCGCCAAAACCTCACGCGCGGGAAGATTCTCTCCTCCGCACCGTGGCCCTAGACGTCGTTCCCGCCTCGGCCTTCTGACGGCCCTAGACACCGCCCGACGCCCGTCACTTCCTCGCCCGCAGCGAGGCCCTAGACGCCGTCGACGCCCATCGCCTCCGTCAGTCCCGAGACCGACGCCCGTCACCTCCACGACTTGGCGTCTTCAACCGCCGTCCGCCTCCTTGGTTTTGTGGCGCAAACCAAGAAACCCGCCTTCCGTCGCCGCTTGCGCCCTCGATCCTGGAGTGGACGCCACAGCTGCCGCCCGGTCCGAGCTCTGGTCCCGGCTGCCCTTCACCGCCGTCCACCGCACGGTCCATCGGCCACAGCACCTCCACGGCAGCTCCCCGTCGACACTCGACGCCCGTGTACCTACAATCCAAAGACCAAGCGCACGATCACACCGCACGGTTGACAATTCACTCATCACAAGCAGGATAGAGTACTCAACATTCCTCATTGGTTGTGTGAAACCAGCAGTGGTAGGCCTCCCTTGTGCCTCTGTTGGGAAGAACAGGCCTCGTTCCATCTGTTACTCTGTGGATACCAAGAGTACTGACCATCAGTTCAACATCTCACCAGTCGGTATGTTCTTGCTAGTTTACATTTATCGATTGTGCTTCATTTGTTTCACGTATTAGCGCATAACTTCAATGGGGAAAACGTAAGACTAATTTACATATGAAAAAGGTTAATAAGAGACCATTAACATAATGCCCATTGAGTTAAGTGTAGCAACAACTAACCTTTTGTTACCTCAATGGGCTTCAATTGTGACAAATAGTCCCCCGAGTTAAGTTCTGTTACATTCTGTAATGGAGGCACTTGTATCCAAGTAGGAGAATAAAATTGAGGAATTATCAGTGGAAAATCCTATTCACTGTGGTTTCTGTTGAGTAAGCTATGAGTTGAAATGTGGCCAGTAAACTTTATTCTCTCTTTATCATGGACCGAAGCCCTTGTGCATCCATACGTCAACCCCGCGATGGGAGATCAAGGATGACAGCAAGAATGTCAGGCTGACATTATTCAACATGCCGGAGGGTGTGAAAGTGATCGGGTGCTCTAGCCTAAGAGGGGGAGGGGGTGAATTAGGCACTAATAAAAACTTAGACCTATGGCTCCAACTAGTTTGCACAAAACTTAAACTAAAACATGCTATCTAGATGTGCAACTAGGTTGTTGTAGTGTGAAACCCCTATCCCAAAAGAGTTTAGCAACCTATAGCCTTTCCTATCAAGAAACTATTCTATGAAAATAAAGGCACACAAATTGCTAGTATGAAATGCGGAAGCTTAAAGAAAAGGATAGGAGATAGCAAACTCTTGACGCGGGTGTTTATCCCGTGGTTCGGTTAACCACAAAGGCACACCTACATCCACGTTGTTGTAGCACTCACTAAGAGTATTGCTACTCGGCCACCAAGTCTCTTCCGTGAACACAATCACGGTCACCTTGGCCCCGGGTTCCACTAAGGAGCTTCTCCACAAAGGATGGGGGTCTCCACATCCCCCGCACAAAGTGTCGTCGCCGCTCCACACCAAGTCGGAGGGTCGATGACGTTGCCGGCGAGCTTCACGCTCCAAGGTGCCGGCGCACCAAGCTCTTGTTTTGGTTCACTAGAGAACCACAGCACAAAGGTTCAAGGCCTTGCAATCACACTCACTAAGAGCTAATCTAGCACTCACACTTTACAAAGCTAGTGCTATAAGCTAAGGATATGATCTATGAGCTCTTGTATGGCTTGGAGATGTTCTTGGATGTGTATGAGGTGTCTTGGGACTCCAGCAATCTTCAAATGGCCGAGGTGAGGCGTATATATAGGCCACCAAATCTTGTAGCCGTTGCTCCAACGGTTAGCTGAAAATCTGCGTACCACCGGAAGAATCGATGCCTCTTGGCGGGGTAGTGTCGGTTCATCCGGTCACTCATAACACGAAGTAGCCGTTGGACTCCTGACGGCTGACGCAGAGACCACCGGTTGAACCGATGCTTTGCACCGATGCCTCACCGGTTCAACCGGTGCTGAAGGAATCTTCTCCTGGACGCTGACGTCATTACACCGGTGGTATGCACCGATGCCCCATCGGTTGAACCAGTGCTGAAGACACTTCTCCTGGGCACCTGACATCGTCTCTGGTACAAAGGACGGCCAATGCACCGATGCCCCTTTTTGACCCGTCGGTTCAACCGGTGCCTATAGGCTGACTTGGCTTCGACTCCCTTCTGCACCAAAGTACCATGGCGTCGGTTCTTCCGACTACCATCGGATGCTCCGATGCCCATGGCGTCGGTTCTTCCGGTGCTACTGACCGAAGAGCGGAACCCCCGTAGGGGCGGCCCTTTGGGCCTTGCTATGCTTATCTTCTCTCTTTGTCATCACTTGAACCTAAAATCCTGAGAATGATCATCTTAACAAACATATTAGTCCAAGTGTTGTGTTGTCATTCGATCACCAAAATCACTCGAAATGGTATAAATGGTGCCATGTTCGCTACAGGGTGCCTTGCCAGGCGATTTCCAGGTCGCCATTGAGGACGACGTACTCGTGATCAGGACAAAAAATCCCAAGCTGCCAGTGGAGCAGCAAGAAGTACCCGAGAGCAGCATCTCGTTCCACATCCGGCTGCTGGTGCCCAGGGGTACGACAAGGAGAACGTCCGCGCCGAACTACAACTCCGGGCACTAGTGGTCGCCATCCCCAAGGTTAATCCTGCGTTCACCAAGGAGGTTGCTATCGATGGAAAGTAGAAATGCAGGAACCCTGTTTTCTGGCAAATGATGTCACGTCCATATTTCATTGCAATATGTGTGTATGTGGTTTATCAATTATCATGATGAGGCAGGTTGATAAATAAAATATCACATGTTTTTATTGCTGCAATGAGATTGAAAATATCAGCATGTTTGAGGTCACGGGCTGACCTGGCTTACAGCAACAATAGAATGTTGTTATGTTATACACACGTAAAAATATTTAATTCAGTTATAGGTCAGCAACGTTTATTGCAGCAACATTTAGGATGGTGCTGGTACATAAATAGAGGATTTTACGGTGTTTGGAAAAAATAACAGCCGTTAGCTGAATCAGTTTTTTCATTACTTTATTATTACTGCTCGACGTCATTGAATCGCCTGCTGGATGGATGTTACTGAATAGCACCTCTTGCTCTATGAGCATTAGCAGCCTCCTCATCTGCGTATTCATCGTTAGAACATCAGATCAGAGAAGGCAAAATCTGAAGCGCCATGAAAGCTGATATATAGGTCATGATATTATCTAAGGGCCAAAGCAGTTCATGCGCTACAGCACGAACCTTATGCATGCTACCCAACGTGTTAGGCTAGGGATCGGATCATGCTAGCTACTCACTACCAGAAAACGCATGTTTGCCGAGTGCCCTGAGCATTGCCGAGTGCATTATATCGGGTTCTTGGCAAATAGACTGTATGCCGAGTGCGGCCAACAAAACACTCGGCAAACAGATGACACTCGGTAAAACCTCACTTTGCCGAGTGTTTGTTCCTAGGCACTCGGCAAAGCCACCTTTTGCCGAGGATCACAAGCCAAGCACTTGGCAAACAATAGCATGCACATGCCACGGCCGGGGCATAGCCATGACGGTCGTTAATGTTTGCCGAGTGTACGATAGCTGTACTCGGCAAAGCATGGTATTGCCGAGTGGTAGCCCGGAGGCACTCAGCTAACATCTGTTTGACAATTTTAATTTTTTTACAATTAAACATTAGCAGGTGGACCGTCCGCTGCATTCGGCGGACGGTGCGCCACCCAAATGTTTGGACATCCGAACTGTCGTTTGACAAATTTAAAAAAAATTGCAATTAAAAATCTGAACTACCGTTTACCAATTTTAATTTTCTTTTGCAATTAAACATTAGCCGGCGGACCGTCCCCTGTCCACCGGCAGACCGTCCGCCTGCCAAACGTTCGGACATCCGAACTGTCTACAATAAGTTTTCGGATGTCTAAAAAGAACTGCCCCGGACCGTCTGCTACAGACTGGTGGACCGTCCACCGTTTGACTTGTGCCGGAAACCGTGTATATGCCGAGTGCAAGAAATGTTTGCCTAGTTGTTATCCATTTGGCACTCGGCAAAGTATTTGGTTGCGAGTGTTATTAAAAGCACTCAGCACATGTAAAAAAAAGCTTCCTTTTCTGCCCTACAAACTTTTCTCTCTGTTCTTATGCTATACGAAGTGCTACATATTAAAATTTGGTACATTTCTCGTTAAGTTTCCTATATTTAATCAATTTATTTCCTTAAAAGGATATTTTGGAGATAATTCAAATTTGAACTACAAACGATTTGAATAATGTTGTTGAGTCCAATTTGAGGCATTGTCAAAGAATTCAAAGAAAAATTCGAATATCTTATTCATGAAACATGACCACGAACGTGTGGCTGGATTGTTCTTAAATTCTATAAACAGCAAATGACGTCGGAACATCATGAGATTTGTCATGATATCATACCTGGAGACTGTGGTGAAAAATTGTGGAGGTTTCGCAAAAGTTGGCAAGTAGTTTGCTTACAAATCGAAGAATCGTCGAAGAAGTTCCGGTGAGTTGTGAATGATTCGTTAGGATTTGGAGTCAAAATGACGATTGAATTGAGATTTGACATTAAAGCTTTTTGTATTGGCAATATAATTTGGAATCTTTTTTGTAATTTCATGTAAAATTTTGGTTAATTTTGGAATCTTTTTTGTAATTTTAAATTTTTATGCAACTATTGTATTTAAAACAATGTAATTTGAATTTTGCTTGAATAATGGAATTTTTTTTCATGAGTAAATTCCACCTCAGGTCTCCAAACTTGTCGTGAGATTTCACCTAGGTCCCTAAACTCTCAAATCGTCCACTTGGGTCCCTTAACTTTGTTAAGTGGTCCGTTCGAGGTCCCAAACGCGCCACGTGAGTTTCCGACGCTGACGTGGAATGCCACGTGGTGCCACGCTGACAAAAATTACAAAAATCCCCCTGTAAATTCTTATCTTCTCCAGTCTACTGCTCTCCAATCTCTCTCTCTCCCTCCCTTTCCTCTCTCCCTCCGCTGCACGCCGCACTGCGCCTCTCCGTTGCCACGCCGCAAGCCGGACGGAGCCCGTCGTGGATCTCGCCGCTTCCCACAGTCGCGCGGCCCGCCGCTGCACTCCAGGCGCGTTATGGAGCTTAGCGGTGAGGGAGGCCCTGGCGTGCTCGGCTCGGCCTCCATGGTGGCCTCAGGCATCACCTCCCTTGGCTGCACCGCTGCCTCCGGCCGCTCCCTTCCGCTCATGGATGCCCTCCCGTCGCCTGCCTCTCGCCCTTCACCCTCGACGCCGAGCTGCGATTGCTCACTGCATGCCCCCATACGTATCACGCTGCCTGCGTCGACGCCTGGCTGCGCAACATCCCATCCTACCCGGTCTTCGCGTTGCCATCTCGCTCCTGCACCCACCGCTCCCGGCCGCCGCGTAGGAGCCGCTCGGCTCGCAGGACAGTAGCCTCTCCGGTCGCGGTGCTCGGCAACGGCCCCCGCGGCCTGCCGCGGTGGCCGCACCAGCGGCTCGCCTCCCCGTGGCCCTGGTGGCCCACCTTCCAGCGGTGGCGGTGGTGGGATTGGGGAGACGAGGGGCCTCCTGCGGCGGCGGCCCCATTGTCTTGCCTCCCCGTGGCCCTAGCGGCCCACCTTCCAGCGGTGGCGGTGGTGTGATTGGGGGGATAAGGGGCCTCCCGCGGCACTCGCCGTGCCCGCCGAGCACGGCAAAGAAGAGGTCCGGGTGGGTAGAGGGTGAGTAGATTTAGCACTTGCCGTCGCAGGTGACCACCTTGGCGCTGGCCATGGCGGGCTGCTGCAGGCAAGAAATGAGAGGGGGATTATGAGGGAACAGGGGAGTAGGGTTAGGGCGAGGCTGGGGTGCACGCCGTGCTGGCCGCCGGCAGGCCGCCGGGGCTGCAGCCTCCCTGCAGTGCGCCTGACCAGAACAAAGGAGGAAGGGGCTTAGATGAAGAAGAAAGAAAAGAGGAGGGGGTTAAGTGAGAAAGAGAGGGGGTTAGGGTGGGGGAAGATGGAACTCTGGAGGTTTTTTTGTAAATATTTACCACTGCGGTGCCCCGCGGCATGCCACATCGGTTTCAGACGCTTGCGCGGCACAATTGGGACCTCGTATGGAACACTTAACAAAGTTTAGAGACCCAAGTGGACGATTTGAGAGTTTAGGGACCTAGGTGAAATCTCGGGACAAGTTTGGGGACCTGGGGTGCAATTTACTCTTTTTTCATTGAATCATCAAATATGAACTACTGAGTGAGTTTGGCAAGGTATTTTCAAAGATCGTTCAAAAAAATTTAGTAAAACACATATTGGATAAGAATAATTAGTTGATCAAAATTGGATTTAAGCTATAACCACATGAAATACGAAATATCGAGTGAATTTGTCAAGGTATATTCAAAGTACACTTGAAAATTTTAAACAAAATTGAAAAAGAATTTCAGAAAAAAAATTGGAGCCTTGCTGAGCTGTAGATCTAGGGCACTCGGCAAACAGCTCCTTTGTCGAGTGCTGGACATAGGCGACACTCAGCAAAGCCTTATCCCTAGGGTTTAAATCACATGCGGCCCGACTTACACACACATCAGCGCACCAGCAGCCCCTCCCTGCCGCAACCGCTTGCCGTCGTCCCCCGCGGTGGCCTTTGCTCGCGCGCCGCCGGCCCCTGCCCCCACGCCCCTCCCCGCCGCCGCTGCCCCTGCCCGTAGTGGTCTTTGCCTGCACGGCCGCCGGCCCCTACCCCCGCCACACCACACTCCACGGTGCTCCCAGCCCGACCGCGCCCCTCGCCGCCCGTGCGCTCCACTCACCGTCCGCCCATGCAAGTGCTCGCCCGTGCAGTCGCCACCGCCACCACATCACTCCCCTGGCTATCTAACCTCATCTACGCATGCTCAAGTGGAATTAGAACCGATCTTCACCTATTAGAAAATGCAGACATCATGTAGATGCAATTGAGTTTTATATTACTCATTGGCATGCATGTTAGAGGATGGATGACCGTGAGTGGATGTACACGGGCTGGTCCCATCGGGGTGACTGGAGCGATGAATGGATTGAGAAGACCGAGGTTTTCTTGGATCGAGCATTTGCAAAGGCTAAAGGAGTGTGTACCACTTCATGTCCTGCAGCAGTTGTGCAAACAGGCATTGATAAACAAAGGAGGTCATGGCAAACATCTTTGCAAAAATGGATTTATGGCAAACTATACCCGGTGGACCTACCATGGGGAAGCTGATCATATGAGAGATGAGGTCGTCAGACAACGCATCGAGGATTATGATGCTGATACCGGGGTAGGAGACATGCTAAATGACTACCATGAAGCACGCTTCGAGGAAGGACGTAGGGAGGAGGAGCTAGAGGCTACCGCAAAGGCTTATTACGACTTGTTATCTGCGGCACAACAACCCCTACACGGGCATACCAACATGTCTCAACTGGATGCCATTGCGAGCCTAATGGCTATGAAGTCCCAGTTTACCCTAGGTCGAGACGCCTTCGATGTTATGTTGATAGTTTTTGGCAGCCTGCTTCTGAAAGGTCAAATTCAACCAAAGAGCATGTATGAGGCATAGTCCTTCATGCACTTAAGATGCCATATGAGCAGATACATGTCTATCCAAAGGGATGTATCTTATTTAGGAAAGAACATGTGGAAGCAAAGTAATGTCCAAAGTGTGAATCCTTGAGGTTCATGGAAGTAGACTCTGGTGATGGCTAGAAGAGGCAGCTTGCGGTCCCCGTGAAAGTCCTAGGGTACCTTCCTCCCGTACAGAGGATCCAATGGCTTTTCATGATTGAGAAATCCGCGAAACAGATGACATAGCACAAAACGGGAACTCTATACAATCCTGGGAAGCTTGTACATCCATCCGATGCTAAATTATGGACCCATTTTGATGCAACTCATCATGGAAAAGATAGAATGTACATGTTGGGTTGGCAATAGATGGGTTCCATCCTTATGGAATGTTTGCCGAGTGCTCTGACCAAAACACTTGTCAAAGCGTCCACTGGCGGATCGTCCGCTGTCCATCGGTAGACCTTCCGTCTGTCAAAAAGTTTGAACATCCGAAAAGGACTGCCAGCTATTGGGGGAATAGCCCAGCCCATAAGATTAATGAGCCTCATGTGGCGGCCCAGGGACCTTTTTGTAAATATTGTACCCACCAGGGGGCCGGGGCTAAATTGCCACCCCCTCCCCTCCTATATATAGCTAGCCCAAGGGGTCAAATGGGGACTCTCTCTCCTGCCATTGAGCATTTTTCACTCTCACTTGCTTTGGTTTCTCCCTCTCTCTCTGCTGTTTGGTGGAGTCTTGTAACACCCGGTTTATAAAAGGACATAAACCGAGCAGTCATATACGTGCCTGGATCAAGTCACACGTATATACAACAGAATGAACAATATATCACAACACATATCACGTAAAAGATATAATAAAGCGAATACGAATGTTATTTATTACAATAATGACAAAAGTCTGGTACAGAGTATGCGGAAGCGTAATACATAAACGATAACTCTCGTCGGAAGCTGAGTAGGGCGCCACAGGGACGTCGACTGGGAGACGAACGCCTAGAAGTCCTTGTACTCCTGGTAGCTCCGGGTGAACTCCCTCGCGTCGGCAGGAACTGAGCAGCAGTAGAGTGTCCCCAAGAGGAAAAAGAGTAGAGTAGGCAAGAGTGAGTACACAACTTGTACTCAACAAGTATAACACAAACTATGAGGCTCTAAGGTTGGCTACCTCAACTGCATTAGCTTTTAAGTCTTGGTAAAATTTTATTAAAGCTAATTACTACAAGTTGATGAATTACCATAAACCCAGTTACATAGTAATTAATCAAAATTAATCATGTTACTACTGAGAACCATACCAAACTAAGCCACCCGGGGAACCTGCCACATCAAAGGAAGATAACCCCACTAATCAAAAGGAGGATCTGGGCCGCTCATGACCGTGAGCATGGCTAGTATACCAGTTTTACACTCTGCAGAGATTGCACATCTTACCCCACAAGTCGTGAGCTACGCTAGTTGTTCATCACACTTCCTTAGGTGAGATGGCTAGCAAACTCACTACGAAGCTGTTACAAAGAATCTCGTTGGTAAGGCGTAACCGCGAAGAGTTGGATCGGCGATGATGGGGCCCACCTCACGGGAGTACAAGCACAGGTGCGCAAACCAAGCACAGACCAAGCCAGAGGAGCAGGGACCATTGAAGCTTACCACCCTTTGCCCCGCAGGTAAGTTACTGCAAACCAAAAAGACCTAATTAGTAAGCCAAGACCGTCCCATTCCAGTCTTGTGGTAGCGCTGTTGTCCCAGGTTGTCGCTCTATGAACCGGTCCTTATGAAGAGTGGCCAACCAAGCACTAAGCACCATGCTGGCCCCCTAAACCATGTTTCTAACAAAAACCAATTTTAACGAGACGTGAGCCCCTCAAACGGGCCACTCTCAGAATTAAGTTGCATAAACCATTAATAAAATTAATTAAAAAGGACCAAGTGTGTTATAGCGCGGCACCTAGTACAACTAACCAAAATGCAACCCAAGGGATATATAAAGGATATAAAGTGGCTAGGAAAGTCCTTATAGGCATACAATATTAAAATGCAGTATGGAAGTGTATTTAAAAGTGATAGGTTGTTCATGTTATACTTTCCTTCCTCAAATCGACCAGCCCTTGGGTCTAGGAGGGCCGGCGCGCTGTGCGTGATCGATCTAGGGCTACAGCGGGACTTGGCACGGCTCAGGGCAGTGAATTCGGCGGCGGGGGCGGAACTAAATGGCGGCGCTTGCCGACGTGCGGCGTTCGTGCCATTCTGGTGCTGGATTGTGGGTGCAAAGGGCTCGTGGATCTTGCGTAGAACCAAAGCAAACTGAAACCAGGGTCGTGCGTGGCTGGGAGGTGCTGCAACGTGCCCGCCATGGCGGAGCAGGG
The DNA here is from genome assembly GCF_016808335.1 of Panicum virgatum. Taxonomy (NCBI): domain Eukaryota; kingdom Viridiplantae; phylum Streptophyta; class Magnoliopsida; order Poales; family Poaceae; genus Panicum; species Panicum virgatum. The sequence goes on along the minus strand of NC_053153.1, from coordinate 44,193,222 downwards.
ACGTGTGTGGCGGCGAGTCACTGGCGGCCGGTGTTCCGGCCACTGGAACGGCCTACGTGACAAGATTTATAGCACAAAATGTAGAGGGGACCAGGGTTGTGCTCACCTAGCACTGAATCGGGCAGGCGGGTGGCATAGAAGGGTTGACGGCGTCGGTCCGACGGCGGCGCACGGGCGGAGCTCGGGGTCCGACCGCTGCTGGGCATCTCCGGGTTCCTGGATTCCGAGGATCGACACGGAGCGACCCTGTGGAAGTGCTGCAGGGGCTAGAGCGGGTCAAGGGCCACCGGCGGCGAGAAAACGAGCGGGCGGCGCAACTCACCGGTGACGAGTTCGGGTCGAAATCCCGGGTGAAACGCGGTGCAGCGGGCTGAGGAGATGACCTGGGATGCTCCTGGAACTCAGGCGGGGCTCCGGTGGTGGTTCTCGGTGGCCGTGAAGCAGCAGAGCGGCGAGGGCACGGCGGCGCGGGGCTCTGCTCTGCTCGGAGCTCGGAGGGCGGCGGCTAGGGTTTGTTGGGGATGCTAGCGCGTAGGATTGGGAGCAGGGGGTCCGCGGGGGGCCAATTATAGGCCGGGCGGTGATCCTGGGCATCCGTGCCGTTGGGTGCAGGCGAGATCTCCGGCGGGGAGGTCGGGTTCTGTTGGCGCGCTGGAGAAGGAAAGGGGGAGGAGGGCGATGACAGGTGGGGCCGCTCGGTCAGTGGGGGCTCTGGCGACACGCTTGCGGGAGCACGCCGGCGTGTGGGGAGAGCTGGGCCGCGGCGTGGGCTGCTGGCGCGGGAGGGAAAGGGAAGGAGTGGGAGCGGGCTGGGCCGCCGTGGTGAGGAGGTGGGCCAGTCAGGTTTGGGCTTGGGTTACGGTGGGCTGCTACTGGGTGGGTTTCTTTTCCTTTTCTTCTCCATTTCCTAATTCAAACTAACTCAAACCTATTTGAATTCAAATTCAAATTTGAATTCAACTCTAACACTCAAACAAAAAGAACAATGCACCAGCATGAATGCATCAACAAATTTTTAAACTTAGACAAATTTTAATTACTTGCGAAACAAAATTAGATTAAATGCAACACTAATCATAATAAACCTTAGAAAATTAAATAAGGCCAATTAAATTTATAATTAATTGCTGAAATTTAAATTAGGGTGTTACAAGTCTTCTCTCCAACAGTTTGGCGGCCCACCGCATGTTTTGCACGAAAATGAAGCCCACGAGTACCACACTTCGCCTCTGGCTCTTCGCATGACTTCGGCTTGCCAGCTTCGGCTTCGGCTCCGGCCAGCCTTTGCTTCGCGGCTTCGTCCGAGCTTCGGCTCCGGCCTGGCTTCGTTTCGCGGCTTCGTCCGAGCTTCGGCTCTGGCCAGGCTTCCCTTCGCTTCTTTCGTCCGAGCTTCGCATCAGGCTTCGGCTCCAGCATCAGGGGTCTTCGCCCATCTTCGGCTCCAGCGAAGGCCTCATCAACGGCTCCAGCTGGCTTAGGCTCAAGCGAAGGCTTCACCAACGGCTCCAGCTGGCTTCGGCTCAAGCGAAGGCTTCATCAACGGCTCCAGCGAAGGCTTCACCAACGGCTCTAGCTGGCTTCGGCTCCCACGAAGATCTCGAGCCATGGCGAAGGCTGCGGTTACCGGTGGCCCACTGCGGAGCGCCACGGCTTCGGACCGCAGCGGCTTCGGCCTACTGCGAAGGCAGCCATGGCGGTTTTTTATTTTTTTATTTTTTATTTTCATTTTTTACAAAAATATATTTTCGTTTACGAAATTTACAGGAATATACCCCGGCCGCCTGGTAGCGGGGCGGCCGGGACCTGGTCGCACCGTTGCGGGGCGGCAGGGGCTTTTCTGCAAAAATTTCGAGAAATTTTTTGCAGAAAAGCCCCTGGAGGACCGGTCGCTCGGCAGCGGGGCGGCCGGCCGCCCAGGACGCTCAACAGCGGGGCGGCGGGCCCCGGCAGCCCAGCAGTAGGGCGACCGGCTCCCCCACCCTTATATAAGGGTTGGCTAGTCCCCCCACCCCTCATTTGCATCACTAAAATTCCAAAAACCAAGAAAAGAGAGGGAGGGAGGGAGAGAGAGAGGCGAAGCCCTGCCAGATTTTCGAGCCGGCGACTGCAGGTAACCAAAATTCTTCTACGCTTTACAAATAGATTATGTTGTAACTATTTTTGTTGACACAGTAGATTAGCAATTAGTTTGTGATACAGTACATTAGCAATCAGTTTGTGATACAGTAAATTAGCAATCTGATTGCGCCCTTGTGATTGCCAGAGCTCAACACCATGGCCTCCTCAGGATCCACCTACATTCCACGGAGTAAGGTGAGGGAAACAGTCCCCCAAGGAGTCCAGGTGCCTATGTGCTTTTGCGGATCCTTGTGCAAGCTAATGAAATCTAGGGTTTTGGGGGACGATTTTGGCATGAGGTTCTTCATGTGCAAGAATTATGAGTATAATCCGCCCAAGCATTACGGCAAGGATCGAGCAAAGGTACTACAAAACACTATCAGAGTTTGCCACTTTCGGATCCGGTAATGACTTCTAACATGATTTGGGGAAAGACTCCACCGCCTCTATGTGATTTCGTGCAGTGGTTAGACACTGAGCTATCTCAGCAGGACAAGGACCATGTTGAGCATCAAGCAAGGTGGGCTGCACAAAGGTGGCAACGAATGCTACATGAAGAACAGATGGAGGAGAAGTGCAAGAAAGATCAGGAAGAGATTCAGAAGAGGATTACAGAAGTGGAACGTCAGAAGGCAGAGGAACGTGAAGCTGACAGGGAGAGGAAGTGAGAGAGGGCCCGCCGTGCTAAGGAAGCAGGGCCTAAAGCTATTAGGAAGGGAAAATATCCCCAGTGCACTCAGTAAAGCACCATCATGTATTCCCGGCATTTTACATTTCCTAAGGCATGTCAGGTTTAGTCACAACACGAGGTTACCGTGTTGCATATGCCACTGTTGTTCATTGTTAAAGTACCTAGTTTACAGCAAAGGTCTCAGTGTTATTTACCGTAGTAGTACGAACGCCTTAGGCATCTGTTTTGTAATCGTAGCATTGTTTACAAAATTGTATTGCAAGCCGGGAATTTATGGTTCGTAACCTACCTTATCCTTCTATTTTCAGTACACTACATTCAGTTAGCAATCTAATTCAAGCAACCTACACATTTAGAATTGCAACCAAGAAACCTTACTACACAAATACCTTCGTATTGTTACATGCTACCATCTGGTTCAAATACATATCCATACATAACGAAATGTAATTGTCACATACAGGTGGGAATACATATCCATACATCTGGTTCAAATACATATCCATACATAACGAAATCTAAACGTGACGGGCTCCAAAATCCGGAGACAATCCATCGGTGGGATTCCCAGAAGGTCCAACCTCGGCACCAGCATTATCTTCATGCATTTTAGGGCACTTCTTATAAGTGTGACCATCTGCTCCACACAGGTTGCATTGTTTTTTCTTCTTTTCTGCCTCAGACTCATCCATTCCGTTACGGATACGAAGTGTCGGCCGTCGACCTACCCCTCTCCTAGCATCTGGATTGGGAATGTACATTGGAGGGATATTTGGTGTAGTGAATGATCCCAGACTGCCTATGCCATATATCTCATGGCCCCAAGTGTGCACAGCGGTTTCTTTTCTGTAATATTCAGAAACAAAAACCCAGCTTCCAATCCAGATTCTGAACATGCCGCAATGACATGGGAGCATGGTAAGTGAAGAAGTTGTGGCTTCTTGCATCTGCAAAACACCTTGCCTTCCGGCGTTATCAAGCAATCCTGAACCACCCTTTGTCTGCGGACACCCTGAACTGTCCTGTCCTTGCATAAAACCTCAAACCTTTGATCCATTGTGCCCATGGAGACCACTCTGTGATAGTGAGCCTTTTCAATCTTTTCTTTCATGTATTTAGTGACCATATTACAAAAAACCACTCGTGGATCATTAAGTAAGTGTTGTCGGTCAAAACCGACCGGCGAGTAGCGACAGGCAACACGAAGAGCCGGGAGGCTGCCGAGGCACTAGCTGGCACTGGTCCCTCGGTGAACGGCCCAGATCCTGGCACACGCCGACGCTTCTGGAGATGCAGGGCGTGCCACCTGACCTATACCCGATCAGGAAGGTGCAAACGTGCTTTCGATGGTTTGCCTACATGCACAAATACGTGTAAACATTAGTCCGAGCCATGGTCGGCTCCCCAGGACGACTCTTGCATCGGCTTTAAAGAGCCGATCGAGTCCCGGTGTCAGATCAGATCTGCATATTTGGATATTAATAGATAAAGCAAATAAATGCAAAAACTACTTCAATTAGATCTAGTTAATCTAATCCACGACGGTAAAAGCTTCACTGCTAGATCGGAACATCCTACATGTAATTAGGCCTAACGAGCGTAATATATAACCAAACTTTAACCAGAATAGAGGCCTAAGAATAAGCAAAAGCCGATTCCCAGATCAATCCCTGTTAAGATCAAGGCAAAGCATCTAATACATCGCCGGATCGTCCAACCCGTTTGCAAGGCCTAACCTAGCAGATATTAAGCCGATTCTTAAGTATAAGAACAAACCATAACAGATTAGATCTACTAGATAAAAAAGAAGCTGGGTGTTATCTCTACGCGACTAATTCCTATGCAACGAGAAATAGCGTAAGATTAATACATGATCACGCAGAGATAACACGATATTCGTAGATGATAAACAACAAGAGCATGATAGATCTACTAAAGGTCATGCTACGAACATCGGGATAACTAGCATTACTCGCCATCAAAAACGCTTCAGTACGAGTAATACCAAGGTAAAAGAAAAAACAATGCTGCCCTGATCACAAGAAGTGATCAGGGAAGCATGGCGCTTACTGGGATGAAACTCTAGGATTAGGGGTGGCGGTGCGCCGAGAATTATTGTTGCGAGACATGATGATGTTCTCTCTCTTTCATTAAATGAATAGGTACATATTTATAGTCTAAATGACTTGACCCGTAAGGCAAACTCTAACTAACAAAAGGAAACAAAATATAATATCTAAATAACTAACTAAATCTGGACTCCTGCCTTCCGTCAATCCAGATCTTCATGAAGCTTCCAGATATCAGCCGAAACAATCGTGGCAGATCTTATTGTTTCAGCAATCCCCGTCGATTCCGAACGTATCTTGACGTGATTCTAGCAGCATCGGGAACCCCTGCTGTAGGGTCGGGCGAGGCAGACCTCCCACGCAGACGTCGGCTGGGTTCGGCCGATGGCCGCATGTAGCGCGTCGGAGGTGTCAACGAGTGCAGCCTCTTCCTGGGCTTCAACATGGATTAGGCCCGTGACCCCATCTCAACTTGACCCTTGAGTGCCCAATTATCATTGTATTTGGCCAAACTTATGATATAAGCCTGGCTAAGTGGACTCCTCTACCGTGGGCTTCTTCTGACATTTGGCCTACCAATCCTGGTCAAATTCTGGCGATAACACATGCCCCCAAGTTTGGCCAAATATGACAGAATCTTCTAAGCGCCAGCCATAAACCAAATAAGAACATCATCTCCTCAAATTGTCTTCTCATGCCACTGATGGTCTTGCCCCCCGAGCCGATAGATCGGCTATTAGCCAACTGACTTTGTCACCGATTGCTTGAACCGGCCTCACGCCTTCCTCGACCAATCTCAATGTTGTTGCAGACTGGTCCTAGTTTTCATATTCCATGGATGGCACTAACTTATGTGATCATCCTCGTGCTTCATCATCTCAGCATCAACACACACAGCCTCTCCTGCAAAACAATCACTTGCCGAACTGACGCTACAAAGATCATTGTGAATCGGCTAAAAGCTGATGAATCATATTCAGTTAGCCAAACAGTCCACAGAAACCAAACAATCATCATTGATAAAAATTTCTTCCCCCCACAAAAATATGCTATGTCATGCAAAGAGTGAGTGTGAGCTTCCAAGTATGTCTCAAAGCATTTACAAGTGCTAGCATGTATATACAGTGAGGGTATAGCATAAAGACACCGCATAGAAAAGCTCAAAAGAATATATCTATATTAGAACATGAGCAAGCAATTTTTAGGATTTTCAAAATAAAAAGCATCACCACTTAGCCCAACCAACTAGTACATTAAAGCATGACAAGCAAAAACCAGCAAGTACCTACACCAGTGAGCTCTTTCCGATACAAGAATCTTTTAACAAGCTTGATTACTCATCCCCTCAGGTCTTGCAGGTTAAAACATATTGCATTTGAAACTCAAACAAGCCTTTTGTTCTGTGCCAGGGGTTATTTGCTTATCAGGCCACTTCTTACCAACCAATGCTAAGCCTAGGTCCGTTGAACCATCAGAAGCTTAAAGCAAGGTTTTAGTCATTCACAGCCTAGTCCATGTTCATGCTAAAGTGCAATAGCAAGCAGTCTCGAACTAGATCAGTGATACAAAACAAACCCACCTGAATCTTTTCATTATAGCACAGCATGGACATCATTCAGATTTTAATGTAATTTAGCACAAGATTATCATATAAGCATTGAGACTCGAGCTGCATAAATGATTCCAAGAAAAGGATATAGCTACCAGGCATGTACAAGATAGTAAAAGCAAAGTCAGCCTACACATACTAGTAGCCAAGTAAAGCGGTGACCATATTTCAGATTTTCAAAAGAATAAAAGCCATGCTCGGTATTAGATATTCAACATATTCAAATGAGCCTAACCACACATGGTCACCAGCATCCACACCTCAAAATATATACACGAAACACAAGTAGAAGCTACTAAGCATACAAGGAAGCTAGTGCAAGTGATAAACACATATACTGTATGATGATGCAATGGTGGGTTTGAATATTACCAATCAAATTGGCTGTTGACGAGCCGATGGTTAAAATCCCGCCTGGTCCATACTTGCCATAATGCATTCTCATTACAACTATCGGCTATTAGAAAGCCGAACATCTGTAGCCTAAAGTCCAATCAGCACATTGCAATCATAAAGAGCTCTGCAAATTCTTTGTCGACGTGGATGAAGTAACCGATGTTGATCGCATCGAAGGAGCACAGAAGCTGAATCAGCCGGTTGATGTGACGAACGCCCTGACCCTCTATCCGCGGGGGTCGGGCGAGACGGACCCTGTCCGCAGGGGTCGGGCGAGGCGGACCCGTCCGTAGGTGACGAATGCCCTGACCGTAAAGCTGAATTCGCCGATGTCGATTTGCTGGATCGGCTGATGTAACAGACACTCCCACGCACACGTGGGAGTAGGAGTAACCGATGGCGATGAACTCTCTGACCCCGTAGGAGCCGAATTCGCCAATGTCGATGGTGTCGCAGGAACAGGAATAGCCGATGATGATGACGATGCAGAAGTACTGTTGGCCGGATTGGTCGGCTAATGTATCAGACACTCCCACGCCCACATGTGAGCAGAAGTAGCCGATGTCGATGGCCGAAATTGCAGAGTCGGGCGAGGGAGCGGAAGTAGCTGATGGCGAAGAAGTTGTAGGAGCACCGGCGGTAGTTCTTCAACCGGACGAAAATTTCTGTATGGGTCTCCATATTTCATCACCAAATCTCCGCTTATGCCCCCCGAGCCGGATCCTTCATGTATTGGAGGAGATCGGCTCTCCAATCGGCCGTGCCCAACTGCAGTATTTCATCCTCGTCCAACTCAGCGCTGCAAATCACGTGAGACATAACATAATAAAAAGGGGCCGGTGGCCTGCATCGGCTGATATTACTTCACTATGAACCGGAGAATTCAGACGTTTTGCCGCCGATTGCTGGTATCGGCTGTGTTTCGGGCTGATCTGCCCATCGGCCCGGACTCGGATGTTAGCCAGGCAGCTAATTTGTTCTGCTACTATTTCTTTTGACTTTCTTTTTCTTAAGGCGATGCTAGTGCACCGGCTTTTCTAGGCCCCGATGGCATCGCATCGGCTGGGGCCGATCGCTTAGATCGGCCACTACAGGGCATGATCCCGTAGAATTCATGAAGTGGTGCCAGAATGTGTTTATTCTGTGGGGCCAGTGGATAGGACCAGCCTCAATCCGTTTTTTGTCGGTTCGATCCGATCACAGTCTTCCAGCACAATCCCTAAGATCTGCTCTTGTCCTTCCGCATCCCAGGCATTCATGTCTGCGAGCGAAACCTCGCTGGAGTCATCTGCACGGGCCACCTCCACTTCATTGCCATCCCATTGAACCAAACACTGGTGCATTGTGGAAGGAACACAACAATTGGCGTGAATCCTATCCCTCCCAAGCAGCACTGTGTACGTACTCTTACTGTTGACGATGAAGAATGAGGTTGGGACGGTCTTGCGGCCAACTGTCAACTCCACATTGAGGACGCCCTTTGCCTCTGACGGCTGCCCGTTGAAATCATTGAGCATTACATTGGTCTTGATAAGGTCAACAGCAGAACGACCTAATCGGCGTAGCACTGAATACGGCATCAAATTGACTGTGGCGCCGGTGTCGACCAACATCCTGTTCATAGGCTTGCCGTCGATGAAACCCTTGAGATATAACCCCTTTAGGTGCTTGTAGCTTTTCTCCTTGGGCTTCTCAAAGATGATCGGCTGTGGGCCAAGATCCAGTTGTGCGACGGCCAGCTCCTCCGGATGAGGCGCTCGAAATTCCGACGGGAGCACAAATACCATATTCACATCAGCCGACGGTTTCTCATCGGCTTTTAAATGCTTGGGACGCTACTCCCTCCTTGGAGGGTGCCTTGCCACTCTTTGCGGGCGCCTGACTTGCCCCGCGAGATCCGGGCGTGCCCTCCTCAATACGTCGAGGTACCTTGCTTCCGCCTCTTCGAGATTGCGTAAGCGCTGCACTCTGTGCATCTGCGAGCGACTGAGTCCGTCAGGACACCATCGCGGACGATAATACTTACCCTCCCCTTCGAGCTCAAGATCATCCCTGGGTGGCCGCTCAACATGGTCATTGTGACGTGCTTTGGGCCCCAAGCGTCGGAACACTAACGTCTCGCCTGACTGGCGTCCCCGAGGCCTGCACTCCAGGCAATCATCTATAGTAGGCAATCAGCTCATGCCAGAATTCCAACAGTACCTGAAGATCGGGCAATGCCAGTGGTCGCGTACAACTTGGTGTCTCCCCAGCGTTCTCCCCGCGCGGTGCTCGTACTCCTCCTCTTCCGATTCATACCGGCGACGCAGCTTGTACTGATACTCGTATTTTTCAAGAAGCCGATTGGAAGCTGGGTGTTGATTGCGGATGTGACGCACTTGTTCTTCAGTAATTTGTTGCTGCTCCGACTCGTCTTCATCCTGGGGCCGTTTGCCAGAATTGGCCTCTTTCCTATGCTCGTCACGGCGGCGTACGGATCCCACCATGTTAATCCGGAACGCAAAATTATGGCCCTCAGATCTAAGATCTGATAGCCCCACCATGTTAGCCTGTGGGAACGATTGACTGTCAACCTTCATTGTGTGTTGGGCCAGAATTAATCGGCCTTGCTCAATAGCCGATTGGATCTGCCGACGCAGCTCCTTGCAGTCATTCGTGGCATGGGTGAATGAGTGGTGCCACTTGCAGTACGGCCTCCCCTGCAGCTCTTGCGCCGTTGGCAGCTTGTGATTCTCTGGGAACTTCAACTGCTTTTCCTTGAGCAGTAGATCGAATATCTTCTCTGCCTTGGCCACGTCAAAGTCAAAGCCCTTCACAAGCCCCTTCTGTTTGACCCACTTGCACGGGACGGGGTTTGCCCCCCGGGTCCACTCTGCCACAGCCACTTCTTGCTCCCCGCTAGAATCATCAGAATCATCTGCTTGGGTCATATTCACATGGCGCTTAAATTTTTCCTGGTACAGCTCAGGGTGATAGTGTTCATACGTCGTGAGCTTCTGCACCATGTGCGCCAGAGAGGTGAAATCCAACTGAAAAACCAGATCCTTGATCGGCTTAGCGAGCCCCAGAACTGCCAAATCGACTGCCTCTTTTTCTGTGATGCGCGATGAGTAGCATTGATTCTTAACTTCTCTGAAGCGTTGCACGTACTCCGACACACTTTCCCCTCATTTCTGCTTGACTTGGGCGAGGTCGGCAATCCCAGCTTCAGCAGCCTCTGAGTGATACTGGGTGTGGAACTGATCTTCCAGCTGCCTCCAAGTGCGGATCGAATCTGGGGCCAATGACGTGTACCATCCAAAGGCTGAGCCCGTGAGAGACTGGCAGAAGAACCGGACCTTCAGAGGATCCGATACTGAAATCATCCCGAGTTGTGTTAGGTATCGGCTCGCATGCTCGATGGAGCTGGCCCCTTCTGACCCGCTGAACTTAGTGAACTCCGGGAGCCGATACTTGGGTGGCAACGAGATCAAGTCGTAGTCGCTTGGGTACAGCTTGGAATAGCCGATCGCCTTTCTCTTGGGCAGAATGCCGAACTGGTCCCTTAGTATTGCACTGATCTGTTCCACACTAAGAACTCCTGGGGCCGAGGGCTCAGCACTCGGCCCGGTAGCGTACTTCGCTAGCCATGCTTGTTTCTCCGCATCTGTCCCTGAAGCTCCTGTACTCGCCAACTGTCCCGCGCGTGTTGGGTTGATGTTGTCAGGTATGTACACGCACGTGTAGCCATGTGGGATCTCCTTAGGTGGCTCGCTCAGGAACTAGCCCTCCCCAGGATCTCCGCTGATCTTGTAGACGACGTAGATCGGCGAACTCTACGGCCCTGTAGTTGTGAGCGAGTATGGCAATGGCGGAGTACTAGTTCTTGATCACCTCCTGGACGACGCGATATACCACGCACTCGAGCTCGTTCACCAGGCTTTCTGAGTGCCGATGAAGCGAGTGAGCCACCATGTAGTTCATCTCCTGGCGCAGGACCCTGGTGCGCTCCTCTGATGGTACGGACAGGTCGACGTTGTCGAGAGCGCCTTCGGGTGAGAACCCCTTCCACCTGATGCCGTGGCTGCGGGTCCTCTCGAAAGAGCCGATGAGATCGGCTTCGAACTGAGCTTTGACCTCATCATACTTCTGCTGGTGTTCGGGGGTCAACTCTTCATATGTGATAGGGTTGGTGACCGGCGGAACCGGGGCTTGGTTCTGAGGTCCAATCATCCTGGCGGTGGATGTTGTTGCTAATGAAGGTCCCACTGGGCGTGCCAGAATGTGTTGTCGGTCAAAACCCACAGGTGAGTAGCGACAGGCAACACGCTGAGCCGAAAGGCTGCCGGGGCGCTGGCTGGCACCGGTCCCTCGGTCAACGGCCTAGATCCTGGCACACGCCGACGCTTCCGGAGATGCAGGGCGTGCCACCTGACCCATACCCGATTAGGAAGGAGCAAACGTGCTTTCGATGGTTTGCCTACATGCACAAACATGTGTAAACATTAGTCCGAGCCGTGGTCGGCTCCACGGGACGACTCTTGCATCGGCTTTAAAGAGCCGATCGAGTCCCGGTGTTAGATCAGATCTGCATATCTGGATATTAATAGATAAAGCAAATAACTGCAAAAACTACTTCAATTAGATCTAGTTAATCTAATCCACGACGGTAAAAGCTTCACTGCTATATCGGAACATCCTACACGTAGTTAGGCCTAACGAGCGTAATAGATAACCAAACTTTAACCAGAATAGAGGCCTAAGAATAAGCAAAAGCTGATTCCTGGATCAATCCCTGTTAAGATCAAGGCAAAGCATCCAATACGTCGCCGGATCGTCCAACCCGTTTGCAAGGCTTAACCTAGCAGATATTAAGACGATTCTTAAGTATAAGAACAAACCATAACCAATTAGATCTACTAGATAAAAAAGAAGCAGGGTGTTATCTCTACGCGACTAATTCCTATGCAACGAGAAATAGCGTAAGATTAATACATAATCACACAAAGATAACATGATATTCATAGACGATAAACAACAAGAGCATGATAGATCTACTAAAGGTCATGCTACGAACATCGGGATAACTAGCATTACTCGCCATAAAAAATGCTTCAGTACGAATAATACTGTGACACCCCAGGTGTTCAATTAGATGAACCAGAGTCATTAGCACCAAATCATACATCCTTAACCAAGAAACATTGAAATGGATGTGTATGTATGTATGTCTAGATGTATTTGTGCATAGGTCGAAAACCTTAAATAGTTTTTAAACTGATGCAAGTTTGTTTGTGAAATTTCCTAGGCATCTCACTAAAATCATAATAAACCATAGTCCAGTTGAAGCCATGAGAAGAAAGTGAGTTTTTACACATGAAATGATAAGTCGATCCACAGTACATTTTCTCCCATAATTAATTTCAGAAAATGCTGAAAAGATCCGAAAATACAAAGTGCAAACCATAGCTTAAATTAATTTTTGCCCAAAACAAAAGTTGTAGAGTTTCATATAACAAACAACTTTCATGTTCATAGTTTTTCAAGTTAGCACACAAAATTTGGAGAAAAATTCGAAAAAAATAATGTGTTTAGGGTAATTTTCTTTTGCATTTAATTTGAATTCTTAACTTTCAAACGGAGCTTCAAACGAAAATGTGCCTGAAATGAAAGTTGCAGGATTTTGAATTTTGAACAACTTTCGTATTCAAACTTTTTCAAGCTTCCATTGAAAATTTTGAGAACATTTAAAGTCAACTCTCTGACTTTTCTCTCTTTCTCTCTCTTCTCTCTCTCCCTCGCTCTCCCTGGCTTCTCTGCTCACGCCAAGCTACTTGAGCGCGCACGCCCGCGCGCGCTGCACCGCTGCCGCCCGCTCGCTACGCCTGCTGCCGCTGCGTGCTGCCTCGCTGCGCCGCTGCACCGCCGCGCTCGCTGCCTTACTGCCATCCTGCTGCTGCCGCTTGCTGCGCCACGGCCCGGCCATGAGTCCTCCCCGCACGCCACTGCAGGCCACAAGAGCCGGACAAGCGCTCGGCGACGCGCACTCGACGCCGCCGGCCACCAATGCCGAGCGCCGCGGTCGACGCGCCTGCCCTGGCCTTCAATGTCGAGCCTACGTCGTCGCTGATGCCGAGCTCAGCGAGCAGCCTGCACCCGACGCCCGCCACACAACGCACCGCTGCTGCCACCAGCCGCACGCGCACCTCCGGCCAAGTCCGGGCTGCTGCCCGCCTGCCCGAGCTGCCCGGCCTCCCCAGCACCACCTCCCCTCCCTCGTGCGCCTATTTGAGGCCGAGCTGGGACCCTGCACGCGCGCGCCCAGAGCTGCCGCCGCCATTGTTGCCGCGAAGCACGGGCTCGCCGCGGAGCCCCCTCCTCCACCCTTCCTCGCGCCCAAACGACCCCGTAGCTATCTTCCTTGGCCTCCACCGGTGCTCCCCGAACCGCTTGCCACCGTCCAAAGCCACCAGACCACTGCCGCCGCGGCACCCCATGGCCGCAGTCGCCCTGCTTCCGCGGAGCTCCCACCTCCGGTCTCCCTTCGTCCAAACTGAGCCCGGGAATCGCTCCACGACCTTCCCCTGAAGCTCACCGACCCCTCCACCGCTCGCCCTCACCCACCGGAACGCCGCAGCGCCGGAGCAGACCGCCGCTGTCCGCCGGCGCCTGTGGAGCCGACGCCTCGGACCTTCTCCCCGCGAACCAAGGACACCCAGAGGTGCGGCTCAGTCCCCTCTATCCTTTCCCCAACTTTCCCCTCGCCCCCAGGGTCGAACCTCGCCGGAAACCAGGCCGAAATCCCTCCTCTGTTCTCCAATGTCCGCCAGAGACCTCCAGTTAGAAGAACCAAAACTTCTAGGGGCCTATATGCAAAAGTTTGTTTCCTTTTTCTTTTGTTTTCAAAAACAGCAAACTTGTAAACTCCATATAAAATCGTAGGGAAATCAGAAAAATGAAAAATAAAATGTTTTGGAATCCTTAGATCAAAACCTACAACTTTTGTTACAGTCACATGTTAATATTATGCTTCTATTTTAATCTAGAATAAAGATTAGATTAAATAGCACACAAATGTATCTCCTGTTGTAATCATGAACTAAGACTACTTTTTGGACAGTGTGCTATACCCTAGATTGATAGTTTAGTGTAAAAATTTGAGGACATTTTGACAACTCTAGCTAAAGGTTTCTTTAAATCTTGACGTATGCCTAGGATAAATAGTTTTAATTTTCCAAGTTGTTACACCTTGAACCATAAGCTGAAACTTTTTCAGTGATTTTTAATTGCTACCTTGATGCTTTAGAAAAATGTATAGACTTTTTACCCAAGCAAAACATGCTCAAGTGATTTATGCTATGAATAAATGCACTAAACTGAGAAAAATAGCTTCTGTGCCTAGAAAAATCTGATACTTTTACTAAAGCTTGATTTTGAGTACTTAATCATGATAGTAATGTTTGAGCTCCTGGTACTCAGCATAACTACCTATAGAATTTATTTTTCTTTACTGCAGTTGTACATTGTGCTATTTTTCATGCCTTGTGTAATGTTTAGTTAAATCTGAAAAAAATATTTCCAGTAGGTTCATAATAGGATCATAAATACTCAGTTAAATTTTCGGCACTAGTACTTACATGGTTTGATCTATACAAATTAATCTTGTTCCTAGCTGTGGCTGTGTATTTTGTTTTTCATAATTTTTTTTATGGTACATGAAACTTTCTGAAATTTATACAGTAGGACCTACACTTGTTGAAGTACAATACATAAAAATTTCAACCCTATAAGCACTGTGTAACTATAGTTTTGGACAGCACGTGTATCTCTAGTGTTTGTTAAAGAAAATGACTTTTGGTATGTGTTGGTAAATGATGGAAACCCCACAGTGACTCTATGAACTAATAATTGTTGTTTATTACTCTATAAATGATTGCCCAAAATGATGTAACAGAATATATTGCAAATCATCTTGAGTTGCGTTGGATTACAACTCTATAGTGAAGAATTGATTAAATCGTATCACTAAAATAACTCACGCATATGCATTTCATATAGATTCGACTACTCTCCCTGACGGTACGTACGAGCTGGTGCCCGAGTCCGAGAGTGAGCAGTGTGAAGCTCAAGTGAATCTAACTGAAGCCGTCGAAGACCCGAACCAAAGCTCGGAAGAGCCCAAGGCTAACTTTGCTTAGCAAGGCAAGCCCCGGAGCATGTCCTACCTATTTTAATTCATGCAACTATTTGTATTCCTGTTTATTGTGCATTTAAGTTGCAGGAATTGTTTGGAACCTTAGTTGCATGATCCTAGGTACCTATGCTTGAACACTAGTATGTGTAGGTCGCTAGTTGGCTATGCTGATGGTTCGGTAGAAGTCGAGTGATTTCCTGTCACTCGCGAGCTCATAGAAGTTGAATGCTTACTACACACTGCAATATAAGGTTTACGGGCGGGGTTGTTGTACTTGTGATACCCCGTCTGTTTAGTCAAAATGGATAAGGCCGCGGTGTGTGGTAGTGGTGGTTAAGCGTTTGAACGTACTAACCACATGCCGAGAATATGGTAATCGGTAAGCTTAAGTACCTGATGGAACCGGCCGTGGAACATACTCCCCACCGTCTGGTCTATGGTCACGCACGGGTGCAGGGCACCATAGGGCGGTGGGCCTGTTTCATGCCCGGGGAAAAAGGGGAAAAGTCGCGTGGGTGATTGTATTCCCCATGCGTGTGTTTAGGTCTGCCTGGCCAGGTTAACAAATTCGATTCGAATCGTCCGTCTCTCACGGATATTGAGACTGCTTAACCCTTTTGCCACATAGAGTAAGAAGTGGAACAATGATGATCAGAAATATGATTGAATGATGAAAATAATTGTTTCTCACCATGTATGCTTTAGGATAGATGCTAATGTAGAATGGTTAATCAAACTAGAACTTGAGAGCTAAAATCGGAAAATAAGGACTCACTCTTTATTGCTTCCCGGCAAAGATAAACCCCTCAAGCCAAAAGCCTTGCATGTCTAGTTAGAGGGCTAGTTATATTCTAGTCGGGTAAGCCTTGCTGAGTATTAGTATACTCAGCCTTGCTTGTGGCTCAATTTTGTTTCAGGTGATACTTTTGAGGACATGATTGATAGTTTGACGTGGCCGTGTACTCTGCCTCCTAGTTGGTCGGTGGAGTGGGATACGACTCCGGCCAGCGATGGCAATGCCGAGTGATATCATGTACGGGCTTCATCATGACATCATGTATCGTCGTTTAGAACTCGTTTTATTTCCGCTGCAGTGAACTCTGAACTACTTTCAATTCAATTTTCAAGTACCTTTCGAAGATTTCGAACTTGGTTTGTAATAATTAAGTTAAGACCCTGTAATGTAATGTATCTGTGAAATGTTGTACTCTCTGGACTCACCTTCGTGTGGGTTGCATGTAAGCTTTGGGTTCGATCGATGCTAAGGTGGATTCTTCGGGACTTTACCCGACAGCACTGCCGAATTACTCCATTTGAAGTGCGTGTTAGCCGGGATTCTCTTTAAGATGATGGTTAGCGCACTTGAGCCGGATTAATTAGGGCGGTACTGCCACAGCTGGTATCAGAGCCGAACAAAGCGCACACCTGAGAGTGCGACTAGATTTTAAAAGTTTTACTTAAAACTTGGCCACATAATCGCGTTTGGTAAATACGGTGGTTCGTTAAGGATTGTGTATAGTACGTAAAGCCCTAGGGATATTATGAGAGTTTTTATGTGGCTATCTAACTTATGGTTTATTTATAACTGACTTCCAGCACGTTTCTTTCTGTACTTTAAATTCAGTATTTACATTTGTAACGACGCACCTACGCTAAGGTAAGACGGTAAGGATCCTCAGTCAGCTGAGGGAGTCTGACCTTCCCGTCGGTGATGCAAGCCGAACGCTGCCCTCAAGCAGTGGCTTACTTGAGGTGCTGCCAATATACCAACTATTAGTTGGCTATATTGGGAGTAAAGTATACTCAGTCAGCTGAGAGAGTCTGACCTTCCCGTCGGTGATGCGAACCGAACGCTGCGCTCAAGCAGTGGCCTACTTGAGCTGCTGCCAATATACCGACCATCGGTCGATTATATTGGGAGTAAAAGGAAACCGTGAATACGTCACCTCGGTAGCGTATGAGCGCTGTCCCTGCAGTGTTGGACGCATGGATGCCGCTTCTATAGTGAGCGGTAATGTATGGGGACGCTTTCATGTGTGCTGGCATGAAAGGTTCAATGAAATTTATATCTGTCAATTTTCTGTAGGTACACTAACCACAATTACGTAAGTTAAGCACGGTTAGAACTCGGCTAGAAATCTATATAGGGAGAGACGTAAATTGTGCCATGCCACCGGTGCTAACCCCGTAAGCCCAAAACTATTTGGCAATTGTTTTCCTTGGGAGGACGATTAGGTCGTGCATGCATCATACTCATATAATTGAAAGCCACTGAAAATAGATGTGGGTTAGTCGGTAAGGTTAAGGTTTGCACGTGAGCACGGTTCATCTTCTCTCAATTAAGGTCTATCTAGAAATCTGTCATTTCTGCTATATCGTGGAAGATGAATTATTTGGCATGGTAGAAGACTTTATCTGTAGAGGCGCCAGTGGATAATTTTTCTCCAAAACTTGTCTACTAGTTTCTGTTTAAATTTGGGAATTTTTCGACTTGTATACATTGGGGCACATTAGAAACTTTGACACCCAGTTTTTCTGTCAGCCTTGAGCACTTGGGTTGCACGAATTTTAGGCCTTCCTAGAGATATTTTATGCAGAAGTGTTCAACACAAAACTTGTGCCAAATTTACTTACCAAGCTTCTGTAAAAATTTGGTAATTTTAGGCTTAGTAAATTGTCCTCAGCACTCAGTTTACTGGCTCTCTGGTCCCTGAAAATTTCGGGCTGACAGCAAAGCAAAACTATAAGGATATGACCATCTTAGAATCTGATCTAGCCCAAGGGTTGACTAGCAAAGTTGTGCGCAACTATCTTAGGCATGTTCGGGTGAAATTTGAAAATTTTTGGACATCAACTCCTTGAGTTATGGCTACTTTAGTGCACTACCTAGAATCTGTTTTTATCATCTTGATTCACAAGTTTTTCCCATATCACACACCAAATAATTTCTTTAGAGGGCCAACCCTGTCTAGGGGAAAATGTGTCACCTACCTCCTGTATGATATTGAGCATTTATTGCTTTCTCCGCTTCGAGCTATGGTCAATTTTGTGCCCCTCATTTTTCTGAAATTTCAAAACAAGCACCTGCAGCCCACACACTTTGTAGCCTAGCTTTGAGTTCGAATCTATTAAGTAGAATATGAGGGAATTATTGGACAACAAGTGGGTAAGATATATATGACTTTTCCTTGGAAGTTGAGATGGAATTTGAGAAGGATATTTGCGGGGATCCCAGGATCCAGCCTGGCTCCCTAGTCAGCCCATCAAAGAGGAGTAATGGTATCCCCCTTGGACAAGTTTGAGGAAATCTCAATTGCCCTTCTTGCACATATAATTCTTTTGAAAAACTAAAAATGCTGCATACAAATACGAGAATATCATGTAGGATAATTACATGCATGGTTGTGCCATTGTCATTGCTAAATCACCTGCATTTTTGGGGCTCCGTCTACATTAACATCATATGCATCTAGGAAGGACTTCTGATTTTCACCAGGCTCTATCTTCCTTCCTAGCCATGCACATTATTTGGGTCGCTATATTTTCATCTTGTCGTGGTGTTTGTCACTGACATATGGTGCCGCGACGGAACCTAGGGCCTCGTATGCGCTACAGCCATACACTTGTGTCACTAGGTGCGCGCTGGTATCATAGTCCGCGATAGCAACCCCGCGACATACTATTTTCGCAACCTGCATAATGTGATGACTTGGGTTCTAATTCGGGTTAAAATACAAGTATTAAGGAGTATCTGCATGACTCCCACGGTTGCTAACATGCATTCCAACACGTGCACCATCAGTCATGCATCATGACCGGCACATCATAACCAATGCAACACGCCATGTGCATAATTTCATAATTGCATCGGTCATCGCATCCATACATTGTATCATCGATCTCCTGGCATGTTGGCATTTCCATAATACATTATTTTTTTCTCAAAATAAATATAAACTCCATTAAAATAAAAGCAACTTTGAGCAAGAATGTCTTGCGAAAACCTTGCTTTTGCCACATAATAAGATCTCGAGTTAAAAATGCCCAAATAGTAGTAGACTTGATCCTGTTGTTTTCCATGCTACGCATGTGCCAGTGCAACTATTCGATTATATACGTATAAG
The DNA here is from genome assembly GCF_016808335.1 of Panicum virgatum. NCBI lineage: Eukaryota > Viridiplantae > Streptophyta > Magnoliopsida > Poales > Poaceae > Panicum > Panicum virgatum. The sequence goes on along the minus strand of NC_053153.1, from coordinate 44,174,042 downwards.
ATCCTCAGGAGTCACCATACCGAGGAGGAAGACACGTGGGACACTGGAAGTTACCTAAACCAAAATTTTCGTGTTTCCCCAATCTCACTCCAAGGCACACGCATGTTCCCCTCTAATTTTACTCACCCGAATCTCGGGACGAGATTCTTTTTAAGGGGGGTAGGCTGTGACACCCCAGGTGTTCAATTAGATGAACCAGAGTCATTAGCACCAAATCATACATCCTTAACCAAGAAACATTGAAATGGATGTGTATGTATGTATGTCTAGATGTATTTGTGCATAGGTCGAAAACCTTAAATAGTTTTTAAACTGATGCAAGTTTGTTTGTGAAATTTCCTAGGCATCTCACTAAAATCATAATAAACCATAGTCCAGTTGAAGCCATGGGAAGAAAGTGAGTTTTTACACATGAAATGATAAGTCGATCCATAGTACATTTTCTCCCATAATTAATTTCAGAAAATGCTGAAAAGATCCGAAAATACAAAGTGCAAACCATAGCTTAAATTAATTTTTGCCCAAAACAAAAGTTGTAGAGTTTCATATAACAAACAACTTTCATGTTCACAGTTTTTCAAGTTAGCACACAAAATTTGGAGAAAATTTCGAAAAAAATAATGTGTTTAGGGTAATTTTCTTTTGCATTTAATTTGAATTCTTAACTTTCAAACGGAGCTTCAAACGAAAATGTGCCTGAAATGAAAGTTGTAGGATTTTGAATTTTGAACAACTTTCGTATTCAAACTTTTTCGAGCTTCCATTGAAAATTTTGAGAACATTTAAAGTCAACTCTCTGACTTTTCTCTCTTTCTCTCTCTTCTCTCTCTCCCTCGCTCTCCCTGGCTTCTCTGCTCACGCCAAGCTACTCGAGCGCGCACGCCCGCGCGCGCTGCGCCGCTGCCGCCCGCTCGCTGCGCCTGCTGCCGCTGCGTGCTGCCTCGCTGCGCCGCTGCACCGCCGCGCTCGCTGCCTTGCTGCCATCCTGCTGCTGCCGCTTGCTGCGCCACGGCCCGGCCATGAGTCCTCCCCGCACGCCACTGCAGGCCACAAGAGCCGGACAAGCGCTCGGCGACGCGCACTCGACGCCGCCGGCCACCAATGCCGAGCGCCGCGGTCGACGCGCCTGCCCTGGCCTTCAATGTCGAGCCTACGTCGTCGCTGATGCCGAGCTCAGCGAGCAGCCTGCACCCGACGCCCGCCACACAACGCACCGCTGCTGCCACCAGCCGCACGCGCACCTCCGGCCAAGTCCAGGCTGCTGCCCGCCTGCCCGAGCTGCCCGGCCTCCCCAGCACCACCTCCCCTCCCTCGTGCGCCTATTTGAGGCCGAGCTGGGACCCTGCACGCGCGCGCCCAGAGCTGCCGCCGCCATTGTTGCCGCGAAGCACGGGCTCGCCGCGGAGCCCCCTCCTCCACCCTTCCTCGCGCCCAAACGACCCCGTAGCTATCTTCCTTGGCCTCCACCGGTGCTCCCCGAACCGCTTGCCACCGTCCAAAGCCACCAGACCACTGCCGCCGCGGCACCCCGTGGCCGCAGTCGCCCTGCTTCCGCGGAGCTCCCACCTCCGGTCTCCCTTCGTCCAAACTGAGCCCGGGAATCGCTCCACGACCTTCCCCTGAAGCTCACCGACCCCTCCACCGCTCGCCCTCACCCACCGGAACGCCGCAGCGCCGGAGCAGACCGCCGCTGTCCGCCGGCGCCTGTGGAGCCGCCGCCTCGGACCTTCTCCCCGCGAACCAAGGACACCCAGAGGTGCGGCTCAGTCCCCTCTCTCCTTTCCCCAACTTTCCCCTCGCCCCCAGGGTCGAACCTCGCCGGAAACCAGGCCGAAATCCCTCCTCTGTTCTCCAATGTCCGCCAGAGACCTCCAGTTAGAAGAACCAAAACTTCCAGGGGCCTATATGCAAAAGTTTGTTTCCTTTTTCTTTTGTTTTCAAAAACAGCAAACTTGTAAACTCCATATAAAATCGTAGGGAAATCAGAAAAATGCAAAATAAAATGTTTTGGAATCCTTAGATCAAAACCTACAACTTTTGTTACAGTCACATGTTAATATTATGCTTCTATTTTAATCTAGAATAAAGATTAGATTAAATAGCACACAAATGTATCTCCTGTTGTAATCATGAACTAAGACTACTTTTTGGACAGTGTGCTATACCCTAGATTGATAGTTTACTTGTAACACCCTAATTTTAAATTTCAGCATTTACTAATAAATTAATTGGCTTTAGTTAAATTTTCTAAGGTTTATTGTGTTTAGTTGGCATTTAATCTAATTTTTGTTCCTAATTAATTAAAATTTATCATAGGTTTAAATTTTTGTTGCATTCATGCTGGTGCATGGCTTTATTTTGTTTGAATGCATAGGAGTTGAATTCAAATTTTGTTTGAATTCAAATAGCTTTGTTTGAATTAGAACTAGAAAGAGAAAAATAGAAATAGAAAAGGTTAGAGAAACTCAAAACTCAACCCGCAGTCCACCCTTAGTTAAAAGAAATTGCAGTTTGGCCCAAACTTTAACACGCAGCCCCCTGGCCTTTCTGGAAATAGAACCCGCCGTCCTTTGCTACTAATTTTGCGAGTTAGACCCTGGAGTTAACGTTTAATTATGTTTTAGCCCTCGGTTTTAGCAGAAAAGCCCCTGGAACTTCAGTTTTCTTACAAATAAGCCCCTGAACCTTGTTTTAGGCCTAGTTTATGCGTTTTAGCTCCGTTTTAAGCGTTCTTTATATCCACGCGATCGTTGTAACGAGTAGAATAGTTTTAGCTTAGTTTTTCTTGCTGTTTTTATGTATTGATGTACTGTTCTTTAGCTTTTTGTTAGAGTTTGCTTGTATGCTTATTGTCGTGCATTGTTTTGGCCATGTGTTCGTGAGTAGACGTTGATCCATCTGAGGAGCCCCAGTACCAGTACCCGGAGCAGCCGTCTTCCGAGCACTTTGAGCAGCAGCCAGAGCAGTACGAGGAAGGCAAGTATAACATGAACACCACCTATCACTTTAAATACAATTTCATACTGCATTTTAATACTGTATGCCTATAAGGACTTTTCTAGCCACTTTATATCCTTTATATATATCCTTTGGTTGCATTTTGGTTAGTTGTGCTAGGTGCCGCGCTATAACATATAATGGTCCTTTTTAATTAATTTGATTAATGGTATATGCAACTTAATTCTGAGAGTGGCCCTCTGTGTGGCTTGAGTGGCTCACTTCTCATTAAAATTGGTTTTGTTAGAAACATGGTTTAGGGGGCCAGCACGGTGCTTACTGCTGGGTTGGCCACTCTCCATAAGGACCGGTTCATAGAGCGACAACCTGGGACAACAGCGCTACCACAAGACTGGAATGGGACGGTCTTGGCTTACTAATTAGGCCATTTTGGTTTGGGAGTAACTTACCGACGGGGCATGGGGGGTGGTGAGCTTCAATGGTGGCCAGGCTACGAGGCTGGTCTATGTGTCTTGTACCCCCTCGAGGTGGTTACCATCGTTGCGGAGCCTGATTCCTTAGCGGTTACACCTTACCAACGTGTCCTTTGTAACGGCCTCGTAGTGGGTCGCTAGTCATCTCACCTAAGGAAGTGTGATGAACAACTGGCGTAGCTCACGACTTGTGGGTAAAGATGTGCAACCTCTGCAGAGTGTAAAACTGGTATACTAGCCGTGCTCACGGTTATGAGCGGCCCAGATCCTCCTTTTGATTAGTGGAGTTATCTCCTTCCGACGAGGGAGGTGCTTCTCGGGGTTACCTTGGTGGCTTGGTTTTGGTTTGGTTTCTCATTAGTGATATGATTAAACTTGATTAATGACTATGTAACTGGGTTAATGGTAATTCATCAACTCGTAGTAAATAGTTTTAATAAAATTTTGCCAAGATTAAAAGCTAATGCAGTTGAGTCAGCCAACCTTAGAGCCTCATAGTTTGTGTTATACTTGTTGAGTACAAGTTGTGTACTCACTCTTGCCTCTTCTCTACTTTTTCCTCTCGGATACGCTACTGCTGCTCAGTTCCTGCCGACGCGAGGGAGTTCGCTCAGCGCTACCAGGACTTCGAGGACTTCTAGGCGTTCGTCTCCCAGTCGACGTCCCTGTGGCGCCCTGCTTCAGCTCCGGAGAGCTTTATCGTATTTTGTACTTCGCTTCCGCTGTATTAGACATTTTTGTCATTAATGTAATAAATAACATTTGTATTCGCTTTATTATATCTTTTTACATGATATGTGCTATGATATACTGTTCATTCTGTTGTATATACGTGTGACTTGATCCTGGCACGTATATGATTGCTCGGTTTATGTTCTTTTATAAACCGGGTGTTACATTACTGTAAAAATTTGAGGACATTTTGACAACTCTAGCTAAAGGTTTCTTTAAATCTTGACGTATGCCTAGGATAAATAGTTTTAATTTTCCAAGTTGTTACACCTTGAACCATAAGCTGAAACTTTTTCAGTGATTTTTAATTGCTACCTTGATGCTTTAGAAAAATGTATAGACTTTTTACCCAAGCAAAACATGCTCAAGTGATTTATGCTATGAATAAATGCACTAAACTGAGAAAAATAGCTTCTGTGCCTAGAAAAATCTGATACTTTTACTAAAGCTTGATTTTGAGTACTTAATCATGATAGTAATGTTTGAGCTCCTGGTACTCAGCATAACTACCTATAGAATTTATTTTTCTTTACTGCAGTTGTACATTGTGCTATTTTTCATGCCTTGTGTAATGTTTAGTTAAATCTGAAAAAAATATTTCCAGTAGGTTCATAATAGGATCATAAATACTCAGTTAAATTTTCGGCACTAGTACTTACATGGTTTGATCTATACAAATTAATCTTGTTCCTAGCTGTGGCTGTGTATTTTGTTTTTCATAATTTTTTTTATGGTACGTGAAACTTTCTGAAATTTATACAGTAGGACCTACACTTGTTGAAGTACAATACATAAAAATTTCAACCCTATAAGCACTGTGTAACTATAGTTTTGGACAGCACGTGTATCTCTAGTGTTTGTTAAAGAAAATGACTTTTGGTATGTGTTGGTAAATGATGGAAACCCCACAGTGACTCTATGAACTAATAATTGTTGTTTATTACTCTATAAATGATTGCCCAAAATGATGTAACAGAATATATTGCAAATCATCTTGAGTTGCGTTGGATTACAACTCTATAGTGAAGAATTGATTAAATCGTATCACTAAAATAACTCACGCATATGCATTTCATATAGATTCGACTACTCTCCCTGACGGTACGTACGAGCTGGTGCCCGAGTCCGAGAGTGAGCAGCGTGAAGCTCAAGTGAATCTAACTGAAGCCGTCGAAGACCCGAACCAAAGCTCGGAAGAGCCCAAGGCTAACTTTGCTTAGCAAGGCAAGCCTCGGAGCATGTCCTACCTATTTTAATTCATGCAACTATTTGTATTCCTGTTTATTGTGCATTTAAGTTGCAGGAATTGTTTGGAACCTTAGTTGCATGATCCTAGGTACCTATGCTTGAACACTAGTATGTGTAGGTCGCTAGTTGGCTATGCTGATGGTTCGGTAGAAGTCGAGTGATTTCCTGTCACTCGCGAGCTCATAGAAGTTGAATGCTTACTACACACTGCAATATAAGGTTTACGGGCGGGGTTGTTGTACTTGTGATACCCCGTCTGTTTAGTCAAAATGGATAAGGCCGCGGTGTGTGGTAGTGGTGGTTAAGCGTTTGAACGTACTAACCACATGCCGAGAATATGGTAATCGGTAAGCTTAAGTACCAGATGGAACCGGCCGTGGAACATACTCCCCACCGTCTGGTCTATGGTCACGCACGGGTGCAGGGTACCCTAGGACGGTGGGCCTGTTTCATGCCCGGGGAAAAAGGGGAAAAGTCGCGTGGGTGATTGCATTCCCCATGCGTGTGTTTAGGTCTGCCTGGCCAGGTAAACAAATTCGATTCGAATCATCCGTCTCTCACAGATATTGAGACTGCTTAACCCTTTTGCCACATAGAGTAAGAAGTGGAACAATGATGATCAGAAATATGATTGAATGATGAAAATAATTGTTTCTCACCATGTATGCTTTAGGATAGATGCTAATGTAGAATGGTTAATCAAACTAGAACTTGAGAGCTAAAATCGGAAAATAAGGACTCACTCTTTATTGCTTCCCGGCAAAGATAAACCCCTCAAGCCAAAAGCCTTGCATGTCTAGTTAGAGGGCTAGTTATATTCTAGTCGGGTAAGCCTTGCTGAGTATTAGTATACTCAGCCTTGCTTGTGGCTCAATTTTGTTTCAGGTGATACTTTTGAGGACATGATTGCTAGTTTGACGTGGCCGTGTACTCTGCCTCCTGGTTGGTCGGTGGAGTGGGATACGACTCCGGCCAGCGATGGCAATGCCGAGTGATGTCATGTACGGGCTTCATCATGACATCATGTATCGTCGTTTAGAACTCGTTTTATTTCCGCTGCAGTGAACTCTGAACTACTTTCAATTCAATTTTCAAGTACCTTTCGAAGATTTCGAACTTGGTTTGTAATTATTAAGTTAAGACCCTGTAATGTAATGTATCTGTGAAATGTTGTACTCTCTGGACTCACCTTCGTGTGGGTTGCATGCAAGCTTTGGGTTCGATCGACGCTAAGGTGGATTCTTCGGGACTTTACCCGACAGCACTGCCGAATTACTCCGTTTGAAGTGCGTGTTAGCCGGGATTCTCTTTAAGATGATGGTTAGCGCACTTGAGCCGGATTAATTAGGGTGGTACTGCCACAAATACCAAGGTAAAAGTAAGAACAATGCTACCCTGATCACAAGAAGTGATCAGGGCAGCATGGCGCTTACTTGGATGAAACCTTAGGATTAGGGGTGGCGGTGCGCCGAGAATTGTTGTTGCGAGACATGATGACGTTCTCTCTCTTTCATTAAATGAATAGGTACATATTTATAGTCTAGATGACTTGACCCGTAAGGCAAACTCTAACTAACTAAAGGAAACAAAATATAATATCTAAATAACTAACTAAATCTGGACTCCTGCCTTCCGTCAATCCAGATCTTCATGAAGCTTCCAGATATCAGCCGAAACAATCGTGACAGATCTTATTGTTTCGGCAATCCCCGTCGACTCCGAACGTATCTTGATGTGATTCCAGCAGTATCGGGAACCCCTGCTGCAGGGTCGGGCTAGGCAAACCTCCCACGCATGTAGCGCGTCGGAGGTGTCAACGAGTGCAACCTCTTCCTGCAATCCAGCTTCGTGAATAGACTGAGCTTCAACATGGATTAGGCCCGTGACCCCATCTCAGCTTGACCCTTGAGTGCCCAATTATCATTGTATTCAGCTAAACTTATGATATAGGCCTGGTTAAGTGGACTCCTTTACCGTGGGCTTCTTCTGACATTTGGCCTACCAATCCTGGTCAAATTCTGGCGATAACAGTAAGACAGCAGCTGCCTGGTACCGCTCTCTGAAGTACCTTGTGCATCCGTACATGATGAAATCAACTATGCCAACAAGAGGAAATCCACAAACATGACGCATTACCATGTTGTAACACTCTGCGTGGTTGGTTGTCTCGATCCCATATCGACGCCCACCAGTGTCGTATAGAATTGACCACTTCTCCTTAGATGCATCCTTGATCCACTGTGTGAAAGGACCGCCACCTGAACGTCTACGGCTGGAGGTTGAGGCCTTTTCCTTTAGCAACTCGGCGCACATGTTATCTAGCACCTGCCACAAAGCATCGAACTTCCACCGCTAATTCTGAGTGCACAACCTCTTGAACAAATTCATAAGTTCCTTATTCTTGAAGCGCTCATAAAAGTTTGCACACATATGCCTTATGCACCACCTACTCACAACATCTGTCCATAGAGGAGGTTGTCCTCAACTTCCTTCATGTAGTTGCCTTATTGCTGCTAGAAGACCTGCATGCCTGTCACTGATGAGGCAAACATCAGGCCTTGCATCAACAACGTGAATCTTCACATGTTCAAGGAACCAGTACCAGCTCTATGTGTTCTCATTCTCAACAAAAGCAAAGGCGATGGGAACCAACTGCTTGTTGCAATCAACTCCAATCGCTGTCAGTATTGTCCCCTTATATCTCCCTGTCAAGAATGTGTCATCGATACACAGAACAGGAAGACAATACATAATTTCCCTCACACATGCACCAAGGCAGAAGAAAGCACGGAGCAAAAATCTAGGTCCCCCATACAAACTCGGTACAATGTAGGTATCAGTCGCGCTTCCAGGATTTCTCTGCACAATTGCTGACAGCATGTGAGGCAAGTTATCATATGATGCCTCATATGCGCCGAACCTCATCTCAAACACCTTTTGTTTTGCCCGCCAAGGCTTTGCATAGCTGATTTTGTATTGAAAACGGTCGTCTATGTTCCTAATTATCAATTTTGGCTCATAATCAATTTTGTCGAGAATCACCACATACATCTTCTTGGCCACGAAAGTGGATGTGATGTTACGGTGATTTTGCGCAACAGCAGTTAATCTACATGTATGTGGTGTAATAATTGAACACTCCCAGTGTGTCTTGTACTTGCCCTTGTAGGCATGTACTCGCCGTGTACAATCACCATTGACACACTTCACCTCATATTCTTTGCTGCTAGACTTCACAACTCTGAATTCCTTCCTCAACGATATAGCCCAAAGCTTCACAGCATCCTTCACAGCTTCAATGCTAGGATACTTTGTCCCCTGCACAACCTCATTCTCTCTGTATTCGTACTCATTACTCCTAATATCCTGTATCACTGGATTTCCAAAACCCTTGCCTTGCCATTCACCTAGCAACGGGTAGTCCTCATCGTCTGATGAGTCCCAACATTCTTCCATCACTCGAGCCTCCTGGTCTTCATTCTCTACAGCTTCCACTATTCCAGGTATCTGCTCCCCCTCATCAGCTAAACCTTACGGCTCAAGTTGAATGACATGCACGTTCTAATTTTCTTTTTCTCCTACCTGATCAGCTATACCTTGCGGCTCAGGTTCTATGACATGCATATTCTGATCTTCATTTTCTTGTTCCACTGCTTGGTTCATATGAGATGATGTACTTGTTGACCCTTCACGGAAATGAGCTGCCTTCTGGTGAATCTGAATTAGCATTGCAAGAGGCCACCCGCGGTCAAGAGCTGCTTGCATGTAAGTCCGTCATTCTTTGGTATTTGTTATAAGCATCAACTCCCAGAAATCCCCTTCAGTTGCCCAATTCGTCACAGTCTGAACGGTTAGGAAATGAGTCTTTGGATTCACATTGAATATCTCGTGAAACCATTTGCGTATGGAACCAAGACTCCTCTCTAAGGGTTTATCTATTCTGCACTCTCTGCGTTCAAAAGCTTATAGATTTACTCCATACGCATCATGAGAAATATATTAGTCACCATAATAAACTTGAAAACGAAGCTTGCTCGACATATCTGGCCACATAATAATGATATTAAACTGATTGCTAATCTAATGTGTCAACAAAAATAATTACAACATAATCTATTTGTAAAGCGTAGAAGAATTTTGGTTACCTGCAGTCGCCGGCTCGAAAATCTGGCAGGATTTCGCCTCTCTCGCTCACTCCCTCTTTTTTCTTGGTTTCTGAAATTTTAGTGATGCAAATGAGGGGCGGGGGACCTGCCAACCCTTATATAAGGGTAGGCGAGCCGGTCGCCCTGCTGCCGGGGCCCGCCGCCCCGCGGCCGGGCGACCGGTCCTCCAGGGGCTTTTCTGCAAAAAAATTTCGCGAAATTTTTGCAGAAAAGCCCCTGCCGCCCCGCAGCGGGGCGACCAGATCCCGGCCGCCCGGCAGCTGGGCGGCCGGGGTATATTCCTGTAAATTTCGAAAACAAAAATATATTTTTGTAAAAAACGAAAATAAAGAATATAAAAATAAAAAAAAACCGCAGCAGCCACGTCCGGCCGCCCTCAGCGGGCGAACTGCTTCTGGCCCGACAGATAATCCCTTCATAGCAAAAATGTCACACGGAGGCGGACACCAGGATTCGATCCCTGGACCACGATCCATAGGAGGTAACACTGAAGACCAACTCAACCACTTCGATTTGCTGGCGTACGCTGCTTTGCAGTTTATTCAATTGTTACCGTAGAAACAATTGCATAAACCGAAGCCTCGTCAGGTCTCCCCCCACCTCGAGAGTTGCAAGTTGCATCCAGGCAATAAAAAATAAAAGAAAATCAAGGCAATAAAAAATAAAAGAAAATCAATAAAAAATGCAGAATCACAGCGCACAGGGGACGTGTTATTGGTGGATCCATTCGTGACTTTGTTATCTACACTTTATTTTGCATATATGCTGCTTCCCTTCGATCAGGCAATATGACAATTACTGTCCGACTAGGCCTTTACCTCTTGGTTGACTTCGATCACTATTTTGCATATTGTGATATTAGCTTATGCGCAAATTATCTCTTCGGCCAGCTACATACAATGTCAACATGTTCTTCATTTTACATAAAAAAATATGCATATGCCCTCGCTCATAAATAATATGGTTTGGTAGCCGCATTCCATATATATATATATGAATTTTTCTAACTCTTTCTTTGGTACCGAAGAGATCATGTGCTGCTTTTGATTCTTAGCGCTGAGGCATGCTACCCCTCGCCATCAGCGGAAGGGCTGAAATGCCCGAAATAAGCCGACACGGTCCGTCCTCACTTTTATGGCAATGACATCCAATGTCCTGCTTAATATCTTACAATTTACCCTTCGCAACATCTTACTTAAATATATGCTTATGCTAACCCCTTGCTTAATTACATGCTTATCCTGACCCCTTTCATTTGAAAGGATACTTTCTATCTGTTGTGCAGGATTTTGCCAAGGTAAGAAACTCTATTTTGCCCTTGTGCTTCCATACTTTGCTCGTGTTCTTCACACTGTCTACTTCACTTAAATTATCGTGCACTTTGGGGTATGGGTTTTCACCCCGAAGCCAGAAACAGTCTTATATGAACCTTCGGTTATCTAATGTCTAATAAAAGATACTCCTTCCGGGTTATTGGTTTTGATTATCCGAGAATGATGCAAAATTCTTCTTCGGGCTATTGGTTTTCACCCCGAAGACAATTATATATGAGTTTCGGTATCCGAGGAGGATACAAGATTCTCCTTCGGCCTATTGGATTTCACCCCGAACAAACTTTATATGGGGCTTCGTTTATCCGAATATTATGCAAGATTCTCCTTCGTCCTAATGGTTTCCACCCCGAAAACAACTATATATGGGGCATCAGTTATTTGAGTTTGATGCAAGATCCCCCCTTCGGGTTGTTAGATCTCACCCCAAAGCGACACTCCATATGGGCTTCGGCAATCTATGTTTTATGCAGGATCCTCCTTCGATATTGGTCTTCACCCTGAAGCAAAGCACGGTTATATATGGAAATGATCATACTTTGGTCTTATGGAATTTTATTTGGCCTTCGGTATTGATTGGCCTTCTGTTATTGGTGTACTTGACAAGGGTGCACCGAAGTGTCTATCCCTCTTCGTCAAGCGAAGAGGGAAGTCATCGGGCGCATTGCAAGTGAATGCCACTTGGAGAAATGAGCCCAGGGCTCGCTAAGCTGAGCGGCCCGCATCACCCTTTGGTCTCAGTTCTTAATTTTTCCCAGTCAAAAAAGACCTTCCGCGCAGAGCGCCAAAGGTATTCAAAGACCTTCCGCGCAGAGCGCCGAAGGCAATCAAAGTCCTATCGTGCAAAATGCCGAAGGCATGGAAAGTCCTTTCGTGCGAAAGGCAAAGACTAGGGCTTACCTATGCGAGCTAAAGAGCCGAAGGTCCCCTAATAGAAGTCATTTCGTGCGAAAAGCCAAAGGCATGGAAAGTCCTTTGGCAATTATGCCGAAGACATCCTAAAATATTTGAAAATATTATTCTCTCAAGTAAAAATGATGCAGGTATTGTAGGTGTATAAATTGGCATCCTCAGGAATGGTAAAATTCTCTCTTGGGCCTTCGAATTATTGTTGAAAAAACAAGTTATCAACACCAACGACCTTCGTCGCAAGTCGACTTTGGAGGGGTCTTCGGCATGCATCAGCATGACCCTCTGACTACGGCCTTCGCCCTCGTCGACACACTCGGCTCGAGGGGCTCGCCTTCTACTTTGGCGACGACTGCTCCGGCCCTCGCCCTCGTCGACACACTTGGCTCGAGAGACTCGCCTTCGACTTTGGCGATGACTGCTACGACCTTCGCCCTCGCCGACACAGCTCGGCTCGAGGGGCTCGCCTTCGACTTTGGCGACGATTGCTACGGCCTTCGCCCTCGCTGACACACTTGGCTTGAGGTGCTCGCCTTAGACTTCGGCGACGACTGCTACGGCCTTCGCCCTCGCCGACACACCTCGGCTCGAGGGGCTCGCCCTCCACTCCGGCGGCGACTACTACGGCCTTCGCTCTCGCCGACCAAGCTTGGCTCGAGGGGCTCGCCCTCCACTTCGGCGGCGACTACTACGCCCTTCGCCCGCTCCGACACAACTCAGCTTGAGGGCCTCGCCCTCCACTTTGGCAATGACTGCTACATCCTTCACCCTCGCCGACACAGCCCGGCTCGAGGGGCTCGTCCTCCACTTCGGTGACGACTCCTACGGCCTTCGCCCTCGCCGACATAACTCGGCTCGAGGGGCTCACCATCGACTTCGGCGATGACTGCTACAGCCTTCGCCCTCCCCGACACACTCGGCTCCAGGGGCTCGCCTTCGACTTCGGCGACGAATGCTACGGCCTTCACCCTCGCCAATACAGCTCGGCTCGAGGGACTCGCCTTCGACTTCTGCGACGAATGCTACGGCCTTCGCCCTCGCCAACACAGCTCGGCTCGAGGGGCTCGCCTTCTACTTAGACGACAACTACTACGCCCTTCGCCCTCGCCGACACAACTCGGCTCAAGGGCCTCGCCCTCCACTTCGGCGACGACCGCTACAGCCTTCGCCCTCGCCGAAACAACTCGGCTCGAGGGGCTCGCCTTCAACTTCGGCGACAACTACTACGGCCTTCGCCCTCGCCGACACACCTTGGCTCGAGGGGCTCGCCATTCACTCCGGCGGTGACTACTACGTCCTTTGCTCCCTCTTCGTCAAGCGAAGAGGGGAGTCATCAGCGCATTGCAAGTGAATGCCACGTGGAGAAATGAGCCCAGGGCTCGCGAAGCTGAGCGGCCCGCACACCCTTTGGTCTCAGTTCTTAATTTTTCCCAGTCGAAAAAGACCTTCCGCGCAGAGCGCGGAAGGCAATCAAAGTCCTATCGTGCAGAATGCCGAAGGCATGGAAAGTCCTTTTGTGTGAAAGGCAAAGGTTAGGGCTTACCTATGCGAGCTAAAGAGCCGAAGGTCCCCTAAAAAAGTCCTTTCGTGCGAAAAGCTGAAGGCATGGAAAGTCCTTCGGCAATTATGCCGAAGGCATCCTAGTATATTTGAAAAATATTGCTCTCTCTAGTAAAAATGAAGCAGGTATTGCAGGTGTATAAATTGCATCTTTGGAATGGCAAAATTCTCTTATGGGTCTTCGAATTATTGTTGAAAAAACAAGTTATCAACACCAACGACCTTTGTCGCAAGTCGACTTTGGAGGGGTCTTCGGCATGCATCGGCATGCCCCTCTGACTACGACCTTCGCCCTCGCCGACACAACTCGGCTCGAGGGGCTCGCCCTCCACTTCGGCGACGACCGCTACAGCCTTCGCCCTCGCCGACATAGCTCGGTGCAAGGGGCTCGCCTTCGACTTCGGCTACGACTACTACGGCCTTCGCCCTTGCCGACACACCTCGGCTCGAGGGGCTCACCCTCCACTCCGGCGGTGACTACTACGGCATTCGCTCTCGCCGACAAAGCTTGGCTCGAGGGGCTCACCCTCCACTTCGGCGGAGACTACTACGCCCTTCGCCCGCTCCGACACAACTCAGCTTGAGGGCCTCGCCCTCCACTTTGGTGATGACTGCTACAGCCTTCACTCTCGCCGACACAGCCCGGCTCGAGGGGCTCGTCCTCCACTTCGGTGATGACTCCTACGGCCTGCGCCCTTGCCGACACACCTCGGCTTGAGGGGCTCGCCCTCCACTCCGGCGGCGACTACTATGGCCTTCACCCTCGCCGACACAGCTTGGCTCGAGGGGTTCGCCTTCGACGTCAGCGACGACTGCTACGGCCTTCGCCCTCGCCGACACACTCAGCTCGATGGGCTCGCCTTCAACTTCGGCGACGACGGCTACGGCCTTCGCCCTCGCCAACACAGCTCGGCTCGAGTTGCTCGCCTTCTACTTCAGCGACGACTGCTACGGCCTTTCACCCTCGCCGACACACCTCGGCTCGAGGGACTCGCCTTATACTTCGGTGATGACGACTTCGGCTTCGGCCATCGCCCGCGTCGACACTGTTCGACCGGAGGGGCTCGCTTTCTACTTCGACCCATCCACGACATCGGCAGTTTTGGCTACGCCTCTCGAAGAATCTTCGCTCCTCCCCCCGCTACGACCTCCGGCCAAGAGGGGCTGGGGACAGGGCGGACTAGCATCACTTTGCGCATCAAGTCTCGTCTGGCGCTCGAAGGTGGAGAGCCGAAGACACTGTATCCCCTACTTCGACTACATCAGCCACGGCGGACGCCCAAGAACCAAGGATCCGCAGCCTGCGCGATGAAGTCAGGCAACGAAGATTCCGTTTTCATCATCGTCAAAGACCCCCATCACAGCCGAAGACCTTCTTCATCGTCGAGGACCCTCATCACTGTCGAAAACCCTCATCACCGCCGAAGACCTTGGTCGTCGTTAAGACCGAAGTCAAGAACCAGCTGCAGTGTATCGTCATGTATATGGGCCCGCTAGGCGTGCGTGCTCTTTTCTCCATTTGTTTTGTCCCACTGGGTTTTTGGATGGAGTTTTTAGTGAGGCATACGAGCGGATGGTTACGAGGACAGTCCTCATGGCCGAGGTCATAGTTAGAGCTGGGCCACTTCCTATGTATTCAGCGACTATGTTTTGTCGTACCGATCAAAACAAAGTAGCTGAGGGGCTACTGTTGGGGGAATAGCCCAGCCCATGAGATTAATGGGCCTCATGTGGTGCCCCAGGGACCTTTTTGTAAATATTATACCCACCAGGGGACCGGGGCTAAATTGCCGCCCCCTCCCCTCCTATATATAGCTGGCCCAAGGGGTCAAATGGGGACTCTCTCCCCCCATTGAGCATTTTTCACTCTCACTTGCTCTGGTCTCCCCCCCTCTCTCTCTCTGCTGTTTGGTGGAGTCTTCTCCCCAACACCAGCGTATCGTCCGCTACACACTGGGGGACCGTCCACTACACACTGCCTGAAACCAAGGTTTGTTGAGTGTTATTTGTGCGGCACAATGTTCGAATGTTGCCAAGTGCCTTCCCATTACGACACTCGGCAAATGTGTCGTCACCGTCACCTAGCCGTGTCCCTATTTTTTTACTAAGAGCCATCAGGACACTCGGTTGCCGACTGCCCGATAGAGAACACTCGGCAAACTCATCATTGCCTAGTCTTTGGTTGCCGTGTAAGGTATGCCGTGGGTTGCACTCGGCAAACAAGGCGATTACGGTAGTGATTGTAGCTATGCATGTACACTAAAATTTCACATAATAACTAATGAATACTACAATAACTTGAAAGGAGACCAGCACTACTATACAAACCCCTATCGCTGTTAGATTGAAAATGCCATCACCACCGGTAAGAAGATCTGTTAGATCAGGATCGGTTGTGATGAGTTGGTCCATTACGGCCGGATTCTAGAACTGTCGGTGATACCCTTTCAAAAAACAACAAAAAATAGAAAAACATGATGCTGTAGTGCGGCCCCGCTTGCATGGCGCTCTGCCTCGACGCCGCCCGCCCCATCCTTGGTCACGGCCGCCTCATTGACGCCTGTCACCGTCACCGGATGTGGCTACCTCAGCGCTGCCCTTTCCCGTGGACCCTCCGGCCCAGGTGCCGCCCATTCCAATGGCCACGCAGGCCCAGGTGTCGCGTGTCCCTGCGTGCCTCCACACGAACAGCGGTGTGGAAGGGGTGGCGGGGAGGGGAGGATCTGTAGAAGAAAGGACAAGCGACAAAGGAATGGTGGCGGGAGATGGGAGAGGAGGAGGAGGGGGAGAAGATAGGGTAGGAGGGAGAGGGAGACAAAAAAATAATATATGGGTAGTGTTCATATCACTGCCAGATTTAGTATAAACCAACATGATGCGCACTGTTACCGTCAGATCATATTACATCCCGACGGTGATGTCTGTTATCACTGCCGGTTCGGTTTGAACCCATAGTGATGGGGAGTTTGAGATGCACAATTCTGTAGCAATTGAAGATAGATAGAGCTAATGTGGCAACAAAGATCAAGCTAGAGTGTGAAATGTCAAAACTGATAGAGCGGCATTACCGAAATGTTACGAGCCCAACCCATCGGTCGCCCTCAGTGTCGCTCCACCGACCATTTCCATAGGAGAAAATTCCCTATATCACCCTAGTAAACTTATCTCTCCCTTCCTTGGCCTTTTTTTTCGGAAGTTCCATATATGACAACATAACTTCGTTTCCTCCCTAAATTAGCCCTTCCCTAAATTTGCCCTTCCATTTTAACCCTATTTGTATTGTATAACAAAATTGATATTGGTACACCGTTAGTGCCTATTAACTTGGTTGTTAACACCGTTAGTGCTCAAAACTAACGGAATGACCAATTTAGCGAAGAAACAAAGTTTAAAGTGTTATATAGAGAACTTCGGGGAAAAAAAGGTCAAGGAAGGGAGAGGTAAGTTTAGTAGGGCTATATATGGAATTTTTCTCCTTCCTTAACGAGGGCCACGAGTCGAGAAGGAACAGGGTGGTGATTCGATCAGAGTTTTTGGTGTTCGACAGAACAATAGATGGTGCACACAATTATTGCATAATCTCTTTGTACAATATACTAGCATAGTGTTTGTGCGTTGCTATGGATAATATACTAGCATGGCACACACAATCTACGTGATCGAGTCCCGAACAGTGGGCTAATCCGACTCACATACGGGATAGACTAAGGCCCACCTATCAATGAAACAAACGGACCAAACCAAAACATTAAATGAAAACCTTACGTGTTTTAAAAATTGGTATAGATAAATCACATCTTCTTAAGATCAACTGTGTAGTTTGTTGGGATGTACCATAACAAAATCTTAGAGGACGTTTTGATCCAAGTGCTAAACTTTAGCACTACCCGATCCAAACAGGAGTGCTAATAAAATTTAGCACTCAGATTTAGTCTATTCAAACAAACCCTTAATACTACTGTATTCATTGCCTTCCAGGCAAAATTTGTGTTCGAAATATAACCACAACTTAGAATACTTAAACGAAGCTCTATAATTACAAATTCCAATGAAGATAACTTGATGATGCCCGACTGCAGGAGGTAAAAAGTTGCGACAGATTTAAACAGTTCGAGCAAAATACAGTTAGCCATCACGAGGTAGATCGGCCAAAGTGGAATATGATCATAGCGTGGTGCTACCACCTACAAATATTAGGCGGATGGCCCAGCGTCTCAATCATCAGCAGCGGCACAGATCAATGGTTATAGATGGCGTCAATCGGTCATCGGCGCAGTGGAGGGACCGTCACAGAGACATCTGCTATAGATTCCTTCCTGCAACGACTTTAGTAGTCATGGAACAAACAAATTTGTAGTGTCCAACAAAGATGGCATTTGCTACAAATAATGGTGAACGAACACTTTGTTGTAGAACTATGCAAAAAAAAATAGTGTAAAAATAATTGCACGCAGTTATTTTATGAAAAAGACAAATTTTCTTTCACAAACTGAAACAAAAATGTTAGAAACATGTCTTTCAATGAGGGAGGCTAAGATTGGCACATCGCCTATAAAGGTACTTTACTTCTAAGAGTTAATGGCCTGGTAATACAATGTCCACACAGTATTCCTAATAACTATCGCTAAAAGCTAAAGCTTATGATGTCCGGTTCTCCATCTATTGAAGAAAGGAAAAAAGAGCAAAATATACACAGAAAAATAGCAGTGGTATGTTTTTCGAGCAGAATGGACTGTTGGAAAAATTACATAATCGATGTGTTGCTACAGCTTTGATTAACTTGGTACATGGTTCATATACAATTGATAAACAGATAATCAACAGTAAATTGTGTTCTCCAGTCTCCACACTTAAACTCTGGAATGACTAATTCAGATCTTTGAGCAGACTGGTCTGATTCTTGTGAATGAACAAGAGAATGGTTTCAATGTGTGAAGTACAACAAGAGATCCTATGGGTCATGTACCGCTACCCACATCAAAGCCAGCACCCGTCCATCCTGACCCAGAACTCAATCTTTCCTTGGGAAGGATCATCACACCACCCCTCCCTCTTGTGTTTGATGGTCTTCTCTTCTTTTCAGACTCTGCAGGTCTTTGCTGCTGCCCAATAGAGGCGGGCTCTGTACAATTATTCAGAGGGCCAGTTGAAGTGGCAGAATTTTGTGGCATGGGCGGCTGGGGTACTGAAGTTGTTGTAGCATGCTGTATGGTATTAACACCCTGATATAATAATAAAGCGGTGAGCCGAGGATTAAACCATGCTAGTATGCACTCAGTCCGTCAGTCGAGACTAAAAGTAAACATTATCTGCCTCCCCAGAACAAAAACAAAGCTACTGTCTACTGACAATCGGAAAGCTTGTAACCAAATGGGACTGATCCTTATTGACAATGCTAAAACAGAAATACTGATAGTGAGGAAATAATGATTTCATAGGGACTGATTAATGAGTTGACTTACTGAAACATCGACAGAAGCCCTGCTGGGATTTAAAGATTCTAAACGTTTCTTCAGTTCCTCTAATCTTGTATATTGGGTAGCAGCACTCTCCTCAACCTAGTAGTCAAATAAATCAAACAAGATCTCAACAACATATATTGCAATGGTGAACATATCTTCATAAAAGAAAATCTGAATCTTAAAAGCATACCAGATGGTTCAGATCATCACAAAGTTTCTGCTTAGCATCTTCTTCGTCTTTAACAACTTGTGCAGCAGCTTCCCAGGCCTAGAGAATACCAAATACAACTCAAGATATCAATCTAGCATTAAAAAAAATGACAATGTTAAATTAACAGAAGAATGGAAGAGAAGCACGTCAATTTACAAAGAAAATAGGCAAAGAACAGTTAGAGGTCTGATCAATTACACATGAGAATGACATTATAACTGCAGTTTCCAAAATAACAGATAGTGCAGTACAATAATTGTGGATATAGGAAATGGAAACACAAATGTAGAGACTGTGTTAGATAAGTCTCACATTTTTGTGTCGAATGTATCTATCTATATTACTAGATAGGGCTACATATAGGTATAGCCCCCCGGGGTGATCTCGACCATCGATGGGATCACACAGTGATTTTTTCTAACCTCCTGTGGCCGCCTAGGTAGAACTGGGGTTAAAGACCCTATATATGTAATCCAATGCCCCTTGGGACAAGTGGTTGAGAGAAACTAATTTTCATTTGGGGAAACAAGTGGTATCAGAGCTAGAGTTTCTCTCTTCCCAACCTACCAGCCAGCTCTCCCTTTCCTCTCCCAAGATCCAGCCGCTAGCCATCTTCTCCTCCTGATCTCAGATCTCCCGATGGCGCACCACCCTCCACCTGACGGCAGCCAACCTCCTCTCCACCCGACGGCGGCGCCTCCCTTTTACACCCGGCATGGCCCCTCCATCCAATCCTTTCTTCTCTCCCGACATAGCGCGCGGCGCGCACATAGCAGAGTAGCACACGACACGAGGCGTGCGTGCTGGAGGCAAAAGCAAGCAGCGCGGGCGTGCGGGAATGGAGTGGTTCCAACCCGCGGCACTGTACGAGGCCGGGCGATGGACCGGCCGGTGGCTACAGAGTAGGCCGGCGTAGCGCGGCGGCGCAGTGCAAGCTTGCGCGGAGGCACGCGCATGCCGGAGGTAGGTCAAGAGCAGGCGCGCGCAGCAGTGCTGCTCGCGGCCAGGCCGAGCCACGCGGATGCAGCTACGTGGGGGCCACGCGACGGCTCTGCAGTAGATGGAGCAGGCTGGATGCGCGGACAAGGCAGTGAGCTGCCTAGGCTTGTGCATGGGCGGAGGAGCATTGCCCACACGTGGAGGCAGAGCTACAGCACAGGAGCGCGCGGCAAGCAGGGCCGGCAGCACGGGTGGCTTGGTCTGCAGCAGCAAAGGAGGACCTTCATTGCATTTAGCGGTAACTCGCGGCTCCGGCTGCAGTGGCAAGCGGTCAGCGCACGACCAGCGGCATGCCCATTGCTTCTGCTGCGGAAGCAGATCGCACGTGGGAAGAGCTGTGGCACGCAATGTGAGCGGAGCAGTAGGCTCTCGAGGCGGAGAAGGTTGCTACGGCGCGACGGCCGAGGTAGTGGTGGAGCGGCGTGCGGCTGCTGCGCGCGTGACTGAGGCGAGATCCAGGCCGTGGCGGCGGAAGAGGAGGCCTAGGCCGCACACGCGACATTGGAAGCTATGAAGGCGGAGGGCGCGCAAAGCCGAGAGGGAGCGGTAGGCAACGGCTGTGGTGGAGGCAATGACAGCTCCCACTGCCCCTCTGCGGCTGGACGCGCCGCTGGTGTCCGACTTGGAGACTCAGATGACGCTGCAGAACCCCGACGTGCGGGCAACGCTGCAGGCATGCGACGTACGGGAGGCGCTCGCGAGGTTCGGCAAGCTCCGCGAGGGTGACCGGAGCTTGGAGGTGGAGCACGACCAGCAACGGCGGTTGGACCGCACTAGACGCGCCGTTGGTGACCGACTCGGAGGCTCAGATGACGTTGCAGAACCCCGACGTGCGGGCGACGATGCAGGCACGCGACGCGTGGGAGGCGCTCGCGAGGCTCGGCAAGCTCCGTGAGGGCAACCGAAGCCTGGAGGTGGAGCGCAACCAGCAGCGGCGGTTGGACCGCGCTGGCCAGCACCGGCGGTTGGACCACGACCGCGGCTCTGTCCTCAACTCCAACCTCGACTCCGTCCTCAACTCCAACCTCGACCCCGCAAGGGTCCGCAGAGGCAAGCAGGAATGGCGCAAGGCGGCTGATGCTCGAGACCGTGAAGCCGAGCACGGAAGAGACCGTACTCGGGACCATGGCAGGCTCCGCGGCAGCGAGGAGTTGGTACCCCTCACTAAGCTCGGACGACTGGTGAAGACCAGCAAGCTCCGCAAGGTCGAGGAGGCGTACCCATGCACTTGCTCCCCATCAAGGAGCACCAGGTCTTGGAGACTCTTATCCCGGGGCTCATGGCGACGTGCCATGAGTTACTGGAAAAAGAGCACTGTGAGCTGGAGGTCGATCAGCAGCACTAGGTGGATTGCACTCGGCAGCAGCAATTGGATTGCGCTGACCGGCAGTTGGATCGCGACCGCAACTCCGACCTCGGTCCTGACTTTGACTGCAAGAGAGGTGCAGACAAGATGTGCATGGAGCGGAGGCACGCTTAGCTCGGGCTCGCGTGACCTGGACTACGTCAAGACCGAGTTCTCACTCGGCGCACTTGGTGTCTACTTTGGAGCCGACCTAGGGCCTCACCGCTTGGAGCGGCACCCTAACCAACATCGCTCCCCTCACGTCCAAGCCGTGATCAAGGACTGCCCGCAGGAGATGCGCTGTGGCCAAGTTCGTGACACGTCATACGAGGAGGTTGAGCTGGCTCTATTCCTGTTGGCCAGGAGCATCGAGCTTCACTCGATGGTGGCAAAAGGGCAAGAGAAAGGATCGAACTTCTCTCCTCCCACGAAAGACCACCACAGCTTCCTTCCACTTCGATGACCTGATGTTTCGTCATCAACTACATCCACCTTGAAGCATCCGGGGGAGTCAGCAGCTCTTCTACACCGAGTCTGCCTACTCCAGCATCCGAGTCGCCATCAACCCCGCCAAGTTCTTAACCAGCTCCGGCGGGTTTTCCATCAACACCCATGTTGAGCTCCACGTGACTCGAACTACTATGTGAGACTTGGGGGGGGGAATGTTAGATAAGTCCCACATTTGTGCGTCAAATGTATCTATCTATATAACTAGATAGGGCTAGGTATAGCTCTCTGGGTGATCTCGACCGTCGATGGGATCACACAGTGGTTTTTTCTAGCCTCTAGTGGTCGTGTAGGTAGAACTGGGGTTAAAGCCCCTATATATGTAATCCAATGCCCCTTGGGCCAAGTGGTTGAGAGAGACTAATTTTCATTTGGGCCAACATAATGATTGTATTAATGTATTCATCTGCTCACAATGTTCCTTCTTAACATAAAGATATGTAGTTCTCTTGCGTGTTAGAGGAAACAAACTGGTCACAATGGTTTGTAATTCAACCTTGCACAAATATGAGTTTATATAATTTTGTAGAAATAGTAAATTTAGAATGTGCTCCATGTATGTTTGATATTTCTTCAAACATAAATTAGAAGTATGAGATTTATTGAAACCTTCATACAGGCACTGAGAAATTTGCTAATGTCCTTGGAAGAGAACTGGACCTATGTATTCAGAAACATGGTATGTTCAACTGCAGCCTTATAATGCAAATTCATTCTTTGATCTAATCGCAGTTTTTGTCTCTGTATTGCTTTTTTATCCACTGGGACAATCTGGTGTTAGCCCAAATGAATTCTATTTCTCTCAACCACATGGCCCAATGGGTATTGGGTTACATATATAGGGGTGTGGGACTTAGCAAGTCCCCTCTTTAACCCCGGTTCTTCCTAAACAGCCACATGAGGCTAGTAAAACCACTGTGTGATCCCTTCGACCGTTGAGATCACCCGGGGAGGCTGTACCTAGCCCAATCTAGTCATATAAATAGATACGTTGACGCACAAATGCGAGACTTATCTAACATTCTCCCCCTACATGTCACATAGTGGTCCGAGGTCGTCGTGGGCGTTAGTGGAGAACCCGCCGGACCTGGTAACGAACATGTCGGGGTCGATGGGGACTCGGATGCTGGAGTAGGCAAGCTTGGTGTAGAAGAGCTGCCGACTCCCTCGGATGCGTCAAGGTGGATGTACTCGACGATAAAGCATTGGGTCGTCGAAGTGGAAGGGAGCGGTGGTGGTCGTCGTCGTGGGAGGAGATAAGTCCTATCGTTTCTCTCCCCCTTTTGCCGCTGCCGAGCACGATCGACCTCTAGCTCATGGTGCTCTTCTTCCAGCGACTCATGGTGCACCGCCATGAGCCCTAGGACCAGACACTCCAAGACCTGATGCTCCTAGATGGGGAGAGAGTGAAGGTACGCCTCCTCGACCTTGCGGAGCTTGCCGATCTTCACCGGTCGTCCGAGCTTGGTGAGGGGTACCCACTCCTCTCGCTGTCGCGGAGCCTGCAATGGTCACCGCATCCAACGCGGCTGAAACCACGACCAAACACTTTGTGGTCCTGAGTACAGTCTTCCTCGTGCTCGGCTTCGCGGTCTCGAGTGGAGTCGAGGTCGGAGTTAAGGACGGAGTTGAGGATGGAGTCAAGGTCGCAGTCTAACTGCCGGTGCCGG
The DNA here is from genome assembly GCF_016808335.1 of Panicum virgatum. Taxonomy (NCBI): domain Eukaryota; kingdom Viridiplantae; phylum Streptophyta; class Magnoliopsida; order Poales; family Poaceae; genus Panicum; species Panicum virgatum. Next base: position 44,150,471 of record NC_053153.1, on the reverse strand, counting down.
CAGCGCAACCCCACCGCCGCTGCCGATCGTGCACCATCTCCAGGCCCCGGTTGTTCTCGAGGAGCTTGCGGAGCCTCACGAGCGCCACCCGCGCGTCGCACACCTACAACACACCCGCACGTCGGGGGTCTGGAGCACCATCTGCACGTTGGCCTCCGAGTTGGTCATTTCCAGCGCGTACAGCTGCAAAGGGCAGCCCGGGGCTATGCCGCTGTTATCGTGGCCTCTGCCACAGCCGCAGCCTACCGCTCCCTCTCGGCTCTGTGCGCGACCTCCGCCTTTACAGCCTCCAGTGCCTCACATGTGGCCTGAGCCTCACGCTGCCGGGCTGCTGTAGGCTCCGCACCCGCCCGCTCAACCACCTCCTCAGCCTCCGCCACGCACAAGGCCGCCATGGAGTCGTCAAGCCGCCAATGCGCCTCGACGATGCGTGCCTTCCGCGCCGTAGCCGGACGCCGCGCCTTGCGCTGGTGTGCTGCTGCCTCCTCCACTACCGTAGCAGCCTCGTGTGTCGTGCCTCGTGCCGCTCCTCGACCCGCTGCCCTGCAGCGCCGATGCTCCCGACAAAGCTCTACCACATCCTCTGCCGTCGCCGCAGCAACCTTCTCCACCTCGAGAGCCTCCCACTCCACCAGCGCCGCCCGCAGCCGCCGCTCCGCCCACGCGTGCTCTACTTTCGCTGCAGAAGCCATGGGCTCGCTGCCAGTCGTCCGCTGACCGTGTGCCGCTGCAGCCGGAGCCACGAGCAGACCTGTTGTAGCACCGGCCTACCAAGCCTGGTCACGAGCCTGCGTGGTCCCCAACGCCTGCTGCTAGTAGCTCGGGCTGCCTGCCCTTCCTTGCTGGCAACACACCCGCAGCGCCTAGTCCTCCGCATGCACCCAGACGTTCGAGACGAGCAGCAAGCCTGCCTACTCCACCTCCCGCACGCGCTTGGCCCGCGCGCCGCAGAGCCTTCTGGTCACCGGCGCGCGTGGCCCCTTCGCCCGACGCCTCGCAGGCCTGCACTTGGTACCCCAGTCGCGCTGTGCCGGCCTTCTCTGCAGCCGTCGGCCGCTCCCACACGCCGCGCCGTCCGCACCTCCGCACGTACGGTCCGTGGCCCGTGCATGCCACATCTGCCTGCTGTGCGCCTTGCCGACATGCCCGCGCACGGCCCTGCCGTACACGGCCGCCTGCGCCACACCCGCACACAGCCCTGCCGCACACGGTTTGCCCGTGCCCCGCTTCTGCCTCAGCTCCACGTGCGCGCACACCACTGCGCCACGAATAGGGACGGTCCGACGGGGTCGAGAAGAGGAGACGGCGCCGGGGAGAGCAAGGAGACGTCGGGAAAGCGAGGAAGGTAGGTGGTGGATTGGGAATCGGCAGGGAATGCGCCGCCTCCAGGGAGAGGTCTCAGGAGGGAAGAGAGGGGTAGGGTTGGGGGACTTAGCAAAGTCACCTCTTTAATCCCAGTTCTTCCTCCATGGGAGGCCAGTAAAACCACCGTGTGATTCTATCGACAGTCGAGATCACCCCAGGGAGGCTATACCTAGCCCTATCTAGTAATATAGATAGATACATTGACGCACAAATGTGAGACTTATCTAACATTTGGTTGGTTCTTTGCAACGAGTTTTGGCGTAGCAGCTATAATTTGATTTATCCTTTTCTTCCAAGGGTTTCATAATTGGACGTTGAATCCATTACATATGATGGGAGTTGCAAGAGTATTAGGCGCAGCTTTTCTATGCGCTATCCATGTGGACACCGTAGAAAACACTCTATTCGAAGATGGTGATGGTGCAAATACTTTAACCGAAAACGAAAAAAAGAATAACTACTGCTTAACAACTTATATACATATATACAGAAAAATATCCTAATATCTTTTTCCTTCCTTGAATCTTTTACTTTTAGTTCATGAAAAAAAATTATACTATAAATTTCTTGTTATCCATAATTGATTTACCTGGACCAATACATGAGATTCTTGTGCTATTTGGGGGATTTGTTTTTTAGTAGGGGGTCTAGGAGTAGTATGCTATTAAAAAACAGTAAATAAACATGTTAAAGAACAGAGACTATATGAACAAGGAGCAAGTAAACTGTATCAGATAATGCTAAAATAACTAAACATTAATATCAAATTACATCTTGAAATGTCCAACCTTCTTTGCCTGTTCCTCTTTCACCTTGGCTAAACGTATTTTCTCTGTTGACATTTCAATCTTTTTCCTCAAATGCTCAAGTGCTGGAGAATAAGAACAAACGAAAAGCAGGAACAAGAAATAAGGTGCGAGTACACAGTACATAGATTGTAGAAGGTGAATCAAAGCCACCAAAGGTAAGAACATTCTGTGTGTAGAGGTCAAATATATTTGCCGTGTGAAAACTTATTAGATACCTGCTTTCTTTGGTCCAGCTGTTAGTTTCATTTCAAAAGTCAGGTTTTCTAACTCCTTTTCAACTTCACGAATTTTGGAATAGTTGTCCTGAATGTATCTGAGACATAGCAACAAGCTTCATTACAAAAAGAAAATTGCATGTGCACATATGCACCATATGATACATTACTAAAAATACATTGGCCAATATTCTATGGTTATCAGTTCCTGATTTTCCAAAGTAAATGGTCCCTAGAGATTATTACATTGCCAATAAACACTTCCCTGTGATCCTAGCAGTGACGAAGATGCAAAGCTTCCAAGGTAAGTACCTAAAACTAGTGGACACAAAAATAGATATTACACTATAAGACATATACAGAAGCAAAAATTTGGGCATGCACCTAATCTCTACTATTTCTAAAGCAAGCAATGATTCCTTGTCCGTCAATCGGAGTCCTAATCGTAACCGAACAAGTCAATCCAAATCCCAATCGGAACCTGGACAATCAATACCTCGCATGGTCACGGCACGGTCTGTACACGGAGTGAAAGAGCACAAAATTGGTGGTCTCATTTAGGTCTGGGTAAAATTTATATTACATGTAGCAACGCACGGGCACTATGCTAGTATAATCATAATATTCATGTGCAGATACATTGCAAGCATAGCACTTAACAATAATTGGAAGCTAGGGAACTGCATATATGTAAAATAAAGCGAAGTAAAAAACAGTGTGAATAATTTTTTTATATCAGACAGTCACACAGCAGTGATGCCAAATGTACAGAAGATGAGAACATAACATATCAAGCAAAACAGAGTAATACAAAATGAGTAATTGGTGTCACATGAAACAGAGTAGCAAGTTCAGGCACGCCTCTGTTCCCATGATTATGTTGCAGGCATTGAGTATGATCCCAAGTGTTAAAAGAAATGCAACATTGATAACCTTTTTCCAGTGAAAAGAGTAACTGAACTTCTTAACAATCATTAATTAGTTGAAGGCATTGGCTGCAGCTGCATGAATAGCTTGTCTCATTCTTTCATGGACAAGTATATAGTGTAAGTTTGTAATAGTAATAAAGCTACTAAAACCCATCAATGAATAAAAATCATACACCCTCTGTCCCAAAGTATAAGATGTTTTAGTTTGTCTTATGTCAAACGTATTTAAATTTGGTTAACTTTATAGGAAAATACACCGACATCAAGAACATAACATGAGTTTCAATAAATTCACCATCCAATAAGTCTTGATAGTGCATTTATTAATTATTAGGTAATGTAGATGTTAATATATTTTCCTGTAAAGTAGGTAAAAGATAAAGTATATCCGGGTTAGCAAATAAACAACATTGGAAAATAAATGTGGTAATTTTACATGAAATCTTTTATTATACTGTAGACCGTAACAGAGAACATTAGCATTAACAGTACTTCAGTGCCCCCATTGTGCTTTTTTTGTCTAATCGAGTCTCAAGGTAGTGGCAGTTCTAGTAATTCGAACAGTTCAACATGTTAGTTTTAGTTCCTAAGCTGACTTCTTTCCTGCAATGCAGACGGCTATCTCATGTTCCTCTTATCCTGAAGGACTAAGGAGCAAATGCTTCGGATTTACCACTTATTGGTACTATACATAGGACACATGGGAAACAAATAATTCAAACAGAGGTTTGTGCATTTGGATTACTTCATTCCCTTCATGCAGCTGCATTCTCACACATACAACCGCAATTTCTACTCAAGTACACCCATCGAATTGCAAATGCATAAAATTTATATCCCCGTAAATTAAAAGGGCTAATGTAGATCCACAGTTTCGGATGAGATATTCAAGATTAGAGGAGCAGAGGAATGGCTTACTTCTTCAGCTGCAGCTGCTCCTCCAAAATCACCTGCCAAAAACCCAGACTCGCAATCAAGAAACGCGGAACCCAATAAACACAGGACCATTTACGAACCAAGAACGCGTCGATGAGAGGGGGCGTGCGGGATGCCAACCTTCTCGGTGTAGGCGATTACGGGAGAATCTCGGGCAAGGCCGTCGGGGCCGATCTCCGGCTTCAAGGTCGGTGGTGGTGCCGGCGGCGGCGCCGCCATTCCGCCGGGATCTGCTATCTGCCCTTTTACCTTCTGCTTTTTTTATTTTCTTCTTTTTGGCCAACCTTTTTTTCCTCTGCCGCGAGCTCGATTGTGTGCTGCCAAATTAAAGTAAGAATGACAGCGTAGATGGCAAGTAGCCTAACACGCTAACACATGAAGACGACCTTGGATTTAGTGGTAGCTATCTAGTCAACGACAAAACGTTCCACTTTACAAGTTTGTTGCTCATATGCAGAAATTCGGTTCCTCATGTTTAAAATGATTTCTATATATTTCTCACTGAACAAATACAAAGTTTTCTATTTTGTTTAATGCGTCAAGCATCAAACAATGATTGGCTATTAAAAATATCGATGTTTGAACCTTAAATCAACAATTTGCACCATCTCCCTTCTCTCTTTCTCTATCTCTCTAGTTGGAACCCACCATCCTCCCACCTCGAGCGACTCATGGTAGTCCCGATCCTTCCAAATGGCACAAACGCTTGTGGTCAGTCTAGTCCCAGTCCTAGTTATTAGGACCGGACCGGCAATTGAACCACTAGTGTGCTCGGTTCACTAGTCTGACCGGTTGAACCAACAGTTCAAATAGATTATGTTTTAGCATACAACATAAGGTATATAGTGGTGTAGTGGTAACTTCTTTTGATGGGAACTTAGCATGCATGGTTCAAATGCCCCTTCTGCACCATCTGCGCTCGCCCCAACACCCTTCATAGCGCAAGGCTCCATGTGTCCCTATCTCCCTTTTTCCTTACAAGGATTAACCCTTCCTCACGTTTCTCCTCCCAAAGCGAGATTGTCCCTATCTCCCTTTTTGCAAACAAGGATTAATCCTCTCTCACATTTCTCCTCCCAACGCGAGATTTGCATGCTCACCCCAATGCTCTTCATAGCGCAAGGCTCCTCATAGTGCAAGGCTCCATGTGCCCCTATCTCCCTTTTTCCAAACAAGGATTAAGCCGGCCTCAATATCTACATTGCGGATGTATATAACCAAATTGTCAGTGTCCAGACCTCACGGCCTGGCACTAACTAGTAATGATGTTGCGTGTCCCTATCCTAGATGGTTGATGCAAGAGGTAACACAGTAACGCAAGGGTTTATCCTGGTTCCGGCTGCGGGGTCGTACGTCCAGCAGGGTGTGCGAGTGCACTGTATTATCTTGCACCGGAGTGCCTGTAGTAGGGGAGTACAAGCAAGGCGAGGGAGGGAGGGAAGCTCCCAAGTCTCTGCTAGAGTGATTGAGGCGAATGCCAATATCGGGGGCGAGTGAGCGAGTGTGTTCTGCGAGATGGAGGAAGATAGATGGATGAACGTGGGATAGGAAGGAGCCCGCCTCCTCCTTTTATAGGCACAAGGAGGGGCGGTTACATGCACGAGGAGTACACTAAAGTCGTCATCCTTCCCCGAATCCGGGGAGAACAGGGAGCGGCTGCTGTTGTCGGGGCACTGGAGAGTATGGCGCCGGGCGTGGATGTCGTCCTTTGAAGCCCTTTTAGCCACGCGGGGATCGCGCCGGCGTCCTGCGACTCCTGTGGGCGGCGTGGTGTCTTCTTTGGAAAGTACCGTCCTCCTCGCCTGACTTGGTGGAGTACCGATGGTTCTGTTGACGGTGGTCTTGTGCTGGTCAAGGTCTGTACCGTGTCCGAGGATCTTCCCCATGCCTGCCGAGGGTCCTGCAGTAGAAGAAGTATGAGGAGTTGGCAGCACAGTGGCGGAAGCAGTGTCAGGCATGTCCGCCCAGGGTTGCAACAGCACCGGGGATGGCGGCATAGTGACCGGAGTTGGCGGACAGGACTCTGGTCACACCCGCTGTGTGGAATGGCGGCCTGAGGCCGGCTGACTTCACGCTCTGCGATGGAGTGGTTGGCATTAAATGCCTCTGTCAGTCAAGTGGGTGAGCAGATGGGTTGCTTGTTCCGTCTGTCGAGGGTGGCCTCGAGCGAGACAGAGTTTCCCCCTGAACCAAGGCCCTACGGAAGGCTCGGCCGAGGGGGTCTCGAATGAGGCGGAGTTGGCCTGCTTTCCGAGGGTTGGTTTCCCACCCTCAAGCGAGGCGGAGTTGTGGTGCGCTGCTGGAGGCCTCGGCGGGGAGGCCTCGAGCGAGGCGGAGATCGTTCTGCGGGTTAGATGGGGCCTCGGACGGGCCGTACTGTAGAGTTGGGCCGTGGGCCAAGTGCTGACCGGGCTGCTTGGGAGCCTGGAGAGGATCCGGGTACTGTGGGAGAGCTGGAGGAGATCCATGATATCCGGGTGCAGAGTGACGATAGAGTGGTCATCATTGGTGGCTTCGGCGACTTCTTCCTCTCCAGGATCGCCGTCGAGTAGTCCTTTTTCCCATTCGGATCGGAGGAAGACGGCTCGCCTTGGTTCGCCATGACTGTAGAGTATGACGAGGTGGTCGGCACTGCGGGCCCAATTGCCTAATCGCGTTTTGCGCTTTTGTGGGCGTTTTAGTCCCTAGGTTAGGGTGCCCCTAATTGTGGTACCCGACAGTAGCCCCCGAGCCTTTTTGTGGGAGTGAATATCAGTCCTGCAGAGGCTTGATCCCTCGGAGCCGTGACTCGGATGCTAGCTTTGGGTCTAGTCCCTCGAATGTGTGAAGTTTCCTCCGTGGGGGCGCGTCAGCGCACCCGCGGGTGTAGCCCCCGAGGCCTTGGAGGAGTGCGAGCACTTGTCCAAGGGCTAAGAACGTCGCATTTGCGTGGTTGATCGGGTGAGGAAGTCATTCAGCATTCCTTTCAGCCGACCTCGGCTTTCTTTAGTGCTGATGAGGTGGCCCCTTGCCCTTTCTGGACCAGTTCAAGCGACTTGTCAGACGTGTGAGGGGATTTGCAGGCACGTAGGATTTCACGATCGGGCGGTTGCCGATTTATTCGAGGGTACGGCCTTGGCCGTGGCATGCGAGGAGCCCCCGAGCCCTGGCCCTTGTGAAGGCGTTCAGGGGAGGCCTCGACTTTTAATGTTACGACCCTCGTCGCCCTTTCGCAGGGAGGAGGAGTGAAGCAGGCCATGCTACCCTTGCCTGGGCCGCGAGCCATGGATGCTTCGGTGAGCTTTTAGCGGGTGATTCAAGCGGACGTCCATGCCCCGTTCGATAAGGGTCGGCTCATGGTCCGTAGACACGTCACATAAAGCACTCGCAAAGGTTCGCTAGGCGGGGCTCGGACCCATTAGATAGGGTCCGAGGGCTCGATGCTCTCCCTCGATGGGATCCCCCTTGCTAGGCACCCTCGGCTGGCCTTTAACACTGCGTAGGACGTCTCGAATTCTACATTTGAGGGTAGCTTGTAGGGCAAGTCCATGTTGTCTCTGACTCTGGTGATCTTGGGCGTCTGTCGAACCCTCGGCGGGCCAGCCTTCGAAACCCTAATCAGTAAGGCCTCAGAATAACGCTCCTTTGCTGATTAGGACCCCCCGGAGGGAATATTCCATCACCGTCTGCATACGGCGCGGGATCGTGGGCCGCGCGCGGGTCATTTGCCGGTTGCGGGTGACGTGGCCCAGCGCATACGGTGCGGGCGCACCTTTTCAGGCGGCAGCCTCGAGTAGACGGAGCGGCTTGGGCGGCGAAGTGTTGACGTGATGGCGCTACAGTGCCCGCTGTGCCGTGTCAGTTACCGCACCGCAGTATTTATTACGCGTGCACGCGTGGGTTCACAAGCGTGGGGCCCAGCTATCAGCGCGCGAAATCTACCGCATTTAATGCGGTGGATTTGGGGTTGCTGCGGAGAATCCGCCCGGCGCAATGATTAAAAGAAAAGTGTGGGGATGCCCGTTCGGCTTACCTGCCATTTGCCTTTGCCTCCTGCACCTCCATTGCCGTCGCCCTGCACCGGAGCTCAGAGAGAAGAGGCGAGAGAAGAAAGAGAGAGCGAGCGCACCTTGCCCCTGTCCGAGTCTTTCCTCTATCCTCCCTTCTGTCGACACGATGGCGCAGTTGGCCGATCTGGTGCCATGGGGCAGGTCCACCGCCGACGAGGCGTTCCTGGAGTCGCTGGTCGCCGACGGGGTCCTGCCACTGAACACCGATCCATCGCGCCTGGTGTGGATTGCTCCGACGCTGGCGGAGAGGGAGCCAAAGCCCCCGAGCGGCTATGTTGTCAGCTTGGCGCGGCTGCACGAGCGGGGGTTCGGCGTCCCCGCCGAGCGATTTGTCCGTGCGCTCTGCTACCACTACAAGGTGGAGCTGCACAACTTCTCCCACAACGTCTTTGTCTCCGTCTGTGAGGGCTATTTGGGGGAGGAGGCGCTCTGGGACCTGTGGAAACACTTGTTCTGGGGCGAGCTCTACACCGAGCACGTCCAGAAAGGGCCGAGGAGGGCCGTCCATGCCGGCGGCCTTACGCTGCACGTGCGGGAGAATAGGAGGGATTTGTACATCCCCAGCAAGATGACATCGAACAACCGCGACTGGAGCAAGGCGTGGTTTTAGCTACGCAACGACGACGGGCGGCTCCCACCGTACACTGGCATGGTCCTGATGGACAAGCTGGACGCATGGAGATACAGGGTGTCACTCCCCGAGCGCCAGGCCAAGCTCGGGGTGTTCACCAAGGCGCTGCAATGCCTGGTGCGCAGGGGGCTGATCGCGGCTGCCGTCGTCGCCAACTTCCACCGACAGAGGGTGCTCCCCCTCATGGAGAGGAGGCTGGCGATCTACTAGCTGATCCCTCAGGCCACATCTGAGGGTTCGCGCATGTCGGGGGCACTGCTCCCCCAAGACGTTGCTGCCTAGAGGGCGAAGAGCGCAGTGGCACACTTCCCCTCCGACACCAAAGAGCTTTGGGCAGTCAAGATGCGCCCCGAGGCGGGATACGTCCAGCTGGTAAGATCTGTTTTTGATTGTTGATGATTTTGCATTGCTCCCTTTCCCCTCCCTAATCTTAGTCATGTAGGGACTGACCCGCAACAGGTATATCTCGAAACCCCCGCTCCCCGAGACTCGCACCGTAAACTGCCTGTGCGCGGAGGCGGACAAGAGGAGGAAGGACGAGGAGAAGGCGACCCATGACAGAAAGAGGTGGAGGAAGGAGGAGCATGAGAAGGAGAACCGGAGGTGGGAGAGGGAAGGCCTCTCGCTGCAGACTACGCCCGAGTCCACCCCAGAGCGGGACTCTTCGTCCGAAGAGGTGGACTTCTCAGGGCCTCGGCGTCGGCGGCGAGCGAGAAAGGGCCTGCACCGGCCATGTTCGAGAAGGCGCCCGCGCCAACGGCGGGCAGGAGGTCACCCGCGCCGGTGATAGGCAGGAGGTCACCCACACTGGCAGCGGGCAGGAGGGTGCCCGCAACAGCGGGCAGAAGGATGCCCGTGCCCGCGACGGTGGTGGGCGAGAAGACGCCCACGTCCGCGATGGCGGGGGCTGAGAGGACGCCCGTGCCGGCGACGAGCAAGGCAACCCTCGGGGGACGCCGCCACCGAGGGTGCAAATTAACTCGGGGGCACCGCCCCCCAGCCAATCTGCGGGAGGCGGTGGGGTGCCGCGTGCCCCCAGGAGCAGCTCACAGAAGCACAAGCTGAGCGCTCTCTCGAGGTGAGTAAACTTTGGTTTTGCTCTTCGTGTTTTTTGTTCGTCTCTCCCCTTGGTCCTTGCTACCCCGGCTTCCTCCCCCACTTGGTTCAGTCGGAGGGCTACCCCAGCCACTGCCCCGCTGGTGCCAACCAAGGCCCTCAAGTCGAGGGCAAGCACCATGCCGCACACAATGGCGCAGCCCCTAGCCGGAGGGCCTCAGACGATGGAGGTGACCGTCGCGAAGTACCGGGAGGCGTTCGCCCGGGGGGCCAAGAGCGTCCGAGAGCAGTCGGACACAGGCGATGCCGGCCGGAGAAGCCTAGAGGAGACTGCTCGGTCGGGTGCCGAGGGATAGACTGGCCGAGGCAGCTAGGAGCTCACTGCCTGGTCGGATGCTGGAGAAGATGCCGGCCGAGGCGGCGCGGAGGATGCCATCCGGCCGGGAGCTGGAGACGACTCCGGACGAGGTGACACGGAAGACGCCGCCCGGCCGGGAGCCGGAGAAGGGGAGACTGGCGGGGACGCATTGGAGCGCCCTACCTGCCAGACGGAAGCAGAGGTTCCCGCCCCCTAGCCCACGAGGGCCGCGGACGATGGGGCCACAGCGGTAGCAGCCCAGACGGCGCTAGTGGTGGTGCCGGTTGTGGAGATACCGGCGGAGGAGACGCCGGAGGCGGGGGCGCCAGGGCGGCTCGAAGACCCATGTGAGGTCGCCGCCGCGGGCGCCGCACGTGATGCTGTCGACACGTCCGCCGATACCGCTTCCGCTCCCGAGGGTGTCCTCAGCGCCGGACCATCCGGGGAGCCCGAGCGTGGGGTCAGCCGGGCGATGATTCAGCCCGGGGCCCCCTCAGAGTTTGCCCGCAATGAGCAGTGGGAGTATGATGTCTGGGAGGCGCATTATGAGGTCGGCAATCAGATTGAAACCGCCCTCAATCATGCCCTGGAGCTTCTGTCAGACCCGGGGCAGCGGGACTGCTTATAGGCATAGAATGTTCTAGAGTAAGGGATAGCTCATGAATGTACCTTAGCTCTTTTGTAACTACCCGAATAGGCGTAGAACTAGCTGCAGTACAAAGGAAACTACCCGAGTGTGTTGTAGTAGGACTCCAACTATACTCGGCTAGGACTTTCCATGTAACCCTGTCCCCCCGAATATATAAGGGCGGGTAGGGACCCCCTCCAAACAATTATCAACACCTAAGGCAATACAAACAACCGCACAGGACGTAGGGTATTACGCAACTCACAGCCCGAACCTCTCTAAATATTTGTGTTCCTTGCACCATCGAGTTCCAGAGCAGTCGATCCCTACCTACAAACCTTACTGCTAAGGGTATCCCTGAGAAGGCTTGGTGGTAAACACCGACAGCTGGCGCACCAGGTAGGGGGTTTGGCGAGTTCATCGGTGAATTCGATGGCCGGATCAAGCGACGCCAACAACGTGCCAGAGGGCACAACCTTCGTTTTCGGTTCCTGGGCATGCACGGCTGACGGATCGGGCAGCTTCTCCAGCCACCTTGCCACGCCGATCTCGCCTAAACCGAAAACCATCTCCCAACTCGCTGACATCCGCGAGTCTGTGGATCTCGACGAAAAAAGAGTTCTACCTAAACTCGACTCGGACAACCCAGAAGACGTGTCAACTCCAATTCGAACTCTTGTTTCAGTCGAGTCCGACATAAATTCTGATACTGAGAAAACTCACTTTTTCGAAACCCTCGGAAAATACTTGACTCATCTCAAGACGATCAAACGCCCCAAGATCAACAACTCAGAACTACTCGGTGGAATAGATCGAGTCTCACGATCAATCAAGGGCTGCATCAAACTCACATAAGCTGCTCTCGGCTCATCTACATCACAGCAGAACCCAGAAGTGTTGAATCTGCCACAGAAAAGGTAGGGTGATATACTCTCAGGGATCGATCGAGTGGATTCCAAGCTCGCCGATTATATTAAGGTAGCTGAAGGCACCCTGCAAAACAAGGAGCAAAAACAGGAGGAAGGATCTGCGGGAGATCTGGTGAGACAAACCCCTGGCTTGTTCGGATGGGACCGTCTACCTCCAGGATACCTCAGAGCCTTTCACCAAAACCCACTCGCATTCGGACTCCTGAACCAGCCGAGTCCTCGTTCGACCAGGATTTTGACCAATTCATGAATGGTCTTGACAACTTTGAACCATTCGATGATCTCGAAGACTGGTCTGACAACGTCGACTTGTTCATGGACGCTATGGCCAATCCACCCAAACACGCTGACGCTCTTTGGGAACTGGCCAAATTTAAAAAGGGAAAAGCCAAAGCTCTAGAACAATCCAGTAAGTCGATTTTCGACAAACCTTGGATCAAGGAGCCTAAAGCGCTGACTCCCACTCAATCATGACTACATTGGATGAATGAGAACGCCCTCTGTGTAGAGATGGGCATCCCGCTTCTCGCTCACCCAAAGCACACATACTCTAAAATCGGTGGACTAATCGCTTAAGAATTCGAGTACTCTTCCAACTCGGAGGACGAGCCGGATGACCTAATCCAGTACAACAAGCAAGTCGAGTCCAACTCGACCAAGAACTCCTAGTCTGATCTGGACTATCTCCCTAACTTGGTCATATATGCAACGCCACAAGGATGGACAGTGCACCTAAGGAAGACACAAGATCCCAATACTTTTGGATCACAGCCAACGGATACGCCCTTCCAGCAGAGCACCCCTCTAGACCCGTCCTCAAGCAAACAAGACCAAAAGATTCAAGATCTTTGCTGTGAAATCCTCATGATACGCATCTCCGAAGTTCAGGAACCTGAGGGTGATTCCACGGAGTGTCTCAACCTCGACGACTACAACTCTGATGATTTCGACGAGTTCCTTTCCGACAACATGGAAACTACTCCTCCTACAATCACAGAAGCCCAAGCTACTGTCAAGCAAGATCCGCCTGCGCCTCCTCCAGCAGTGACATTCATTGTGCAATTGGAAGAGCAACATCCAAAAGAAGACCTCTATGAGCGTCGCCGCCTGCTTAACCAGATAAGGGCATTTAGGCGCCAACGCCTCGCCAACAACTAGCAGGAACAGCAGGGAGACAACTACGACTACACCAACTGCGACCTCCACAACATGATCAACATTGGCCACGACGCTCGCAATGTCATCATCTCAAGGAAAAAGGAACGTGAGGAGATAGAGGCTTACAGCCCTTCTTCCAACTACCGCATCCCACCAATGGCTTCCACATCCTTCAAGAAGCACCAACCGGCAACCATCAGTTCCCGTCCTCAGGGTAAACCGCGCACCCCGCACCAAGGAGAATTGTCTCAGAGCGGAAACAGGATTAATAAAGCACTGCTATGCAAGTGCTTCATCCACCCAAAGAGCTCTCACACGATCTTTCAGTGCGACTCACTCCGCAAGGCCCTTGGGGCACCACTCCTGAAGGAGACCCTACCAAAAATCTAGTCGACCCCTATATCAACTTGTTCTACCGTTGAATAGTTTTATTCAGTCATGTAAATCATTGCTCACTTCTAACGGGCAAGGGGTAGGTCTTAAGAGTCAGAGTCTATCAATTTACAAATATTGTAATTTCGACAAAACCAAATAAAAGTTTATTTCTTCCATAAATCGACTACTTGGCTTTCGCTCATATGGCCAATACTCCCACCTTGAAAGTCATGCTCAGCACTAGAGCAGCTATCGAGTAGTTTTTATGGTTTACCCTTGAGTGCTCGTCTCGACATTTACGTCTTGGGCAACCCTACGGGATTCGTACCTAATAGTTCTGTCTTAAGGATTACTCCTGTCCTTGGTTAAAGGACACCCTACTCGCTGGCTCGAGTAGGTTTTGGATATCCTCTCAACATTTATGTCTTGGGCAACCCAACATGGTTCGTACCTAACAGTTCTGTCTTAAGGATTACTCCAGTCCTTGGTTAAAGGACACCCTACTCGCTGGCTCGAGTAGGTTTTGAATATCCTCTTGACATTTACGTCTTGGGCAACTCGACAGGGTTCGTACCTAACAGTTCTGTCTTAAGGATTACTCCAGTCCTTGGTTAAAGGACACCCTACTCGCTGGCTCGAGTAGGTTTTGGATATCCTCTCGACATTTACGTCTTGGGCAACCCGACGGGGTTCGTACCTAACAGTTCTGTCTTAAGGATTACTCCAGTCCTCAGTTAAAGGACACCCTACTTGCCGGCTCGAGTAGGTTTTGGATACTCTTTCGGCATTTTCATCTTGGGCAACTCGACGGGGTTCGTACCTAACAGACTTGCCCTAAGAGTTACTCCAGTCCTTAGATAGGACACCTCACTCGCCTTGCTCGAGTAAGTTTGGGATATTTCTAGAATATTTACGTCTTGGTTAACTCGACGGAGTTCAATCCTAACAGTCTTATTCTAGAAATCAATCTAGTCCATGTATAGGACATAATACTCGATAAGATCGATTAGTCCGGGATAGTTCCATAATAGTTGTATACTACCTGGGTGACCGAACGAGGTCTATCCTAACTGGTGAACTACAAAAAAATCCTTCAAGGAGTACGAATAAGTTCTTGATAGTATAAAATAGGTTGACAAGAGCCCCTTGTTCACCTATTTATGAAGGAACATCTTTTCGCTCCAAAATACTCGATAAGAGCTCCCCCCGATTGGACAACAAAGTCCATATGAGCGTCGCTCTAACAAAGCATTTCCTTTAAAAAGGAAATTTGCTTTAAGCTATGACTTTTTGACACTTTCTTAAGTGCTTTTACCACTTGGTTAATCCTGCGGGATTCAATCCTAACCGGTCAGCACTAGAATTCTGATTCAGAATCACACAAACTCGACCCCATTCGAGAATACCTTGCCTCCTAAGGCACCTACGGATACAATTCCTCGTATCCACTATTATAAATGTGTAGGCGCGATGCTGCCAGCACTCAGGTCCTTCGAATACAACTACTCGACACACCAAAGGATTCCACAATCCTGCCACATAACAAGTATTTAAACATTACACAAATATTCAATATTTGTCCAACAATACTTCTGGCCCATATGCCAAAACAATTACATTTAAAGCTCAAGGAGAATCAGGCTTATTCAGGGATTCCACTATCTGGTTGGCCACAACGGAAGTTTCTTCCAAATACTAACTGAATTGCTCTTCAGTACAATCAGCTTTGGCTCCATTCCCAAGTGAATCCAGACGAGTGGTTGGCCAATAAGATTTCACCAACCCGAGTACATGACCCACGTACTGACGGGTGGTTGTGGAGACATACCTTTCAAAAGCCTCGGGTACTTTACGAAGTTTTCCCGCCAATGAGAGCGGTTCGTCTTCGTTCCCTTCCGGGATATCCATAACCTTGGCTATTTCTTGGGAAGCATCCCTGACTTCCCACAGTGCGACAAGCTCTTGTTGCATTGAGTACCGGGACTCTGACAGCTCTTTCAGCTGCTTCATGACTCCCACCATCTTCTGATCACAATTCTCTTTGATCTTCTTGAGCTTTTCAATTTCATCTGCGTTTCGGTACTTAAGTATCTTTAGATTCAGTACCAAGCGTTCCTAAATCTTTAAAGATTTTGCACAAGCTGTATACACGATTGAAAGAAAATCTTATAAACACCAAGCTGATCAACTAGTCGAACGCATAGTATATACTAAAGACTAACCTTTCTTGGTTTGGGATAGCTTCTTAAGCTTCCCCTAGAGAGTAGTCTTCTCGGACGAGAGTGTCTTCACCCTCTCTCTCAGAGCATTCAGCTATGTATCATCCTGGGCTTGGCCACTTTCCCGCCCCAGTGCTTCCTGCAAAAAAAAAGATCATATTATTACTCGATCAACACTAAAGTATTCGAAGTATTCGACTACTTACCTCTAGTAGCTTGAAAGCAAGCTCCACCTTCTCTCGCGGCAAGACACCTCCCAATGAGACCTGGGAAGTACTCGCCTGCACTTCAGACACAGCCCTCTTGGGCACATCTTCAATCTTCCCTATAGTATTCCCTGTATTTTGGGAATCTAGAGGAACAATATGCTACTTAATCAAATTAAGAGCAGAGAAAAGATACTTTTAATACAAGGTGGCACAAGTTTACCTGCAGGGGTTTCCTCAGGCAGCTTATCGTTGCCTCCCTCGGGAAGCTTCTCACCATCATCCTCCTCTTCTGGAAGCTTGCCGCTTCCACTATCCTCTGGGAGCTTCTCATCGCTCCTCTCGGTGTCAGGCAACGGAGAATCTCGAAGCATGGAATTCACCATGTCTTCAGTCTCGCAAGCACTCATATCAGGAGTACTCGGAGGCTTCTCCATTGCCGATTTGGGGGCTGAGTCGTCCTCAGCGTCTTTCCCCAAGATCGTGTCGCTGAAAAGACAAAGTAGTTATAAACTACTCGATATAAAGGCAAATCCTACAATTACAAGTTTCGAGGAACTTACGTAGGATCTCTTTTCAGAGCAAGTCCCTTGATGCCAAATTTGCGGGCAGGCTTCACAATTAGGGCCTGCTTACCCGCTTCACCGGCTTTATCTACATTGGAACTACTCGCCGGAAGAGTAGTCCCAGTCCCTTTTGACGAGTCCACTGTGGTGGAAGGGACGGTTTGTCCCACAACAGTATCATCCCCAGATGCTGAGGTCCGCGTCACTTTAGTCGCCAGACTTAAAAATAAAACATCAAGTCAAAACTAGCGAATCGAAAATAGTAGTTCTCGATTGCAATCAACTAGCTACATACCTGTTGCTAGTAGTCTGCAAGGAGCCGCTTCGCTTCCTCATAGTTGACCGAGTACCCCTCGGATGCCCAGTTTGGGTATCAGTACTTGGAGTAGGGCTGAGCTCCCTGTCACTCCTCTCCCCAGCCGCCTCCTCACCTGCACAACCAAGGCTAGACATCATTACTGCTTATATGAAATCTCATATGAGCATACTAAAACTTGATTAATAGATCGAAAAGTATGGAAGAATAAAAGGGCGAATAAATACCTGGCGGAGAAGGACTACTCTTAAAGCGCTCCACGTCCTCCTACAGAAAGCAAATCCTATCAGATTCATACTAAGGTAAAGTACTCGATCACTACGTATCGACTACTCTTATCAATTACCTGCTTCGGAGGACTTGCAGCAGAAAATGTATCAGGAACAACTGGGATTTTCTTTACATCCCTTAGCAGTCGTTGTACTCGACTAAATGCTTCCTCATCCGAGATCTCTTCCTCCGTGTACCTTGATAAGTCAGTTGTTCCTTGATACTGGAAACCAAGTGTTTCCCGAGCCTGTAACAGCTGGATCCTTCTCTTCATCTAGTCGAATACGACTGCCTCTCTAGACAAATTATTTTGCCTTAGAATGGCAATTCGCTCGAGCAGCTCAGGAATCTGACTCTCGTCTACTGGTTTCTTATTCCACTCAGGCCATTGGATAGGAGGGCCTGAAATAATCGTTGGGAAGCTGTCCCACTGGTTTTCGACATAGAACCACTTGGGCTTCCATTCGATTACTTTACTACTAAGACTATACGGAATATACACTTTATCCTTCCTTTGCCTAAGTTGGAGACCCGCACCTCCTACTACATCTAAAACGAAGGAGTCTGGCTGCGGTTTTAAGTGGAAAAGGAATAAGAAGAGTTCAAAATGGGGCTCGATGCCCAGAAAAGCTTCGCATAAATGCACAAAGATGGAAATGTGAACAAAGGAATTGGGGGTCAAGTGATGAAGCTGGATCCTGTAGTAGCGCAGGAGCCCAGAGAAGAAAGACGAACAAGGAAACCCCAATCCCCGTTCCAAATAAGGTGTGAAGGCAATAATTTCCCCCGTATTTTTCCTACGGATGATCCTTACCCAAGGCAGAACTCCATTGGATAACGGATCTGGGAACCAAAAGACCAGCCAAAACTAAAGTTTCTAGGTCAGATTCGGAGCACTTACTCATGTTCCAGCCTTCTTCCCGGGTTGGTTCTGCGGCTGTACCCTTCCCCTTGCTTGAATTCTTGGGAGCCATCCGGAAATCTACGGAGCGCTTCACGCGCATACACTGGCTAAACCCTAAAGGTGTGGATTGGGAGCAAGAGATGTAGATCTGGGGGTTGGAAGTTAAGAACAGATCTAAAGGCAGCGAAAGTGAATGGCGGCCGGTGGGGTAAAACCTAGTTATCGTTTCATTTTATAATGGCGGTGGCAGCACAGTAAAAACACCCAATAGGCCAACAGTCCGTTGCAAATCGTGGAAAAAGCGGGATTTTCTGAGACATTCCTTTTTCTAAGATTACATTCTTGAAAAAGAAAACACTCACATCCCTAGTCAACTACTCGACTCTTCTTTCCTCGACTGAGATTACATTCCAGAATAAGGAAAAGTACTCGACACAGTACAACTACTCGATATTACAACTCGAGTACTTCTTCCTAGCTAACTTTACAGCGACTCGGGTCTGCACGCACACTTCTTGGCTTCCTGAGAAGCCTGCTGCAGCTAGATCAGCCCGAGGCCATGACAAAGTACAAACTTGTTATTCCCATCAAGGGAATAATGATACTCATATTCTGGAAGAAAAGTTTCAAGAGTATGGAGGCATATTACAGTAATCGCCTCGCAAGTCCTCTTGTAGCATCTTGCGGAGAAATTTCTCCTTCTCCCTTAATACGTTGTGACAAGATTAAGTCTCCTTACCAGAGATGTCAGTTCTTGGGCACCCAGAAATAGGCAACCCCAAGGATGTGACACAACAAGACTCAACCAATCCACAGAGAACCTGCCTCATTGGAAGATGCAAGGACATGATGTCCAGAATGGATCCAATGAGAGCATGTGAGTGGCAGGATGAGGTAGCAGGGACTTCTCTTGTCACTCGCAAGTTCTCTTCTAGCATCTTTTGCTGGAAAGGACTCCACAAACTTCAGGAGGGCGAGAGCAAGAGCACCAAGGATAAGCCATGGCTTCTACACATTGGTGCTTCTGGCAAAGGCCTCTCTCCCACCTTTTATAGCCACAAGGGACACTACTGGAGGACAAACCATGACGCTACAGTTGCAGCATTCACGGACGCATTCAAGTATGCAATAATGCAGATTCTCCAAATAGTAATGTCCCACGTGAGCACACAGTAAATAGCAGTACATCTCGGGTTTTATTTCCGAAGTTATTTCGGGTGCAATCAGTGTGGCGTATCCAATTTTATCATTTTTCTGGGATTTTTCCTGAAAAAGAGGTCTTTTCGAATATTGGATCTGATGAATCCTGCAAATATTCTGAAGAATACAATCTGATGCCACGTCTTAAATCCTTAATTCTAAATTATCGCTCGGGGGTTACCCGCAGTATACGGGATTTTGATTTAAGGCTCGGGGCCTGTGGGATATGTGCATCAAAGATTTATTTTTCAATTTTTTTGGAAAATAATGAAGGAAAAAGACTGAAGTGACCCTCAGCCTGATTCTGCGATTCAACCTAAAGCTCGGGGGCTACTCCATATGGAGCGCGAGTACTTCGCGCACCATATATGATCAAGATTTCGGGGCTTGAGCACCTCACATCCTCGAAGCAACCGGAAGTACTTGAAGCACTACTCGACGTATTTGAAGGAAGGCCCAGAAGCAACCAGAAGGACGTTCTGAATACTTGAAGTACTCGAAGGCGCCCCCCCAAGTACTTGATGCTTGCAGGACTCGGCTACGAAGAGCTCGGGGGCTTGTCAGACCCGAGGCAGCGGGACTGCTTATAGGCATAGAATGTTCTAGAGTAAGGGATAGCTCATGGATGTACCTTACCTCTTTTGTAACTACCCGAATAGGCGTAGAACTAGCTGCAGTACAAAGGAAACTACCCGAGTGTGTTGTAGTAGGACTCCAACTGTACTCGGCTAGGACTTTCCATGTAACCATGTCCCCCCGAATATATAAGGGCGGGCAGGGACCCCCTCCAAACAATCATCAATGCCTAAGGCAATACAAACAACCACATAGGACGTAGGGTATTACACAACTCGCGGCCCAAACTTGTCTAAATCTTTGTGTTCCGTGCACCATCGAATTCCAAAGCAGTCGATCCCTACCTACAAACCTTACTGCTAAGGGTATCCCTGAGTAGGCTTGGCGGTAAACACCAATAGCTTCATCGGGGCAGGAATCTCCAAATCAGTGATGTAAGTTACTATTCCACGACTTGTCCATTTCTAATTGTGTTTATGTGGTTCCCGCTCATGTCCTCCCATTTGCAGCAGCTGGCGCAGATGTCGCGCGACAAAAGCGTCGAGCTGGCCCAGCAATACTCCCGGGTGCATTTGCTCGAGCAGTATAATGCCAGCCTCACCACGCGGATAAGCGACCTGGGAGCACAAGACCGTGCGCGGAAGGTGGAGCTGGCCCGAGCCATTGACGAGCGTGATGCCTAGAGAGCCGCAGCCGAGTAGAAGGCCTAGCAGGTCGAGGCGCAAGCGGCCGCACTGCAGCAGAAGGATGCGGCACTCGAGGCGAAGGAGGCCGAGCTCCAGCGCAATGAGGCTGAGCTCCAGCGTGAGAGGGCTGCTGTCACGACGCTCACCATCACCCTCATGCAGAAGGACGTCGTCCTCGAGGCACAGGAGGTGGCCCTCCGTGACGCAGAGACCGCCCTCGCCGAGAAAGCGGCCTCCCTGTCCGCACTCCAGGAGCAGGTGGATGCCGTGCGGGCACTGCTGGAGAGGGAGAAAGAGCGCACCGAGGGTAAGTATTCTGAAATTCGCTTAAGTTATTTTTGATTCGCCCGAACATATCTTCGTTTTCTTGTTCAGCATTGGAGAAGGCGGTGGCGGATGAGACCGCGGCGAATGACGCCCTCCAGGTCGCATTCACATCAGCACAGGAGGATCTTGAAGACCTGGAGAGAGCCGCGTGGCCGTGTGTCAGGAGCTCGAGGGGGAGGGCGACCCGTCTGGCAGTTCGGTGGCCAGTCGCCTGAGATCCTTTGGCGGTCGGGTGGCCGAACGTCTCAAGGGTGCCCTCCGCCTCGGTGTTCAGAAGGCCCTCGGCGTGGTGTCCACACACTACATCCTTGATCTCGAGAAGGTGGCCATGGGCTACGTCGTTGCGCCCTGCGTCGACAGAGATGCCGCGGTTGCTTCTATGGAGCTGGCCGATGTTGCTGTCGAGGATGCCGCCTCCGCCTTGTCCATGCTTTTCGAGGGTGACCTCCTCCCCGACGCTGAAGATGACGCCGCCGAGGGTCCGCGTGAAGGGGGAGATGATCTGTAGATGGTCTGGGTCGCAGAGCCTGTGTAAACAAATTAGTGTTTTGTCTTAATCGTATTTTTGTGTGAGAAAACATATTATTGTAAATTGACAGTGTGGCCACTTGAGGCCTTGTGAATTCGTGTGCACCACTTTCGTTACTAAGCTTTCGTGTTCTCGTGTGTGACTTAGATAAATTTCTACGAGGATTTTTTCGTTCATAAGCAACTTAGGCGTAGGGAGGTGAGTGGGGATGCTGTATCCCGGAGGCGTAGGCGGTCCCGTGGCTTGACCTATCCCGTTCCATATTAGCTTATGCCTTGCGTCCATTTTTCTAAGTATACGAGAAAATTAGATACGAAAATTTTATGAAAAACGATGGTGTTTTTGGGGACGTTTGGGGGGTTTCCCTCGTAATAGCCCCCGAGGGAGGCTTGGTTTTGCCAAGGGCGAAGCCAAGTCTACCTCAGTGTTTGTGCGCGTCCGAGCCCCCGAGATTTCGGATGGTTCCCAAAAAATAAGCAAGTTAAGCATACTCTTTATTATTTCAGGAAATTAAAGTACAAGTACAAACTTATGTACAAAGAGCTTGGAGTTTCAAGGATAGAAGCGACGTAGCTACTGAATATTCCAAGCGTTGGTGAAGACTTCACCCTTCTCGTTAGCTAGCTTGTACGTGCCGGGCTTGAGAACTTCCGCAACGATGTATGAGCCTTCCCACGGCGGTGAGAGCTTGTGGCGTCCTCTATTGTCCTGCTGAAGCCTCAGCACCAAGTCCTCTTTGTTGAGGTCTCGGCGCTGAACCCTCTGCGCTTGATATCGCCGCAGAGACTGTTGGTACCGTGCTGTGTGTAGGAGTGCCATGTCTCGAGCTTCGTCCACCTGATCCAGAGAGTCTTCGCGAGCTTGCTGGTTCTGTTGCTCTTGATATGCCTTGAGCCTCAGCGACCCATACTCCAGGTCGGTGGGGAGGATGGCCTTGGCGCCATAGACGAGGAAGAATGGGCTGAAGCCCGTGGCTCTGCTCGGGGTCGTTCTTAGGCTCCAGATAACCGAGGGGTAGCTCCATGAGCCACCTCCAACCAAATTTGTTCAGCTTGTTGAAGATTCTTGGCTTGAGGCCCTGTAGGATCATGCCGTTGGCACGCTCCACCTGGCTGTTCGTCTGTGGGTGCGCCACAGCTTACCGGTCCGCGCGTATGTGGTAGTCATCGCAGAACGCCAAGAACTTCTTGCCTGTGAACTGGGTGCCATTGTGAGTGATGATTGAGTTCGGAACCCCGAACCTGTAAACTATGTCGGTAAAGAACAGCACGGCTTGCTCAGATTTGATCTTGCCGATGGGTCGAGCCTCAATCCACTTGGAGAACTTGTCGATTGCTACCAACAAGTGGGTGAAGCCCCCGAGCACTTTCTGCAATGGCCCGACGAGGTCCAGTCCCCACACGGCGAACGACCATGTGATAGGGATGGTTTGTAGAGCATGAGCCGGGAGATGCGTCTTCCGAGCGTAGAACTGGCAGCCCTCGCAGGTCCGCACGACCTCGGTGGCGTCGGCGACTGCGGTGGGCCAGTAGAAGCCTTGCCTGAACGCATTGCCGACGAGGGTGCGCAGCGCTACGTGATGACCACATATCCTTGCGTGGATGTCGCGGATCAGCTCCTTGCCCTCAGGAATGGGGATGTAGTGCTGCATGATTCCCGATGGGCTGCACTTGTATAGCTCATCGTCGATCAAGACGAAGGACTTGGCCCACCTGGCGATGCGCCGCGCCTGAGTACGGTCCGAGGGCAGGACTCCTCGGATCATCCAATGGAGGTACTGGGCACGCCAGTCTAGCGAAGGTGGGGCCTCGTCAATCTCCATCGCTTCAGCCTCTTCTGCCGAGGAGATCTCGGTTTCTGTGTCCATGGCCTCGGACTCTCCTGCTGAGGGGTCTTCGGCCGAGGGCGCGGCGGTCGAAGCCCCCAAGGGTTCGGGAGCTGCCCCGGTGGCTTCCGCAGGGCTTTTGAAGTCGATGGATGGCTTGGCGAGGTCGCAGGTGAAGACGTTCAGGGGAACGGTGGTCCGCCCAGACGCGATCTTGGCTAGTTCGTCCACTTCCTCATTGTACTTGCATTCGATGTGGTTGAGCTCGAGCCCATCGAACTTGTCCTCGAGGTGACGTACTGTGTTGTAGTACACCTCCATCTTTGCGTCGTGGTAGCTGGAGTCCTTCATCACCTGGTCGATGACGAGCTGAGAGTCTCCCCGGACGTCGAGGCGCTTGACGCCTAGCTCAATGGCGATGCAGAGGCCCCTGAGGAGGGCCTCGTACTCTGCCATGTTGTTGGACGCCGGGAAATGCAGGCGTACGACGTAGCACATGTGTTCTCCGAAGGGTGAGATGAAGAGGAGGCCTGCGCCTGCACCGGTCTTCATCACGGACCCGTCGAAGTACATGATCCAGCACTCTGCCTAGATCTGGGGTGGGGGCAGCTGAGTGTCGGTCCACTCAGCAATGAAATCCACCAAGACCTGGGATTTGACCGCTTTGTGAGGTGCATAAGTGAGAGCCTCTCCCATCAGCTCCATTGACCATTTGGAAATCCTACCCTTGACCTCCCGATTGTGGACTATCTCTCCCCGAGGGAAATACGAGACCACAATGATGGGGTGAGTCTCGAAATAGTGGCGTAGTTTACACCAAGCCAGGACCACTGCATAGAGCAGCTTCTGGATCTATGGATACCGTGTCTTGGTTTCAGACAGTACTTCACTGATGAAGTACACCGGCCTCTAGACAGGCAGAGCATGTCCCTCCTCTTGTCTTTCCACAACGATGGCTGCGTTGACCACCTGGGTTGTTGCTGCCACGTATAGGTAGAGGGGCTCTCTGTCCATCAGTGGTGTTAGGATTGGAGCATGAGTAAGCGATGGCTTGAGCTTGTCAAGGGCCTCCAGGGCCTCGGGGGTCCACGAAAAGCGCTCGGTCTTCCTCAGGTGCCGATATAGAGGTAAGCCTTTCTCGCCGAGCCGCGAGATTAAGCGGCTGAGGGCTGCTAGGCAACCCATCACGCTCTGGACCCCTTTAGGTCTCGGATCGGGCCCATCCAAGTGATGGCCGAGACATTCTCAGGGTTGGGTTCAATGCCTTGCTAGGAGACAATGAAGCCCAAGAGCATGCCTCGAGGCACTTCGAACATGCACTTCTCAGGGTTGAGCTTTACCCCCTTGGCCCTAAGGCAATTGAATGCGATCCTAAGATCGGCTACCAGGTCGTCCGCCTTCCTGAATTTCATGACAATGTCGTCGACATATGCTTCTACAGTTCGTCCAATATGATCTTTAAACACGTGGAGCATACACCGCTGGTATGTGGCTCCGGCGTTCCTAAGACCAAAGGGCATCGTGATGTAGTAGTACATGCTGAAAGGAGTGATAAAAGAAGTCGCGAGCTGGTCGGACTCTTTCATCTTGATTTGGTGGTAATCGGAATACGCATCAAGAAAAGATAAAAGTTCGCATCCCGCAGTTGAATCAACTATTTGATCAATACATGGCGAAGGAAAAGGAACTTTCGGACATGCTTTATTTAAACCAGTATAGTCTACATAAATCCTCCACTTGCCATTCTTTTTCTTAACTAGTACAGGATTAGCTAGCCACTCGGGGTGGAATACATCCTTGATGAATCTGGCCGCCAAAAGCTTGTGCACCTTCTCGCCGATCGCTCGGCGCTTGAGCTCGTTAAAGCGTCGCAGGCACTGCTTCACCGGCTTGGAGTTGGGCAGGATGTCAAGGGAGTGCTCGGTGACCTCCCTTGGTATGCCAGGCATGTCTGAGGGGCTCCATGCGAAGATGTCGGCATTGGCACGAAGAAAGTCGACGAGCACCACTTCCTATTTGGTGCTGAGGGTAGCGTTGATCTTTAGTGCCTTGCCGTCGGGAGTGTTCGGGTCAAGGGGTACATCCTTGGCACCCTCAGCAGGCTCGAAGCTGCCCGCGTGTCACTGCGTGGAGTCCATGGCGTCGTTTTCTATCCTCTCCAAGTCCGCAGTGAGGGCCTCGTCCACCGCCAGAGCCTAGGCGTGCTCGACGCACTTGACATCGCATTCGTAGGCGTGTTTGAACGAGGAACCGATGGTGATGACCCCCTTCGGGCCCAGCATCTTCAACTTGAGGTAGGTGTAGTTGGGGATCACCATAAACTTGGCGTAGCTTGGCCGCCCCAGAATGGCGTGGTATGGTCCCCGGAACCCCACCACCTCCAAGGTGAGCACCTCCTCGCGGAAGTTGGCTGACGTGCCGAAGCAGATGTTCAGATCGATCTGACTGAGGGGTTGGACTCGCTTCCCCGGCGCAACACCGTGGAATGGCGACTTGCTAGGGCGCAGCTTGTCCAAGCCAATCCCCATATGCTCCAAGGTGTGCGCATACATGATGTTGAGGCTGCTGCTTCCGTCCATGAGCACCTTGGAGAAGCGGGTGTTGCCGATGATGGTATCCACGACGAGTGGATATTGTCCCGGGATTCGGGATGTAGTCGGGGTGGTCCTCACGGCAAAAAGAGATGGTGTCTTCCGACCAGTCGAGGTAGGATGGCGTGGCCTTGTGGATGGAGAAGACTTCTCGGTGCTCGTGCTTATGCTGCCGAGAGGTCATGTTTGCCATCGGCCCTCCGAAGATGAAGAAGACGCTCTCCACCGAGGAAAACTTGTTGTCGCCACCCTTGTCGTCCGCATCCTTCTTCGGTTCCTCATCCCTTCGTGCGACGTGGTTGTAGTACTTGCGGAGCATGTCGCACTGCTCAAGGGTGTGGTTGACCGAGCCCTTGTGATAAGGGCACGACTTCTTGAGCATGTCGTCGAACAGGCCACCGCCGCCCCGAGGGGGGCCTCGGGGACCTTTGCAGCCGGGGGAGACAGCGAGGGCCTCGTCAGAGTCCTCTTCTTGCCCCTGACCACGCTGGTTCTGTGAGCCTTTTTTCTTCCCCTTCTTGCCCCGCTTTAGCTTCTTTGCGGCGGTCTTGGGTTTGCTGCTACCCTCCGCGGGCGCGTCCTCCTTGCTCTTGGTCATCTTGCCGTCGAAGATGGCACCAACTTCTTCTTCGCTGGAGGCAAAGTTGGTGGTGATGTCGAACAGGCCATTCGCGCTAGTGGGAGGGCTTCGTCCCAGCTCGTGCACCAAGTTCCTGCACATCGTGCCCTGAAGGAAGGCACTGATTATCTCGGAGTCGGCGACGCTGGGGAGCTCGGTGCACTGCTTGGAGAAGCGTCAGATGAAGTCACGCAGGGATTCGTTGGGCTTCTGTTGGCACCCTCGGAGATCCCAGGAGTTCCCAGGGTGCACGTAAGTGCCTTGGAAATTGCCCACGAAGATCCTGACCAGGTCGTCCCAGTCGTGGATCTGACTCGCGGGAAGGTGCTCGAGCCATGTCCGCGTAGAGTCCGTGAGGTGCAGAGGAAGGTTGCGGATGATCACGGCGTCGTCCGTCGCGCCGCCCAGCTAGCATGCTAGGCGGTAGTTGTTGAGCCAGAGCGCGGGATCGGTTTCTCCCGAGTACTTGACGAGGGTGGTGGGCTGACGAAAGCGCGGGGGAAAAGGAGCAGTGCAGATTTCCCGACTGAACACATGGTTGCTCGGAGGCTTCGGTGATGGACTCCTATCCTCCTCGCTATCGTAGCGGCCGCCGCGCCAAGTGTGGTCACCGCGAGCCGCACCGGAACGTCAAGCCTAACGACGTTAAGCAAGGTAAGTTTGTAAATATTCTCTTTTAGATTTTATTTTCGTAGTTTTATTTTTATTTTGGACGAACTTCGAGTAAAACATTGACTCATAATTTGTTGGAGGGCACCTCGGAAAAAGTTGGAGTCAAGGGGGCTGAAAAACCCCCTGGGCCGGCCGGCCCAACACCCCTAGGCCGGCCGGCCTAAGCCTCCTCGTGTGCGAATCGGTCTCAATTTTTGGTAGGTGCGAGATAAGGAAATTTCAAACCTATGCCTTATAGATTTCGCATGCCAAAACCGAAGAGATTTTGGACTTTTCATCCAAGTCTTTTCGGGACATAAATAGAGGGGCAGGGTAGATCTATTCTCTCATACTTTTCAATCTACACCACCACCTCGAGAGAGATGTCGACAATGGCCGGTTCAGCGAGCGCAAGAGCCATGATTGCAGCAATGGAGATCAAGGAGAGGGGTTGGACGCCTGACACCCCCACGCCAAAGACGCCTAGCCCCATCTCGGCAACCGGTGCGCAGCCCCTCCTTGTTGAAGCAAAGCGATGTGAAGCGAAGGCCCCTCCGAAGAAATTCAATACCCAAGCACGGATGAGCGTCGGAGGGAAGGGCCGTCAATGGTACAACGAGAGGCTAGCTCAAGCCCAAAGGGTGGTCGTTGTCATGAGCAGCGACGAAGATGAAGGCGAGAAGTGACAAGACAAAAAGCCACCCACACCTAGGCGTTCCTTGCGCCTCCTCGGAGTCAAAAGAAAGAACTACATCGAGCACACCTCGGAGCCGAAGGATTATGCGGGGGACAGCGATTGGGAGAGCATCATGAGCCCTGGTTCATGGGGTGCCACCGGTCGTGACTACGATGATGATTGGCCGGGGTGGGCCGAAGAGGAGAGAAAAGAGGAAGATGACCCCTCCGGAGGTGATAGCGGCAAGAAGAAGAAGGACGACGACGAACCCGAAGATGACAGTGCCAACAGCGGCGGGCATCACTTCGGGTGCTGTTTCAAGTGCCGCAATGAAATCGCGGATCTCCGCGCCACCATCGATAGGTGTCATGATCAAACCGTGGCAATGGATCAAAGGATGGACGACATCGAGAGCTTGGCCGAAAAAGACTACAACTTCCTTGTCCGCAATATAAGGAAGTTATTTGGG
The DNA here is from genome assembly GCF_016808335.1 of Panicum virgatum. NCBI lineage: Eukaryota > Viridiplantae > Streptophyta > Magnoliopsida > Poales > Poaceae > Panicum > Panicum virgatum. The sequence goes on along the minus strand of NC_053153.1, from coordinate 44,122,403 downwards.
ATGGTCGGAGATCTACAAAAGCAAGGAGGAGGGCGTCCAAGATGCAATTGCCTGAGGTGCCATTGAGAACGCCGACGAGCGTCACACCCGTCTTTTATATCATTGCGACGAGGACGCCGCATAATCTAAGCATGGGGGGAGGTGTGATGGCTCCTAGATTGAATTTTGGTCTTTGTTTACTCAAAAGTTCGTCGTGTTGTGTGCTTTATTTTTCGCATGTGTGAGAGTCATAGTTTAGCATTGTGTGCTTTATTTTTCGCATGTGTGAGAGTGAGTCTTAAATTAGTGTTGAGTCATGAAAACAAAATAAAAAGAGTATTTGTTTTTGTTGGATCGTGCAATTTTATTTATGCATTCAGTTTTACTTTATTTTCTTTAAAGCAATTGTTCACGAGCGTTGTCATGAAAATTATTTCGTATTTGTGGAGCTTAGTAGATTATTCGTCCATGTTAATACCCACACGTAAGCTTTGATCTAGCGCTTGGTTTTGATTACACTTGCGAGTAAGGCATGATTTGGAGGACTTTAATTTCATAAAAATAATAAAACCCCTACAAACATAAGGTTGATCAAGTTCTTGGCAAGTTGAGAGTAAAAATCCTATCATCCACAAGCTATATTCGTTCCACCATAAGTATTAGATGTACATTGAGTTGAGTTAGGATTTCTTTCTCTTGGGAGTTTTAATTTCGAGCAATGATCATGTCCGTATTTTTCATCTCTGAATTGCTAGCCACGTCAATATTCGGTAATGAGAATTCCTCATTGGAACAACTCATGAGATCTACCGGATTCCAAAACCCATACCCGAGATTATCTTGTTTATTATCATCTTCCTTGACCACAACCCAATTGTGAGGATACGTTCTGTTTCTGCACATGATTTGTATAAAACATAATTTTGGGATGAAGAAAGGAAGGAGTATTCGAAATATGGACCGAATCCGACCTGGGAAAGCCCCAGGACGGCCGGCCTACACCTCCTGAGCCGGCCGGCCTAGGCCCCTCTGGCCTCAGCTCGGGCTCCAAAAACTCAGGGAGCCACTTTGGAGATTTTCCTATCTATGTTTTATAGAAAGTGTCCTATGAAAAGGTTCGGAGAAGAGAAAAAAAATTCGGGAGAAAGAAAGAAAGAAAAAAAAATGTATGAGAAAAAAATGAAGGGATTCTATGGTTAGAGAAGTGCAAAGAGATATTACCTTGTTGTTTGAGAACAATATCCTCAATTCCAACCATGTGCAATCCGACATCGAGGACGATGCTTGTGCCTTGAAGTCAATCTTTTTGTATGCCTTTGCACATGTCCATCATTCTAAATCTTCTTACCCTTGAACCCTTTACATTATGAAGAAACTCTCATGATCATTGGCTCGGAAGGTAAGCAATCATTAGAAGGTTTTCTTAATTTGACAATATATGTATATACTTTGCTAAGCCTCACCTATAGCCCCACTTTACACTTGAGAGACTTTTGGGAGATGAGAGTTTGCAAATAATAATAGGATAGCCACCTATATTGAGAGACATGAAAGGACTTGTGCAAGAATTTTTGGTCTAACCTTTGTTGCAGGGTATTTTGTTTCTTAAATAAAAAAAGAGAGAGAAAAACCTCCAAGGATGGCAAGAAAAGCAAGTGTTGTCGATATTCGAGTTGCCGGCTAAAGGTAAGAGTTGTGGAGTAATATTGGATGAGTTTTTAAACGCCCATGATATGATTATCCTCGCTGCTCCTCTGACCTTTGTTTGAAGAAATATTGTTAGACTTGTTTGCATAAGTAAATTTTGCAGTTCGAGAACTCTTGAGCAACCCATGGAAGGACTTGATGATTTGATTTGCTCGAGGACGAGCAAAAGCTAAGCATGGGGGGAATGTTGGCGCTCCTTAAGTATCCATTTTATTATACAATTAGGAGTTGTTTTGGTAAATTCTTCGGGATGATTCATGTACTAACCCGCCACTTGGAACCCGAACTTGACCATTTTCGATTTTGTCCTGGATTTTGGAGCATGTTGTATTTTGACAGGAATTGGGACATTTTTGGAGATGTTTTGACGCATGGTTACAACTGGGCTAAGATGAGGAATAAAAGGAAGAATCAACACGCAAAAGATGGGACCGAAAGGGGCCAGAAAAGGCCCAGGCCGGCCGGCCTGGAGTCCTTGGGACGGCCGGGCTAGCCCTTTTCGGAGCCCAATCGGTCTCGGTTTTCTTCGGCACGAAGTATGCGTCAACCCTAATCTATGTTTTACCAAAACCACCGACCATATCTGCCTATAAATACCCCGAAGCCGCCGTCAAAAAAGGGAGATCGTTGGAGGACCGCAAAAAAGATCGCAGAGATCGCAGAGAAGAGCATCCAGAGATACATTCGAGTTAGACACAAGAGAAAGGCGACACCGGAGGCCTCATCGTCCCTCGGCGCCGCTGCAAGTTGGAGGACAGCAAGGGATCCATCCCTTGCCCGAGATTTCGTCACCATGATCGACTACGCTTCGCTTAGCTTCATGGGGTAAAGTCCTCGTTTGTTCATGGGGTTGTAAGGAGATCTTGAGTTGTAATTGCCGAATCCTTTATGAGATTGATCTATCACGATTCTTGTTGATGATGCTTTGATGCCTAATAGTTCGCGACTTGGCTTTGAGTTTGCGTTGCTCTTGCATGGTTTACTTAGATTACATCAACTATCGTGTTCTTGTTGATTCGTTACCGATTATCCTCGTGTAGTGACAGTATGCGGGAGGGAAAGGTTTTGATCTTGGAACACACCTTTGGTAGATTAGATCTGTTCTTCGTTGCTTGGCGATTACATCTCTAGTGATCCTAGACCCTATGGACAAATGCTCTTCATATCTTGTGCACACATCTATCATTGCTCACTAGTCTAGATTAGACTAGATTGGTTAGATTAGATCTATTTCACACTCAATCATTCAATATAGATCTTTTACTAACATCATTAGTGCTTAGTTAAGCATAGTAATACACTTGTTCCGTGGATTGATAAACCTTGGGGGAATACTCTAAGGGAAAAGCTATACACGATCCGTGCGCTTGCGGTACGTAAATTGGCGCTTTAAGAAGCGTCAACAGAAAGCTGCAGCGGCAAGCTTCTGGCTAGCCCTGTTCAGGTCCAGCAGGTTGTCAACGTCGTCGTCGGCCAGGATCCGCTCCCGGGCAACATGCCCCACCGCTCGAGCGCCCGCACCGCGCATTTTGCATTCCTAGTCGAGAGCAGTGCGCAGCTTCTGTGTCTGCCGACGCTCCTCCTTGAGCTTGACCTCAAGCTCTTGGAGTTGCGCCAAGTGCGCCTGCCGCACCGTCGAGCTTGCCGAAGTGGCCGACCTGGGTGCCACAGGTATCACTGGTGGGTTTGCCGTGTCGTTTGCCTCGTCGCTCGACGCATCGTCGATCTGCCCCTCCGCCAGCTCGACCATGAAGCACTCCCGAGTGGGATCGTAATCCCCCTCGCTAGAGTCGTGGAGCAGGTGAGGCAGTAGTCCGTCACAGCCTAAAATGATAGGAAAGCTTCGCGATCGTGAAGCTCAGAGTAGTCCCACTCTGGGGCCTCGCAACCGCGCACGTAAACGTACCCCCCGTCTGCGGAGTCAGGGTAGGAGTCGTCAGGTGATGACGCGATGAGGTTGAGGATCGAGATGAGGTGATGACCCGACAGATCCTCGTACGCGCTCAGGTTGGTGCTAACCGACGAAGCATAGGTCGCAGCGGTGGTGCGCATCCCGAAGGGAAAGGGTGACGGCGTTTCCGCGCCCTCCTTTGGAGGCACCGTTGCTGCACTTAGTGGTGGTGAAGTGGCGATGCCCTCTGCCACGGCGCTAGGCTGCGACATGCCAGCCTCGACCTGCGTGGGGGACTTGAGGCGAGCCGCTCTGTGCCGCTCCATGCGCGCTTACCACGCGCGCTGGCCCGAGTGCCTCCTGCGCCGGGGCGGTGGTGTCGGAGTGTCGGGGTTGGCTCTGGGTGGGAGGAGGTCCATGTCGTAACTGTTGCCAGTTGCGACGAACTCAAGACTCCCGAATCGGAGCACCGTGCCTACTGGGAGCAGGCGTGGCCCATCTTCCATTAAGGAAACAAGAAGGAACAAAAAAATGAATGTCACGCAGACTCCCTACCCGGCGCGCCAACTGTCGATGTCTGGACCTCGCGGCCTAGCACTAACTAGTAACGATGCTACGTGTCACTATCCTAGATGGTTGATGCAAGAGGTAACACAATAACGCAAGGGTTTATCCTGGTTCCGGCCGGGGCTGTACATCTAGTAGGGTGTGCGAGTGCACTGTATTATATTGCACCGGAGTGCCTGTAGTAGGGGAGTACAAGCAAGGCGAGAGAGGGAGGGAAGCTCCCAAGTCTCTGCTAGAGTGATTGAGGCGAATGCCAATATTGGGGGCGAGTGAGCGAGTGTGTTCTGCGAGATTGAGGAAGATAGATGGATGAACGTGAGATAGGAAGGAGCCCGCCTCCTCTGTTTATAGGCACAATGAGGGGCGGTTACATGCACAAGGAGTACACTGAAGTTGTCATCCTTCCCCGAATCCGGGGAGAACAGGGAGCGGCTGCTATTGCCGGGGCACTAGAGAGTATGGCGCCGGGCGTGGATGTCGTCCTTTGAAGACCTTTTAGCCACACGGGGATCGCGTCGGCGTCCTGCGACTCCTGTGGGTGGCGTGGTGTCTTTTGTGGAAAGTACCGTCCTCCGCGCCTAACATGGAGGAGCACCGAGGGTTCTGTTGATGGTGGTCTTGTGCTGGTCAAGGTCCGTACCGTGTCCGAGGGTCTTCCCCATGCCTGCCGAGGGTCCTGCAGTAGAAGAAGTACGAGGAGTTTGTAGCATAGTGGTGGAAGCAGTATCAGGCACGTCCGCACAGGGTTGCAACAGCGCCGGGGATGGTGGCACAGTGACCGGAGTTGGCGGACAGGACTCCGGTCACACCCGCTGTGCGGAATGGCGGCCTGACGCCGGCTGACTCCGCGCTCTGCGGTGGAGTGGTTGGCATTAAATGCCTCTGTCAGTTAGGTAGGTGAGCAGATGGGTTGCTTGTTCCGTCTGTCAAGGGTGGCCTCGAGCGAGGCGGAGTTTCCCCCCGAGTCGAGGCCCTGCGGAGGGCCCGGCCGAGGGGGTCTCGAACGAGGCGGAGTTGGCCTGCTTTCCGAGGGTTGGTTTCCTACCCTAGAGCGAGGGGGAGATGTGGTGCGTTGCTGGAGGCCTCGGCAGGAAGGCCTCGAGTGAGGCAGAGATCATTCTGCGGGTTCGAGGGGGCCTCCGACGGTCCGTACTACAGAGTTGGGCCGTGGGCCAAGTGCTGATCGGGCTGCTTGGGAGGCTGGAGAGGATCCAGGTATTGTGGGAGAGTTGGAGGAGCTCCATGATATCCGGGTGCAGTGTGATGACGGAGTTGTCATCATTGGTGGCTTCGGCAACTTCTTCCTCTCCAGGATCGCCGTCGAGTAGTCCTTCTTCCCCTTCGGATCGGAGGAAGACGGCTCGCCTTGGTTCACCATGACTGTAGAGTATGACGAGGTGGTCGCCACTGTGGGCCCGAGTGCCTAATCGCGTTTTGCGCTTTTGAGGGTATTTTAGTCCCTAGGTTAGGGTGCCCCTAATTGTGGTACCCGACACAAATGTTACAAGAGTTCTTAGACTATAAACCTCAAACAAGGGATTTAAAAAATAGATAGAAAGAGGCTAAGCTTCAATCGCTGTGTTTGCTTGGCTGTGGCTGATGACTGGTGCTGATTTGTTATGAGAGAACATTACTGCTGACTGGCTGGTAGCTGGTGGCTGGTGCTGATTTAGTATGAGAGAATAGTACTGCTAGCTGGTTGGCTGATAAGCCAAGCGAACATAGCGAATTTCTTCTTCATCCCTGCGTCAATGTTTCTCCTTCCAACACAATATTTGCATGCTCACCCCTTCATAGCGCGAGGCTCCATGTGTCCCTATCTCCCTTTTTCCAAACAAGGATTAGCCCGGCCTCAATATCCACCTTGTAGATGCATATAACCAAATGTTACAATAGTTCTTAGACTATAAACCTCAAATGAGTGATTTTTTAAAAAAAAATAAGAGAAAGAGGCTAAGCTTCAATTTTCTTTTTCATCTCTACTTCAACCCTGCAACATCTTCACACAAACACCAACCATCACATCTCTCATCTGCTTTGAAATTTGATGTACGAATCATCTATTGCTTGTCAAATCTCCTCACGTAAACCTCTGCCTAGCGCAAGGTAAGAGAAGATGTTGACATCGCATCCAGAAAGGAAGAGTGGCACCAAAAGATGTCACCAAAGTCAATGTCAGCATAATGACTAGGGTTCTCTCAAATATAGTTTCTCGCAGTACCTGGTATCCACACTGACCTGTATGTATGGTAGCAAATCAACAAAACTTCCAAGAAGAAAATTGGCGCAAGAAGCAGCACCATTGTCGGTCGGTGTGAAGCTGGGCTGAGATTTCTCCCTGCGCTCTTCGCAGCTACATCCACACACCTACACTAGATGGCTAGACAATGATGATGCGTCACCATCCACACTACTAACCAGACCCGAGCAAACGCGTCTACCAGGACTGCTCATGCCGGCGATCCACCTCTCAAGGCCTGATGAGTCTTAGCATCGCCTTCTGCCGTTGTCCCGCCGTTGTTCCTGCATCTCGGCTAAGACCGATTCCGGCCTCATCAACCCAGGATCCGGCACTGCCTCCACCACGGTGGGGATGCCTCGCTGCAGACCCATGACCACAGCCTAGTGCTCGGCATCAAACTGGCATAGTGTCACTGGGAGGTGATGGTGTGGGGTCACCGTGGTGAAGGTGGAAGGGGCGCGACGACATGGTGCGGGGAAGGAAACACTCGTACTCGTCATCGCCGCCTATGTCAGGGTCGAGCCTCCCAACACCGCACACCACCAGGTCCAGCTGGGAACAGTTAGTAGAGTGCAGATTCACCACCGGCCTTTTGGATCCAGCCATCCCCACGTGGATCTATTTACCGGCCATGTCCCACTACCAGAAACCGCAAATATGCCGAGTGCCACGTGGTTTGCCGAGTGCCAGAACTCGGTGAAAGCATCTATGCCCCTAGTGAGTTTTGGAGTATTGATTGACAACACGATTAAAGGACTAACTTGTTTGCATGAGATTATAAGCAGGAATTCAAATGAGAAATTAATATTAATAAGATGACTTATGTATTGCAAGCATGAGTGTTTATCCCATTGGCATTATATATAAACGTGACAAGCAAAACAAGAAAGGAAAAGATAGAGCAAGGTATTCATGGTTGGTATGAAGGCTCTAGTATTTGCTAAGGCTTGTTTGACTTATGATGGGATTCAAAGTGACAAGTAAAGGTTTTGTGAATGAGACATAATATGCTTGTGCATAGTCTCAAGTTTGGAAAGAACTTGTCATTTGTGACAGATGGTGATTAATAAAAGAAGCAAGCAAGGCAAAAGTGAATGAGACATGAGTTTATGCAAAGATAACGTCTTAAATTGGAAAGCTTGCATATGAGATTAAATTGAGAATTCGAGTTGAAAATAAGATTTCATGCATGACATAAATCAATATGAGTTCAAGATGGACGACTAGGATAAAGGTAGAAGACTGAGAGGCGTGTTTCAAGAGGCTACGCAAGCGACAGCTTGGGGGGGGAGCAAAGTAACTAATATGTGTCGGTGTTTACTGCTAAGCCTGCTCAGGGATACCCTTAGCAGTAGGATTGTAGGTAGGGATCGACTAGCTCTGGAACTCGATGGTGCAAGGAACACAAGGATTTAGATAGGTTCGGGCCACGAGATGCGTAATACTCTACGTCCTGTGTGGTTGCTTGTATTGACTTAGGTGTTGATGTGTTTTGAGGGGGTCCCTGCCCGCCCTTATATATTCGGGGGGACAGGGTTACATGGAAAGTCCTAGACGAGTACAGTTGGAGTCCTACTACAACACGGTCGGGTAGTTTCCTTGTACTGCAGCTAGTTCTACACCTATTCGGGTAGTTACAAGAGAGGTAAGTGTGACACCCTAGGTGTCTGCACAGTAGTTGTGTATCTATTGTATGCATCATGTGCTTGAATTGCTTGAAAAAGGATTTTTTGTAAATATAAAGGTTATATGTGTAATTATGATTTTATGCAAGGTCCTTTTTATAGTTATATTTGAATAGGTTGTGGAATTATAGCTTTCGTGGAGTGTGTTTTTGCAAATTGTAGTGCAATCATTGCATGGCAGGAAAACTTTCATTTCAGCCTAAGTTTAAAGTGAATTTACCTTGAAAAAGACAAAATTCCTTTGAATTCAAAATCCCTTCTATGTTTTCAAACATAGCTCTTTATACTTTGGTCAAATCAATTTTTGCACAACATCAAAGTTGTAGATATTGAAAAGTTGAACAACTTTCATGTTGGGCACTTTTTCAGTTGGGCTTTAGTTTAAAAGTTATTGCTATTTTACAGTTGGGTCCCTGGAATTTTTGGAAATTGCAAATCGGTCCCTTTTCCCCTTCCTCCTGCCTGCTTGCTTGCTCTGCTGCTCACCGCCGCTGCTGGGCAGCGCCGCCCGCCGCTCTGGGCCGCCCCCGAGCCATCTCCTGCTTCGCGCTGGCGCCCACGCGTCGCGCTGCACCTCATCCACCGCCCGTTGCCCTCGCGCTGGCGCACTTCTATCCTTGCCACGCGCCCAGAACCGCCCGCGGCCGCCGCCTCGACGCCGCCATGGAGAGCTCGGGATAGAGCTCGCCGTTCTCTCCTCTCACGCACAGCAGCCCTACAAGAACCCCAGCAAGCCGTTCCCCTCACTCTTTCGCTCATTCCTCACACCCAGACCCCAGAACGCCGCCGCCGTCCACCCGCAACCCCGGCAAGCTCGACGCCGCCACGGAACCGCCACTGCAGCCCTCCTCCGCCCGCGCTGACCCCCTAGCAAGCTCCACCGTGGGCCCGCGCAGCTCACCCACCCCTTCTCCTCGCCCAATCCCCACTGGAACCACCCCGCCGCCGTAGCCGAGCTCCGTCAGCCGCTGCTCGCCGTCGACTCCATAGCTCCGGTCCTCCTCTCGAGCTCCCAAGCCACCCAAGGGTTCGCCTCGGCCTCCTCTCCGTTTTCCCCACCCTAAACCTCGCCGCCGGTGACCCCTCTCGCCGGGATTTGGCCGGTCAACGCCGCGCCCTTGCTCTGACCTCGGCCAGGGACCTCGGGTGAAAAGAAACAAAAACCCGGGTGGTTATTTGAATAGCCCAAGACTCATTTGAATAGTAGCAGCAAGGGGCCCTTTGTAATTTTTGCTGTAAACTTTGAAAATTCCATAGAAATTCGTAGGAAATTCAGAAAAATGTAAACCTTGATGTTTTGGAATCCTTGAGAGTAGCTCTTTGCATTAGAATCATAATATTATAGGTGTTAGTTGAAACTTTTGGCTGGAAAATTAGATTTATGTTACTAGGTGCATAAAGGCTAGTTGTCTATTCTTTTTCTTAATTATTGCTTAAAGCCTTGTTATGCTCTGAAATTTTTATGGTGGTTTGTTCATGTGACACTAGTGTTTCTATAAAAATTTCGTGGTCAGTTCTCTTGTGTAGCTATTTCTTTGATTTAATGCTTGTTTAGTAGACTTTAATTATGATAAATAGTTTATATTGATGATAAATCATGAAAATATTTATGAGTGTTCTCTTTGCATAGTTTAGACTGTCCATGAAGTTTGAACCCCAGTTCATTATTATAACAAAATTTAAAAATGAATCTTTTTAGATTGATGTCTGTTTTGTTTATTTTCTCAGAATTAATTCTTTTGTAGATAAAATCATGACAGATTCACAATAGCTAATTCATCCCTGTTTATACATACTGTTAAATTTTTAGCTTCTGTTTTGCTCTGGTTTAACCTGTATAATTCAATCTTGTTCTAGGTGTTGTCTGAATGAATGAATTGTTCTGAATAAATGGCTATATCTTTTGGCATGAAATTTACAGGATAGATTACTATGTTCATATTCTGTTTAGTGTAATTTTTCTAAATTTATTACTGTTTGTGCTCTGAGTTGTTGATTTATTAACAAACCATGATCTAATTGCTATAGGAAACTACTCCCACTTGTTTAGGAAGTTAGTATAGCTTTCTTGTGCTGTTGATCATGATGCCTTGTGTAGTTAGATATGTTGAGTTACTACTCTATAAATGATTGCCCATGTGTGTATTAATTTTGTTTGCTTAGCTTCACCACATCGTGAGTGTGTTTATAATACTGTTCTTGCATTACATATAGGTACGACTGCTTTATCGGACGGGACGTACGAGTTGATCCCGGATTCCGAAGGAGGTGATCTCGAAGCTCAAGTGAACACTTCTGTACTAACTAAAGCCCCGGACCAAAGTTCGGAAGAGCCCAGGGCTGAAATAGTTAGCGACTACCGAGAAGGCAAGCCCCGGACATAACCTATATTTCAAATTATTATCATTTATTGTTATTACTTACTTGTGCATTTACAGTTCTTAGGATTTGAATTGAAACCCTAGATGCATGATCCTAGGAACCTATGTACGGAACACTAGACCTGAGTAGCCACATACCGTAAATATGGTACGCGGTAAGCCTAGTAGCCGATTGGACCGGGGAGTGGATATACCTTTCACTCTCTCTTAGGGATAGGTTTTATTTTTATGTTGCGCAACACTACGACTTCGAGGGACAAGGTTGGACCTTGGAGCCCTGTAGTCGGGGAGAGTGACCCTATCCACAAGCCGGAAAGAAAGGTAAACGGTTATTTGGGAACGACCCGACGGTGTTCCAAACGTGTGTGTTAGGTCTGCCTGGCCAGGTTAACAAATTCGACTGGAATTGTCTGCTTCTCACAGTTTGGAACTGCTTGATCCCTTTGCCACATAGAGTAATAAGGGCTACATTATGATATTCAATTTTGATGTTTGCTTAAAGATCTACCATGATTGGATAGTAGTTGCTTACATAGAATGGTTAATCAACTAGAATCTTGGAAGCTAAAACTTGAAAGTAAGGACCTACTCTTTATTGCTTTTCAGCAAAAGGAAAACCAGAGCCTCACAGAACCTTGTATAGTCTAGCTAAAGTGGGCTATGTATACCCATTGACGGTTAAGTCTTGCTGAGTATTAGAATACTCAGCCTTGCTGTTGAAAACCCTTTTTCAGGTATGAGTTTTGAGGACCAGATCGCTAGCTTGACCTATCCCTGCTCTTTGCCTCCTGGCTGGTCCGTAGAGTGGGATACGTCTTCGGCCGGCAATGACCCTGACGAGTGATACCATGCTTGGGCTAGCCTGGTATTCTTTTGCGACGTGTTGTAGCCGTCGTGTGTTATCTTCCGCTGTTTAAACTCTGAATCTTTACACTTATGGCTTGTATAACTGTTTTACTAAATTTGGTTTTGTAATAATGGTTTGAACTGGTTTGTAATCACTACTTTGCCTGTGTTGTAAAATTGTGGTTGTAATATCTCTGGACTCGCCTTCGTGCGGGGTATTCTTGTTCGATCCGAGAACCGGTGGTTGTATCGAGACGTTACCCGACAGACCAAGAATTGTTCCGTTTGAAGTGCGTTTGAGCCGGTGTTGCCTTTATGGTGATGGCCTGCGCACTTGAGTCGGGATAATTCAGGTGGTTCTGCCACAGTAAGGTACATCCATGTGCTATCCCTTACTCTAGAACATTCTATGCCTATAAGCAATCCTGCTGCTCTGGGTCTGACAAGCCCCCGAGCTCTTTGTAGTCGAGTCCTACAGGCGTCGAGTACTTGGCGAGGCGTCTTCGAGTACTCCAGGTAGTCAGAATATCCTTCTGGTTGCTTCTGGGCATTTCGTCGAGTAGTCTTCCAAGTACTTCTGGATGCTTCGAGGCTGTGAGGTGCTCAAGCCCCGAAATCTTGATTATATATGGTGTGCTAAGTACTCGCGCTCCATATGGTGTAGCCCCCGAGCCTTAGGTTGAATCGTAGAATCAGGCTGAGGGTCACTTCAGTCTTTTTCTTCTTCATTAAAAAAATTGAAAAACAAATCTCTGATGCCACATATTCCGCAGCCCCCGAGCTTTGAATTTAAACCTTTCTGTTTAGATTTAAGGATCAAAAACTTGTGGAATACGATCCTATTCTGATGGTTTTTGGAAACGGCTCAAAGTAGTTGATGACCGTTGGACATCCCATAAATAACAAAATTGCCATTCGCAATCTTATTTAACTGTGCGGTAACTCCTAGGGTTTTTACCCTTTTGATTCTTGGCCGCCACCGTTTCCTGATCTGAACTCTGCCATCCTTTTTCTGCATGAGTTTCTGTCTCCTAAGCCTCTCTCCTAGCCCCCGAGCCAAGAGTCTGACTCGTGACACCAAGATGGCCCCAAAGAAATCCAATTCCAAAATCAAAGTTGAAGAAACCCCTGACCTTTCTACGGGATGGAAGAAGAGCAAAATGTCTGAGGTGTGTCAGACCCGGGGCAGCGGGACTGCTTATAAGCAAAGAATGTTCTAGAGTAAGGAATAGCTCATGGATGTACCTTGCCTCTCTTGTAACTACCAGAATAGGCATAGAACTAGCTGTAGTACAAAGGAAACTACTCGATTGTGTTGTAGTAGGACTCCAACTGTATTAAGCTAGGACTTACAAAGCAACCACACAGGACGTAGGGCATTACACAACTCGCGGCCCGAACCTGTCAAAATCTTTGTGTTCCTTGCACCATCGAGTTCCAGAGCAGTCGATCCCTACCTACTACCTTACTGCTAAGGGTATCCCTGAGCAGGCTTGGCGGTACACCGACAGCTGGCACGCCAGGTAGGGGATTCGGCAAGTTCATCAGCGAATTTGATGGCCAGATCAAGCGACGCCAATAACGTGCCTGAGAGCACAACTCTCGTTTTTGGTTCCTGGGATTGCACGACTGATGGATCGGGCGGCTTCTCTAGTCACCTCATCACGCCTAAATCGCCTGAATTGAAAGCCACCCACCAATCCGCCGAAACCTGCAAGCTGGCAGAACTCGACGGGAAATGATCTCCACTTGAGCCTGACTCGGATATTGCAGAAAATGTGTCAACTTCAACTCAAGTCCATGAGTTAGCCGAGTCTGATACAAATTCTGATTCCGAAAATCTTCACTTTTCCGAAACCCTTGGAAAATACGTGGCCTATCTCAAGTCAATCAAACGCCCTAATATCGTCAACTCAGATGTACTTGATGGAGTAGATCGAGTCTCTCGATCGATTGAGGGGTGCATCAAGCTTGCAGAATCCGCTCTTGGCTCATCCGGCATATAGCAGAACCTAGAAACCCACCACGAAAATGGTCGGGCGATATGTTTTCAGGGATCGATCGAGTAGATTCTAAGCTCATCGACTGCATCAAGATGGCCGAAAGCACTCTGCAAAAGAAGCAGAACTCGGGAGGAGAAACCTGTGGGAAACCCGAAGAGGCAAACCCCCGTCTTGTTCGGATGGGACCATCTCCATCTGGGAAACCCCAGATTCCTTCACCGAAACCTGCTCACAAGTGGACTCCTGAACCAACTGATATTTCTGATCCCCTATTCGATCAAGATTTTGACCAGTTCATGGAAAGTCTTGACAACCTCGAACCACCTGACGATCTCGAGGATTGGTCAGACAACGTCGACTTGTTTATGGATGCCATGGCCCATCCACCCCAGATGGCAGATGCCCTCTGAGAATTAGTCAAGATTAAAAAGGGGGAATCTAAAGCTCCTGAACAATCTAGCAAGTCAATTTTTGACAAACCCTGGATTAAAGAGCCAGAAGGATTGACTCCTCAATTGTGGCTACATTGGATGAACAAGAATGCCCTCCGCGTAGAGATGGGCATCCTGCTTCTTGCTCACCCAAAGCATACATATTCCAAAATCGGTGGCCTAACCGATTCCGACTCTGAGTACTCTTATGACCAGGAGGATGAACTGGATGACCTAATCCAGTAGAGCAAGGAAGTCGAATCCAACTCGACTAAGAACTCCAAGTCCGATCAGGACTCCCTCCCAAACTTGGTCATATATGTAACGCCGCAAGGACGGATAGTGCGCCTGGAGGAGACACGCCCCCAAGTTCTCAAGGCTCTCAGCCCTCAGCCAATAGATCTCCCTTTCCAGCGAGGCACCCCGATAGACCCGTCAGCAAGAAAACAAGACCAAGAAGTTCAGGATCTCTGCCGTGAAATCCTCATGGTTTGCATCTATGAACTCCACGAATTAGAGGGTGATTCGATGGAACGTCTAAACCTCGACGACTACAATTCTGATGACTATGACGAGTACCTCTCCGACAACATGGAAAGTACTCCCCCTGTAGTCATAGAAGTCCAAGCTGCTATCAAGCAAGACCCGCCTGCACCTCCTCCAGCAGTCACAGTAATTGTCCAACTGGAAGAGCAGCCCACAGCGAAGGATCTCTACGAACGTCGTTGCCTGCTTAACTAGAAACGGGCATTTAGGCGCCAGCGTGTCGCCAACCGCCAACAAGAACATCAGGGCGACAACTACGACTACTCCAACAGCGATCTTTGCAACGTGATCAACATTGGTCGTGACGCACGCAATGTCATCATCTCAAGGAGAAAGGAGCGCAAGGAAATAGAGGCTTACAGCCCTTCTTCCAACTATCACATCCCTGTACAAGCCTCCGCATCCTTCAAAAAATGCAAGCCGGCAAGTACCCTCCCTCAGGGTAAGCCTCTCACCCTACACCATGGAGAAACATCTCTTGGAGGAGACAAGATCAACAAAATGCTCTTATGCAAGTGCTTCATGCACCCCAAGAGCTCCCACACGATCTTCGAGTGCAACTCACTCCGCAAGGCCCTTGGGGCACCCTTGGTAAAGGAAACTATACCCAAAATCTAGTCGACTACCATGCCGATTAGGATTACCACCGAATATTTTTCATATTCAGTCATGTAAACCATTGCTCACATGATTATGACTATGAGCAAGGGGTAGGTCTTAAGAGTCAGAGTCTGTCATTTTACAATTATTGTAATCATGACAAGTCTTCAATAAAAGTTGATTTCCTTACAAAACGACTACTTTGCTCTCGCTCATCTGACCTATACCCCGTCTCAAACACTACTCCACAAGCTTTGCTCAATGTAGAGCGACAATCGAGTAGTTCTTTAAGCTATGGTTTATTTCAAGAAGTACTCCTAAAATATGTTCCACTTGGGTAACCCGACGGGGTTCATCCTAACCGTCCTATTTTAGCAAGTTACTCCAGTCCTTGTTTAGGACACCCTACTCGCTTGCTTGTAACACCCGGTTTATAAAAGAACATAAACCGAGCAATCATATACGTGCCAGGATCAAGTCACACGTATATACAATAGAATGAACAGTATATCATAGCACATATCACGTAAAAAGATATAATAAAACGAAGTACGAATGTTATTTATTACAATAATGACAATAATGTCTGATACAGCGGAAGCGAAGTACAAAATACGATAAAGACTCTCCGAAGCTGAAGCAGGGCGCCACAGGGACGTCGACTGGGAGACGAACACCTAGAAGTCCTCGTAGTCCTGGTAGCGCTGAGCGAACTCCCTCGCGTCGGCAGGAACTGAGCAGCAGTAGCGTAGCCAAGAGGAAAAAGTAGAGAGGAGGCAAGGGTGAGTACACAACTTGTACTCAACAAGTATAACACAAACTATGAGGCTCTAAGGTTGGCTGACATCAACTGCATTAGCTTTTAAGTGTTGGCAAGATTTTATTAAAGCTATTTACTACGAGTTGATGAATTACCATTAACCCAGTTACATAGTATTTAATCAGAATTAAACATGTTACTATTGAGAACCAAACCAAAACCAAGCCACCAAGATAACCCCGAGAGGCACCTCCCTCGTCGGAAGGAGACAACCCCACTAATCAAAAGGAGGATCTGGGCCACTCATAACCGTGAGCACGGCTAGTATACCAGTTTTACACTCTGCAGAGGTTGCACATCTTTACCCACAAGTCGTGAGCTACGCTAGAGGTTCATCACACTTCCTTAGGTGAGATGACTAGCGACTCACTACGAGGCCGTTACAAAGAATCTCGTTGGTAAGGCGTAACCGCGAGAGATAGGTCAGCGACGATGGGGTCCACCTCCGGGGGTACAAGCACAGGAGCGCAATCCAAGCACAGACCAAGCCGGAGGAGCAGGGACCATTGAAGCTTACTACTCTTGCCCCGCAGGTAAGTTACTCCAAACCAAAAAGACCTAATTAGTAAGCCAAGTCTATCCCATTCTAGCCTTGTGGTAGCGCTGTTGTCCCAGGTTGTCGCTCTATGAACCGGTCCTTATGGAGAGTGGCCAACCAAGCACTAAGCACCGTGCTGGCCCCCCTAAACCATGTTTCTACAAAAACCATCTTTTAACAAGACGTGAGCCACTCATCCACACAGAGGGCCACTCTCAGAATTAAGTTCAAGTAAACCATTAATCAAATTAATTAAAAAGGACCAGAGTGTGTTATAGCGCAGCAACCTAGCACAACTATACAAAATGCAACCCAAGGATATATATAAAGGATATAAAGTGGCTAGGAATGTCCTTATAGGCATACAGTATTAAATGCAGTATGTAAATGTAATTAAAAGTGATAGGTTGTTCATGTTACACTTGCCTTCCTCGTACTGCTCTGGCTGCTGCTCAAACTGCTCCGAAGATGGCTGCTCCGGGTACTGGTACTGGGGCTCCTCAGATGGATCAACGTCTACTCACGAACACATGGCCAAAACAATGCACAAAAAATAAGCATACAAGCAAACACTAGCAAAAACTATGGAACAGTATATCAATACATAAAAACAGCACACTAAACTAGTCTAAAGCTATTCTACGCGTTACAACGATCGCATGGACATAAAGAACGCTTAAAACGGAGCTAAAACGCGTATTCTAGGCTAAAAACAAGGTTCAGGGGCTTATTTGTAATAAAAACAGGGTTCCAGGGACTTTTCTGCTAAAACCGGGGGCCTAAAAGTAATTAAAGGATAAACCTAGGGTCTAACGCGTAAAAGAATGAGTGCTGGATGGCGGGTTTGATATTTAACAAGCTTAGGGGGGTCTGAGCAAAATTTTGGGCCAAACTGTAATTATTTTTCAAAGGCGGTGGACTGCGGGTTGAATAGCAGAGAGTCCAGGGACTCTTATGCAAAAAGAACGGGCCAAACCGGTATCTACAGATCTCGACCGTAGGATCGCGATCGGGTGGTTTGGATCTAAAGGGCCTGAGTTCTAATCTTGAGCGCCCGTTCCTGATCGGACGGCGCAGGGCAGTTGGGTGCGTGGGGCGGCGGCGGGACGTCGCCGGCGACCCTGTTCGCGGCGGCGCGTGGCCGGAGATGGCCAATCTCGGCCTTCTCGGGGTCAAAAAGGACGGGATCTGGGTCGAGAGGGGACTACGCGACACGCGTAGTCCACCTGAGGCTTTTGCGGGCCTCGGGGAGGCTGGTAGTGGGGCGCGTTGCGTCGGCGGCGGCCCTGCGCGGCGGTGCATCGCCGGCGCGCTCGCTCTGGACGTCCCTAGGACTGGGATCCGGGTCTGTGGGTTCTGCGTGCGTGCGCAGAGCCAGTGCAGGCTAGGGCAAGGCACGGTGAGGGCTAGGCGGCGCTGCAGGGCACCCGCCACAGCGGAGCTACGGCGGCGAGGTATCGGCGTGCGGTGCCTGGGCACTGGTGTGGGTCACGGGCTACGACGACCCGTGCAAAAGGAAGAGGAAGTCCGGGCGAGGCTCACCGGGCATGGAATCAGACGGGGGCGCGATGCAGACGAGGCGGCGGCGAGCTCAGGCGGAGGCGCACGGACGGAGTTCGGGGAGAAGGCGCTGCGACGGAGCTCCGAGCGTCGGGAACCCCCGGGTTCGACTCCTGGACGCACCAGGATCCTTCTACGGCGGCTCTGGTGGGCTGGAAGGCGGTGGAACGGCGGTTCTGCGCCGGCGCAGGGGCACGGTGTGGCGGAGCACGGCGGAGCGGGATGGAGGCGGCGCTAGGGTGGATGGGGTTCCAGGGGGTGCGGCCTGGGGCGTTTAAAGGGGGCCGGGCGGGGATTGCGGCGGGGCGCAGCGGGATTAGGATCCCGGCGACCTCGCCGGTGATCTCAGGGGGGGGGGGCGTTGTAGAGCCGGGAAGGAAGGGGAGAAGAGGGGGCTGACGCGTGGGCCCGGCGTGGCAGAGGGAGTAGGTGCGCGCGAGGGTGGCGCTGGCAGGTGGGTCGCACAGTCGCAGGCGGCTCGCTTGCTGGCGTGCTGAGCGACGCGGGCGAGCGGGAGCAGGTCGGCGCAAGCTGGGCCGAAGGCTGGGCCGCGCGTGAGTGAGGGGATTGGGCCGCGGGGTCAGGCTGGTCGGCCCAAGCGCGGGAATGGGAGAAGGAGTTGGGTTGGGCCCGTTTGTTGAGTTCTTGGGCCGGGTTAGTGTGGGGTTTGGGTTTGAACTTTGGTTCTCTATTTCTAACTCAAACAAAGTTTGAATTCAAATAAAAATTTGAATTCAAACCACACTCAAACAATTAAAGCTATGCACCAGCATGAATGCAACACAAAAATTTAAACCTATGATAAATTTTAATTACTTAAGGAACAAAATTTCAGATTAAATGAAAGTCTAACACAATAAACCTTAGAAAATTAAATAAAGCCAATTAAATTTATTATTAATGCTGAAATTTAAATTAGGGTGTTACATTGCTCGAGTAGGTTTTGGATATTTTTCAGATATTCCCGTCTTGGGTAACCCGACGGGGTTTATTCTAACAGGCCTATCTTAGAAATTACTCCAGTCCTTGGGTAGGACACCTTACTCGCCCGTGTTGGCACTCCTAAGCCTATACGAATTACTCCGCAAGCGCACATATACCAATGTAGCTTTCACCAGAGAGTATACCTGGGATATCGAATCCAAGGAATGGTAAAGCTTCGAACAAATCTAGAACTAATTCAACCGGACCCACCAGGGGAAGAGAGATAAGTGGGTAGAGGGTCTAACGTCGGTTAGCCAACTCATTACCCAGAAGACTTGCAACTAAACTATTATGATCTGCTTCGGCGCTGGAAGAGGAAGGACTTCAGAAAGGGATGAGAGGGGAGTCCAATGGCAACCTGCAACTACAGCTATGAAAACACCCCAATGTGGTGGACTACAAAGGACGGACAGGGCTGTCACCACCTGCCGCCTACCACAATGGTTCCGTGGGTTGGAACACAACCCTATGTAACTGACCAAGTCTAGGCACCTGCCTAACACTATCGAGTTACGTACTCCTGCCTCCCGGCAAGACAGAAAGCACTCTCAAATAAGTAGAACTTGCTACTTATGTAGACTAGGGATCCCGCAGATCAATAACAGAAAGTAAACAAGTAACTGAAGTAAAGAGAAAGACTAGCGAGATACCAACGAGAGACGAGGAACTTCACTCCGAAGATATTCCATTCCTTCGAGGTGGCTTACAAAAAGGAGTAAGGCCAAGAGAACTCGGCACCGCTCCTTTATCTTGACTTTCGCCAAGACTCTCACCTCACACTCTCCCTATTCTACTAAGTGGGACTACATCTTGGACTCTTCTCTTCTCCAAATTGTGTGTGCTGAATGAGAGGTGGGGGCTCCCTTTTATAGGCCTCCAAGGTGGGTTGCTTAGCTTGTAAGCAAGGCTAAGGTTGCTTAGCTTGTAAGCTAAGCTATGGTTGGCTTGGCTTGAAAGCAAAGCTATCCTCACATGCATGGCAGTTGCAACTCCCACTTGTGGGCTGCACACATGACTGTTGGAACTCCCACTAGAAGGCTGCACACGTGGCGCGCAAGGGCCAGGCCGGCCGGCCTAGGATCGCCGTCAAATTTGTGACGCCTTTTTGTGGATGCTCCTGATTGCCTTGTAGATGCCGGTTGCATTGGCATGGTCCAAAGCGAGGCAGTTAGGGGCCGGGCATCCCGGCTTAGGCCGGCCGGCCTGGGGTTGCCCCACCTCGGCTCTCCGTTCCACCGACATGTCAATCAACGCTTGTATTTTCATCCTCAAGTCGGTTTACGACTTGGTTCTGAGTTTGGTCACTGCAGGTGGACCCAACTTGTCATGGCTCAAGCCTTTCGGTCTTGGTTTATGCATTTTGTATAAAACCACATTGGATTGGCTTGTATTTGCACTCATGAGCACTCTGACCAAAGATGAGCCTGAATTGCCAAGGTGGATAGGCCAGCCGGCCTGGTTTTCTCCCATTTTGTCCAAATTTCATACATGTTGTTCCTACATTCAAATACTTACCAAAACTTGTGGAACTCGTTAATATAAGTGAATTTGGCATGATTATGGACTTTATTTTATGAAATCAGGCGGAGCGTTGGCGGCGAAAATCACCGATATCGACCACCAACACACCCCCACAGCCAGACTTTGCTCGCCCCGAGCAATAAGGTCGAAAAAGTGCGAAGCCTGGTTTCATGAACTCAAAGAATGCATAAGATTTATTTCTAACTTTCCTCATACCTTGGATTTTGGGTGGCTAACACCTGCACCTTCGAATATGGATCCCCAGAACAACTCGATGGAGAACATGATTCACTTCCTTTCTCTGTACTTGGAGGTTTTGCAAGATTTTTAAAACAGGAGGCATGCTCTCATCTCTTTCAATTCACTCTTAGTCTCTCATTTTGTGTTTGAATCTCACTAAGGTCTTTAGAGAAAACCTCTCCTACGTTTAAGAAGGCTTTTGTGTAGCTCAAGGTAGGGATAAACATGCATATCTTCCTCATTTATTTTGCAAGATCAAAGATCTTGTCTTTGAGAGATCATGCCACCTTTAGAACTTGGTCATGTGCATGTGTATGTTGGATGAATGTCCTTTTGAGTGGTGTTTGACTTTGGCTTCTCCATCTTTCCCCTTTGTCCTCTTTTTTTTTGTTGCTCGAGTAAGATTGTTGCTCACTCTTTTTTTTTCAGGGGGATGGAGAGCTTTTGGTGAACCACTTTTGATGGACTTTATTAATGAATGTGCACAGTGGATGACCAAAGTACTCGATGACCATGACATTTCTCGAAAGGCAATGATGTTTGATCAAGCTCAAAATGTCAAAAGATAGCTATGTGGCTTCAATTCTATTCATGTATGGATCTAGATAGGACTTTGTATGGTTGAAAGTGAATGAGAGTTGCCTCTTTTTAGCTTTTTAAAGAAACACTCCAAGACTTCGAATTAGAAAGAACATGTCTCTCATTTCATTATATTATGAGGGTCAATAAACAAAAGTTCAAGTGATCCTATCATGCAAGTTCCAAAGGTAACAAGTACTCGCATAAGAAATAAAACTTAGGCACCTTTGGAAGTCATGTGTGAATGCATCTCTTCCATGAGTTTCATCCAAATTTTAGTTTATTTCATTTAGAACTAATTTGAATGAAATCAGGAAGGAAAAGAAGGATGGAGTCGCAAACCTCCGTGACGAGTCATCATGTCGATGTTTTGGTTAAGCATGGGTTTGGGATGGCTACCTAATCTTGAGTTGCATCAAATTTTGCTCAACTTTGCCAAGGAGTCCGTCTCAGTATTGTTCATGATGTTCATCTGCGCACTTGATGAAAATATTAGAATAGGGGGTCGGTTGGCACACAAATGTGCACCAACCAACTAAAGCACAAGCATGAAGCATTTATTTCATTTCATTTTAGTTTTTTTTTCAAATATAACTAGGCTCTACTGAAACAAAACTTTGTGAAATAAACTGGCGCCCATTATCCTAGACTAGGGTAAGGCACGTTTAGGGTCTGGCGATGACCATAGACGGGGGCTCTAGCTCGGATAACTCTAAGATGTCTATTTCTTTGAGTTCCGGTAGTTCAGGCTCAAGGAATATTAACAATATTCCTGTCATCGTCCTGGACGCAATAGGCAAGGACCTTTCCACATACTTCTAAGGTTATCAAGACCAATCAAACGAAGGTGGGATTTAAAGAGTGGTACCTCATTTTCCCATTTCGAAATGCTTGATCTTGACCCATTTATCGTGTCATCTTTTCATCCGCTCCTTGTAGAGCCTGGAGCTGTGGTAAGCCTTCTTCCTCCATTTTTCCAATTTAGCCCATTGAATTTCCCTTTTAACCCCGGCTGATTGGAGATCCATTTTTCACCTCTTAGTTGCCCCGTGGGATCTGAACTCAAGGTCAACTGATATATGGCAAGTTTTGCCATAGATAAGTTGATACGGTGTTAGTCCTATCAGCGTTTCGATGGCTGTTCAATAGGTCCAAAGTGCCTCAGGTATCATGCTATTCCGTCCCTTCCCCATGGCATTCGCTATCTTCTTGTAGAATGTTTCTGATCTTCTTGTTAGATGTTTCTGCCTGGCCATTGGTCTAGGGATGGTATGGAGTAGCAGCTCGGTGGTTTTACTCTCAACTCGCTGAGACACTTCCTGTAGGTCTTGTCTTGTGAAGTATGAGCCTTCACTACCAAACATGACTCTTGGAAATTCAAAGCAAGGAAATGTGATTTCTTGAATCATCTTCTTTGAATTCTTCGAGTCGGCCGCAACACAAGAAGTGCTTCATCCGTTTGGACAAATAGTCCATGGCCTCCAAGATGCACTTGCTCTGACATAGGGAAAGACTCACAAAGTGAACTCCCCATATCTCGATT
This sequence comes from Panicum virgatum, assembly GCF_016808335.1. Lineage (NCBI taxonomy): Eukaryota > Viridiplantae > Streptophyta > Magnoliopsida > Poales > Poaceae > Panicum > Panicum virgatum. The sequence goes on along the minus strand of NC_053153.1, from coordinate 44,099,740 downwards.
ACTTCCAATTGAAGATTGCTCTTCAGTGTCGTAGCATCTGACATCTTGGGCACCGCACAGATTCTTTAGCATCTCAAAACTTGGTTGGCTAGAATTATGCATTCTGCCAAACCTAAGCATAGATACGGATTACTCCGTAGTATCATCCTTATGGTAAGGAGTAGCACGCTCAAGAATCTCGCGGGTCTCACATAGAGGGGTGCAGCGGTTGGAGTAAACCAATAGCATAGACATTGAATGGATAGGGGTTCTCCCAAGGGTGGTATTTGCTGAGGTGTATATAACTTCTTCTTGTCTTCATCTAGAGATATATATATCCAGTCTCCATAAAATTCACTTAGTTCTCGTACCTTGGACTAGATATGGTGATCTCCAAAAGAGTATCATCTCTCGAGAAGTCGATCGGTTTCTTGAATTTTTGAGAGATGAGTAGCCACACAATTTTCTGCTCCTTCCTTATCTCTAATTTCCAGATTGAATTCTTGTAGGAGCAGAATCCAATGGATGAGTCGTGGCTTGGCTTCCTTCTTGATCAATAGGTGCTTTAGTGTAGCATGATCCGTGTATACTATCACCTTAGCACCAACCAAGTAGGAGCTGAACTTAAGGCAAATACCAATGCCAGAAGTTCCTCCTCCATTGTTGCATAACTAAGCTCCGGTCAATGTCTTACTTGCATAAGATTTGGCATAATGTTGATTATCCTTGCATTGACCTAGCACTGCTCCGACGACGTAGTCATTTACATCGCACATGGTCTCGAAAGGAAATTTCCAATCAGGAGGATGCTTGATGGGTGAAGAAACGAGTGCCTCATGGCACTCAATGTCCGAGGACAAGCTTTTCTCTGACCATAAAGAGACACTTCTCCCAATTAAGGTCAAAGTGTGTTTCTTAGCAATTCTTGATAACTTTGTCTGAATTCTCAAGGTAATCTTTGCCAAGGACTGAGAAATCTTCCATGAAACCCTTCATGATGATCTCGATTTGGTCAGAGAAAGTCACCGTCTTACACTTCTGAAGCAAAGCAGGTGCGTGTAAAGACCAATGACATTCACCGGTAGGTGAATGCGCCGTAGGGACAGGTGAAGGTAGTCTTACTTGGTCATACAAATTTGGTGATGACCAGAATATCTGTCAAGGTATTGGAAGAATGAGTGCTTAGCCAGCCGTTCAAGCATCTCGTCAAGAAGGGGAGAGGATAGTGGTCATTTCGGATAGTCTTGTTGACTATCGATACACGTCCTTGATGACTTCCCTCTAGGATATGAGCGCTGTAATCTCAGAGGATTGCTCCCCTCTTTGGGGACCACTTGAACTAGGCTGACCAAAACACTGTTTTACACGGGGTTGATGACGCCCGCGTGCAGTTGTTTCAACACCTCGTGGTTCACTACCTTCCTCATCGCATTGTTCAGCCATCACTGGTGCTCTCAGGATGACTTATGGTCCAGTTCCATAAAAATGCGATGGGAGCACAAGTCGGGGTTGATCCCCTTTCTAGTCCTGGAGAGAATACCCGATAACGGACCGGTACTTTCTCTAGGACTGCAACGAGCTGCCAAGTCTCACTCTCTATCAGCTTGTCGCTGATGAAGACTGGCATGCTACTGTTGATGTTGGAGGAAGGCGTACTTCAGCCTAGGAGGCAGCACTTTCAGCTCAAGAGGAAGATGTTGCGGTTTTTCTTCTTTGTTGAGCTTGAGGTGGCCGCCCGGATCTGTTTCCTAGGTGAATTGAAAGGCATCTTCTTCAGAGATGTTTATTGTCTTCTCCATTGGGTCTTGCTCCGGTCTAGTTTTTTGTATTGCCTAAACGGACTAGACTGACCGGGATCTTATCTTTGTCAATCTCGACCTATGAAGAGTAGCTCGGTATCCATTGGGGTTAACAAGTAGCTCTATTGGCTGACCGATCAAGAGAACTTATCACCTTCAGGGATATCGAAGATGTGGAAATCCGAAAAAATCTTGTTATGCCCCATCTTCAGGGACATAACATGGAAAGTCTCCTTACTCTCCATCATCTGGCCGTCGATCCACTTCGGGTGCTTACGGGAGAAGGACATGATTTCCTTCGGATCGTAGAAGTTCTCTTGTGGTGCAGCGTCCCCAATAGTGCAAAGGAGTTTTCAGGAATTGAATTCTGCTCCTCTATCCATTTCTTGCTAGTGATCATAGTAAGACCCTCAATCTGTGATGTAGCATCTGAAATGAATCCCTCAGATCTTGAGCATATGCACTTATGCTCCTTTGGCACGTTTGAAACATGACCGAGGTCATGATGAGCATTGGCATGTCATCAACGAGTGGCTCATGATCTGTGGACTTGATTGGTTCTGTAATTTCCACTATATGTGGTGGAGGTGAGAGGATGCAGCTTATAGGGTGATCAGTTGGTTTGGATGGAAAAAGGGGCTCCATAAACCAACGAAGTGTTGCTTTAGCATCTTCTGGAATACGATGAGGTGTCCCGGATTTTGCCATTAGCAAAATCTTTCCCACGCTGTTCCAAGTGCGAACACTTTGGTAGTAGGGGAGCAAAATTCATCCTTCAACTTGATCCAATCTCCTCTGACTCTCCCTGCCATCTGGTCGTACCAAAATTTTCGCTTCGCCCGTCAGAGAGAATGGGGAGAGCTTCACCGTAAGGTGTTTTGGTTCTAACCGGGAATGGTTGAATTTCAGCAGGGATTCTTGTCCTTTCCCTTAGAGAAGGACTTTGCGCGAACCATGATTTACAAGACTGGGACTGATCTTGTAACCATTAGATAAGGGGGTGGAAGGATGGTGGCCGTTCCAAATACTCACGGGATGGAACTGCCGGATAACTAGAAGTAGAACTCCATGTGGATGGGCGGAAAGGTGTACAGCTGAACGAAATCTAGACTAGTGTTGCTACCATTCCCCGGCAACGGCGCCAGAAAGTTTGTTGGCACTCCAAAGCCTATACGAATTACTCCGCAAGCGCACAGATACCGATGTAGCTTTCACCAGGGAGTATACCTGGGATATCGAATCCAAGGAATGGTAAAGCTTCGACCAAACCTAGAACTAATTCAACTGGACCCACTAGGGGAAGAGAGATAAGTGGGTAGAGGGTCTAACGTTGGTTAGCTAACTCATTACCCAGAAGACTTGCAACTAAACTATCATAATCTGCTTCGGCGGCTGGAAGAGGAAGGACTTCAGAAAGGGATGAGAGGGGAGTCCAACGACAACCTGCAACTACTGCTATGAAAACACCCGAACGTGGTGGACTACAAAGGACGGACAGGGTTGTCACCACCTGCCGCCTACCACAACGGTTCCGTAGGGTGGAACACAACCCTATGTAACTAACCAAGTCTAGGCACCACGCCTAACACTATCGAGTTACGTACTCCTGCCTCCCGGCAAGACAGAAAGCACTCTCAAATAAGTAGAACTTGCTACTTACACAGACTAGGGATCCCGTAGATCAATGGCAGAAAGTAAACAAGTAACTGAAGGAAAGAGAAAGACTAGTGAGATACCGACGAGAGACGAGGAACTTCACTCCGAAGATATTCCATTCCTCCGAGGTGGCTTACAAAATGGAGTAAGGCCGAGAGAACTCGGCACCGCTGCTTTACCTTGACTTTCGCCAAGACTATCACCTCACACTCTCCCTATTCTACTAAGTGGGACTACATCTTGGACTCTTCTCTTCTCCAAATGGTGTGTGCTGAATGAGAGGTGGGGGCTCCCTTTTATAGTCCTCCAAGGTGGGTTGCTTAGCTTGTAAGCAAGGCTAAGGTTGCTTAGCTTGTAGGCTAAGCTATGGTTGGCTTGGCTTGAAAGCAAAGCTATCCTCGCATGCATGGCGGTTGTAACTCCCACTTGTGGGCTGCACACATGACTGTTGGAACTCCCTCTAGAAGGCTGCACACATGGCGCACAAAGGCCAGGCCGGCCGGCCTCCCCTAGGCCGGCAGGCCTAGGATCGCCGTCAAATTTGTGCCGCCTTTCTGTGGATGCTCCTGATTGCCTTGTAGATGTCGGTTGCATTGGCTTGGTCCGAAGCGAGGCAGTTAGGGGCCGGGCATCCCGGCTTGGGCCGGCCGGCCTGGGGTTGCCCCCCCTCGGCCCTCCGTTCCACCGATGTGTCAATCAATGCTTGTATTTTGCTCCTCAAGTCAGTTTACGACTTGGTTCTGAGTTTGGTCACTGCAGGTGGACCCAACTTGTCATGGCTCAAGCCTTTCGGTCTTGGTTTATGCATTTTGTATAAAACCACATTGGATTGGCTTGTATTTGCACTCATGAGCACTCTAACCGAAGATGAGCCTGAATTGCCAAGGTGGATAGGCCGGCCGACCTGGGTTTTCTCCCATTTTTGCCAAATTTCATACATGTTGTTCCTGCATTCAAATACTCACCAAAACTTGTGGAACTCGTTAATATAAGTGAATTTGGCATGATTATGGACTTTATTTTATGAAATTAGGCGAAGCGTTGGTGGCGAAAATCACCGATATCGACCGCCAACAGCCTGCTCGAGTAAGTTTTGGATATTTCTAAAATATATTCGTCTTGGTTAATCCGATGGGGTTCATCCTAATAGATCTATTTTAGAAATCACTCGTCCTTGTAATGGGACACCCTACTCGCTGGCTCAAGTAGGTTGTGGATATTTCTAAGATGGTTCCATCTTGGGTAACTCGACGGGGTTCATCCTAACAGGTCTATCATAGAAATCATTCCAGTCCTTGGGTAGGACACCTTACTCACCCGCTCGAGTAAGTTTTGGATATTTCTAAAATATTTTGCGTCTTGGTTAACCCGACGGGGTTCATCCTAACAGATCTATTTTAGAAATCACTCCAGTCCTTGTAATGGGACACCCTACTCGCTGGCTCGAGTAGGTTGTGGATATTTCTAAGATGGTTCCATCTTGGGTAACTCGACGGGGTTCATCCTAACAGGTCTATCATAGAAATCACTCCAGTCCTTATGTGGGACACCTTACTCACCTGCTCAAGTAATATTTGGATATTTCTAGAATATTTTCGTCTTGGTTAACTGACGGAGTTCATCCTAACAGGTCTATTTTAGAAACCCTACTCTCTGGCTTGAGTAGGGGTAAAGGACACCCTACTCGATGGCTTGAGTAGGTCGTGGATATTTTCAAAAAGTTTTTCCCACTTGGGTGACCAGATGAGGTTTACCCTAACCGGTCAACTTTGAAAATTACTCCAAATTCAAGGAGCATAACGGAAATTAAGTTTTTGGTACTCCAAGTAGTCGACACGAGTCTCCCGCTTACTTGGACCACCGAGGGTGTTACACTAAGGACTTGTTGCCTCGAGTATTTGAAGGGATTCACCCGCTTGCTCCAGACATCAAGTTCATAGGGTGTTCCGTTTTCTCTTGGTACCCCGAGTAGTTGTCAAGAGTCTCCTGTTCATCTACGTAACCAAGATACTACCTAAGCTCCTGGTTCTCCAAGTAGTCGATGTCACCAAGTTCATAGGGTGTTCCGTTTTCAATTGGTACCCTGAGTAGTTTTCGAGAGTCTCCCGTCTGCTTGAACAACCAAATTCACAAGAGCACCACTCTAACCTAAACATTTCTTTCCAAAAGAAATGCACAACAGGTTATGGCCTAACCACACACTTGCAAAGTGCTTTTCCCACTTGGTTAGTCCTACGGGATTCAATCCTAACCGGTCAGCACTAGAGTTCTGAATAAGAACCATGCTACTCGACTCCGTTCGAGTACATTCCGCCTCTTAAGGAAAACATCCATGGATACAACACCTTGTATATACAATTAAGATCAAGTTGGCGCGATGCCGCCAAAACTTACGAAGTTTTATCTATGATACTTCCTAAGTATTACTACTCGACAGATCAGGAGATCTTACAGAATAAAATAAGTACTCAAATGATACACAAATTTAAATATCTATACATAAAGAGTACTTGAGGCATCAAACACCTATCATCTTACAGAAAACACAAGAAGATCAAGACTTGTTCAAAGACTCCACTATCTTATCCGCTACGGAGGAGGTTTCTTCCAAATACCCACCAAATTGGTCACACTGTAGTCAGCCTTTGCACCCTCCCCAAGCGGATCCAGTGGAGTACGTGGCCAGTAGGACTTAATCAACCCGAGTACATGTCCTATGTACTGTCGGGTGGTTGTGGAGACGTACCTCTCAAAGCTCGCATGAACTTTACGAAGCCTATCTTCAAGTGTAAGCGGTTCGTCTTCGTTGTTCTCTAGAATCTCCATAATGTCGGCCACAGCTTGAGCAGCATCTTTCAGATCTATTAGCTCTTCAAGCTCTCACTGCATCGAGTCCCGAGACTTTGACAAATCCTTTAGCTGTTGGAGGGCTGTCGCCATCTCCTGGTCAGAATCCTCCTTGATCTTCTTGAGCTTTTCGATCTCATCTGCGTTTTGGTACATAAGAATCTTTAGATCCAGTACCAAGCTTTCCTCAAGTTTTAATGATTTTGAGAAGGCTATGTACTCGATTAAAAGAAACACTTATAAATACCAGATGAATGTAACTAGTCGACTGCATTATATATGCCAGAGACTAACCTTTCTTGGCCTTGGAGAGTTTTTTGTTCTTCTCCTGGAGAGTAGCCTTCTCGGACGAGAGCTTCTTCACTTGCTCTCCCAGAGCAATTAGCTCTGAGTCGTCTCGGGGCTGGCTGCTCCCCTACTCTAACACCTCCTGCCAAAAAGAGAAGACAAAGGATCAGTATACATTACTTGATCCAATAAAATTACAAGTGCTCAAATTATTCAACTACTTACTATCAAAAGCTTGTAAGCAAGCTTTAATTTCTCTTCCTATGGTAGGGTACCTCCCGGTGCAACAAGCGAAGTACTCGCCTGCACCACAGACACCGCCTTTTTCTGCAGCGCTTCTTCAACTCTTCCTGCAGTATTCCCTGGATTTTGGGAATCTAGAGGAAAATTTGGATTTCAATACCAAACAAAGAAGAGAAATAAAGGGAAGTACTCCCTTGGGAAAAGCATGTTAAGTTTACCTGTGGGGTTCTCCTCAGGAGGCTTCTCGCCTTCCCCCTCCGCTGGAAGCTTCTTGTTTTCTCCCTCCTCCGGGAGCTTATCATCATTCCTTTTAGCATCTGGGAGTGGTGAATTCTGCATCATGGAATTCGCCATCTCCTCCGCCTCATGAGTATCCATATCTGGAGTACTCGGGGGCTTCTCCGCTATAGGCTTGGGGGCTGAATCGACTTCAGTACTTCCCCTCCCCTCTAAGAGTACGTCACTGTAACGACAAGAGTCAATTTGTACTCGATGCATAGTCAGATCTACAAACAAGTCTCAAGAAACTTACGTAGACACCCTTATTACAGCTAGCATTCTTATGCCGAATTTAGGGGGCGGCCTGATGAGCACGGCACTGCCACCCGCATTCCCAGCGTCACTAGCATTGGAACTACTCGCTGGTCGAGTAGTCCCAGTCTCCTTTGACAAGTCCACTGTGGTGGAAGGGACAATCTTTCCCACCACAACATCATCCCCAGATGCTGTAATCCGCGGCATCTTAGCCGTAGGACTTGAAAACCAAAGTTCAAAATCAAGAAAAGCAAATCGACAAACTTAAAACAAAGTACTCGATTGCAATCAACTAGCTACCTAACTATTGCTGGTAGCTTGCGAGGAGCTACGATGCTTCCTCGCTACCGATCGAGTACCCTTCGAGTGTCCCGCCTGGGTATCTTCGCTTGGGCTGGTACAGTGCTCCTTGCCATCATCCCCGGCTGAATCCCCAGCTGCTTCCCCAGCCTCTGCATTATCAGTCTCGTCATCAGAACTAAAGCCCTCAATCTTTGAAGAATCTTCAGAATCAAGCAAAGGCTGGGCATGAGCGCTGGGAACAAGGTGAGAGGGGCGGAATATGCCTGGCAGAGGAAGACTGCTCCTATACACATTTACATCATCCTACAAATAGAAAGGAAAGATGTCAGACATTTTACATCTACAATAAAAAGTACTCAAATTTGCAAATTGACTACTTATCACTTACCTCCCTTGGAGGATTCAACACTGAGAATGTGTTGATGAGGTGAGGAAAATGTTCCACCTTCTCGAAAAGTCGCTGCACTCGACGTAGAGCTTCTCCGTTGGGGATCTCTTTTGCCGAGCACCGCGATGGATCATTTTTTCCTTGATACTCAAAGCCAAAATTTACTCGAGCTTGGAGAGGCTAGATTCTACGCTTTATCCAGTCAAAGGCCACAGCCTCTCCGGTTATCCGATTCTGCTTCAACTTTGCAATTAATTCTAACAACTCTGGAATTTGGCTAGTGTCAAAGGGCTTCTTCAACCATTCAGCTCTGTTGACTGGGGGACCAGCTAGGATCATTGGAAGACTATTTCCATGATTTTCGACATAAAACCATTTTGGTTTCTAGTCGACTACTTTTTGTGACAGCTTGTAGGGGATGTAAACCCTGTCCATCCTCTGCCTAAGCTGAATCCCCGCCCCACCAACTATATCTAGTCTAGTCGAATTAGGCTGGGGCTTAAGATGAAAGAGGTGGCGGAAGAGATCAAAATGGGGCTCGATGCCCAGAAAAGCTTCACACAGATGTACGAAGACAGAAATATGGACAAAATAGTTTGGGGGTGAGATGATGAAGCTGGATCCCGTAGTAATACAGGAGCCCAGAAAAGAAATTAGAGCAAGGAAGCCCTAATCCTCGCTCGAAATAAGGAAGAAATCCAACAATCTCGCCCGTATTTTCATACGGACGGTCGTCGCCTAGTGCAGGACGCCATTGAATTACAGATTTTGATGGCAAAAAACCCTGCTTAACAAGGGATTCCAAGTCAGATTCTGAACACTTACTTGGCACCCATCCTTCCTCGCGGGACGGCTCCGTTTCCATGGCCTTGACCTTGCTTGACTTCTTCTGTGCCATGTGGAAGTTCACGGATCGCTTCACGCGCATGCAATGGCTAAACCCTATTCAAGTATTTGGGAGCAAGAGGGAGCAAAACGGCGGTCTAGATCTGAAAGTTCAGAGGAACGTAAGAAACAGATCTAAACAGTAAAAGGGGAATGGCGGCCGGTGGCGTAAAACCTAGTTTACCATTCTATTTTCTAATAGTAACGGTGGCAAAATGGTAAATACCCAGAAGTTTAAGAGTCAGTTACCATTCACGGTAAAAACCGGATTTTTTGAGACATTTCTTTTTTCTGAGGTTACATTCCAGAAAAAAAACACTCACATCCCTTGACAACTACTCGACTTAACTTCCTTCTACTGGGATTATATTCTAGAAAAAAGGAAAAGTACTCGACATAGTAAACTACTCGATATTACAACTCGAGTACTTTCTTCTAAAAGCTTTACCACGACTCGGGTCTGCGCGCACACTTCTTGGTTTCTTGGGTGTAGCCTGCTGCAGCTAGATTGGCCCGAGGCCATGACAAAGTACAAACTTTTTATTCCCACTAAGGGAATAATGGTACTCATATTCTGGGAGAAAAGTTTCAAGAGTAAGGAGGCAGATTACAGTAATCGCCTTGCAAGATCTCTTGTAGCATCTTGCAAAGGAATTTCTTCTTCTCTCTGAATATGTTGTGACAAGATTGAGTCTCCCCACCAGAGATGGCAGTTCATGGGCACCCAGAAACAGAGAACCCCAAGAGTATGACACAACTAGATGCCACTCGTCCTCTGAGACCCTGCCTCATTGGAATATGCAAGGACATGATGTCCATCATGGATCCACTGAGAGAAGCAGGGTTGCAGGATGAGGTAGCAAGGACTTCTCTTGTCACTCGCAAGGTCTCTTCTAGCATCTTTTGCTGGAAAATACTATGCAGATTTCAGGAGGATGAGGGCAGGAACACCAAGTGCAAGCCATAGCTTTAGACTAGTGGTGCTTCTGGTAAGCGCCCCTCACCCACCTTTCATAGTCACATGGGGCTTTTGTAACACCCTAATTTAAATTTCAGCATTTAATAATAAATTTAATTGGCTTTATTTAATTTTCTAAGGTTTATATGCTTAGCCTTGCATTTAATTTAATTTTTCTTTCACAAGTAATTAAAATTTTTCTAGGTTTAAACTTGTTGTTGCACTCATGCTGGTACATTGTTTTATTTGTTTGAGTGTTAGGGTTGAATTCAAATTCAAGTTTGAATTCAAAAAGTTTGAGTTTGGTTTGAAATAGAAAAGAGGAAAGGAAATAGAAAAGGAAAGGGAACCAGGAAGCAGCCCAGCAACCAACCCGGCCCGCACTCCACCCAGCGCGGCTCAGGTCCCCCACTCCCTCCCTCTCCCGCGTCCGGCCCAACGCTCACTCAGCCGCCCACCCCGCAGCCCAGCACCACGTGCCTCAGCCCCTTCCCCCCAGCTGACGAGCCGGCCCCACGTGTCAGTGGCCTCTTCCCCCTTCCCTTCTTCCCCGAGCAACCAACGCCCGCAATCACCGGCGAGGACGCCGAGATTCTTTCCCTGCATCACAGCGCCACAATCACCGCCACATCTCCTTTAAACCTTCACAAAGACCCCGTGCACTGCATCTTGCCCACTCCAGGGCCACCCCGAACCCGAGATCCACCCCGCCGCTCTGCTCCGCCGCGCAGACCTCCCTGCGCCGCCGTAGACCGGCCAAGCCACCACCTCCCAGCCCTGCCAAGCACTGCAGAAGCCCCGCCTCGACGTCAGGGACCTCACCAAGCCTCTGGAGGTCGAGCGCAGCCTCCACAGCGCCGGATTACTCCCCCGACACCGCCGCCGCAGGTGAGCTCAATTCCGAGCGATTCCACGCTGCCGGCGATCACCTACGCCCCTTGACCCCCAGTACTACTTCGTAGCGCCATCCCGTGTCGACCCGAAGGATCCAGACGCCCGGAGAAGCCCCGTTGCGACCTGTCCCCTTGCGCAGCGCCGTCCGCCGCCGCTCACCATCGACGCCGGCGACCCTGCGCTGCTACTCCAACCACCACGAGCCCTCGGTAAGCAGCAGCCTGCTTCCCTGCTCCTTTTGCGCTAGACGTAGAGGCTGGTAGACAGTTCCAGGGGCAGGAACACCGTCGCCAGTGCTCTGCCGCCGCAGCTCTGCCATGGCGGAATCACTGCAGCATATCATAGCAGCGCACACACCTCATTTCAGCCTTGCGCACGCACGTAGGTTCTTCCTGCACCTTTTGCACCCCTAGTCCAGCACAGAACCCACCCGAACGAGCTGCGCCGGCGAGCTCCGCCGTGCAGAGCCGCCGCCGTAGTCGCGCCCGGCGTTCAGGACCTCGCCACGCCCCGCTTTTGGCCCAGGAGGTTTACTCATGTCGCATAGAGTCCTCCCGATCCAAGAACCCGTCGAGTTGACCCTGGGAAGGCCGAATTCGGCCAACTCCGGTGAAGCGCCGCCGCGGGGAATGGCTTCCCGGCGAACTCCGCCGCCGCCGGCGTCCGCGAGTCACCCGAGCCGCCCGATCCGCGATCAATGCATGAGATTAGATCCCGCGTAACCCTTCGCCCAGAGCCGACGGATCTAGATCCAATGGCCGTGGTCTGCGCATACCGCTTCAGCTCGACTGTTTTGCTAAAGAGCCCCTGACTGTTTAGGGAATCAACCCACCATCCATGTAGTTCAAAAATAATTCTAGTTAGGTCCGGTTTTAACGTTTAGTCCCCTGCTCTTTTCCCTTTTAGGACCCGCAGTCCAGCCCAGTTGTTTTAGCACTTTAGCCCTCGGATCTTTTCTGTTTTCACATTCTAGCTTCATTTTAGGTGTACTTTATGTCCACGCGATCGTTGAAACACGTAGAATAGTTCTAGCTTGGTTTTGCTTGCTGTTTTTATGTATTGTTGTACTGTTTCTTAGTGTTAGCCTTTGTTTGCATGTATGTTTATGTTGTTGCCTTGCTTTGGCCTTGTGTTCGTGAGTAGACGTTGATCCTTCGGAGGAGTACCAGTACCCGGAGCAGCCACCATCTTCTGAGCAGTTTGAGTAGCAGGAACAGTTTTAGGAAGGCAAGTATAACGTGAACACCACCTATCACTTTTAAATACAATTTCAAACTGCATTTTAATACTGTATGCCTGTAAGGACTTTCCTAGCCACTTTATATCATGTATATATGTACCTTGGGTTGCATTTTGGTTAGTTGTGCTAGGTGCCACGCTATAACACACTTGGTCCTTTTTAATTAATTTGATTAATGGTATATGCAACTTAATTCTAGGAGTGACCCTCTGTGATCTGTGCTTGAGTGGCTCACGTCTCGTTAAAAATTGGTTTTTCTAGAAACATGGTTTAGGGGGCCAGCACGGTGCTTAGTGCTTGGTTGGCCACTCTCCATAAGGACCGGTTCATAGAGCGACAACCTGGGACAACTGTGCTACCACAAGACTGGAATGAGACAGTCTTGGCTTACTAATTAGGTCTTTTTGGTTTGGAGTAACTTACCTGCGGGGCAAGGGTGGTAAGCTTCAATGGCCCCTGCTCCTCCGGCTTGGTCTGTGCTCCATGTCTTGTACCCCCGTGAGGTGGGCCCCATCGTCGCTGATCCAACTCTTCGCGGTTACACCTTACTAACGGGATTCTTTGTAACGGCCTCGTAGTGAGTTTTCTAGCCATCTCACCTACGGAAGTGTGATGAACAACTAGCATAGCTCACGACTTGTGAGTAAAGATGTGCAACCTCTGCAGAGTGTAAAACTGGTATACTAGCCGTGCTCACGGTCATGAGCGGCCCAGATCCTCCTTTTGATTAGTGGGGTTATCTTCCTTTGATTAGGGGGGTTCCCCGGGTGGTTTGGTTTGGTTCTTAGTAGTATGATTAGGGGGGTTCCCCGGGTGGTTTGGTTTGGTTCTTAGTAGTATCATATTAAATTCTGATTAATTACTATGTAACTGGGTCTATGGTAATTCATCCACTTGTAGTAATTAGCTTTAATAAAATTTTGCCAAGATTAAAAGCTAATGCAGTTGAGTCAGCCAACCTTAGAGCCTCATAGTTTGTGTTATACATGTTGAGTACAAGTTGTGTACTCACACTTGCCTCCTCTACTCTTTTCCTCTTGTTCTTTTTGTGATACTCTACTGCTGCTCAGTTCCTGCCGACGCGAGGGAGTTCACCCAGAGCTACCAGGAGTACGAGGACTTCTAGGCGTTCGTCTCCCAGTCAACGTCCCTATGGCGCCCAGCTTCCGAGAGTTTCTCGTATATGTATTTACGCTTCCGATGTATCAGACATTTTGTCATTCATGTAATAAATAACATTCGTACTCGCTTTATTATATCTTTTTACGTGATATGTGATGTGATATACTGTTCATTCTGTTGTATATACGTGTGACTTGATCCTGGCACGTATATAATTGCTCGGTTTATGTCCTTTTATAAACCAGGTGTTACAGAGTGGTATCAGAGCTATATCGACTGTAGGACGAAAGACTAGATAGAACTAATCGAGTTTTAGGTCTTCTTCTCTCTAAGCCTTATCTGCTGAAACTATTTTGCTGTTATATTCCTTGAATTTTAAGATTTTTACTCGTCTTGCCTTGATTATCTCTATAGAATAGTTTCCATAGATTCTGGCCTGGAGTAAATCGTCTGACCATCATAGGTGTAAGATAGATGACCCCATTATAATAGCACTATAGAACATTCTGCGACACGTTGTGTTAGTCGAGTTGTGTGCTAAGCTCGGCTAAAGTGTGAAATTTTGAATGCTTGTGCTTATGCTTAATGTTTGATTTGGATTTTGGTTGATTGCATAGTGTAGTTGTTAAATTTGTTTAATGAAAATCAGTCTTAAGTTAATTAATTAATAAAATGAGTTAGATCGTTGGGGGTAAAACCGTCCACTCTATCATGTCTACCTTATCATGCCTAAGTCTTCCTTGCAGAAAGATATCATATCCGTCTGAAATTATTTCTACAATATCTTTGCTCATACATCTTTTGTTCAAATCAGATGGTGAACACCAGGAGCACCAGTTCCGGTTCTGGCCAGCAGGGGCAGAACAACCAGGGTATCGAGATACCGATGCCTCCACCCTTGACTCCGGAGTAGTACTTCCAGCTCTAGATGCAGATGATGGCTACCCTGAATAACACTGTTCAGGCACTACAGCAGGTTCACGTGCAGCCTCCGCCTCCTCCACCACCGCAGACCAGTGACAGGCGCACAGAGTTTCTGAGGGGTCACCCGCCGACGTTCTCCCACACGTCTGACCCACTACAGGCGGACGACTGACTCCGTGCGGTTGAGCATCAGTTGGACATCGCCCAGTGCGATGATCGGGAGCGTGTCTTGTACGCAGCAGGACAGCTGCGAGGGGCAGCTTTGGACTGGTGGGAGTCCCACCAGGTTTAGGACCGCGAGGCTTTCACCTGGATCCAGTTCCAGGAGCGGTTCCGCAGCCACAACGTCCTTGCGGGCGTGATGAAGACAAAGAAGAAGGAGTTCTTTGCGCTTAAGCAGGTAAACTTCGATATAATCTTTCAGCATTTCCTTTTGAGCTAAGATCTCCCTTGTTCTATCTTTCTGAAACAGGAGCTAATCATTCGTCATACATCTTTCTTTTTCACTTCAGGGAACTATGACAGTCACGGAGTACCGTGATCGTTTCCTTCAGCTCGCTCGCTATGCCCCTGCCGAGGTCACGGATGACCGCAACAAGAGGAGCACTTCATGGAGGGTCTTGAGGACTACCTCCAATATGCGCTGCGCAACCTCCGCTTCGACGACTTCAACCATCTGGTTGACAGCGCGCTCAACACGGAGCGCAAGCACCGGGAGATGGAGGACAAGAAGAGGAAGATCACTCCAGTTGCTTTTGGCAGCAACACCCGTCCTCGCCTTCAGCCGCCCCAGCAGTACCAGCAGCAGCAGTACCAGCAGTGGCCGCAGCAGTACCCGCCTTGACAGCAGCAGCAGGCGGGCTAGGGCCAGAGGTTTCCGGTACCTCCGGCTCGTGCCGCTCCACCAGCTCCGCCAGCACCTCAGGCTCCACGGCAGGCAGCTCCTCCTGCCGGACAGCAGGCTCCAGCACTCCCTCGCACCTGCTATCACTAAGGACAGCGGGGGCACTATGCCAACTCTTGCCCCCAGAAGGTGCAGGAGGGACAGCAGGGGCACCCAGCTCAGCCCAGGGCGCCACTTCAGGGGAGGGTGAACCACATGACGGCCGAGTCAGCGGCCGAGGCTCCTAACGTGGTTATTGGTACGTTCATGGTCAACTCCCACCCAGCTATAGTGCTTTTCGATACCGGTGCTACTCATTCTTTCATTTCCAAGTCATTTGCCGAGCAGCATCGTATACCAGTTTCTTGTATGAGGACAGCTATGGTAGTTACCTCACCTGGGGGCCAGATACATACATGTTCTATATGCTCCAGAGTTAGTATTGTCATAAGGGGGGTAGAGTTCCGCACTGGTTTGATCGTCATTGATTCCTTGGGGATAGATGTGATTTTGGGCATCGAGACCCTTACCAGATGGGGAGTCCGTATTGATTGTGCTCAGCGGACAGTTCACTTGTCAGCATCTGATGGCCAAGAGGTGACAGTCAGTGCTACAAAGAATTCTGGATATCTTCATCAGATGGAGGCTCGACCTACAGATGGTATTCGCGTGGTGTCTGAATTCCCGGACGTCTTTCTGGATGATTTGCCAGGTATGCTGCCTGAACGCGACATTGAGTTTTCTATTGATCTCTTGCCTGGCACAGCTCCTATTGCAAAGTGGCCCTACCGTATGGCACCTATAGAGCATGAGGAAGTCAAGAAGACCATTGAAGAGTTGCTAGCCAAGGGCTATATCCGTCGCAGCTTTTCTCCTTGGGCTTTTCTGTTGTTGCTAGTAGATAAGAAGGATGGTTCGAAGAGAATGTGCGTTGATTATCGGGATCTGAACGCAGTTACCATCAAGAACAAGCATCCACTTCCCCGTATTGAGGATCTTTTTTATCTGCTTTGAGGTGCTTGCGTATTCTCGAAGATTGATCTGTGTTCGGGTTATTTTCAACTGAGGATCCGTCCTGAGGATATTCCGAAGACGGCATTCACCTGCAAGTACGGGCAGTATGAATACACAGTCATGTCTTTCGGCCTGACCAATGCCCCGGCTTTCTTCATGCACCTGATGAACATGGTTTTCATGGATTATCTGGATGTCTTCGTGGTGATCTTTATTAATGATATTCTGATCTTTTCCAAGTCAGAGGCAGAGCATGAAGTTCATCTGAAGCTAGTGCTGCAGAGATTGAGGGAGCATCAGCTGTATGCTAAGTTTAGAAAGTGTGAGTTCTAGATTGACGAGGTTCCATTCCTTTGTCATATCATCTCCAAGGGAGGCATTGCAGTTGATCCGAGCAAGGTGAAGGATGTGCTCGAGTGGGAGACACCATAGACGGTGAAGGAAGTCCGGTCATTCTTGGGCTTAGCAGGATATTATCGGAGGTTCATTGAGAATTTCTCCAAGATCGCGAAGCCCTTGACTTCTTTGCTAGAGAAGAATGTGGATTTCATATGGACTGATGAGCGTTAGATGGCATTTGATGAGCTGAAGAAGAGGTTGACTACGGCACCAGTCCTTACTCTACTAGACCAGAGCAAGAGGTTCACAGTCTATTGTGATGCTTCGAAGGATGGTCATGGTTGTGTCTTGATGCAGGAGGGCAGAGTGATTGCTTATGCTTCATGGCAGTTACGTCGGCATGAGCTGAACTATCCCACTCATGATCTTGAGTTAGCCACAGTTGTGCATGCTCTGAAGATTTGGAGGCATTACTTGTACGGGCAGCAGTGTGATATCTACACTGGTCACAAGAGCCTCAAGTATATTTTCACGTAGAATGAGCTGAACATGTGGCAGAGGAGATGGTTAGAGCTGGTCAAGGATTATGACCTGGAGATTCACTATCATCCGGGTAAGGCCAATGTTGTGGCAGACGCTCTGAGCAGAAGAAGCTATGTTAACATGGCCGTGGCTTTCCAGATGCCTCCAGAGTTATGCGAGGAGTTTGAGCAGTTGAGTCTGGGTTTCTTGCATCATACTTCGAGTGCATCATTCGAGGCAGAGCCCACTCTAGAGGCAGAGATCCGGCAGCATCAGAATGAAGATGAGAAGCTGCAGGAGATTCGTGAGTTGCTCAAGAAAGGCAAGGCTCCTCATTTCAGAGAGGATGATCAGGGTACTTTGTGGTACAAGAACCAGATTTGTGTGCCAGAGGGGAATGATCTCAGGAAGTTGATTCTGAGTGAGGCTCATGATACGGCTTACTCTATTCATCCGGGCAGTACTAAGATGTACTATGATCTTAAGGAGCGTTTCTGGTGGCCCGGGGTGAAGCATTCAGTCGCTGAGTATGTGGCCATCTGCGACACATGTCAGCGTGTGAAGGCAGAGCATCAGAGGCTAGCCGGTTTGTTGCAGCTGTTGAAGATTCCCGAGTGAAAATGGGAGATCACGATGGACTTCATAGTGGGATTACCTCGTACTCAGCAGGGGTACAACTCTATATGGGTAGTAGTGGATCGTTTGACGAATGTTGCTCACTTCATTCCAGTGAACACTACTTACTCCGGTGCTAGACTTGCAGAGTTGTACATCTCCCGGATTGTCTGTTTGCATGGTGTGCCCAAGAAGATCATATCTGACAGAGGATCTTAGTTCACTTCACTGTTCTGGGAGCAGCTCCATGATTCGTTGGATATGAAGCCGCGCTTCAGTACCGCCTATCATCCTCAGATAGATGGGTAGACAGAGAGAACCAACCAAGTGTTGGAGGATATGCTGAGAGCCTACGCTATTCAGTATGGTACTAGTTGGGATAAGTGCCTGTCGTATGCTGAGTTTTCCTACAACAACAGCTACCAGGCCAGTCTGAAGAAGTCCCCCTTTGAGGCATTGTATGGTAGAAAGTGCAGAACTCCTCTCTACTAGGATCAGATTGGTGAGAAGCAGCTCTTTGGCCTGGACATTATAGAAGATGCAGAGCAGATGGTACATACTGTGCGGGAAAATCTGAGGATTGCACAGACTAGGTAGAAGAGCTATGCATATGGCAAATGGAGGGACCTGACCTTCAAGGTGAACGATTATGTGTACTTGAAGGTGTCACCAATGCGGGGAATCCGCAGGTTTAATATAAAAGGGAAATTAGCACCAAGGTACATTGGTCCATTCAGGGTGCTGGAGAGGAAATGCGAAGTTGCTTATCGCCTAGAGTTGCCCACTGATCTCTCCGGAGTACATGATGTCTTCCATATCTCTAAGCTGAAGAAATGTCTGCGAGTACTTGAGGAGCAGGCACCACTGGATGGGTTAGATGTGCAGGAAGATCTGACTTATACTGAGCATCCGGTGAAGATTCTAGATGTGACACCCTAGGTGTTTGCATTGTAGTTGTGTATTTATTGTATACATCATGTGCTTGAATTGCTTGAAAAAGGATCATTTTGTAATTATAAAAGGTTATATGTGTATTTATGATTTTATGCAAGGTCCTTTCTGCAGTTATATTTGAATTGGGTGTGCAATTATAGATTTTGTGAAGGGTGCTTTTGCAAAATTCAGTGCATTTATTGCTTGGCAGGAAACTTTTCAAATCAGCCCAAGTTTGAAGTGAAATTTCATTGAAAAAGACAAGTTTCCTTTGAATTCAAATTCCCTTCTTTGTTTTCAAAATTAGCTCTCTATCCTTTGATCAAATAAATTTTTGCACAACAACAAAGTTGTAGATCTTGAAAAGTTGAACAACTTTCATGTTGGGCACTTTTCCATTTGAGCCCTATTCTAAAAGTTATCTTTGATTTACATCTGGGTCCCTGAAATTTTCTGAATTTGTGAACAAGTCCTTTTCTTCTTCCTCATGCCTGTTCCTCTGTTTCCCGCCGCCGGCGTGTCGCAGCGCCGCCCACCGCTCTGGGCTGCCTCCCCAGCGCCACCTCCTGCTCAGCGCTGGCTTCCACGCGTCGTGCCGAAGCTCCCCACCGCTCTGCCCCCTCGCGCTGGAGCCTCCACCCCTCGCCACGCCACCCCGACGAGCCCAGGCGGCCACCACCGCGACGCCGCCGTGGACAGCACGGATTAGAGCTCACCGCTCTTCCCTCTCACGCACAGCAGCACTACTTATACCCCCGCAAGCTAATCGTCTCGTTCGTTTGCCATTTCCCCGCCCCGACTCCCCAAACCAGCACCGCCATTCATCCGTAACCCCGGCGAGCTCGACACCGTCGTGGAGCCGCCACTGCAGACCCGATCCGCCCCCACAGACCCCTCCATTAGCACCACACGAGTACCGCGCAACTCACAGACCACTTCCCCTCGCCCAATTTCCACCGCAGCCACCCCACCGCCGTTGAACATCCGCCGCCGCCGCCCTGCTTCCGTGGAGCCACCTCTCTGCTATGCCTCGACCCAAATTAGCTTGACCAGCACCTTTTCCTTGCTGCTCTGATCCTTCTCGGCCCGAGCCCCTTCGCTGTAGCTCACCGGAGCGCCACCTCCGCCATCTCCAACCACCACCGGCCGCCGGAACACGCGGACCCGCCGCCCTAGGCCACCCTGAGCCATCCCGAAGCCACATAGAGGTGCGCCTGGCCCCCCTCTTGCTTCCCACCCCGATCACCTCGCCGCCGGTGATCCCCTCGTCGGGAAACAGCCGGTCAACCACCGCCCCCTTCCTCTGACCGGCCAAGGACCTCGGGGTTGAACGAAACAAAACCCCAGGGGGTTGTTTGAATAGACCGTGACACATGTGAATAGTGCCTCTAGGGACTCCTTTGTAATTTTCTGCAGTGAAATTTTAAATTCCATAGAAATTCGTAGAAAATTCATAAATTAGCAAATCTTGATGTTTTGGAATCCTTGTGCAAAGCTCTATGCAGTAGAATCATAATAAGCTGTGCGTTTGTTGCAAATTTATGCTGTAGAAGTTGTTTTGTGTCACTAGGTAATTAAAGACTAGTTGATTTATCTTTTCCCTTTACTGATGATTGAAGCCTTTTACTGTAGTGAAATTTTTATGGTAGTTTGTTCTTGTAACACTAGTATTGCTATAAAAATTTGATGATCAGTTCTCATGTGTAGCTATTTATTTGATTTAATCCTTGTTTAGTAGACTTTAAATATGATAAATAGTTTATGCTGATGATAAATCATGAAAAGATTTCTGAGTGACCTTTTTGGATATTTTAGCTTGTACTTGAAGTTTGAACCCCAGTTCATGAATAGAACAGGAGTTAAAAATGAATCTTATTAGTCTGATGTATGTTTTGTTTATTTTCTCAGAATTAATTCTCTGCAGATAAAATCATGAAAAATTCACAGTAGTTAGTTCATTTCTGTGTCGACCTCCTGTAAAATTTTGAGCTTCTTCTTTGCTCTAGTTTGACCTGTATAATTCAATCTTGTTCTAGGTGTGATCTTAATGATTGAATTATTATGAATAATTGGCTACATGTTTTAGCATAAAATTTGTAGTATAGCTTGTTCTATTTACCTTCTGTTCAAAGTAATTTTTTCTGATTTTATTGCTGAATGTGCACTGAGTGACTAATTTGTTAGCAAACCATAGATTACTTGCTATAGAAAACCACTCCAGCTTGTTATGAAGTTAGTATAGTTCTTTTATGCTGTTGATCATGATGCCATGTGTAGTTAGAATTATTATTTAACTACTCTATAAACGATTGCCCATGTGTGTTTATAATTCTGTTCTTGCATTACATATAGATACGACTGCCTTATCAGACGGGACGTACGAGCTGATCCCGGAGTCTGACGGAGGTGATCTCGAAGCTCAAGCGAACACCGCCGTACTAACTGAAGCCCCGGACCAAAGTTCGGAAGAGCCCAGGGCTGAAATAGTTAGCGACTACCGAGAAGGCAAGAACCAGACATAACCTATATTTCAAATTATTATCATTTACTGTTATTACTTACTTGTGCATTTACAGTTCTTAGGATTTGAATTGAAACCCTAGATGCATGATCCTAGGAACCTATGTACTGAACACTAGATCTGAGTTCGACTGCTTGCTAAGCTTATAGGACCAGTAAAAGTCGAGTGATTGCCTGTCACTCGCGAGCTTTATAGAAATTGCTTGTTTACTTTCTGTTATCAATATAAGGACGACAGACGGGGTCGTGTTCGATATCATGACCTTTGGTGAGACCCCGTCTGTGTTGATGAACTTGCTAAGGTCGCGGTGTGTGGTAGTGCTGGTTAAGTTTTTGAACGTACTAGCCACATGCCGTAAATATGGTACGCGGTAAGCCTAGTAGCCGATTGGACCGGGGAGTGGATATACCTATCACTCTCTCTTTAGAGATAGGTTTTTAAATGTTATTGTTGATCAACACTGCGACTTCAAGGGACAAGGGTGGACCGGACACGGGTGGACCTTGGAGCCCTGTAGTCGGGGAGAGTGACCCTATCCACAAGCCGGAAAGAAAGGTCAACGGTTGTTTGGGAACGACCCGACGGTGTTCCAAACGTGTGTGTTAGGTCTGCCTAGCCACATTAACAAACTCGATTCGAATCGTCTGCTTCCCACAGTTTGGGACTACTTGATCTCTTTGCCACACAGAGTAATAAGAGCAACATTACTATGATTAATCTTGATGTTTGCTTAAAAGTTCTACCATGGTTGATTAGAAGTTGCTTACATAGAATGGTTAATCTACTAGAATCTTGAGAGCTAAAATTTGAAAATAAGGACCTACTCTTTATTGCTTTTCAGCAAAGGAAACCAGAGCCTCACAAACCCTGCATAGTCTAGCTAAAGTGGGTTAAGTATACCCATTGACGGTTAAGTCTTGCTGAGTATTAGAATACTCAGCCTTGCTGTTGAAACCCTTTTTCAGGTATGAGTTTTGAGGAACAGATCGCTAGCTTGACCTATCCTTGCTCGTTGCCTCCTGGCTTGTCCGTAGAGTGGGATACGTCTTCGACCGGCAATGACTATGACGAGTGATACCATGCTTGGGCTAGCCTGGTATCCTTTTGCGACGTGTTATAGCCGTTGAGTTTTATCTTCTGCTGTCTAAACTCTGAACTTAAGTTATGGCTTGTATAACTGTTTTACTTAAGTTGGTTTTGTAATAATAGTTTGAACTGGTCTGTAATCATTATTATGCCTGTGTTGTAAGATTTGTGGTTGTAATACCTCTGGACTCGCCTTCGTGCGGGGTATGCTTGTTCGATCCGAGAACCGGTGGTTGTATCGGGACGTTACCCGACAGATCAAGAATTGTTCCGTTTGAAGTGCGTTTGAGCCGATATTGCCTTATGATGTTGGCCAGCGCACTTGAGCCGGGATAATTCAGGTGGTTCTACCACAGCTGGTATCAGAGCTACAAGCGCACACCAGAGGTGTTGGAACCTTAAAAACCGTTTTCCGTATAAAATTGGAACAACAAGGTATTTCGGAAAACTACGTTGGAATCATTAAGGGTCGTGCATAGAACGTAAAGTCCTAGGGAATTTATGGGAATTACTAGGTGGCTATCTATGTATGGTTTATGTTATCTGACTTCCAGCACTTTACATTTTGTTAAACCATACTCACAAGCAACTCTTAATTCCTGTAATGACGCACCTACGTTGAGGTAAGAAGGTAAGGATCCTCAGTCAGCTGAGGGAATCTTAACTTCCTGTCGGTGATGCGAGCCGAACGCTGCCCTCAAGCAGTGGCTTACTTACTTGAGGTGCTCCCAATATACCAACTATTAGTTGACTATATTGGAGGTAAAGTGTGCTCAGTCAGCTGAGGGAGTCTGACCTTCCCGTCGGCGATGCGAACCGAACGCTGCGCTCAAGCAGTGGCCTACTTGAGCTGCTGCCAATATATCGATCTCGGTCGACTATATTGGGAGTAAAGGAACTTGTGAATACGCCTCTGAATAGCGTATGTTAACGTTGGCCATACGGTGGAAATTGTATGGCTGCCGCTTCTATAGTGAGCGGTAATGTATGGGGACGCTTTCATGTGTGCTGGCATGAAAGGTTCAATGGATATATATATGTTCTGTCAATCTTCTGCAGGTACACTAACCGCGATTCGATAAATTAAGAACGGTTAGATTATACCGACTAGCTATATAGGGAGAGCCGTATTTATGTATGCCACCGTGCTAACCACGTAAGCCCAACGATAGTTGGCAATTGTTTATCTTGTGAGGACGGTCAGGACGTGCATGCATATTTGATTGATGTTTGAATTAGTTCCTAGTATTTGAAGTTGTTACGTGAGCTTTTTAAGGAATTTCTAGTATGAATCCTTATAGATAAGTGTTAGTGTGCTTAAACCATAAGTGGGTTAAATTTTGACTTTAGAAGCATGCTTGTTAAAATGCTTAGACTTTCTTGGATGAAAAGATGGTTTTGAGTCATGCCTTCATCCTAAGCCCCATCTTGTTGTTATAAGGATCTTTTCGTTCCATAAAATCTCAAATGATGAACCAGTACCACTTGGAGGTTTGTTACTTTCTGAAGTTGGTAAGACCAGATAATTCTTTGAATTAGAATCATATTTTCTCCACCTTCTTCTTAAAAAGCTTTATTTGAGAAGGTCTTTTGTAAGTTAGTTGCTTTGGATTTTGTATGAACCTTACCATTGATCTTAGCTTGTTAATCAATCCAACCCTTGATCAATGCCCTGAATCTATTCCTATCAAAACCATTATTCCTTTTCCTTCATGGCTCCCTGGTTAAGCCATGATGTTTGTTAACAAAAACCCCATCAGTAGTCATTCTATTCCTCTTGGTGTTATGCCTGATCTTGCTGGCTATTTTGATTTCAACATCTGAATCCTATATTTTCATTCTTGCTCAGTTAATTTGAGATAAAATTAAAAATGTTTATGGTAATAATAACTTTTGAAATACAGTCCTTGATGCAATAATCATGCATCACATCATTTCATGTCATTCATCAGTGCATAGTGTTGCATCATGATCAGGAATCTGTAGACTGACTAATGGGTATGTGTTTGAGTACCACTTCGTGGTATTCTTTGGTTCCTATCTTATCGTTGCTGGCGCTATTGGGTTGCCACTCTTGATTTCTCTTGTGGTGAAGTTTAGTCATATAACCTTGATGCCGCGATGAAACCTAGACTCTCGTGTGCACTGCAGCCACATGATTGAGCTACTAGGAGCGCGCTGGTGTCTAGTATGTGTGACGTAACTCACTGCAATCCCCTTCTATGCAACCTTATTAGTGTCCTAACATCTGATCCTTACTCAAGGGTATAGGGCTAATGAGTTTTAGTCGCGGGAAAAATGGGTATGGTATGCACATTGCACTGTGTGCATCATCAACTCATGTGGGTATGCATCATACTTTATGCCTCTCCTACATGAAGACGTCAAAGAACATTGTCATCGTTGCATCATGATGTCTGCATCATTGGTCCAGCATCGTGGCAATTACATTGTGTTATAAGCACCGTTTCAATTATGTATAAAATATTTTGTTATTGCATTGCACCAGCATTGCAATCATACATCTCGAGGATGCATTATTCTCATGGTCATTGAACATATGCATCTCTGAAAGGATCGATGGACCAAGAGGGGGGGTGAATTGGGCCTTTTTCAATTTCTAAAACACAATGAAGCAATCTTAACCTATGCAATGCTAGTAAGGCACCAATTCACCAACCGGATAACTAAGCTACCTACACAAGCTATGAGAGATATAACGAGAAGTAAAGCCTAGCAAGGTAGAGCTAAGTTATGATCTCTAAGTCAAGCACATGAATAAATTGCATGAAAGAAAATGCTTGAATAAAGAGAGTGGACAAGAGACGACCGGATTTTTTCCCGTGGTATCGATGTGTTGGCACACACCCCTAATCCACGTTGTGACACTCACAAAGAGTTTTGTCACCTCCCATGTCACCGAGACGTGGGTGCTCACTAAGAGTCTCCGTTCACCATCCCGGCGTGGTGGAGATCAAGCCACGTACAATCTTCTTCTCCAGGCTCCCACAATCCTTGGCAAGATCCGCGAGAAACACCTCGATCACCAAGATCGCCTAGGTGCTGCCAATCACCAAGAGTAACAAGCTAGGGCCTTCACTTGAGCAAGAACCGATCACCAAGAACGGATGCACACAAGCTTCTCTCTACTCAAGTCCTTAGTCTTGCTTCTTGATTGATTGAATGAACGAGTATGTGAAAGATGAAGCTCAAGGTGGCTCTCAACAATGTATGAGTGTATGAATGTGTCCAGGTGTTAAGACTGTGCAAAATGACCCATTGGAGGGGTATATATAGGCAGCTCACACGAATAGAGCCGTTGGAGAAAAGTTGCCAGAAAACTGCGTAGCGCCGGTTAATCCGACGTACCTCCAATAGTCAGCGTCGGTTTAACTGATGAATGTAAACTGCCCATTCTGAAAACTAGCCGTTACAACTTGGGCAGATTAACCGACGTATCATCGGTTTAACCGGTGAGTGTAGTTGTCCACTGATCAACTGAAAAACCAAGTCTCTGGATAACTGCACCGACGTTAACTCAAAACCATCATCGGTTTAACCGGTGAGTACAACTTCAGAAATCCCTGGAAAAACCATCTCACTGGTCAAATGCACCGACGTCTCATTTCAAACAGCTCGGTTTAACCGGTGTATAGAACTTGAAATACCCTGAAAAAACCAACTCTGGACCAATGCACCAACGTTAATTTCAAACACGTCGATTTAACCGGTGTATTGACTTGTCCAGACTCTGCTTGATTTTGTTTAACCGACGTATAGAAATTTGGAGTCATCGGTTAAACCGGTGTATAGACTTTTTCTGATTTTGCCTTTTCTGATTTGAGTCTTGAATGAAATCCAAATATTCTTGAGATATAAGTTGAAAACCACTTATTTGAACTTCTGGAAACCTGAGTGACCATAGTGTGCATCCATTTTTGATTGACCATGTCCATGCTCAAGTTACTTGGCCTTAACCCCTCTTAATAGTGCGATCACTACAAAACTATAAAACCTATACTAACCTAAGTGTCCTTCTCAACCTTACGACACTTAGGACTAGAAAGATCCTTAGTCTTGTTATAATCTTGAGTTGAATACCGAAATCGCCTTTTTGAATAATGAAATTGAGGGGCCTCTTTTGACATATGATCAAATGAGCGATAATGATCTATTAAGCTGCACAAACTCATTAGTCACAATAATGGTTGTCATTAATCACCGAAACAAACCTTGAGGGCCTAGATGCTTACAATCTCCCCTTTTTTGGTGATTGATGACAACACAAACATAAATAACGAGAGAGCGAGAAAGATAAAATAGGATAAACACAAGCAAACTCGAAAAAGGACCAAAGAGCTCAACGGCTCAAACGAAATCCATAGATATGTCTCAAACCACAGCATACTGAAGCGACAAATGTACATATCCATGAATTTACACCAAATGTGATACAAAGCATCAAAGTCCTGATAGCTACGAGCTCTCTCTATCTCTACCCTCCCCCTGACTCCAACGCCCCCTGACTCTCTCTCCCCCTTTAGCGTCAAAGCACCAAAAAGGCGAGCTACTGATCCGGCTGACGAGGTACGGCAAGGAAGCGGTCCGGATCGTCGTCGTCGTCGTCGTCGGACGGAGAGCCCTCTGTGACGGACGGGAGCTGCTGGTCTGAACTGCCTGCTGGATCTGAACTGACTGGGGGTGTAGCTATCATCGAGGCTCTCGTGCTAGCACTGCCTGGAAGAGGGTCCGTAGAAGTGGTAACCGGCTCAGCAGAAGATGTGTCAACATCTGAAGTAGTAAGTGCTGAAGCTGCCGGCTGTGTTGACTGCTAAAGTAAAGAACCCTCTCCTCCTCCCCCTGAAGGTAGTGTCTGTGGTACGACGGGGAGGGCGACTGACTGGACTGCCGAAGGAGACTCCTGGAAGAGTGACGTCGCTGGCAGTGGTGAGAAGAGTGGACGACCGACAGACCCAAGTAGTGCGGACATCGAGAACATGGTCTCCTGTGTCGCTGAGGTAGCTGGAGCTGCAGTAGGGGCTGGAGCTGGAGTGACTGCAAGCTGAGGTGCTCCAACACCCTAAAGACCTGGCTGTCCTGGCTGCTGTGGGACGAGTCCAGTGTGAGTGTACAGCTGAGTAATCATCCCGAACATCGCCATCATGTCCTGCTGCATTTGCTGAAACTGAGCGTTTGTCCTCTGTGATACTCGATCAATAAGGTCGAAAAACCGCTCCTCCGCTGCAGCACGCTCTCGGGCGGCCTCCCTCTGTATCGCTGCAAGCTGAGCCTCATGAGCTCTCCTAGCCTCCTCCTGAGCAATCCAATCCTCTCTCTGCTGAGTAACAAGCTGCTGAAGAAGAGAGGTGAGCTCGGACGGCTGAGTCACATGGGACTCTGTGACAGTGGCAGGTGCTGGTGACTCTGGAGCTGGCTCTCTAGACCCCCCTGCCTCGTGGTCGTGACTAGCTGGGGCTGCTGCAGGAAAGTACTCGACGTCCTCGGAGGAGTCTGACTCAAGCTCAGACCAGTGTATCTCATCATCTCCTCTGGGAAGCTGGGCTTCGGCAGCTAGCAGTGCCTCATCCTCCTGTGCCACTCGGGCCTGTGCCTCAGGCGACAACTATGCCATGGCAGCTCTCTCTGCCTGTCTGCCCCTCCTCCGGTCCTGGGGAGCTGTCGGACGGTAAACTGGGAACCGGGGAGCCTCGTCCTGACACTATACTGCACTGACGGGTGACTCGCTGGCACGATCATAGAACATATATAGCTTATCCAGTGAGCATACGGAAACTGCCTTACGACCCCCATCCCGTCAGTGATAACATCCTCGATCTCAGCCAAAATGAAGTCAACTATATCAAACGGCTCGTGAGTGAGGATGTGAAGTAGTAGCAGCTGCTGCTGCAGGCCAGTGAACCCCTCTGGGTAGCCACTCCTCGGTAACAAAGTCCTCCGGAGTGCCATGTGAACAGCGTATGCCTCTGGTGTCAGCAGGCTGGGGACTCTGCGTACAAAGCTGGAAACGGCTGGTGGAAGCACTGAGAGATCGCCTCATGAGAAGGTACAATCCCGCCAATCATCGCTCTGCGTGGTGGATCTGCGTCTCCATAAACCATCTCGTGCAGGGAGATGTCGACCAAGTCAACTCCGAGAATCCCTGCTATAGTCGCCCTGGACAGACCAAAGACCTGGCCTCCAAACACGAAGTGTATTGCTCTGCGCTCTAGAGCTATCCAAGCTGTGGCATAAAACACTCTGAACCAGTCCTCGATATATCTGTTCTGCTCTATCTAGAGTAACCTGGGCAGGCCTCTGAAGTGACCGAAGTGCTCTCTGACGTCTGCTCCCCCTGCAGCTGTCCTTAGTGACACCCAGTCAAGCACTCTGTGCGGGAAGATCCTGTGGCCCCGCCTCTGGTAGGTCTCGTAGAAACTGGCCTCAAGAAGCGTCCAGAACCTACGGTCGACCCTGCTGTCACGGGTCACGGGGAACCAGTCCTCATCCCCAACACTCCACCTGAGCCTCTTGACCTTCGCCGCGTTGGCCTTGGTCAAGTTCTGGAGCAGCACACCTGGCTCCAGACGCACAACAGTGTCCATACGGAACACTGCGCGCTCGGCCTCTAGGGCCTCGGCTCTACGAGCTGCTGCTGCTGCTGCGGACCTGCGAGGCTCCTGTGGCTGGTGACCTCCTCGCGTCCTCGGTCCAGTGCGACACTCGGTCGCTGGAGAAGACTCTCCTGCTGGTTGTCTGCCGAGTGCGGCCAGAACGTCGTAGAGTCGGTGACTCCTGTGTGCCCTGCCCCTGCGACTGCTCAGACTGCTCTGCCTCTGAATCTGCATCTGACTCTGCAGCTGAAACTGACTGATCCGACTCTGCTGCTGCCTTTGTCCTGGCTCTGGTGGCCCTGGCACCTTTGACTCGGCCCATACCTTGGCCTCTGCCCCTACCCCTGGCTGGCGGCTCCCTGATCGCGAACGGGCGAGCACGGCCTGACGCCTGCTCCTTGGCGGCCTTGGCCACCATCTCGGCCGTCTCGGCCTCTCTCTCTGCGCGAGTCCGCTTGCGGATAGGCTTCTCGACCACGACTTCCTTTCCTTTCCTCTTCTCGTGACCCATCTCGAATAGGCAAAAGATCGAGCACTTGGTATGCGAGGCGTGAGTGTGTACTGCGGCTGTGGAGTGTGGCGTGGAGACGCGGCTGCGGCGTGTGGCTTCGTGGGCGTCGGCGTGGGCGGCGCTGGAGTACGGGCGACGCAGGCGGCGGAGGCGCGTGCGCAGGCGGCGCAGGTGGGCGGCGCAGGATGCGTTGTGGACGGTGCTGGCGGTGGTGCGGAGGCCCACAGGCGGCACGGGTGCGCGCGGGCGGAGCGCGAGCGGTTGGTGACGCTGGCTGTGCGTGGCGGCTGTGGGTGGACGTTGAGCGGCAGTGCGGCGTGGAGCGTGGAAGTGCGGGCGCTGGCGGCGTGGATCGGCGATGGCGGCGTGGCGAATCGAGCGGCGGCGGCGACGTGAGTCGGGGAGAAACGGGCTACGGCGTGGAAAACTGATAGCAGAGAACGCGGGCAAGAGATATATGACAGGTGGGCCCCGCGAATTTCCTTAACGCCAGTTAAACCGATGACTAGGTTTAGAACGCCGGTCGATTGCATCGGTATAGTTCACCCGAGACTGAGCACAAAATCCATCTGAACGCCGGTTGATCCAATGATATGCAAATTGAACTCGCCAGTTGAACGCTGCTAACACCGGTTGATTGACAGGTCAGATCTGTGTTACGTTCACCGGTTGATCCGATGCTATGAAATTTGTATACGCCGGTTGAACGCCTGGTTTGACTGAGCTGAGGTTGAAACTAAGTAACGCCGGTTAAACCGATGAGTTAAATCCTTTTAAGCGTCGGTTTAACCGGTGAACCCAAAAACCTTCACTCAGCTCACACTTCTATGCTAAGTCCAATAAACTTATAAAATTCAACTAAACTCAAGTTAATGGACTTGCATAGGCGACTTTACCCCTTAAAATAAATAGGGTAGCACACTGGCTTAAATATTTTTCTTTTTGAACACAAGGAAAAGCCGCAAAGCGAGACAAAGCGCCAAATAAAATGTATGAGCCATGTCATAGGAATATTGAAGATAGAAAGCTTCAAACTCATCATGACATTGCTCACTAGGCAATAACGCACCTAATACTTTGCTCTTTTCACTTTTCATGAATTAAGATCTTGTATATGAAACAAGTCTTATTTTCATCAAGTGATCTCCTTTGTGACCCTTACGCATGCAATGATGGTGCAAGCTACAACCACATGCAAAAGTAAGGTAAACATGAAGTGCACATCTATATGACTAGAAATGCATAGCAAGAATTTAAATTCTACTTGTCAAGTTTGAACCCACGGGAAGCTTCTTCATGATGAGCCTTTCTACAAGCCTAGAGGAAAACAAGTGGACCACCACCTCTAGCTAAACCCTTGCTCATCACTATCTTACCATGGTTAGACAAGTGTCCTATATGTATGCATTTTTTATATGGCATAGCAACTTACATGACGTTTGCTGCATCTAGCACATTAAGCTCATTCCTTAGCCTTACAAAAGTACTCTCGTCTAAGGGTTTTGTGAATATATCCGCCAATTGCTCCTCGGATCTCACACCTTGAAGGGAAATGTCCCCCTTGGCTTCGTGATCACGCAAGAAGTGATGACGGATATCAATGTGCTTCGTGCGAGAGTGTTGAACCGGATTTTTGGCAATTTTTATGGCACTTTCATTGTCACAAAGGAGTGGTATCCTATCTAGTTTCACACCAAAGTCCAAAAGGGTTTGCTTCATATATAGGATTTGGGCACAACATGCACCGGTCGCTATATATTCCGCTTCCGCGGTGGACAAAGCCATAGAATTTTGCTTCTTACTTGACCAAGAAACTAGAGAATGCCCAAGCAAGTGGCAACCCCCGGATGTACTCTTGCGATCCACACGGCTTCCGGCAAAATCCGAATCTGAGTATCCCAAGAGATCTAAGCTAGCGCCTTTGGGGTACCACAAGCCTATGCTTGGGGTGTGCTTGAGATACCGAAGGATCCTATTCACAGCCGAGAGGTGTGACTCCTTTGGATTTGCTTGAAAGCGGGCACACAAGCACACACTAAACATTATATCGGGCCTAGATGCGGTAAGGTAAAGCAAAGACCCTATCATTGAACGATAGAGGGATTGATCAACCGATTTACCGTCCACATCCGAGTCGAGATGCCCATTAGTTGGCATGGGTGTCTTGATTGGCTTGCACTCATCCATCTTGAACTTCTTCAAGATATCTTTAGTATACTTTTCTTGATGGATGAATGTCCCTTCCTTCAATTGCTTGACTTGAAAACCAAGGAAGATGGTCAATTCGCCAATCATGGACATCTCGAATTCCCTAGACATCATGGTAGCAAACTCATGGCTTAGTAAATCATTAGTTGAGCCAAAGATAATATCGTCAACATAAATTTGACAAATGAAAAGATCCCCGTTGACGTCTTTTGTGAACAATGTGGTGTCCACCCTCCTGATATTGAAGCCTTGCATGATTAGGAAGTCACGAAGCCTCTCATACCAAGCCCTTGGAGCTTGTTTGAGCCCATAGAGTGCCTTGTGCAACCTATAAACATGATTAGGATTCCTCGGATCTTCAAACCCGGGAGGTTGCTCAACATAAACAAGTTCATTAATCAAGCCATTTAAGAAAGCACTTTTCACATCCATTTGATATAATTTGATGTTATGATGTGAAGAGTAAGCAAGAAGGATGCGGATAGCTTCAAGTCTTGCGACCGGAGCAAAAGTTTCACCAAAATCCAATCCTTCGACTTGAGAAAACCCTTTTGCCACAAGTCTTGCTTTGTTGCGTACCACCACTCCATGTTCATCTTGCTTGTTCCGGAAGACCCACTTAGTGCCAATCATATTCCTGTCTTTCGGAGGAGCTTCAAGGACCCAAATTTCATTGCGGGTGAAGTTGTTCAACTCTTCTTGCATGGCCATCACCCAATCCGAGTCCTCAAGCGCTTCCTCTATGCTAGTGGGTTCAATACAAGAAACAAACGAGTGATGTTCGCAAAATGAAGCATGTTTAGAACGAGTTCTTACTCCCTTTGATGGACTACCAATGATTTGATCCATTGGATGATCCTTGGAGATACAACCATGCTTCACTAGCGGTACATGCGCGGATGATTGTGGAGGTGGATGATGGGAGACTTGTGCTTGTGGTGGAACATTTTGCTCTTCTTGATCTTGTACTTGGGGTGTTGCCGTTGAAACATTTTCTTGAGATTGTTGATCATCTTTCTCTTCATCCACTTGGGGTGCCGTGGAGATGCTTGGTGTAGACGAGGAAGGTCCTCCCCCTTGATCATTGCCTTCATGCACCTCTTCCGGCTTGATATCCCCAATGGACATCTTCTTCAAAGTTTCTTCAATTTCCTCATCACCTGCATTGTCATAGCCAACAACCTCCTCTTGGGAGCCATTAGATTCATCAAACTCCACATCACATGTTTCTTCAACTAACCCGGAGGTTTGATTGAATACTCTATATGCTTTGGAGTTTGATGCATAACCAAGAAAGAATCCTTCATCACATCTACTTTCAAACTTACCGAGCTTTTTCTTCTTATAGATGAAGCATTTGTAACCAAAGACTCGAAAGTAGGAGATGTTTGGCTTCTTCCCGGTGAGGAGTTCATATGGCGTCTTCTTGAGGAGTCAGTGGAGATACACCCGGTTGGACGCATGGCATGCTGTGTTGATTGCTTCCGCCCAAAATTTCTCGGACGTGCCATAGTCATCCAACATTGCTCTTGCTAGAGTGATCAATGTCTTGTTCTTTCTCTCCACCACTCCATTTTGTTGAGGCGTGTAGGTGGCGGAGAACTCATGCTTGACACCATCTTCATCGCACCATTCTTCAATTTTCATATTCCTGAACTCGGTGTCGTTGTCACTCCGGATCTTCACAATTGGGGAGTTGTACTCCCTTTGAGCTCTTCTTGCAAATGTCTTTAAGAGTTCCGGAGTTTCACCCTTATTGTCTAGAAACATAACCCAAGTGTAACGTGAAAAATCATCAACAATTACTAGGCAATAGAGGTTACCACCAATGCTCTTGTATGTAGTTGGACCAAAGAGATCCATGTGAAGTAGCTCGAGCGGCTTGGAGGTAGACAACATCGTCTTGATGGGATGATATGTTGCAACTTGCTTTTCGGCTTGACATGCACTACATAGCTTGTTCTTGTCAAAGGTGACATCCTTCAAGCCGGTCATGTTATCACCATAGGTGACATGTTCATGATCGCCGGGGTCTTCAAGAGAGGCGAACATGCTATCATTGCCGGTCATGTGTTGAGAGCAACCGCTATCAAGTACCCAATGTTTTCCACCGGCTTTGTAGTTCACCTACACACATGAGAATCATTGTTGAGTTTTTGGAACCCAAGCAAGCTTTGGTCCTTGCACATGTGTGACAAGACTTTTGGGAACCCAAAGTTGCTTGGGGAGCTTCTTCTTTGACTCCTTAGTGAGTTTGAAAAAGAA
Organism: Panicum virgatum; assembly: GCF_016808335.1. NCBI lineage: Eukaryota > Viridiplantae > Streptophyta > Magnoliopsida > Poales > Poaceae > Panicum > Panicum virgatum. Next base: position 44,066,172 of record NC_053153.1, on the reverse strand, counting down.
TTTGGCCTTCACCTTGCCCTTCACTTTACTCAAGAGAAAATGGTTATTTTGAAACATTGATGAGTAATTCTTGGGAAAATTAGGAAGAGGAAGTGATGGTAAAGTGCACTCCCTAGTGTGGTGCCCGATGACTTGGCAATGTTGGCAATATGAACCAACTTCCTTGATGAAGCTAGTCTTGATCTCCGGAGAAGGAGTAGTATCTATGTTTGGCTCCGGAAATGAACCAAGACCTCTCTTGCCATAGTCACGGGCATTGTTGAAGAGAATCTTCTTGTGGATGTATTCTCCTCTTGAGAGCTTCTCCACACTACTCTTGAGGCTTGCCACTTGATCCATCAATTCCTTTTCCCTAGAAGGTGCAAGCTCAGGCAAAGCATTAGTAGCATTTTCATTGATGAGTAGGTCATCACATGAAGTAGAAGCATTGACTTTTACCAAATTTTCATTGGTAGAGTTCTCAAGACTTGAGTCAATGGCTTCATAGGCAAATTCAAGTTCTTGATACTTGTGAACCAACTCCCTATGCTCTTGTTTAAGCTTTTTGTGGCTCTCTTCAACTTGCTTAGCAAGTACAAGTGACTCATTATGCTTTTTGAGAAAGTCATTGTACTTGCTAAGCAAATCGGAGTGGGCAAGCTCTAACTTGGCATGAGTGCTCTCAAGAACCTTGACTTTGCCCTTTTCCCTCTTGATTACGGATGTATACTCATTAATGAGGTTAGCAAACTCATTAGGGTCAAGCTCATCATCACTATCATCTTCACTCTCATATACCTTAGAGTTACCTTTGGCCATGAGGCACATTGGAGGTGGAGGTAGCGATGGTTCTTCATTTGTGAGGGCGATGGTGACGATATCTTCTTCCTCATCGCTTGACTCTTTGCTTGATGAGACATCGGTCACCCATTCTTGTTTTTCTACCAAGAAGCTTCTCTTGGTGTTGCCCTTTTTCTTTGGGAAGAGCTTGGTCTTCTTGTCATGGCGCTTTTTCTTCCCAAGTTTCTTGTTTTTGTTCTTCCTTTCTTCTTCTTCATCATCGCCAGTATCATGGCGATGCTTGCTCTTGTTATCCTTGTCTCTTTTGTCCGGCTTGGGGCAATTTGGACGGATGTGACCTTTTTCTCCACAATTGTAGCAAATTTTGTTCTTGACATCCATTGGCTGGAACATTCTTCTTTTAGAGTCAAAGTTAAAACCCTTCTTATTGATCTTGTCATTCAAGCGTGTGAACTTTCTCATCATGAGAGTAAGTTCTCCATCATCTTCAACATCGGATGAGCTTTCATGATGATCATATTCTTCATTGCTTGAGCTTGATTCTTACTTGATCATCTTGAGCTTGCGGGATTTGTTTACCTTGGTCTTTAGAGCAATTGATTTGCTTGAAGTTGGCTCTTCGGACATACCAAGGATACCCATTTCATGGGCGCGAATTTCGCCCACAAGTTCTCCCACTTCCATTGTGTCAAGATTCTCCTTTTGAAGCATAGCATTGATGATGTTGTACTTTGGCTTCGGGAGGAGCATGAGAATCTTGCGATTGATGGAGCCACTGTCAATTTTGGATATTTCAAGTGCATTAATGTCCTTGACAATGACATTCAAGCGAGAATACATATCATTGCAATTTTCATGAGCTAGCATTTTAAAGGAATCATACTTAGCTCTAAACAAGTGATATTTTTGCTCACGAACTTTAGTGGAGCCTTCATGAATTTCAATGAGCTCCCTCCAAATATCACTTGCTAAGTCCATGCCATTAACTCTAGCAAAGACTTCCTCACTAATGGCTTCGAAAATTGCATTTCTAGCCTTGGCATTCCATTTTAATTGTTCCGAGGTGGGAGTTCCGGTGAACCCGGTCTTTGTTGCCAACCACACTTCGGGGGCAATCGCATCAAGGTATGCGGCCATGCGAACTTTCCAATAAGCAAAGTTCTTGCCCTCGAAGTGAGGAGGCGAACCACCCATCTTGGCCATAGCTCTAGGCGGTGAAGCCTAATGATCCAAATGAGCAACGAGGCTCTGATACCAATTAAAAGGATCGATGGACCAAGAGGGGGGGTGAATTGGGCCTTTTTCAATTTCTAAAACACAATGAAGCAATCTTAACCTATGCAATGCTAGTAAGACACCAATTCACCAACTGGATAACTAAGCTACCTACACAAGCTATGAGAGATATAACAAGAAGTAAAGCCTAGCAAGGTAGAGCTAAGTTATGATCTCTAAGTCAAGCACATGAATAAATTGCATTAAAGAAAATGCTTGAATAAAGAGAGTGGACAAGAGACGACCGGATTTTTTCCCGTGGTATCGATGTGTTGGCACACACCCCTAATCCACATTGTGACACTCACAAAGAGTTTTGTCACCTCCCATGTCACCGAGAAGTGGGTGCTCACTAAGAGTCTCCGTTCACCATTCCGGCGTGGTGGAGATCAAGCCACGTACAATCTTCTTCTCCGGGCTCCCACAATCCTTGGCAAGCTCCGCGAGAAACACCTCGATCACCAAGATCGCCTAGGTGCTGCCAATCACCAAGAGTAACAAGCTAGGGCCTTCACTTGAGCAAGAACCGATCACCAAGAACGGATGCACACAAGCTTCTCTCTACTCAAGTCCTTAGTCTGGCTTCTTGATTGATTGAATGAACAAGTTTGTGAAAGATGAAGCTCAAGGTGGCTCTCAACAATGTATGAGTGTATGAATGTGTCCAGGTGTTAAGAGTGTGCAAAATGACCCATTGGAGGGGTATATATAGGCAGCTCACACGAATAGAGCCGTTGGAGAAAAGTTGCCGGAAAACTGCGTAGCACCGGTTAATCCGACGTACCTCCAATAGTCAGCGTCTGTTTAACCGATGAATGTAAACTGCCCATTCTGAAAACTAGCTGTTACAACTTGGGCAGATTAACCGACGTATCATCGGTTTAACCGGTGAGTGTAGTTGTCCACTGATCAACTGAAAAACCAAGTATCTGGACAACTGCACCAACGTTAACTCAAAACCATCGTCGGTTTAACCGGTGAGTACAACTTCTGAAATCCCTGGAAAAACCATCTCACTGGTCAAATGCACCGACGTCTCATTTCAAACAGCGT